>NW_024519206.1:2237294-2837294 GCF_017590135.1 Pyrgilauda ruficollis | reverse complement strand
ATAAAACAGGGTTAAGGCTTTATCTTCAGCTCTGGAAACTCCTACCCACAACCAGCTGTATCAGTTTTAGACACCTGGAAATGGTCAGGAGACTTACCACTTCTCACACTTTTTCCTGTGGCAAAAGAAGAGCAATCATAACACAGTCACCAGACAATCACAACGCTGCTGCCTCTGATCACCAAACAGGTAAGGCTGGAAGGGACCAAATCACAGAGCTGGTGAGGAACCCCAGCATAAGTCTGGTAACATAGTAAACTTAGCACTTCTAGACTTAACACAAGTGAGTTCTTCAAGCCTTGCATTTTTCCTCTCTAGAGCAACTGTTCCAAATAAATGCAGAACCATGTAGCTCTTTACATGTATTTTATTTACCTGCTGTTAGCTCCTAACAACTTGCTAATAGCCCCACCTTGGAAATCATAAGCACATTGATGAGAAAATAAATAAGCTCAGTAATCACAAACAGGCACTATAATACTCCAAGGAAAGGCACAGGCTATTTTATGGATTCATAAAACATACACGTAGACAAAATCCCAAACTCCCAAAAGCTGTACTATATTTTAATTGTTTCTGATTTGAATTAAATAACAATTTTTTTTCTTTAAAAATAAAAATCAGCTCCCATTACCATCTGGTATTTCTACAACACTTTAAATCTAGAGGAGGATGTTTCTATAATGGTACTATCCATTTAGAGTCAGTCACATGACAGAAAACAAAAGCACTATCTCTATAAGGCTTTCCAATGCCTCTCTGTTTCCAAAAATAAGACATCTCTTTTGAAAGTGAAGGCTCCCCATATGGTAGCTTAACAGCAGATTTGTTTAAAACATAGTTACATGAAGAATGATTTTTAATAGCTATTTTCACATTTTTCTTCACAAGTATCATCCCTTTAGAACTTCCCTTTCCCAAAGGTACAAACATTTATCAGAGGAAAAAAAACTTCTGAGTCAGACTTCACTTAAAATTTATTATAAGCCCACAGATTTTGGAAGGTGTTCAAGATCATAATATAGAGAGCTGTCAAATTTGAAATATATTATTTGGTTAGAAGAAAGTGGCAAAAAGTGGTGGATTAAACCAAATTAGTAAATGTTATTCTCTTTCAGTGGCTGACAGAAATATGTATTGTTTTTGTGGAGTATATTTCTGACTTTGTGAGAAGATACAGTGCTCTTGGTCCTAATTAGGATATTTTTTTTTCATTCAAACTTTGAGGTATTGTTATGTATATTCTTCAAGGAATCTATTTTTTTTTAATGAGCTCTCAAGCCTTGAGACATGCAAGACAGCCAAATTTTTATCAGTGAGTTGCTGGTATATACTCCAAATTGGAATGAACTCTATGTACAAGGGGACTTCTACATCACGAGGGTTTCTTCTGTGTGACTAAGGTTTCACCCTTCCAGCAACTCACTTTTTCATAACTGAAATCTGCTGTCTTCATAATGATTACTCCCTATGTTTGATTCAGCTTATTAAAAGTCAGAATAGCAAAAATGATACCAGTAGTCCATGAGCAAAAACTTTGCCAATATCAACAAGAATTGCTAGGAAAAAATTGGGAGGAAGGAACCTTTTTGTGAGCTCATATATTGGCTAATATTTTCAAACTACTGAAGAAGCAATGGTATTTTAGTAAAAAATCACACTTATTGGTAAACATGTCCAGAAATCATTCCAAGGTGAATGTAAAAACACACAAAGGCAAGGAAAAAAAAAAGTAATTACCTTAGATTCACTATAAAACCTATGACTGGTAATATGAGATAAAGTATTCCGGAATAGAGCAATCAAAAGAAGTAGACACATCAGGGTACTGATTGGCTGCTAGTTACCAAAAGTGTTAAGTATCTGATCTCTAAATTGCAAAATCCTGTGGAGGTCAGCCTTGTCCAAGCAGAAATGCTTCTGATTCTGAGTAGAAGAACTTAAAAGTCGAGAGGACTGGGGGGCTTATGAGTTTAAGTGTGTGCATTATGAGACAGAAGCTGTGGAGAGGTTCTTGAAATTGCAGTTTGAGATTTGAAAGCTAAATATTGGCTAAATCCCTCTTTCAGATACACACTTTTTTTTTTTTTTTAACATCCCTTGTTAAACTTCCGTTTTTTTTATTTTCCACCACAATGCAGAAATACCAGAGCTTCTTGCATTATTCATACAATGTAAAGGAAATTATTAGGACTTCAAGATGTTTCAGACACAGCTGCAACCTGCCCTATGTAAGGTCTGAAGATGAACCAGTTCACCCCATAGCAGCTCCAGCCTTCCAAGCACCTACAGGCTCAGACACTCACTTCAATGTGTGATGATGCATGAGCAGTCCTGTGTGCAGTAAACTTGATGGTCACTCTGAGCGGACATTTAACACTCTACAAAATATTTGAAAAAGGCCTCAAAAGTAGTGAACCCTAGATAAATAAGGTATAATTTGTATTTACAGTTGAGAAAAGCAGTGGTCTTTCCGACAAAATATTTATAAACGCTTAGATACTCATATATGAAATACATATGTCCTTCTACATTCTTCATATATTCTGAGATTGTTTCAGCACAGATTAATTGCCCTTGAATATGGAAGCCTGACACCAAGAAGCAATACTGCAGTAGCTCTGTAAACCACAGAAGAGGAATGTGCAGCCTAGGCCATGAGCAGATGCAAATAATAAATCAGTTATGATTCCTGAATTTACTGGACAAACATGGAACAGACATTGAAAAGGCACACAATGTAAATTAACACAAACCCCCAATATTTAGTGGACTCTAACGACACATCTATGCATATCTCTGATGTGCAAAATAGTGAGATGTTAAATATTAACAGAAAAAACAATGTATTTCCTTTTTAGCCTAGTAGCAGTAAAAAAAATCTTTATTCGGCACAGATGAGATTAACTTTTTCACTCCTCTGTCTAAGGTAGTACAATCTATGTTTATAATTACTTCTGTCTGTAGTTTTTTAGGACTCTGTAGAACACTTGTACTTCCACATGCTTTCAACTGTCCATAGGTAAATATATCACCTCTGAGGTGCTCATTTTCATAAATAATTATTGTTGCCTTTTCCTTATGGAATACTGACCAGAAAGAGATTTTTCATGGTTTTTGTTAATTCTCTTTTAATCATTCATAAAACTACTTCAGAATATTATTAATAAAATTCAATTACTACTTATGCAAGTACCAGTTTGGGGCTTTTTCCTCATTTTAAATGCGTCAAACTAAATTATATCCCTCAATTTTTTGTGCATGACCTAACAGCCCCAGAAACACTTTTCACTTGCTGGATATACAACCGTGCATATGTTGGTTTGCAGACTGCTTGAATGTATAGGTCACAGCTGTGGGAATACAAGCAACCATTTCTTGTCTGAGCACAGAAGCTGCTTCCAGAGCCTCCTCTGTGGTTCCTGTGCAGTCATTGTTGCACCCTCTCTGCTGCTGCTGGGTCCAGCATTGCCTTCTCCTGCTTTGTGTGAGTCATTCTGCAGCACTTACCTATTCACTTCTGATTGTGTGTGAGAGCTCAAGAGATTACACTTGTGCAAATTCAAATACCAGTATATTCATAACTGACTGAGAACATAGCCCTTAATGAGTTAAATTAGATGGTCAGTGCTGACACAGTCACAGGATATTCCACCTCACCCCCTAATCTTTGAACTGGGGGCTACTGCACCAGCTCTGACAGTTTATTTCATAGCAGGCATGGGAAAAAATGTGATTATAAGTTTTCAGCAAGATTCTCACTTCTAACACTTCCATTGACCGTGTGGATCTTTGTGGTCCATGGATCTCTGTGAGTTAGCAGCTGGCAATTAAACAATTGTTTGTGGGAGATGTAACAGACCATGCCAGGATACTATACAGACAGTATAAAAGGTCCAAATCCGTCAAACAAAAGAAAAGGTTCTCTAATTCTGTGCTAAGAAACAAACAGCCTAACAGCTTGACTTCCCCTCTCAATGTGCCATTATTAAATGGCAAACCCAACTGACAGTTTATGAAAAGCAGAAAATAAACTACATACAAAAGAATTGTATATTAAGGGCTATTTATTTCTTCACATTGAAGAAATCCCCTACAATCAGTGTTATTTCTTGATGCTATCAGAAATTGCTGCTAAATAAGTTTTTGATTGCCATATTTGTCTGGTGTAATAGATGTGTGCAAGCTTTCTATTTGTTGCTATATTGACTAATATATACTCAGAATTAAGAAAGCTGTTTGGTATCTCAGATGAAGTGTTTTCTAAAAAATAGATAAAGCATCCAGCAGAAACCAGGTGATAAGTGGAGCATTTGAAATGAAGCAGTGAATTCCGTAAGCAACCTGCTGTGTGTTTGATAAAAAGGCTGGACTGGAAATACAATTGAAAACTCAAATAAAAAATAGAACTGCTTATGAAATTCCTCAGCAGATTTCTCCCAGTGAAACTTATGAAACACAGCAGGAGGCAAATATTGAACTTCAGACATAACTGAACCATTCCAGTGTGTTCACTTGAGATTCCAGGAATCTCAACCCAGACTCTCAGGTAACCCCTCTATACAGCAGTGTCATCACTGTGTATTTCACAGCACTCAAGTAGTCAAAAGTGTCCTTGAGGTTTCCTCAAAAATGCTAAGCTTGCTTTCAGAGTGCTTGTAAGAGTCATTAAGAGAACAAGATAATCAACATATTATCCCCATCCTTGGAGACATTCAAAACCCTTCTGGACATTGTCCTGGCAGCCTTCTGGCTGTGAGTCTGTTTGAGCATGGGGTTTGGGGTTGGACCAGTTCACCTCCAGAGGTCCCTTCTAATTTCTGATACTTAGGCAAATGTAACATTATAAAGAGTTTGTAGTAATTGATGCAATATCTCAGCTTATCTGGGAACTTTTCATATTGAAGATAACGAATGCGTCAACATGACATTTTAATAGTAAACTAACAACTTCTTTAGAATGCTCACAAAAAAGTTAGAAGATAAACATTTTATGAAATAATAACTGTTAAGCAGCACTTGTCTAACAGGGCTACTGTAATTGCCAATTTCTAAACTAGCTATGGTTTGCTATTTTTATGTATCCTGACAAAAACTATAACTCATTTAACAAAGTTCTCAGCTTTTCTGAATCAATAGTTTGAAAGAATGAGTAAATCTTTCAAGAAAGCATCTAGGACAAAGTCCTCTATTCCTCACAGAAGAGAAACGTGTCTGCTAGAATTGAGGAAGGTGTATCTTTTCATCTACACTATTACATATGTACAAGCTAAAACTTGACACCTGTATCTGCTTCACATCTGACATCTTTCTGATCCTCTTTTGGATCATCTTTCAGCTATTTTTTTCATTTCAGGATCAAAACTCTGTGCTCTTTAAGGTCTTAATACTTTTTGGGTCAAAAATTCCACCCAAGTTGTATGAACACAGTCTAAATAAAAACTGTTCAAGGAGCAGCAATTGCAGATTTTACTGAGTTAAACCTACTGAAAGACATTGAGTAATAAAATCTCACATGGCAGAATGAGACAAATTAATAATCAATGGCAAAAGCAAATCCAGAGCAGACGCTCATGATAAGTCTTTAATGTAATGGATACAATAGCAAATATTAGCAATGTTCAGGACTTTTGAAGGAAGGGAAAAGATTTACATTTCTTTTTTCCAGTCTACCAGCTTTCAAATAATTCAAAGTGAAAGTCTTCAAGGATTTCTATGTTTCTTTCCAAATTTTTGTAAGAGCCAGCATGAAACATTAATGTTATTAATGTTAAATCTATTTCCATTTGTAGTAGAGTTTTTCCAATCGGTGAGGATATATTTAGAAGTATGATTCTTTTTACATGAGAATGTAAATTCTTTTTACCCTGAGAATGAAAAATATACGAGAAAAGAGGGTGAGCAGAAGAGATGTCCTTCTCTATCCTTGGCACTCCTGAAAATGTTAGCAAGGTGTCCTTTCCTGCCTCTGGTGGAACTCAGCTGATTCTCCAAGTCATGCTTTTCAATGCTTCCCAAAACCACTGAGATATTTCTTGTACTTCCAATCTTGTACACTGTGGTTCAGGTTAATTTGCATAAACCATTTCCATTTTTGGGACGTATTTATAAAGTCATTTACATAGCTGGCAACTGCCTTTCAGTGAAAGATTCAGAGCACGGCTTCTGATCTCCTGCTAACTGAGGTTAGAAAGGCATTACTGATGTAAAAATAATAATCATATCCTGCAACTCAGTACAAACCTACTAATAATTCAGCTGTGGAAAGAAAAGAATCTTTTCAAATCCATTAAATGTAATTTAAAATCCTTGTTAGTATTCCATTAAATAAAATCTTAACTGTTGGTATATTATGGTCTCCTGGAAAGAGGTTTAATTGTTTTGTTGATGATTCACAGTATGTGTAAACAGTTTTATTTGACATCAAGGTAATATTCTCCAGAGACTTAGGGATAAAAAAAAGCTCTTAAATAATTGAAGGCATCAAGTTAGACTATTTTAGAAGCCTTGGCTAGAATTAATTACTATCAAGTTCATATAAGAGATGCCTGAAAATCAGTTTTGTACAAACCAGTTCATCGAAGAACATCAAAGTTAAGATGTAACAGCTTGTCTAATTTAACTCTTAGCAAAAGTCACCCCTAAAGAAACATACTCTCATCTTCAGCTGCCTACAATATTTATATCCCATACATGTGAGTGTCCAGCAGGATTCAACTACTTTTGAGAATTCTGCTGGGTAGGGACAGCTGAATATTTCAGCTCCCTCAGCATAACTTCCTTGCTCTTGTATTTGTCCTAAACATGCACAAGACTTTAAGTAATTTCTACCCCTGCACATATTTTCTTCCAGTCTAAGGAGGTCTCTCTCCCTTCTTCTTTCTTCCCCATCACTTCTCCAGGAGAGAAGTCTTACCCGAGGAGTCCCCCAGTGACACTGCATTCTGTCCCTGAATCCTTTTGAACACAAGCCCTAGGTAATTGCTGTTGTATTATTGGTCTTGAATTCCCACAAGTGTCCTGCAGACACCTGACCAGTGAAAAAGACCCTAATAACACACCAGTGGAGGGAAAGGTGTTTTGTAAGTTCTTAAGCTTTTTAGGCTACACAAAAAACCACCCAATAACAATAACAACAACAACAATAACAACAACAACGAAACAAACAAAAAAACCCAAACCAAACCAACCAACCAAACAAACAAAAAAAAAAAAAACAGAAGAGAAAGATTGCTCACAGGAAAGCTTGGAGCAGACTAAGTAGACTATATGCCAGGCAACTCCCAAGGTCCCTCTCTTGCCCCTTCCTTTCTCTCTGTTCCTTGGGATCAGCACCGAGGCTGCCTGACTTGGCTGAAAGTGGACACTACAGGTGTGCTCATCCCAGCACCCTCGCCATGGGCACCTGGGAAGCTGATGCTGAAGAAGCTCAGCCTGAAACAGCAGAGAGATTTACAGCTCTTCTGTCTTCAGTTTTCCTCCTGTAGAAACCCTGGACATCAGGGTGCAGGGATCCTTCTGATGCTGCTGGCTGCTTCCCTCCCTGCTGGCAGTGCCATAAGGGAAAGATGAATTTTCTCTTTGTGATAATCACTGGGTGGGGGATGTAGGAAAGGTCAGGAGAAAGCTTTGAAAAAATAAATTCATAATATACAATAGAACAAATCTGCTTATTTTTATCTGTCTTCATCTACATTTTCAAAAATTCGTATGAATCTGTTAAAGGGTGATTGGTACCAAATATTTCTTTATAATTCCTAAAATGAGCTTTTGCTCCATAAACTATGTGATTCCTAAGAATAGATTCTTATTAGCAGTAAGTGCACACACAGAATTTGTATCTATTCCATAATAAAACATGACCTTGAAAAGCCTCACATGAAAGCTCTTTGTATATGGCTGTTTGGTGATGTGTGTGAACATGATTTTGCAAACTTGTCTGCACATTCTGTGTCTTTTTCATAAAACTGGAAATTAGGGTGCAACAACACCAAAACAAATCATAGCTTCTTTTATCAAATGTACATTACTTCTAGCAAAAAAATTCTCTATTACAAAAACATATATAAAATATGTTATATTCTATTTATTTATGTTATATTCATGTATTTCTATTCAGTTTGCGCTTCTATATGTTTTTCCTTCAAATGGCTTCCTTGTTGCTAAAATGTGGCATAAATTTAATAATTTAATGCTCAGAGTAGGATAGAACGCTCCAGGAGTCATGAGAGTTACAAGGCATCTAGGAAAGCTGTTGTGCCTTTCTATAAAACATACAAGATGAACCATATCATCTGACTCTATTGTAATGCAAAAAAGGGTCATTCCTCTCCCACTGATTCTGAGGAAGGAATTATGTCTCCCTATGTAATCTCCATGATAGATCAGGTAATTGTTTCTACTGCAACACAAATAGTGGATATTATTCTTTCACTGACTATGAATAACACTTTTCTTTCCTATGACCCATTTCAAGGCATTTAGAGCATATTAGTAAAAATGATTAAATAAACCTCTTAACATTGTTGGCAAGAAATTAACATTTTAGTGACAGGGAAAAAGAGGAACAGAGATGTTTTTGGCTCCATCCCAGAACTTATTTTCCAAGCTTAGAATCCAATCATACTCCCTCTCCATCCTGCATATCACTTTCTAGGAACATTTTCTGAGCTGTGATTTGCACTTTGTGCTGCAAGAGAAATGAGGAAATACTGCCCCTTTCCCAGCAGCAGCATGTGAGCTCACACTGAGTCTCACTTCTCATGGGCCACCATGTTAGGAGGCTCAAACCTAGAATTAGAGCCAGACCTGCTCTCCTGGAAGGTCACCAAGATTTTCTTGGAGACTTGGCCCAGGATATTTTGTGTTTCCTATGACTAATGAAGAGCATGAGTCATATCCGAGAGAGGTGGATTCGGTGCCATGTGCACACGCACACTGACTTGCACACACATGTGACACGCTGGATATGTCACTCTTACATCAAACTGCACACCAGCAGTGGCTCCAGTCCGACATCTGGCACAGGATGAGCTGACCTGTATGTGCCAAGCAAATGCTAGGCACAAGAACCAGGTGCCTCAGACCTGCCTTTTTTGCTGTCTAGTTTTGCTGGTTTTTCCAGGCTTCTTTCTGTTACTAATTTCTTAAGAACTGTAGTCTCTGGAAAAGGCCTGAAGCAATTTGGATAATGCATTTGGACAATGCATGTTCTCAGACGTGTGGTGTAATTCTTGTGAATCCTTGTCCTTGTGGGACCCTTTTAACTCAGGATATTTGGTGATTAATATACAGTCAGTCACATTGTAGTTGGTCATGATTTGTCAAGATACAGAAAACTGCATCTTGTAAAACATGATCGTGTGGCCAGAATCATCCCTACTTTTGCTGCGGTCTGTGATCTATGCTGACCTGTAAAAGAGGAATGTGGTCTAAAGTGTATACTGCTGACACCAGTGAGCAGGAAGCCATCAGAGGAACTTTTGAAGCCAGATCCATGACCATATATCCTGTCAGGAAATAGGGATTCAACGGGAGTACTAGTATACATCATTTAGTAATTCCTAAAGCATAGCTTTTACACATATATGGAATACATAACTTAAAAGACAGTCATATTGAATAACAACTTTAATGAATGAGGTTATCCTAGTAATCTCATTTAAAGAAAAATTATATTTATAAATAAAGATTCTTGAGTTTGAAATTCAGATATGCTGTCTACATTTTCTGTTACACCAGTGGAGTATATAGACATTCAGCATCACTCTAGTAAACTAACATTTGTATTTTAACTCCATGAATTTCCAACAGAAGTACAAGTAATTTGCATTTGTAGTCAAATCAGAAACATCACTCTGAGTAAACTTTGTTGTGTCTAGTGTCCTCTCCATCCTTCCTGAACCCTTCCAGGAAAATATATTCTCTAGAAACCACCAGCCTGACTCTTTCCCCTGATTCAGAATTTCAGGGAAGAGATTTGGATAAGAGGGTCCAGTTAAATAGCTGGATTCAAGGTAAAAGGATTAAAAAATACCAACACATATTTACTTGGCTATGAAGAAATACAGATTACTCAAGGATTATCTGAGCAGCAGGGATATCAAGTGGTGTTGACCAGGATGGACAAACTGAATAAGGTCTCCTTAGCAAAGCATAAAAGTGATCGAAAAAGTATTTAAGAGTCATGCTTAATTTGTCACACATCAAAGAGCAGGGAACGGAGTTCCAGCAGGACAAAGCCAGCACTGAGAGTAAAAAACAGAAGAGCAGTCCTGCAGACTTTGAGCTGTAAGCCAGGACCCAACCCATAGCAAAGCACCAGCTGCTGGACCTTGAACCCAGGAGAAACCCACCACTGGATATGGGCTGGTGGACCTCAAGCCATCCACAATGGGATGCAGGTTTTGTGCACTTGAACTGGGGTTAAATGGGGTAGAATCCTTTAACCCTGTCTCCAGACCTTTTGTCTAACACGGTCCCTAAATTGACAGAGGGTAGTGGTTACCAAGTACGGGTTTCTGAGTACAGTTGGTGTCAATGTAGATGGTCTGTGTGGTGGCATAGATGTGTAGAATATAATTTAATTTTAACTCATAAAAACGTCCTTTTTGACCACACAAGTGACGATGACTTTTCAAGTTATTTTCAGGTAAACGTTACTTCTGTTAGTGAATGGTCTGCAGGAGATGGAATCTTCCTTCATGGGTGTAGCTTAAAATATAACCTAAGTTTGATTTTAGCTACATTTGCAAAAAACTATGAAGAGAACCTATGACTTTTAATTCTGAAACTCAGTGATTCTTTCTGCACTATAATTGCTTCAGTCTTTGACCCCATGGCATAAAAAATGATGTAATTTTTAATTTTTTTTTAGTTTCATTAGAAGTTAGATATTGTGCTCAGATTTTCAGTAAGTTAAAATAGCTTTTTCTTAGAAGTGCATCGACACATCTTTGTGGAGAACAACATTACACTTTCTTCCAGTTTGCTACACTGCATCAACCGAACAATATAAATACAGAAATTAAATATGTACTCTTGTGGCCCAGTGTAGTGCTATGCAGAAACACACAAGAAAACTCAGAAGGAGCCACCATGGGACAGGAAGTCACATCTTCCCATTAGCTCTGTCCAGCACAGGTAATTAACCCAGCTGCTGCAGTCCATGCGGCAGTCTAAGAAAATGATCTTTATAAAGGTGCTTTGAATGGGCAATTTGCTTATAATGGTCCTTCTGGAAAACAGGTGGCTTGCAAGAGCTTTTGCAGATTTATGTCCAGGCATTAGCTTCTCTAATTAGTCATCAAATAAATTGGTTTGTGCATGATCTGTTGACTCGTGAGAAGACTAAAGAGAGTTCTCTTAGGGAGGAAGTACATGATGGTTTGTTTTTTCCTTCTTAAGTAATTCTTCAGTGGCCAAGCACAAAGGTAGAACAAAGCTAGCTCCAATATCCAGGAATCTTGATTCACATTCTCAGTTCTGCCTTGCTGGACAAAGAGACAAGCATGATGTCTGCTCCATTTGTCTTGAAAAATATCCTGTAGGAAAATGCTCTGCAAGTCTGCAAAATAGCTCTCCCTTCACTGAAACTCATCGTGCTCAAAGTCTCTGTTTTTATTGAATTCTCTGTTTTAACTGGTGAAAGCCTTTCCCATATATTTGAAAGGTCAAAATAAACATAACACAAATCATCAAATTACTATTTAATTGCATCTTATGGAGGACTGGGACTGTGTGCTCCATTCATTTTTTCTACTGAAATGAAAAATTACTTTGACTTCCACTTTTTATTTTAAATGTATTAGTCTTCCTCTTTAGACATTACAGCTATTAATGCTCAGGCTTCTGCCATGGCTCTGAATTCTTATCACTCACTCAGCTGATATTATTACCCAGTCAAAGCTGACATCAGAAATGGTACCTTAATGTTAGAGAAAGAAATCATGACTGGAATTATTCATAGATTACACAGCATACACTACTTGGGAGATAAATAATCAGCAGAGGTGTTTTTTAAATAAAAATTTATAGCCTGATCCAAAGTCAATACAAAAATTCTCCATGACTTTAGTAAATTTTGATTCTAGCCCTACGTAATGAAATTTAGGAGGGAGACAGCAGTTGTGTTCACAACCTCTCTTCTTTATTTTGATGTAATTTAACAGCACAGACAAGAAATTTATAAAAATACAGCAGAGATTTCTGGGTGTGTTCCCTGCAGAATCAAATAGGATTCAGAGCAGTTTACGATACTAAAAAGCAACTGAAGGAGAGAATAAGAATAATCACAGTATTTTGCAACCAGGTAAATAATAATTATAATTAAATTATATGGTGCATGAGCCAATATAAAGCTCAATACTTCCCTAATACAACTTATATCAAAGTGAGAAGAAAGATGCCTTCACTGCTAACAAATTTTAAAAGTGTTGTAAAGGTGAAAAAGACCATACTTTCTCACTAGACACTTTCTGCTGATGCAACTACAGATATTGTTTCTCTTTCCCCCAGGTGGTTCTTTGCTGCTGATGTGTGTCTGAAAAACCAAGCTTCCTGAGGGACCTCCACTATGACTGTAAAGTGGAAATTGTACTGAAATCAGGAACAAGAAAGTTGTGTGGAAAGTGTTCCATCACAACTTTATATAAATACAAACTGGAAATTTTGCTCTAAGCATATTTACTGAGTTGTAAAATGTTATGATAGGTTTATGTGATTTTTTAACCTGTAATCATACTCATATGCAAAGCTATGAGATAGGAAGTCTTTATAGCTACAAAGTGTTAATGATCCTTTGAACTTGTGTATGGAAAGGCTTAAGATGGCTTGGCAGGGATAAATATGATTACGTATATTCAAGGAAGCTCCTCCGATTCCCAGCAACATGGTTTTATAAAAGATTACAGGAGTTCTCAGAATCTTGTCCAGATAGATATTTTCTTGGTTATCTTCTAAAGACAAAAAAGGCTAGTTATGCAGATACTTGATAACTCTTATTAAAATAACATAATAAAAAAAATAGTTAGAATACAAAATGAGATTAAATTACTCCAAACCTTACTCCAGAAGGAAGGCGCCAGCTATGATGGAATTGCATTAAGACCAAAACCTGCCGTGGCTCTCCTTGGCAGTATTTAATAAAGTTTTGAATCATCATGATGGGTGACACCAACAGGTTTGTTGGTACTTGCAGTGATTTACATATGGTTTCATCATTAAAGAATTTGTGATGACTGCACACACTATTCCTCTGGTGACATGGATGGTTACTTCTTTGCTTGACAATCTGGGTGGCAATGAGCAGCAGACACCTTCAGCCATTTAAAGTCTTACAGAAGATGTGGTTTTACACAGTATTTGGTTTTCCTGACAGTATTATTTGGAGAATACAACCAGGAAAAACAAGGCTCATCACATACTAAGCCCACTATCGGTTTTGTCAGCTTAACAACATGGGAGCAAAGTCCTGAATGATTGCACTGGGTTTGTTGGAACAGAAGCACTTTCAGAGTTCTCATTTGCTAAATAGTCTTAGAACAAACTAAGATATTAATTGACAAGGATACTGATGAAAGATGCTGACATTACTCATTTTTGAAGATATTGAAGCTAACTAAAGTAGTCTGTTGTTTTGTGCTGCTTCTCTGTCAATAATGTTTCAGTTTTATTTAGAAATGTTAGCTGTTATTTAATTGCACAATAGATCAAGATTTAATTACCAAGTGAGTTTTTTTAATAATTAAAGATTACTGCTTAACAAAACATTGATTGAAATATTTGATACTAAACATATTGTGTGATATCTGCTTTTCAACTTGCTAATGATGCCTGTGACTAGTCAGGCTGTTTTCACAATCTATAATTGTTAAAAGTAGCAAGTTAATAATGAAGATGTAATAACCTGTTTTTAAACATGTAAAACCACTGAAATTCTTGTTAGTTATTTAATAATTAGATTAAAATAATGTCATTATTATATCATGTTAGTAAAAGTCATGGGCATTCAGCTGTGTATTGGAAGACTGATTTTACAGGATGTTTGAATCAGATTCCCTGTGTTTTTGGGTTTTTTTTCCTTTTTAGTGCTTTTGCAGTGGAGTCATGGAGTAATCCACTAATATAATCTGCGGGCTGTTTGCTATATAAATGTAATCTAGTTTAATTTGAGTCAGTAAAGAGAACGAGTAGAAGTCAGTAAAGGGTCAGTAAAAGTGGTAGCAGTGACAGGACAGCTGGTAAGACATGTGGAATGCTCTTCTTATAAACGACATAATTTTTGGGTTTTTTTAAAGAGTAAATTGTTCACTAATATTTTGGGGAAAGGAGACTGACATGCACATTGCCTCAGCAGGGTCTCTGACAATGACACACCTGTCGCAGGCTAATGTTAAAAGATTGTAAAAGCATTGACAAGACAGGTAAGCCGGCGGGCTTTATTTATTTATTTTTTAACGTGCTTTTGCTCTTCCTGCGTGTTGTCACTGGTAAACCAAACATTGATGAGTCACTCATTTAAAACCACTTGCTGACTACTCCTTTAGGCTTCCTGGCAGGAAGAGCTGCAGATGCCAAGGAACAGCTGCAGGCACACCTGCTGGCTACCCTGCACAGCTGGTTCGCAAGGCTGGGGAGCTCAGGGCACGGTCTCCATGCAGGAGCTGCCAGGGAGTGGGCCAGAAAGCCAGCAGCAGCACAGTTAATCACACCAACAGAAAAACTGTATTTATTTCACAGATGTGTTCTGTGAAATCGTTAACACGAATACAAGCTGTTCCATGGAAATGCAACATAAACACAGCGAACATTAATGGCATCCAGCTGACCTCTGTGTGCAGCCTCTGCTGCGGGATGGAATCGCGATTTCCTTATTGTAATGCCAGGAGATCTACAGAATGATCTAACTTTTCTATCAGGTACTTCCAGTGTATGAAAAACCATAAATTCAGTATGACTAAAATGGATCTGAAACATGAATCATGTCAGTATCATTTTCACGCTGTGCTGTAAGAAACTTTAGAATTAAATGTGGTATTTGTAAATTGCATATAGACTCAAGATGTTATTTCACAACATCATAAGGAAATTATATATACACTATGAGTTGTGAACACCTTACATGTGGTTAATTGGGATTTTATTTGGCAGAAAATGTAAGTGAAAATGAAAAATGAGCCCCTTAAAATGAATAACTACAATCCTTGTCGAGAGATATACATTTTACCTAGTTATTTATAAACCCATATTTACTGAAAAATGGAAGATGAGTTATGTGGGAAAGAAAAAGATTACATATAATATGCAAATACTGTAAAGATAAACCTTTTCATATAGCAATGTCACCAAATTCAATAATTTTCTTGGATGGTGTATGAAGACAAAAATGTAAATAAAATTACACCAAACAAACAGAGAGAGCGAGGCCAGCTGTTATGAAAAGACATTTCCTACTGCCTCCTAAACTTTCAGTCCTAACTCTCTTTAACTTGTTGCATAGACTGTCACGCTAGCCTTTCTTCAAAAATTCTCATGATGAGGACATTGCTCCTAACAGAGCCCTAGTTCAAATCTGAAGCACTTAGGGAGAAGGTTTGCTCAGAATCTGCTTATTTTCTGTACATTTTGCAACATCCAAATTTTGCTGCTCTAAGCAGGTAATCCTTTAAGAGGCCTCTTTGCCCCAGCAAGGTGAAAAATGGGCTCGTCTGTGAATTTCAGATGGTTTTACCTCCAAGGGCTAAATCTTTGAGCTTCAATCTGGTGATAGCACTTTTCCCGTCTTTGAAACAACTGATGCATTTCCCTGAACTGCTGTAAATCTAGTCTCAGGTTATCAATAATGGCAGCTAGCAAATTCCTGTAAGAATTGCTGAGTTCCAGACAGAATCCCATGGGGATTAGCTTCACAGTGAGCACTACAGGGGACAGCTCGGCAGCTCATTTCTCCTCCTTGGCCTTCGCTTCTGTTTTAGATAAGCAAATGATGCTGTACCTGAAATTTTGGATAAACTGATTAAATTGTCAAAAATTAAATAAATAGTAATTTTCTGCATTAACTAACTTTACTCTTTGTAATGTTGTTTGAGGCATAGGCATCCAGAGGTGACAGAGAAGGAAATAAATCAGCAGCTTCTCAGCATCATGTTTGGAACATGGACAGATACAAGACTAAGTTCTCAAAAGCACTTCCACAAACAGAGAGAAAAGAAATGCTGCAATTATTTGTGGGTTTATTCACTAGAGACTTGGGGTGTCTTACAGCAATTGCACAGGAGGTCAGCAGGATGCCATGGGCCATCTTATTGACCAGAACTGTTTTACTCTTCCTTCTACAACTCTGCCTGCCTCGGTGAAGTGCTGCAAGCTCACTGAAGAAGGAGCTGTGGTTTGTGTTAAATACTTTGTACAGTGCAAGTAGTGCTGGTCCAGTGCTGAGGGTCATAGTTCCTACCAGAAGACAAACACCAGAGCAATTAATGAAAAGGCAGCCTGTTGTAGTTGGAAAGGCAGTTCAGCTTCTTTAGTCCAGTGGCACCACACCTTAAATAGCAAATTCTGAATGGACTCAGCGGTGTTTGCTTTACTTTGGAATACTGATAAATCCTTCTGGTATCATCCTGGCAAATAAATTCAATTCACTGGTGTGGAGTGAGTCACATCTTTCATATAAGCAGAAAAAACCCATATGTGCTAAAGCATTGCAAGGGGTTAAAGAATGAAGGAGAAATTATCTTTCAAAACAAAATTTAAATAATTCAATAATAATATTATAATCTTCAAGTTTCCAGTCTAATTTTCTGTATGCTGCAGTGGGACGCTTGTTACTTCTAAATAAACAGTGGAGGGGGGAAGAAAGAAGTTAAAAGCTCCTCACAGCACCTAATTTTACTTTCCTCGGCATTCCGGTACGGCCCTAGACCAGGACTACAGCCCCCAGCAGCCCCCGCGCGGCCCCGTCGCGCCCCGGGCGCGCACCCAGCGGGCCGCGCGCGCAGCGCTGTCGTGGCGCTCGCGGGTGAAGGGTCCGCGGCCGCCGCGCCGAGCCCGCCGTGTCCCTGCGGCGTCCCGGCCTGCCTCTCCTCCTCCTCCTCCTCTTCTTCCTCCTGCTCCTCGTCCCGCTCCTCCCGCGGCAGCTTAGGGCAGAGCCATGAGGCGCGCGGGGCTGGGTAAGCGCGGCGGCGGGGCCGGGCCTCGGTGCGGGCAGGACCCGGCCCCTGTCAGGGCTGGGGGCGCGGGAGGCGTGAGGGGAGCCGTGCCCTGGGTGCGGGGTTGTGGCGAGGCTCGGGAGCCTTGGCGGGGAAAGGCCGTCAGCCCTGCCTCTGCCTCTCCTGCTGGCCCCGCTGGATTTACGGAGCAGGGTTCGTGTTTTGTTACAGAATTATAGGATTTGGTTTGGAAGTGACTTTAAAGACCATCTAGGTCCAACCCCCATGCCATGACAGGTTCCTCTAGACCAGGCTGCTCAGAGGCCTATCCAACACTTCCAGGGATGGGGAGGCATCCACAACTTCTTTGGACAGCCTGTTCCAGTGCCTCACCACCCTCGCTGTAAAGCATTCTTTACTAATACTGCATTAAACCTATTGTCTTACAATTTTAACCCATTCCCCTTGTCCTGTCACTACGTGCTCTTGTAAATAGTCTTGCCCCATTTAGTTGTGCTGTTGTTTCATTGTTCTAATACCATGTTAGTTTGAGCCGTGTTCCAGTTTATAGGCAGATTTGTTGCTCTTCAATCTAGTCCTCTCCAAATTCAGAAATAGTTCACTTGGGGTTTTTTTAAGTGCTTCTCCATGGTTTCCTGCCGTGTTTAGGAGTAAGAAAACAAGAATCCCAACTATTATAAATTTATTACAGATATAATCTGGTGCAAATTGAGAAATCCTTGCAGAGTTCCTGCTGAGTGTTTTGAGCAGCTCAGGCCTCATTTTTCAGCCAGCAGTCATGTTGATGACTAGAAGGAAACTTTGAACTCCCACGTCATGTTCTACAACCATGTGGGTGCTCTGACGGCACTGTAAAGCTTAGGAGATGTTTACACCTCTCAGTGTATGACTGAGTTCTGGGGCTTTCTCCTAGACAGTATTTAGGGCTGAACCAGGTGTGTGTGACACTACGCTAGATTTACTCCTACCCTTCAGATTTGTATTGTGCAGGAGTGTTTTCATGAAATAAAACAAGTCTTGGGAACGCTTCTTAGTGAATCAAGAGAGGTGTTAGGATGTGTATCATTAAGAAGTGGGGATTTGATTGTGCTGAGGTCTTCAGTCCTTTCCTCTGTCAGACTGACAGCTCCCTCTTGGTTGGAGTGGAGGCCACCCAGCTGTGTGCTGTTTCTGAAGAGGGGATGGATGTTTATGCAAGGAGTTCTGAAGGAAGTGTGCCCTCTGACTGTTGTGCTTCCAGGTGATGGAGCAGCTGCAGGGAGCTATGGCTATACCAACAGTGGCTACAGCGTTTATGAAGAGGAGAACGACAGGTTAACAGAAAGTCTGCGTACAAAAGTCAGTGCCATTAAATCGGTACGTATTTAACTGCAGTGGTGCCGCCACAGTCAGGAAATTCAGCTGTATGAATCAGGGAAGCAGTAGACGTAGTTTAAAGCAGAAATTTAAAACTGTGATGTGTTAGCCTGGTTGGATGACAGGTGACTGCCAAAGCTGCTCTATTATGCTCAGGTGGATGGACAGGGGAGGAAAAAGCACAGTGAAAGGTTCGTGCATCAAGATAAGGGCAGGGAGAGATCGCTCACCAACTGCCATAATGAGCAAAACACACTCGACTTGGGGAAATGAATTCATTGACAGTCAAATCAGTAGGGTAGTGAGAATTAAAAGACTTAAAATGCCTTGCCACTACCTTTCCCTTTTTCCTGGGCTCAGCTTCACTCCCAATTTTCTCTGCTTCTTAACCCTCAGTGGTACAAGGAAATGGGGAATGGGAATTGCAGTCAAAAAAGATGTAATGTGAAAACAGTTCTTAGAAATGGCATGCTAATATCCTCTGAAGGAAAAGTTTGGTGTTCTGATGGTTCTGATTCCTTTCAGAGACTGAAGACTTCTTTTAAACAAGTATAACTGAAAGACAGCTCTGAGATTAAAGTTGTGTGGATTTCTTGTTCTTAAAAGCTTAGTTTTATAAAGCACATTACAGTGAATTTTTTAGGCCTGAACTCACTCGAAGTCTTACTGCTAATACTGTTGCTTAAAATTGATTTAGTCTCAAAGAGAAATGATACAGGTTTAGAATATGAATAGAGCAAGTTAAAGGGTAAAAAAAAAAGCTTTGACCTTTGTTATCAATTTTCATTTCTTGTCTCCTGCTGTGGTGTGTTGCATTTCAAAATCCATGTATGTCAACAAGAGCAGTTCATGGTTCCCCAAGGAGATCTTTCTGGAGTTGTGTCTTTTAGTGCAATGCGATAATCTTGGCATATGGAATAGCCTTCACATAATCCAAGAAGCCTCATGTAAAATCAGTTTCACTCTTGATTGAAATGCATCAGTACAAGATAATGAGACTCAAGTTTTGACATGTGAAAACAAATCGGTTTTGGCTAATCCAAAGCATGGGGGCCTGGAGTGCATTTCCCTCCATCCCAGGAGTTGAGCAGGTTGTTCAAGGCCAGTGTGCTGATGACAGAGGAAAGGCCACTAAGAGTCAGGCTCAGTGTCAGTTCTCCCCTGTTTAACTCCAGAGCTGCTTTAAGCCAGGGCTCTTCTGGCTGGCTCCCACCTTTGTGATGTTGCAGCTCCAGCTGTGCCTGGTCTCATACCTCCCTGATTCCAACCCTAACCTGACTTCACTTTCTGGCTTGACCTGGGACCTGTCTCAGGCTTCTGCCCAGGCTGTTGCTGGCCCTGGACACTGCCTCAGGACTGGCCCTAGTGCAGCATTCCTCCTTCTGTTCTGTGACATAAAACAGAGAAGGGCTACACAAGTTCACTGAAGAAAGTCCTGTTTATAGCACAGCAGCAGCTTGTCAAAAGAGATGTGTTTGCAGGTTACAAGTGTCAACTCCAGCAACACCTTGAGTCAAGCCAGTGCTCATGGTTCTCTCTGCTGTGTGCCAGCAGTTTTAACAGTTGTTCCAGGAATGGGTAATTGCTACTTCAGACTTGACTAGATCTTGAGTTTTTTACAGTCCTTCCAATAATTCAAGTAAGGCATTATCTGGAAAAGGGGAAGAGGAGCATCGAGTACTTCCAGTGACTCTTTAGACTCATCTAGTCAGATGAAAAATCTTTTATTTCCCTAAGGGTTATTGATAGACTACTGTGCATGTTATTTTGGTTTTTGAAAATATCATGTATTTCACTGGGGAAAATGCTAGTCATGTCATGTATTTTTGACTGGGTTCTCTAATCTACGTATTAACTGATGATTCTTCATATTTAATAATTTTTGTTATTTTGGTTTTTGAAAATATCATGTATTTCACTGGGGAAAATGCTAGTCATGTCATGTATTTTTGACTGGGTTCTCTAATCTACGTAGTAACTGATGATTCTTCATATTTAATACTTTTTTGTTTTTGGTTTGTTTGTTTGGTTTTTTTTTTTTTTTTATAGCTTTCCATTGAAATTGGAACAGAAGTTAAAAACCAGAATAAAATGTTATCAGAAATGGTAAGCATTGAATAACTAGCTTTCTTTAAAATATGGGTCAGGATTAGAAGTTAATAATGTAAAGCATGCTGTCTTTCAGTATGAACATTGGTATTAAAATTTTGACAGCTTATTGTTGACTGTAACATGTGACTGATTTGTCAGCAGTACCAGTATTTCTGTTCAAAAAGATAAGATGTGCAAATACATTACTCTTAAGGCACAACCTTGATGTTTATGCTTCGGATAGCAGTATAGGTTTTCAATCAGCAAATGTCAAGTATCATGAAAAAGGTAGTTCTATATTTAATTGTATTCAAGAATAGAAGAAAAGGAGCAAAAAATAAGGGAGTCAGAAATGCCTTTTTTGCTTACACTTTGCTTCGGCTTGGGGTAGTAATAGCACTGGATACATGGGTGAAAGTTTCTGCCTCTAAAATAATTTTAGTTCTGGAGACTTTGAAAAAACAGGGAAAATTATATTTAGTGAGCAGTAAGAGTATTTCTTTCTCAGACTAACATGTTTTTTGTTCTTTTGTTTGCTTGGTTGTTTTTTTCCATGTAGGAGAATGATTTTGACTCTACGGGTGGACTTCTAGGTGCAACTATGGGCAGACTGAGAACACTCTCCAGAGGAAGCCAGACAAAGCTATTATGCTACATGATGCTGTTTTCATTATTTGTTTTTTTTGTGATATACTGGATTATTAAACTGAGGTGATGCATGTTACCTCTGGTTTACATTGTATAATTTCAACTGTAGTCTTAGTTAATGAAGACATTGATTTAAAGTGGCACATTTTGTGGATAAAACAGTGAAATTGTTGTAAATTGCATTAACAATTAATGCGAAATTATATATAGTTTTCTTAATGTATCAGAGTTTTTCCATCATCCCCTGTTTTGGGGGGATTATTTGTAAATATGCAGAAACAGCTAGCATAGCGGGATGGATTTTTTTAGGGGAAAATAGTTATTAGAATTGATTGAAAAAATTCAAATAACAGTGGTTATTTGAAAGTGAAGTAATTGCAGAATTTCAAGGCTTTCTTTTTCATTCTGCTTTTCATTCTGGGCCATGCTCTAAATTAGAGCTCCAGTTTCAGGCATATAATAATTTCAGTTGCAAGAACACAAAGAATATGTGCATCTTTCTAAACAGATCTTACCTGTGGAGTTTTAAAGGCTGGCCTGAAGCTAGCAAATGTAATAGTGATAGCCCCAAAAATTACTTTTTTGTTTAGATCTGATGATGTTTAAGTAACTTTAAGTGAGCGTTTTGAAAAGAAGTTACTTAAAACTGGATTTTTTATTTTTTAATTTAAATGTGACAAATCATGTTTACACATCTACTCTTTTAAGCAAATGCCTTTCATCATTGGGACCAACCAATATGGACACAGTACAAGTGTTTTCTTTATATTTAAAGTATATAAAACTGAAATGATTCAACTGAATCACTTGAACTTTTACCATTAGTATGTTTATTTTTCAGTTAGTGATAGTCCCTAAATCTACAGTGCATGATGTCTGAAATACAATAGCAGATATTTTGAATTTTATATATTAAAGTATATTATGATGCATTTGTTGGAGGTGCAGTCACGTTAGGGTATTTTATTTTGAAGACTTAGTTTTGGCTCACCAAGTAGTTTCTAATTATTGAGGCTATTACGTTGCTGAGTTGAACATTCAAAAAAAAAAAAGTTTGCTAGATATTGAAATTGTATCTACAAGTTTTGGAAAACCTTTTTAGAAATACTGTATGATGTGTTACCATTAATGATCAATTACGAACTTACAAATAAAGTGTCCTGTAGTATTATCCTAGCTAGTGTTGTTTATATACATTTTTTTCTACTGTAGAATACCAGTGTATTTTTTGGAAATGGTGCTGTATTTAGGGGCAATTTTTATTTTTTCAATCAATAATACAGGCTGCCTCTTCCAGCGTAAATGGCTGCTTTAGGAAGACTTTAAGTAATTATGCACAGTTTTCATATTAATGTGTTTATTTTTAATATTTTTCTTAATACTTATGCACAAAACATGGTACATTGCTGCTGAAGTTCAGGCCTCCGCAAGCTTCAGATACACTTAAACAGTTGTTTGTAGAATTCTGCAAATAAAAATTTGACACAACTCCCATCACCAAAAGTCCATGACAGAGTGGAGTACAAATTGATACGGATTTGGCAAAGATGACAGAGCTCATTTTAATGATTGCTTGCTAAAAGTGAAAGATAGGGAAGGTACCTGTAATTGAGAGGAAAGGCACTGTTCTGGGGTTTCATTATGGCAGGGAATAATTTGTGCCATGATTGTTCATCTTGAAAGCAAAGCTATACTGAAATGAAATTAAGCTACATAGCTTCCATTCATATGGAAGTTCTGTTTCGTAATTGTCTGCATAGATGCTCTGAAGTGTAGATAAAGCTTGATTAAAGAACTTACTTTTTTTCTGTGTGATTAGCATGGGTCATTGGAAAACTTAGGTAACCCACTGAGAAAACAGAATGCAAGCTTTGAGAGTGCTTCATATCAAAAAAATTTGACACTGGAAAACACAGAGTGGTAACCGTGAAAGACATTGATGTGCGTTCTGATGGCAAAATTACTGATCTGTTTTCTGCTCGAAGTGTACTGGCTGCTTGTCACCTTCATTGTGCAGCACAAGTCGTGCTCTTGCTTTCTTAATTTTCAAGGAAGAGTGCAGATGCGTCACTTTCTTGGAAGTATGTCCATGTATTTGCATATGATGGAAAGCATGGTTTCATCTGTGCCACCTCCTATTGACATCAATCTCAAGTCCCTGCAGAAATATAAAGGGTAGATTTAAACATTTGCATGCTGTTCTGATGGTGCTGTGCTGGACAGCTTGCCCAGAATTACTTACACATTGCATACAAATGCCACGTGCCTGCAGAACACCTCATCCACTGGCTCCTGGGCAGGTGGTCTGTGATGCTTCCCACAGCACCCCTGCTGGGCCTGTCCCAAACCTGAAGGTGCCTAAGCCTGCAGTTGAACTGTAGGAGAGGAGGGAGCTTTTCCAGGGCCAGCAGCAAAAAGCATTGCAGCACTTAAATTTGCTTAACTGTGGTAAAAGAGTCAACCAGTACATGAGGTATTGGAGAATTGCACAGAAAGGGTACAATTTCCATTCAAGATTTTTAACCAATCCAGGTTTTTCTAATGGCTATATAAGATCTGTTAAAAGCCTTATTAGTATTATATAGAACCTTACTGTTACATAGTATAATACTACAAGTAGTTCTGTATAGTATTCTAGTGTAGTTTTATATAGTCTATAGAGCTTCTGTGCATTAAATATTAATGACTGCTTCAAGAATATGTACTCATTATTTGATATTTCTAATCACACTCATTAAAATCTGCCATAACCATCCCAAGTCAACCCTAACAGTATTGCCTAAGTTCCCTGTGCTAGCCAGAGCGCTAACTACTGCAGCCTCAAGCAATTTTACTCACAAATATTTTACCTCAGGGGAGAAGGAAAAAACACCACCAATAAAACTACCAGAACGATTCCAAACTACCTCTACTTAGTAACTGAAGATTCCCCACCTTCTTATGGGCCTTCCTGAAGGCAGCAGACCTGGAACAGCGGTAGGTTGCTTGTTCTTAGTGCTGTGGTGCTGTCTGCTTTGTCAAGCTGCAGAAAGCCCCGGCCAGTGCTCAGCATTTGGCATCTTCACTGTAGCACCAGCAAGTAACTAATCCTCTGAACTCCTCTGTGATGTCAATAGAAATCCTCTCTCTGCAGCAGGAATCCTGGACACATGGGGCTTGTTCATACGAAATTATAAATAGGCAGTGGTAAGATCTGGCTTTGGTGGTGTGTGACAGACAAGTCAGGCTGTCACATATAAAGACACATCTCAAAAAACCAAAACACCTTTCATATGTTTTGTGCTTGTGTATATCTTTACAAATTTGCTGATAATTATATTTTTGTCTCTATGGGTGAGATAAGGAGTATTTCTTAGAGAATCTACAGCCAGGTGACTAATGCTGATCTCTCCTCTGGGGAGCCAAGACAGAAGGTTTTCCCCTAATTTAAGCGGATCAAGATGACAAAAGACACAAATGATTTTAATCCAGCAGCCCTCTTCTGGGAAAGAAACGTTTTCATCATAAGAAGATGAGACCATGGGATTAGCAATCCTGCCAGCAACTCTGTAAGTAATCTGGGAAAGAGCACATAGTGAAGTCAGCTTTTATATCAGTTATTTAATGTATGCTTATGGTTTGATAGTTTATCTTACATCATTCTTGAATATTTATGTGCTGTATTATTAATACAGCACATAAATATTTCATTATATATAAATATTGGAATTAGATTGCTTTTGTAAGGGACATTGTTAGGCTACTGCTGTAAAGGCTTTTGATCTGGCACAGTAAATTTTGCTTTTGATTTCTGCATCACCATTTTGTTGCCACATGACAGCAGCACATCCTGAACTACCTGCAGCCCTGCTGAGGTGAGCACCAACCTGGGGTGGCTTCCCCCTAACCGAGGACCATGAGGAACCAGCCTGCAGCACACCAGGCAGTTTGTAAAGGTCTCATTTTGAGGGACCAAACCTCTAGCTACTTGTTGAATGTCATTGGATGCTTTTTTCTTTAGAGAGTGGGAGTTAACCTGAGGAAGGAGAGAAATCCAACTATTGTGTTGTATCCCTCTAAAATATTCCCTGTGAAGAGTTTCCTTACATTCAGGAAATCCCATGTGTCTGAAATACTTCCCGTAGATTATAAGACTTCACTCAACCAAATCAAGAGATATAAATGGTAAAAATTAATCCACGTTTTAATGAATAAAAGCAAAAAATTCTTCAATGTCAAGTTAAAAAAATGCACTTAGGAGGGAGGGTGAGGAGCCCCTCCCACCCACCAAACTCAATCCAGGTAAGCAATAACTTCTAGTTAGGTAGCAACAGGAAAAAAAGAAGCCCTCCACATTGTCAAATCATGTTTCCCATCTCTATAGAAGCCATGTCATACAGCCTTCAGAAATGTGTCAAGCACTGCTTGAAGGAGAAAAAACAAGCTCCCTTTAATCTTGGACTACCCTAATTTGAAGGTTATGAGATAACAAAGTTCTTCTAATGATTAGGAACCCTGTAATTTACAGCCTGAAAATGTATTTCTGAATAGTTTAATCCAAAATAGTCTGCAGTTTAACATTCCTCTGTTGGGTGGTGTTGACCCCTCTGCACCCTGAGGGACATTTGGACCTTGTTTTTCACAAACTAAGCCATGTCTATTACCCTGCCCCTAAAACTTTTGGTCCCAGTTTTCCTGAAAATCAGGGCCAGTCCTTATCCCAGTCTGAGCGATTTCCCCAGCAGGGACATGTACTCATTTGTAGCACAAGCAAACTTTTAGATCTTGTAATGTGCTATATGCAGCTCATGGCACACTAAATCTGTCTGTAGCTTCAACCTGGTAAAATGTCATCATGTTTGCAGTTGTCTCTTCCAGTACCATTTATTACCTACAGCTGAGAAGCTGGGTATGCTCTGGGAGTTGCTCTACGCTACATTTTCCTCTGGAAAACCATATGGAATTGGATTGAGGCACTTCCTGTTCCCAAACAAGCTGAGAGGAGCCTGCTACACTATCTATGATGCAGGTGTCTTCATGAAACTTCAAATTTCCTGCCAAAATAAACTAAGAATTTTTTTTCTTTTTCTTGCAGTGATCAGTGCCAGTCAGACAGGGGGAAGAAAGTGAGTTTTGGTGATTTAAGCCCTGGTTTCCCCTAATAGCCTGGCATGATGGCAGCAGTCCCTCAGAGATGCTGCTCTCCGCTTCCCTGGTTAGAAGGCCGTTGGTAAAAACCTTACCAAGGTCTGCATAGCTCAGAGCATCACTGCTTCCCTGGCTAGCTATACACTGCTGCTTTTCAGCACAAACTGCACTTCATTACAAAACCTTTACCCTTTTTTTCTCATGACTCACGATTTCAGGTTTTAACCATTTTATGGTTTTATTACTGGCAAGAATTATCTCCAAAAAAGATGAACCCTCAAGCCTAATATTTTGTAACTTCTTCCATAGTCAGGCTGTCTAAATTAAGCAGAATCTGAAGGAGGCTTTGTTCTAGAGAGAAGAGTTTGAGCTGGTGCCACCCAGTGCAGCAGGCCTCTGACCAGGCTGGCACAGCCTGCTCAAACCCACAGCTGTGCCTGCAAGTTCCCCTGACCCTGTTCCTTCTCCCTCAGGGACATTCTGAGGCCAAGATGAGGGAATGGGCATCACCTTGGCCTGCTCTGAGCATAAAGCAGAGAGTTGAGCATAGCTCTACTTTAAAGTCATCGCTGTACAGTTACCTGCCTTGATTCACTGTCTTAAAGGTAGATGTCATGCGCTTCATCTCCTAAACTCCTTCTCAAGGTATTCATAAAAGTCAAAGTGGCAGACAGGCATCTGTCTCAAAGCCTCTGCAGAAAAAGGTGGAAACTGCAGATTTTGTTTCACAGATGATGGGAACTGGTATTAAGTCTTGTCTCAGCAGTTAGCTACAGACTTCAAAGTAAATTGTCTTTGTCAGCAGAAATGGATAAGTTTCATTTTGTTTGGTACAACTATACTATATTGAAATAAACTGATTAAACTCCCCAGTTGTCTGGACTCACTCAAGTTTAGACATGTTTTGTAAAGAATGAAAGACTATAAACAATGAAATAAAAAATGAAACTGAATGAAGTATTTGAACTAACTTTTTAAACATGCGAAGGAAAAAAAATCTAGATGGAAATACATTACTTTTTTAAAAATCCCTTAAAATTATACAGAAGTTTTTTTTTTAACTATCCTCAATCACAAATAGACATTCATATTGCAATAACTACATGACATTTGAGGAGAAAAATGAAAATGTGTTTCCTCTGCACCTATGCATTTGCAATGCTACTTACACTTCTATGTCACATGAGTAGTCAATATTTTTCACTACTGCTTTCTTGAGTCTTTTTCAATGTCGCAAGTAAAGAAATTATACCATTCTCCCCATCACAGCCCACAGGAGAAAAACTTGTAAGAACTGGAAGCAGTTAGACATGATGTTTAACAGGTAATAACAATGTTAACTAAAAATAAACCCAACAAACTAAATTCTTTTAAGAAGACAGCATAAGTACTTCCTATAACAATTGAAGCGCACATAATTACTATTAAAATATATTGATCACAACCTGAAATTCTTTAAAACACAGGAAATCTGAAAAATTGCAGTTAACTTGATACTAAAAGGTTTCTTTCCTCTATCTCTCATAACCTGGGTTTTTCATATAGATGATGGGCTTCTTCAATAATAGGTTTTTGCCAAGTCACGATGTCTTTTAGGCCTTTTAGACAGAGGACATAAAAATAAGCATGACTCCAGGCTTGTGCTTCCTTCTCCAGAATCCTACCATTAGGGTACAGTTTGGAAAGTCTATTCTTTATGGGTTTTATATGGCTTGCATTTTTCTATGAAACCTTTTGATATTTGGGCTCTAAGATTTTTTTTTTGTTGTTTCGTTTTTGGTTTTGTTTTGTTTTTTTGTTTGTTTGTTTGTTTGTTTTGTTTTTTTTTTAACCTATTCTTATTAGAATCTGTACAAGTGAGACCTTTATATATATAAAATCAACCCAGTATAGACACCTACATGGTGAAGCAGCTCTCTTCATGCTTTCTACAGAATAGGAATTAAGGAATGCCAGTCATTCTACAAAGTTTAAAATGTTACTGATTAAATGACAGATATGGATAAAATAAGTTGGCAAACAGTTTTGTGCTGTTTCTGTTTATGATCTCTAACTGACTGTAATAACTAAAATTCAGAGACTTCATGCACTAACTATGCATTGTGCTGTATGTTCTTTGAGGAGTGAGTAACAGCCTGGTGTGTCAAAGACTAACCTGCATCTCTTCGGGAACTTCATAAAGATTATGCTACAAAAATGTTTGAACACGAGGACTAGATGTCCTGCTGTGCAATTATACTGCTGCTACTGGACAAACATCACAGTGACGTGAATGGTTACTCAGACTGCTGTACTAAAAAGAAGGGCTTTAGGGAAGTTGCTGCTTTGCTTATTGTTACAGATTAACAAGATTCTATCTTGAACGTGTAATTGTTTATTTAGGTAAAACTCTCCTTGTCCCTTCCTCCTGGATCTTTGGTTACTCAATGGTGGAATTTTACTGATTCATAGAAAATTTCAGAGTATAAATATCACAATGTCTTTACCCTCATTTATAATAGTATTTATTTTAGAAGCAGAAAGATACATTTCTTTAGCCAGCTGACTGTGTATGCCAACAGGAAACACTCTGGATTTCTTCTAAGGAAAAATGTGACTGTGTTGTACTTGGAAATCACTCTGGAATCCACACAGAAAAGCCCTGCTCACAGTTAGCACTACTATACTGGGCTAGGAAATCTTAAACAAAACTATGTAAAAGCACGTACATGTTAATCTGTCCAGACTACATAATTTACACTAAGTGCTGCAAAGACAGGGATTAATTTTATTCAGATTTCCTACTGCAGTAGCTCTTAACATCTCTATCAGCAGTGACCATTACTTGTTAAAATAAAGCTGTGAAAAAAATTACTAAGGAAAACCATCATATTGACAGCTGACTCAAAACCACCATCATAATGCAGTCTGTACCTTTTTAAGAAAATTTCAGGAGTCCACTTGTCAAAAATATTGAGGATCCTTGACTTACTGCAATGGCATTACTGTTCATAAAATGCTATTAAAAATGGAAAAAGTAACTCAGCCTACCTAAGAAGAAACAAGCTTTTTGCAGATTGTCTCAAGTGTTCTGCTCTCACTTTACACAGACACATTTACCAAGACTTTCAACTAACTGAACCACTGATTTGGCTAACTTTGAATTAGATATTGTCTATGTAAGGGCTGAACAGAAAGCTGTTACTGCAAGAGAATCCAAGGTCAATTTTGGTCCTTCTACAGAATACAAGACACTGAGGCCAGATACCAAGAAAACTGTTTCCTTAATGAGAATTTTGCTCTAAGTAGACAGAGACTAAAATTTGAAGGGACTTCAATTAATTTACAAAAAGGCCTCTGTACTATTTTAATGATCTAACAACTTTCTGGAAGCAATTACATATCTTGTATGTCTCACATGGTATCTAGTGTGACTAAAAGGGTGGAGACTGCTATCAGAACAGACTACTGCAGAAGCCAAGTGGGGAACTCCAGTTTCACACATGTCCAGGGAAAAAGATAAAGCTGATTTTCATCCATTTCAGAAGAAAGCTTCTGGTTTTATTTCTGTTCTTGTAATCAAAATTACAAGCAAACAAAAAGCAAAGATAAAAAAGTCACTGGTTGGTAGCTCAATTTTCCCACCCTTTTTTCTACTCTGTGGCAGATACCAGAGGACCACCATGGAAAATACTGAGTTTTCCTCTTTCATTTGACGTTGAAGCTAACCTGTGGGCAGTTCAAACTTCACAACTGTAATGCAAAGCCAAGATTTGGCAAAAGAATAGTAAGTTCCGACACACGTCTACCCAAAGTTAATTGCACTGGGTGTCCTTTCATCCACAGCCCACTTCAGTAACATGCTATGAAGTGGAACAAGACCATTCACACTGGTGAGAAGCCGGTGCTCTTTTCAAGTAGGTGATTGCTTAACAGGACATTTAAGAGGCTAAATTTCAGTTAAAGCCACTTTGTATTTTCATCACTCCCTTACCTGTAAAGCCTGCTCACGAGAACTTCACTGGTGAATCCCATTCCTCCCCAAAACTGGAGACAGTTGTCAGTCACTTCACGGGCCAGACGACCTGACTTTAGCTTAGCCATGGAAGCCAATTTTGTCACATTGTTGCCTTCTACATAGAGAGCTAATAAAAAAAGAAGAGATAAAAAAGCAGTCACTTTGGAAGTCACCTCCCCATGTTCCTTTAGCCTGACAAAGTTCTTTCACATCTGGGAAGCCGACGAGGGAGCTCACCCACGGCGCGGTGCAGCAGCGAGCGCAGCAGCTCCACTTCGGTTGCCAGCTCGGCCAGGCGGAAATGCACGGTTTGGTTGTGCAGGACAGGCTGGCCAAACACCTTCCGCTGCCGTGTGTAGTCAATAGTTTCTTGTATAATCATTTCCATTGGTGTCAGGGCTGGAAGAAACAAAGCACAGAACACATCATTTTAGCCAGATCTGTTTAGCTTCCTATTGAAAGAGAAGGGTTTTTCACGTTGTACAGCCAACACATTAGTTTTAAAAGGAAATTGTTCTGTACACCCAGTGTGGGATGCAGCTTCAGCTCTGAGAAGAGTCTGGTACTTCCTTGTACCTTGAAGACATCTATCTCACTTGAGCCCTAAACTGCCAAAACCTGGAAGAGAGGGAAGAGAAGTGGGTAGGAAAGGGGGAGAGTCATAAAAAGCAGTACCAACATGATGAGGTAAACTTTATGCTTAGTGTCTCATTTAGGGCCCTAGCAAAAGCTTGTGGCAACTCCTACTTTCCATGCTACCTGTGTCCTGAAGGTTTGTTAAAATCCTGGAAAAAAAAATCTGAAGGCAGACAGTGTAGTGTGCTTGGTGAGGAAGGCTGTAGAAATGTAAATTGATGGAAGCCTTCAGGGAGAAGGCAGAAACCTATTCTGAGATCAAGGAACACAAATAGACTGCTTATTATGTCTGCGTTCCGTGATCCCAGCATAGAGAAGAAAAAATTCACACCCACTTTAAAAAAAACATTAAATAATTCTCCTAATGGAAAACAGAATGAAAATAGGGTACTGCTGTAAAACAGGTGAGAGAGGCAGCAGATATTGCTTTAAAGCAGAGCTAGTTTGCTGCTGCTTTTTGTGAAAACTGAGACATATCTCATTTTATACAAGAAAAAAAAGGGAAAAGTTTCTCTTCCAAGGCAAACCAGCCTTGAAGTGAATGACTAAGCTATCAGTCCCTTGCAGTGTAGCTGGGATAACAGCAGATACAGAATGTGTGGAGAATTTTGTTTGGCAAATATGGACTCATGTTGCTATGACAAGCAGCAGGGCATGATTTCACAAATCTATCTGTATGAGAAGGGTCACATTTTCTTTTCCAAAATACGCATATCCACATCCATTTGCATTTAAAGTCTAAACCACAAAACTCTGAATGTGAAATGCAATATAAACCTAAGCCTTGGACTAGTATGAAATCCCTTTTCCTACCTGCCTGTTACTCACATGATAGTCCCTTGCAGGAGCCTGGTGTGGCTCCACGTACATTTTTGCTTTGTTTTCAAGATCACTGCTATTTAAATTTAATCTCTGAACTGCTATCCTGTGTAGACTCTGCATCCCACTAATTCCCCCTGCCATGATCATTCACCATCACTTCCACAGAGCACCATTTTTCACATGATGTCTCCACACTCCATAGGGTGATCAGCTTTTCTCATTACCTAAATATCTTCCCCTGCTTTCTCATACAACTTTCTCATACAACTAACCTCAATGCTTATTTTTTTCAGAAAAGCATATACAGTAATGTCCTCATTTCTTGTGTTAACATACTATGTTGTCACTCAAATGCTAGCTTTCTGGACAGGAAAATAAATTTCTGTTTTCAGGAACATCTCTTGAATAGAAATACTGTCCTTCCAAAGGACAATATCACACAACACTGTAGCATGTATAACACAAACAGCTTTTTTACTTGTATGTCTATGGTCTCCAGCTTGAGAAATGTAAGGAAAGAGGAAGGAGTATCCAGGCACCACTTGTCCCTTTCCCTCTGACTGAAATCTGGGAAGAATACTGTGCAGTCTGAGCTCCTGGGTGGGAAACAAAACAGTACATGCCAATGCTAGGAGAGTAGAAGGGAGGTGGAAGGGATAAAGACAAGGGATTAATCTTGTGTTGATCTGTCACTGCAAGGTGCTCCAGCACGGCTTGTGTGGTCCCCAGCATCCAGCACCAGGGAAAGAGGGGATGGGAAACAGCAAAGAGGAGGCAGGGGCAAGATCAGCCGGGAAGAAAGGACAGAAACTGTTTAGGTCCTGCTTGCAAAAGGTCTAAAGATCATGAAGGGACTTTGTCCATACTCTGCTCAAGCTGTCATCAGACATCATAGCTCAGACTGGGGTTCTGGGAAAACTGCTCTTATAGTGTCCACCTCTCCAATTCACTGCCTCCTTCCTGCCCTTGCTGATCCATCCTCCTGTTTCCTTTGCTGCCCTTCTTCTTATTTCAGGAACTGTCACTTGCACACAGAAACAAACAGAGGAAATCTAAGGACTGTCCTGGGCTGCTTCAAAAGAGGCCATCACGTCAAGGGTCATGATTCTCTCCCTCTATTCTCCTGAGACCCCGTCTGGAGTACTGCATCCAGCTCTGGAGCCCACAATACAAAACAGCCACTGATCTGTTGCAGCAGGTCCAGAGGAGGGTCCTGAAGAAGATTAAAGGGCTGGAGCACCTCTCTTATGAGGACAGGCTAAGAGTGTTGGGGTTGTTCAGCCTGGAGCAGTGCAGGCTCTGGGGAGGCCTTATTGCTGACTTTTGATATATACAGGGAACTTATAAGAAAGATGGGGACAGAGTTTTTACTGGACCCTGTAGTATCAGGACAAGGGGGACTGGTTTTAAATTCAAAGAATGTAGATTTAGATTGAACAAAAGGAAGAATGTTTTGGAACTGGAACTACATGATCTTCAGGGTTTCTTCCAACCCAAACCATTCTATCATTTTACAATGCTAAGAAATTCCTTATGAGAGTGGTGAGACACTGGAACATGTTGTCCAGAGAAGTTGTGGGTGCCCCAAGACACATCCATTCCCTGGACATGTTCAAGGCCAGGATGGATAGGCTTTGAGCAACCTGGTTTAGTGAAAGGTGTCCCTGCCCATGGTAGAGGGGTTGGACGTGATGAACTTTGAAGGTCCCTTCCCAAACCATTCTGTGATGCTGACAACAGGTGCTCAGAGCTCTGAGCACAGCTCTAACATGGCAAAGCCTGGCTGTGTAGCAAACAGCACCAAAACGCAGCACATCATGAATACCATGACAGCCACCAGCCATGTTCAACAAGATAACAGCAGACAGCACTTTCCCAGTCATAGGAATTCAGAGAAATGCCATTCATAATAGGGAACCTCCCTCTTTTTCTGTGTATTTGTTTCCTTTTCCTATACAATGTTCCCCACATCCTCAGACAAACTTAGCCCCATGGGTTTCAACTGACAGCATATGCAGGAAATGTCACGCTAGGGCAGCCTAAGGAACGTATGGACTACCACACAGCTGAGAATTGTGAAAGCACTTGAAGTTGCCAAATGCAGAATAATCTTTTCCTCGTAACTCCATCCAATGTAATTATTACACTTGAAATTTCTGTTCACTGTAAAGACACTTTGTCTAGTTGCTGTGTTTCCTCTCAAAAGAAAAGGAAATTAATAAGTTTTTTCTATGTTGTGACTGATCACTCCCTAATGAAATGTACAGTGAACTCTAAGCTGAGCAATCTGATTCTTAAGGACGTGTGTTGCCTATGCAAAAGGATCTGTCATCCTGCTTACTGGCCATGACTCAATGGTGCTCATAAAACTGAAGTTGCAGGAGCAAATAGAATTTATTAGAAAAGTGCTATTCTGCTCTCACATGCACACTGAACTCCCTCTTTGTCTCTGAGTTAAGCAATTCACAAGACAACTGTTTGCTTTTTTTTGCCATAGCAACATTCTTTTCCTGTGATCAGTGCAACAGGCCCTCAAACAGACAGTGTTTACCAAGTGTCACAACACAGGTGACACGTGGCACCTTTTTTCTTTCAATGAAGCAAGAAACACAGCGACTTTGACCAATGCCTTTGACGATATGTCACTCAGAAGAAGAGACCATGCCTGGGACCAAATTTTGCAATTCCAGGAAGTTAGTTTTCCATTTGTATTTTAAACCTGTTTGACTGAAAATAGATTTTAAAAGGGAAAAAAAAAACCAAACAAAACAAGTGAAGAAAGATACTGGTCACAAAGAAGATAATTAATAAACAAAAAGAAGTCTAGACCATGTGATACTTGAAACTAAAAAAACAAAAATTCCCCCACCAAACAAAGAAAAACAGAACAAAAAAACCTAAACACAACAAAATAACACCCAAAAAGGAAAAACAGACAAGTCAACTGAGTTTTCCAAGTTAAAGGAAGCAGTGAAAGTGAGGATCCCAGGACTGGTCCCTAAAGCATTTAAAAGCAGACTGATGATTTTCAATGTCACAGTCATGAACTGGGAAGGAACAGAAATGTCCTACTGAGGGGCAGAAGTGAAGACCAGGATTAAACATGCAGACCTAATCACAAAACTACTGAAGGCATGTACATAGTTTCGCATATCTGAGCCTTCAACTGAGCAGTCATGGTTGAATGAATGTGAAAGTATTTGCAGGACTCGAAGATAACACCTCTAGAGGCTGTGATACAACAAACTGCACCCATCGAGTACTGGGCTCCCTTCTGAACACTGGTTACTCTTGTTCTTGTTTACCACAATTGGTGAAGTTTGCAGCTTGGCCCAAACCATGGGTCTTGTCCCTGCTGCCAGTGCTTTAATGCATTTTATATCAGATAGTTGAAAAAAAGCAAACCCAAGGGGTCCGGCAAGGTTTACACAGCAGCCACTGCAGAAGGCAGCTCCCTCTCCTTGGTGAGCTCCTAGACTCTTCCTCCCTGCTGGCCCCTGCCTGGCTGTAGCAGGCAAGGAGAGATGCCCTTCCCAGGCTGCTCATCCAGGGCAAGGGTTCACCTGCTCCTGCCGCGTTGTTTTGGACAAAAAAAGGAATTGAAACCTGGTGTTCCAGTTCCTGGCAGAGCACAGTGACAGCCAGGCAGTTGTGCAAGACTGGACAGTACCACGCTGCCCGTGGTTTTAGCAGGAGTGATCTAACCTGCCAGGCTTTGTGTATTGATGCTGTCAGTGCGCGTCACTTTGCCTGGAGCATGACTAATGCTGCCGGCTACTCTGCTGCCTAGGGAGTCTCACTGCAGCCCAGAGCTTCTTATGGTTTGTTTAATTTAGACTTCAAACTGAGCATAAAAATGCACAAGGCACATCCTTGCAGTCTGTATACACCTCAATTAAAGCAGAAACAGTGGTAGGATCACAACTCCTGCTTGCCTGAGTCTGCGGTGACATCCTTGGCAAGTGTAACCTCCTTTCCTTACTAAAACTACTCTCACATGTACTATTTATCTCAGGCTGAGCTAAGAACTTTGTCTCAATAAACGATTTTTTTAAAGGCATTTGAACTCCAAAATATTTGGTCTGTGATGAACCCAAAACAGTGAGTGCTTTTTTTATTTGTTCACTGAATCAAAACACCACTTCTTAGAATGCTCAATTCCCCAGTCACACACAGACAGTGACAGACAGGGAATGCACAGGAGCATGAATGCAGTGGCATTATTTAGACAACCCTGGAATCTAAAGAGGACCAAGCTTCTTACAGTGAACCACATTATATTTAACTTGAAGAACCAAACACTGAGGGGTAAGGAGAAAGTTTGCAGGCTGAAAGCAGACAATCCAGACTTGGATCTCGTTTCCTGGAATATCCAGAATCCATATAACCCAAATACATAGATTTGAGTACAGCCTGAGCTCTGAGTAACATAAACTCTGTAACAATATAACTTCAGGGAAAGGAATGTACCACTTATGTCCAAAGTGTACAGAGGTAAAACACATTTGCAAAACAAAGCTCTGACATCCTGCAAGAGTCACTTAACTTTACAAAGACAATAATATAATTTTCTAAAATCCATGGTCAGCATCATAACACAAAGGAAACTACAGGAAAAGTCACCATCCTTCTATTTCATGCTGATATTTTGATAGCCTTTGCACTACATTTGTAATAGACATAACATGATGCCATATTTTCTTATCAGCAGAGTAGAAACCAGAAAAAGAAACAAGGCAATAAAGAGCCTCTGCAATGGCTCACAAAATATTTTCAGCTTCAGGTTTTTGTACAGATAAAGGAATTTTTCTACAGAAAGGGAATGTCGTCTGTATCCAGGCTATGATGGATTTCAAAAACAGATCCTAAAAGGTCATCGCAACTTACAAGAAGAGAAAAGTGCTGTTAGTCATGCGAAGAGTGACCCCTCTGTCCCTGCCTGGCTGCAGAAGCACGAACGATGACTTACCACTGGCTACTCCCCACAGCCGCTCTTCTTGGAATTGCAACATCTGGTACATGAAACCCTTTCCTTCCTCACCGATGAGGTTCTTGCAGGGGACCCTTACGTCTTCAAAGAAGATCTGAGCTGTGTCCGATGACCTCATACCCAGTTTGTCTATCTTTTTAGCAATATGAATGCCTGAAGAGAAAGGTGTATGAGAAAGACCACAAAAAATACAAGCACTATGAACAAATACACTGTTTTCAGAAAGAAAAGTCTGCAGATGTGAATGTATGTTCCAAGACAACAGTGAAACCTACCTTAAGGAAAAACGTAACAGTATTCTGGAGTAAAATGGCCCAAATCCTATTTTAAAAGATTTTTCCATTTTATTAAACCAGCAAATCATAAACTTTAAATGTAAAAGTCCCACTTTTTATTATATCCCCAAATAATAAATATTTACTAGTCATAATACTCCACACAGGTCTTCAAACAACGCAATATTTATTTGTTTATGTTTGATTTTTATCTAGAGTTACAATAAAATGGTGAAATTCAATTTGGCAGTATTTGCCAAGTGCCTGCACTGCTGTGAAACAGTACACAAATATTCAGTAAGGACAGAAACAGAGCTACATTTTAAGCTGCAGCTAAGAGTCTTTCTCCTCCTGGAAATTCTCTTCCTTCCCTCTCTTCTTCATTTATCCTCCCCTACCTAGCCTATGCTGATTTTTTCTGGTACAGTGATCACTCTCGGTTTCCATGTGTATATGTCTGTGAGGAGGGTTTGCTTCCCCAGAGACCTCTCTACACAGCACTGACTCTGACCCCACGTGCACTGGTCTGTTGAAGATGAACCTGGTTCATTCAGGTCTGGCCACATGAGGGTTCAGCCACCTCGTCACCCGGGGCAGGACTCCTTCCCATGGTTTGTTTTCCATAGCTACAAGTTCTTCCCTGCTGTTGTTCAGATGCAAGCATGGCTTATCCCTGTGCAATGAGGCACCTACTGTTTTCCCATGGCATTTCTCCTGTCTTCAGCTTTTATCTCCCTGTTGATCTGGAGCTAATTCAAATATTCAGGGTGAAAGTCAAGAATGTTTCAAAAGCAAAAGGAGGACAACAACCAGGCACAAGGATTTGTGCATAACACGTTAATTACATCTGACAAGTCTGTATGTGTAGCAAAACAGTCCTCCAACTCAGCATATGTATCTTTGCCAGAAAACCAAAGCTTTTTACTACTCATGTCCATGTCATTCCAACCAGCTTTGTGATGAGAAAGTATTCTGTTGTTATTTTCCTCATTATTATTTTTCAATCCTCCACTACTCTCTGGCATGGCTCAGTAGAACTTGGCTGGTCACCACACAGATTGTTCTGGTCCCTCTGTCCTTGTTCATATCTTGCTATTTTCACAGCTTTCTGAAAACATCTCTTTCTGAACTAATACAGACATCTCACCCTTTACTCAGAGGAGGCCTTCAGACATATGGAAATTACTTTGGTTTTGTAGGCAGACAAAGTTGGCAGCCATTTCCTTCAAATTTACTCTCTCTGGCTGCACTAAATAAGGTTATGGAAATTTTCATCTCTTCACAGAGATAAAATACTGACATTATTTACAAATGCAAAGACTTCTCTGAGAACAATGTTCATGGACTTCCACAAGTTCCACTCAAGTTTTTTTCTCCACCAATCAAGCTGTAAACAGCTTGCATAAAAAAGACTTGCTTTGATGTATGATCAATGCAGGAGAAAAATCAGGACAGCTGTATAAAAATTCTTGACTTTTGCATTGAAAATTATCCAGCAATTTGTACTCAGTCAGCCAAAAGATCATTTGTGGTTTGTTTCCGTATTAAAAACAGAGCTAAATAACCACACACTGAGCACTTTAGAAGCCCAAATGAAATCTGGAACATTGTTTCCCATTGGAATACTGCTATTTGGTTTCTTTGAGAGTTACAGAGATCACGCATGGTCTAAAGCCAACTGGCTTTATGCAATCACTACTCCTCACCCATATGAAGATGCACTTACTGCTCTTGTCAGTGGGTGGTTTAAAAGGACTCTTCTCAAGAAAGCACAACTGCTGCCAGTTCATTATTATATTGCTAAATCAATCCTGTTGTTTACTTCCCAAATCCACATACAACAACCACTATTGAAGAAAGCTCTTACAGGCTTGGTTAGTGAACTAAATGTGCTGATGATACCTACCTGTAATTCTTCCAGACTGGGTTGTCATTCAGTTTTCCTGGGTCCAGCAGCATCCCCCTTTATCATGCCCTACCAGTTTCACTTGCTCTTAATTCATGGCTCTCACCCACAAGGAGACCAAGCTGTATCAGTCACACGGGATGCCCCGTCTGAGGCTAGCACATGCTTTACATCGTGGAAGACAATCATACATAATCATCTCTTTGGCCACTATGGGGGCATCAAAATCTCCCTTCATGTAATTATCTTCCTTCTCTTCCTAAGGAGTACTATAAATGAAAAATTACCAGCAGCAGCAGAAATTACTGGCCCAGATAACTCCTGGTGTTTGTCTGTATTAAACAAATTACACACAATAACTCACAAATCTGAATTTAACAAGGCCAAGCACCTGTCTTACTAAAATCACTGTAACAGAGCCATTTGAGCTACTTGCACCAGGATCATTGAGATGGATTGCTATTTCTCTCCCTGGGCAGATCTTCTCAAGTGTCTTTGATTTTTCATTTTCTCCCATTCCTCCAGCCTTCTGACAATCTCTTTTATTTCCTGTATTCTATTTTGAGAAAAAGGCAGTTGCTCTCTCCTGACACCATTTAGTGCCATTACAAATGGAAACAGACATTTTAAATTGCAATCCAAGAAACACACTCGTTCTCTTTTCATGGTTGCTCTTCTCCTTATTAACTCCTCCTTGCAATCTCCCCTAGAGCTATCTGAGGACTCAGAGGACAAACCAGAGGACAAAACAGTTACTATATCAGAGCTGCAAGCCATTTGTCTATATACCTCATACACAGACATTTTGCACCTTGCTAGATTCTCTTTCATTATATGAAAAATTTAGCTGCATTTTAAAGACATTGTTATTGCATGAGGAGTATTCACCAAATTTGGATATCTGTTGTGGATCCATGGTGCTGTTATCCAAACTTCTTTTATGAGAAATGTATTCAGCAGTGTCTGTCAAATCTAGACCATGATTTGCTTCAGCCCAGATTAGAGAGTATATATACCTAAAATTAGAAGAAGCAAATCCTACTTTGTCTATCCAATAAACTACCTATTGTTGAAAGTAATAATTCATTTTCAGACTTGGAATTTTTTTCTCTCTTTTTTTTCCCCCACCACATGATATAAATACAAAGCAACTTAGATTTTTAGCAAAAATACACCACAGATCCTTCCTTACCCAGCCATACAGGCTGGTGCCTGCAGAGGTGAGTCAGATATAACACATTTGCTCTCCATTGCAGTTGTTTTTGAGCTTTGACACATATATCCACAGACGTTTGAGGGTGCATCATTCTGTGATGTCCTCCAGACACTTCCCGTACAGCCTTGGTCTGCTGCCCTCCATGGAGCACAATCTTTAGCAGACAGACATCCTTAGGATGTATCAAACCAGATGAAGCTTCCTGAAAAATCTCACTTCTGATATGACTCACCCACAGAGCACAATGAACAGTCTTAATACCTCATTTCAAAAGGTCACCAATCTTGGTACTGTGACCCCTTTGGAGATAAATATGTGTATCATCACAGAAGAATTAAAACACATGCATTTTGAGGAGCACAAATTTTGTTCCTAGGAGGAATTCTACACTTCTGCAGATCAGAATAAGGTGTCTCAGACAATTTTTCTACTCTAAATCTATTTAATGCAGGTAAAGAAGGTCTGTGTGTAGGCTGTGAGATCTAACATCTCCCCTTTTCTAGACAACTTGTGCCTTTTTGGAATAAGCTAATAGCTGAAAACCTCTAAGTCAATTTCTATGTATTTTATCTGCCACCAACTCTGGGTCAGCTGCTTTGTTGTTTTAGGAAGACTGATCTCAGAGAAGAAGTACTGCATTTGCATTCTGACCCATCCATGAAAAATCACAAGGACTTCATTCATTTATCATCAGATGGCTGATAAGGGAAATTCAGAGCAATTCTGGATGTGAGTTACATGATTGCTCATCACTTCTCAATAAGGATGAAGTTCACAACTAGTGAAGCAGCTCAGGTCTGTCTTCCACGAGCTCCCATTCAAAGCCTGTCTTGCATGAGCAGAGGTAGTAGAAGCTCACAGTTCACTAAGAAACTGCTTGATTCTCAAGGCAACTCACTTGCTTGACTTACTCCACGCTTAAATTCACTTAAAAAACACTCCCTTAAGAAGCTCTCACCATCCTCTTCTGCAACACTGGAGACCTGGGTTTTGTTCTCAGTCTAATCCACTCAGTGAACATAGAGACATTCCCTTCACTGCTATGGTGGTGCTCCTACATGTGAAATGCCAATAATGAAACATACTTTGTGTGTAAAATACTCTGAATTGAATGAACAAAAGGGCCTTGAGTATAAATATCTTATATATAAATACTTTCATATACATTATTCTAGATTTAATGACTATTAAATTGCATTAAACTGTTTGTTTGCATAAAAGAAACATTAATTTTAAAAATTAAGTATTAAATATACTATGTATTATATAGTATATTACCATAAATTAATATGTTGTATATTTTTAAATATAAAAATGAGTCAAAATTGAAAAGGTTTAAAAACTTTTGAACAGGTGTCAAAACTGCAGAAGATCCCCATCAGTGCAATCTTAACTGCATCCTCTCTGGATGATGTTCTTTATGCATATAGCATTCGTGCATTCTGCAAGGTCTGCAGAGCACTCAGGAACAGACACTGTGTGGCTGTACCATGGAAACTGGTAGCCTTAGCTCAGGAAGTATTTCTTCCATGTCTCCACCTAAATTGCTAGTCTTATTCAAAACCAAGTCCCTACTTCCAGGATATTTGAATTTTTCATTCCAGCCCACATTTAACTCTTAGACTATTTTTATAATTTAACTGGTAATAGTGCCCTGGTGAAAGGATCCCTTTGCACAGCACAGACATGAAACACTCTGAATATGCCTGCAACTCTCTTCAGCAAGCCCACCGGGCTTGAGAGGTATTTCCCAAGTTTGAAATCTCATCTCTAAACTCTTTATACTTTTACCTTCATATGGTTATGAATCATTGCCATGAAAATGTATCTGAACAACTTCTCTAAATATATTTTTAGTTAAACACCTTTCCTTCTTGTATTAGGCATATAAAGAATACCAATAAAATCAAATGAGAAGACAAAGAGTTTTCAGTTATTACCAGGTAGATTCATTGGCAGACATATGAGAGATTTATTTTGATGGGGAGGTCCTTCACTGGTGTTTGCCAGGAGGCACATCCAGTCTGCCTGGCTGCCGGACGTAATCCACATCTTACCACCATTTATGACATATTCATCACCCTTTCTCACAGCCGTTGTCTTGATATCTATTTCAAAACACAGGAAAAGAAGGGTTATTCTTGTGAAGGAGGGGTACATCGGTCCAGCTATGACTGGCAGGCTCACTCCCTTGCTCTCAGACAGAAAACTATTTGGCTCTCCCGCATACTCCCCTGTCCTATAACCCTTCCAGGCCATAAGGCAAACTAGTCTGGAAAACTCATGGAAGGCAAGCTAGGGAAACAGGACCACTTCTCCCACCTTCCTTTAGATGGAGTCTTCATCCCAGTGGATGAGAGCAGAAAACTTCCTTGTAAATGTGGGGATCAGAAACTTGTGAGAGAAGCATCTCATTGTGAGGTGATGTATTAGAGTTTCTCTTACTGTGTACCTTAATCCTGAGGAGGCTATTAATTCCAGAGTCATGACTTAAACAAACACAAGCCTTGGTATCTGCTAATGCATAAACATAAACCAACATGCACTTCCTGCATGCTCTTGGTCACCGTGCTGCATTTCGTTCAAAGCTGGTGAACTACTAAAGGCCAAGTCTAATGCATTGAGTGTCTGAATGAGTTCTAAACACCTGCTGTTTATACACCCTGGCAAAAAAGAATTTTATTTTCATCTGCAACAGTTCACATCATGCTGCAAACAGCCCTACCTGAAACAGACAGCCAGAGAGAATCATTAGTTATTATTTATTCTCCAGCAGAGTCTCCAAAGGGCTCCTTTCTTTCCCCTGCAATTGAACTTCTTTGACAAGAGCCCCCCCAGTTGATGAAGACTCTCCAACAGATATCCAGCTGTTAGTAGGTGATGGTATAAGAGAACCCTACCACACTGCTAATTGCACTTGTGAATCTAACAAGACTATGAAATCCAAAAGAGACCATCCACTGAAGGGGGATCGTAGACTTGAAGGGTAGGAGTCAGACACCAAGTGGAGTGGGCAGTTTAAGTCATCTGGTTACACTTTCATACACAATCACCTCAGTCTGCACATGCACATTCTTCCCTAGGGCTCTAAACATAAACCAAAAGCAAACCCAAGTATCTGATCTTCATTTAGGAGATAAACTGGGACTGAGGTCAGCATGGCTAAAATTTTTTCTTGTTAATGAAGGCACAGGAGAAAAATGATGGGAGAAAATTATATAAGGTATAAAATAAGAAAGTATGGGATATAGCTATGGCTAAAGGAATGTAAGCAAGGGAAGGAGACGGTAATCATGTGGATAAAACTAGCAGACACAGAGGAATTAATCCAGTAAAAAGACTGTGGCAAAGCTGTCCAAGGGACTCAATATGAAATCTGTATAATAATGAATGCCAAGAAGCTTAAGTAATCTAAAGTACCGGCACTCACAATACATGGACACAGACATTGGACACTCATATACATGGAGACTAAATAATAAATGAAAGACACACAAGAGCTGGAATAAGAAATACGACTGTACTGAAATGGTGTGACAAGGATGGGAGCATACACAGTGATTTACATCACACATCCCTTTGTTGTGGAACAGCCACTGAAGAGATTAGATAGAAGTCCCATAGAAGGTCTGCAAAGGAACAATGAGCACTGTGGTGTTACCACAAATGTAAATAGTTCTTGCAGGCATGGCGTCACAGGGGCCTAACCACCCAAAACAGATTAAAGAACAAATGCCTTACTAATGAGAATGTTCAAGTACTCCAGATTCAATTGTTCACAGTTTGCTTCAAACCCTTGAGAAACAACTATTTTAAATGATCTTGTGAAGAATTTATTCTCTTTAGTTAGAGATTATCAATAAAGATTATCAAATCAATATATAATATATAATATGTTTAAAATATAGTAGGCTTTGAAAACCTACTTAACAATTTACTATGGTCAAGTGGACTCAGGAATATGGCTATGAAGATAATTTGGAATATTTGACAAATTATTTTCCCTGACAGAGCATATCTCTGGGAAAAGGCTACTTCAGTGGGTGCTCCATAACCCATTTTTGCAGGCACATACCACTGACTCTCACAACCTCTTACACAGCATTCTCTGAGAAGCCCTTCTAGGAAAGTGCACAAGGCATCACCGGAGGTGAATAATACAGCTGATGCCATAGAAGCAGCCAGGGCTGGTGACACCACTGTTCAAATCACACGTACTCAAGCCTCAGTTTTCTTCTCTACTGCACTCAAGTCCAGCCACGCACTTAAATAGATCTGACTAAAGGTAAGGTTGGCTTCAACTTTTAAGGTTAGTATTACAGTCAAAGATAGACAACACACATCCTTAAAGTAAAATATGAAGAACACATATCTGAAATTTACATCATCAGCACAGGAAAAAAACCCCAACCCAAAACTTTAAAGAAATACCTTCAACTCTAACTGAATGAAAAATCACTTCAAAAAAACAGGAAATTACTTTCAGGAAATGAACAAGATTAATCATGAAAGTAAGCTACAACTTCGAGGTTAGAATATAAGTACTCAATAAGTTGAACTAAGTTAAATCTTGCAGATGAAAACCAACAAAATCAAAGAAGACTGTGGTGGCAAACAAAACTGTTTCAGCCACAGAAATGAAAAGAGGATGGGAAAAAAATGAGACATATAGAGGACACTTCAGAAAAAGAAATATTTCACAGGAGACTACAGACAGATTCAAATATGACTGACAAAGCAAAACACCTACAAGAAAGATTGAAATTAGTGAAAACAGAGGCTTCTGGTTTTAGCAATCTGCACAGCCTCAAAATACATTTGGAAATAAAAGAGAATTCAATTTGCCCATGGTATCTTATTTAAACCCAACCTGATTTATTATGAAATAGGATTTTCTAGAGAAAAATCCTATTGGACCCAAGCAAGTGAAATTAACACTACTAGGTAACTCTGAATTAAAATTTGAAAATAGAAGAATTAGGACAAAAGTGGAAATGTGCATAAGGAACTCAGCAAAGCAGAAATTGCATCAGGTTACATTAAAAGAAGAAGTTCTGATGCGCAGGGAGAGTACTAGTTAAGCCCCTCCCTCGATATCAGCCTCTGGACAAAACCTACTGAATATTTGCATTAATGATCTTTAAAAGGACAGGAATACACTAATTAAATTTGTCTGTGACACAAACTTTGGAGACATCACCAAAACAAACAACTGAAGTATGGCCCAGCAAGAAAGGAATGATCTCGAGTTTTCAAATTCAACCTGGCAAGTACAAGTACTCAGACACAATGTAGCAAAAGTGATTACCAAATCCTGCCATGTTTCAATAGCAAACTGGTAATGAGGATGATCCACAGTTAATCACAGGATTCACAAGTCTGCAAGCTGTTGTGTAACAACGTATTGGAGAGTAATACTTATACCAGGGTTGGAAATGTATTTGTGCCTTTACAGACACCATGTGAAATTCTGAGGTTTTATGCTCAGAAAAGACAACCTCAGTCCAGAAAAGCAGAAAGGCTGGATTCCACAGAGACAAAACAGAGCAAGATATTTATGTTGAAGAGGTAGACATGAACAGTGTTAATAGCTGCAGATACCTGAACATAACTTGAGGAAAGAGGACGTGTTTTCCACGATGTGTTCTTATATACACTCACAGACTACATTCTATAATTGTGGAATTGGAGTGAGATAGAATGAGACAGTGTCATTCAAACTGACACAAATGTTTATGCTTTGTAGTAACAGAATCCTGAAACTAAAGACACTTTTTGTACCATCTGTACTGCCCTGTTTTTCTTCTCAAGCCAATTCTGTGCTAGTTTTGGTGCACATGGTCGCTACTATGGACAATATAGAACAACTACACTTGAAAGCAGACTTGAAGGTGTTCCTTCAAATTGACATGAATCTTGTATTAGACTAATATACACAGTCCTTCTTGTTCTCCTGAATTCTGAATAAGTTAGTTTGAGGCACATTTCAGTTCTCATGTAAACATTGTTTCTGTTTTCTGTGTTCAGATCACCTTCAGTTATTTTGGAACTGCAGGAAAAAATGTTAGAGATACCTTATTCTGTGTCATTCTTCAGGTTAAAATATACTGGCTCACATGGCAGAAGCACATCCCCAATCTTCACATGTGAACAGCAGCCATGGCCCTTCACTTCTCTTAGGGAGACAAACATCCCAATAGCATCAGCAACAAAAGGAAGCACCAAGTGCAGTTTCACACACCTCAGTCTGTTTACAGCTGGGCCATCTGGAGATGGTGCAAAATGGTGCAACTCAGAACACAAGCTATTGTTGCTCATTTAATTGCCCTTCAGAAGCAATGTAAGCTGGATTTGGCATTTATATCAGGGATAAATCTTCCAGGACAGGGGGAAGAGTATTTTCATTTCATCCTGTCTCCAAGCTGCAGCACAGGTTCAGCAGATAATCCTCTTTGATTCCAAATTGGTTTTTAACTGCATTCATCTAAGTGTATCATACGACTTTAACTAGATGATAAACAAGATGATGTTGAAGGAATATTTCCATTATTTATTATCTGGAACACTGCATCCAAAAAATTAAATTTTTATTTGGAATTTTCTAAAATTAGATAGTCATCTAATTAAAACAGAGAGGCATTTATTAAAATAAATGATGTTGTATTTTTTACATTAGCAAAATTCAAATTTATAATTACTTCAAAATTTACTTAATAAATTATTAAGTGCTATTATAAGATTTATTATTTAATTCTTAATAATATTTACATTATAACAAGAAATAATGTAGTTTAAATTATATTGAAATTCAATATTTTTCTATTTATTATTTATAATTAATAAGTATTATTAATAAGTACTATTTAATAAACACATCTACTAAAATTATGGAATTATTCTTAGGAATAAACTCAATTAAGCCAGAAAGGAAAACAGCAATAAAATATGCAGGAAGATTTAGTCCCATTATTTCATTATCCGTATTAATGTTCTTGAAATCTACCTGCTGCAACCTTGCTTGAGCACTGGATGTTTATCTATTTGCCTTGAAAAAACAGCAGGAATTTGGTGACAGAGGTGGATATAGGAGTGCTTAGATAAAAAATCTCTGTCATACTTGGCAAGTTTGTCTGTGGGAAGATGTCTCAGTAATTTGTAAGAACACAATGTGGTCAACTTGGCCATGCTCTGTCCAACAACTAAACCTCTAAAAGTCATCACTTATCATTCCCTTTTCCATGAAGTCCGCGATTCATCATCAGAGGAGACATCTTTTCTTTTTCAGCCATATCTGTTTTAATTTAATTTTTCAAATTTTCGACTGCCTCAGGCACCTCAGAATAATAGTTTCATTTGTCCTGGTTTGTAAACATATTCTTGCGCTAAACCAAGAAAAAAAGTTGCATGCAAAGTAACTAAATCATAAAGATAATAGATTTGACATTGCAAATCCTTCATTAGCTCTAAATAAAGCAATCACTAATTGAGAGATACTTTTGCTTCACAGGAATGACAGAAGGGGCTGAGGTGAAGTAAGGATGAACAAGAGGAAATCATTCCAAAAGTGATGCCGTCATTTTCAGAACAGAGAGGCTCTGTAGTTTTCCCCCCTTCAGTGGAAAGGTCTTTGTCAAGGCAGCTGAACAGGTCATGTTCCCTGTCAGAGCTGCACTACTGGAGGTGGCTGTGCAGCTGATGAGGTGCTGGAGTGCTCCTGCCAGCAGTGAGCCTGGACAGAGCAGGACAGCACTAGAAGAAAATTGGAGCCAGCATAAAAGCTGCATTAATCTGTTGTGCTCAGCCTATACAAGGTTACTCCCTTTATTCACCTGACAAATATGATAAAATTGATTGCTTTTGGATGCATGAGAAGGATGTGTTATATTCCTGGAATGTTACTTTTTGCCCTCACCACACCAGACTTTCCTTCCTTTTGTTTCTTACAAAGGATGGGGGAAAAGTGAAGGGTCAGGAAAAACAGATTCTTTCCATTAAAACATCAGACTGTCTAAAACTGACAATTTGCTAGGTTAACTTACTTGCGACATCTGACCCAGCTCCAACTTCACTGACTCCCAGGCAAGCCACAAAATCACCAGCTACAGTTGGTACAAGGAACTGTTTTTTCAACTCATGAGAACCAAACCTGCAACAATATAATGAAAAAAATAGGATATTAAAACCCTATGAAGGTAAATTTCATTCAGAAGTTAGTTACAAATTTTGTTCTACCCACACAGTGGTCAATTTTCCTATGATTAGGTAAAAGCTATCCCAGAGCCAAAAGATAGAATAAATACCCTCTGTATACAGAGGGTATTTATCAGAGAAGCTGTGATTCAGTCTTCACCAGAAGTGCAGTCACAATCATTTCAAAGAAGTTTTAAAAAGCATTCAGGCATTTTACTCCCACAGAAACATGTGGTCTAGATAGCCAAATCTATCTTCATGGCTGTTGCTTTAAAAGTTCCAGATCTAAATAAATAAATATAAACATAGACATGAATAAACTTAACCCCTGAGGATTCCTCTCAATGCTCCTGCACTACTCTGCAACCACCAGGATGGAGGGCCTGCTCCTCTCTGTTGTTTTGCACCGTCTCTTTGCCCCGTTTTAGTGGTGACTGAAAACTTTTGACATGTGATGGCCACCATCTGCAAATACCTGTATTTAAATTATGTCTATTTCACAACTACATTTAAATCACACAGTAAAATGCATTAATGCTTCTTCCAGCTGTTCTTTTATCTCCACAAAAATAAAAAAGGAAACAGCAAACTGTGGATGGTATTTTAACACAAAAATTTCACTTGGCTGTATTTAAATTCAGTTAAGAGGCACACGCTGTGTTCCTGTTGTTTAGAAGACTGTATCCATTCAAGATATGCTACATCTTATTTCATGCTTGATTTTGTCCTAATTAAAATTCACTAAATTCACTGATTTCTTCTTGCAGTGTGAATGGTGAGTTCACGGTCTAGTCCTCAGACCTTTCACGTGCGACCGAAAAATTCCTTTGACCATGAAATATCTTCTGTGTCCAGGAATCCATAAATTCAAGTTCCTCCTGAGCTTCCTCTTTGTTGTGAGGCTTCTCAGGTCATCATCACCACTCGCCTCCTCAGGCTCGCTGGGGCCTCCTTCTGAAACATTGTCCCAGTACTTCCAAAGGAGCGGTGCCATTCAAGCTAAGACTAAGTCATCCCCTCCAACCAACCCTGGCACAAAGGACATGGGACAGGGATCTGGCAGACACTTCCATTTGCTGTGCACAAGGAGCTCCATTCCTAGTCCAGTCCCTGCTGAAAATCACAGCAGCAATCCCAAATAAATTCAAGTAGCAAGTCTGGAGTGCCTGCTCCTTCCTCTAGCATACTGGAGCAAAGTACCCATGTCTGTTAGGCAGCAAACTTTGTTTTTTAATTTTCCTGATCAAGTATGGCTAGCTGCACATTCATCATCAAAAAAAAAAAAAAAAAAAAAAAAAACAGCCCAACCAACAACATGGAAAATCAGATTATGAGAGCAGATAGTGGTGATTTTTGGCAATGCTTTCTAATGCTTGAAACTTTGCTAACCTTTAGCATTTCAACAGAGGACTTTCACAGCAGGAACTTTGCTTATAATAGTATTTTTGGTGATGTCTTTCTTTGTTTTGAGTTCCGGAAAACAGCTCAGTTCTTTCCAAAAATGTGATTATAGAAGATGTTATTGTGCAATCAAAAAAAAAAAAAAAAAATTAAATTAGTTGGGCAACACTATCACACTATCTTCAGAAGATGGTAGGTCTCCATGCCTTGCAGGATACAGCTAGCTTCTTGCTCAGCTGCTAGCTTTTGTGTTAAAAACATGTCACTTTTGTAAAATTCTACCCATCTTAAATTTGCTTACTATTTGCCTATAAACAACTGGGAAAAAAAAAAAAAGGAAAGTTCACTGCCTACTGCTGAGATAAGCAGCTCTAAACTGATTTGGTATCACTACAGATGTGACACCCTACAGGCATGTCTACAAACTGTGGGAAATGCGTCTCATTCACTGCCTCAGCTAGGAGCTGCTTTCTCCACTCTACTTGTAAGCAAGAAGGGCACTATTATATCTGAATGCATTTGAAAGACCTGGCAGAAAGTTATGTTCCAAACCACCAAAGGTCAGATCACTGGACAAAGCATTTTCTATGTAGTTCTTAAATTTAGAAAATCTTTCTGCATCACTTAGGGGACTCTGGGAATTACAGGAATCACATTCATGGCATTTGTAGGTACACTCAAAAGTGTGCTGGATGAGTGCTGAACAAAGCCCAAGTTTATGAAAGCCAACAAAGAGCTACAGAGGCTTTTTTAGGGTTTGATGGTTGATTCCCACATTATTGCTTGATTTGTGCAACAATGCATAGCCAAGATGCAAAATCTGACTTATCTCTACGAACAGGTTTAGAATCCCCACAGCACACAGATACTTTTAAAGAAACCATCCAGGACACGGGTGCCATTTGAATCCATGACCCAGGACAAGCAGTTGGTCTTCCCACTACACAGCATGAGGTAAAGATGCACGCAGGCAAAATTTCCTGTAGCAACCAGCTTTCTCTTTTCATTACCAACCATTCACTTTTACATGTGGTGGCTGGGGAGGCAGGGGGCATTGTACTGTATAAATAGCCAGGGGAATTGGCTCAGCAGTGGAGGAAAAATTCAATAATGCAGACACAAATTCAATTAAAGATTTTATCAAGTTAACAAAAATTTCAGTCTTATTTTCCAAGAACTTCCACTTTAGGACTTCACTAGCACAAATATGCATAACTTTACTGTTTTACTACAGTAGAACAGAGTAACACAAGGCCAAAAAACTGCAATGGAACAAAATCCCATTTTCTTTTACCCACAGATTTTCTTTAAACCCCTGAATAAAAGGCCGTCGTGGGGGCAAGGTAGTACTGTCTGAAGTCTTAAAATACTATTCTTATTCTCAGTTGGACTATAGCTAAGCCACTGTTGCAAGAGACATACTGAACTTCTTGCATTTAGCAAGCTTTTGTTGCATTATGCAAAGGAGAAGAAAACTTTAAAAAAAAATTGTTGTAGATGAGACCTCCAGTGAGACCCCCTTAATTTAAAATTCATAGCAATTAGGAGTGGGGTGGGAGGGGGTTTATATTCTCCATTTCAGGAGAGGCTCCTGCCTTCCTTAGGCACCTGTCTTTCCAAACCAAGATGGAGGAAAAAACCACAACAAATCAGATTAAGAAAATGCCGGAGCCTGAATGATAATGCGTGATTAAAATGGGAACACTGATGTAGCTGATGAGAAAAAGAAAAATTATTAATTGCCTAGAATGAGCATATTTAGGAAGCATGATATATGTGCTACAACTTTAGGACTGACACCTTGCAAAGCTGGAAAAAGAGCAAGTAAATTATAAAGCAGAATTAGACTGATCCCAATCATTACAACTAAATGCATCCTTAGTATTACTGCACTGGGATGTAAGAAAAAGTAAAACATGAACAAATTGGATTCTGGAATTAAATTTTTTAACTGGTTGTGGTACCAATATCTTGTGTTTGTAAACATATTATCTACTACTCAACAAGGTTAATGTTTTAATATATAATCAATATAACTCAAACATGAAAAAACAACAACAACAACAACAAAACAAAACAAAACCCAAAAAAAAAAAAAAAAAAACAAACCAGAGAAAGTATTTTCTCCCCTAAAGCAAACTGAGAGAAGTAGAGAGTAGCTTCTTTCCTCAGGCATTACTGAGTAGCAACTAGGCAGTAAATCTACACAGTATTGCTTTTTTCTACTCATGACAATTGGGTTTTAGGCTAAACCAAGCTTTCTGAAAATTACCTTGCAAGAGCAGGGGTAGCCATGCCAGTTTGCACTCCAATGGCCATGGGAATACCTCCACAATGGATATTTCCCAGCTCTTCTGCCACTGCAATATGATAGGAGAAGTCCAAACCCATGCCGCCATATTCTGAGGAAAAAACAAATCTGTGATTCTCATATTCTAGACTGGCATAAGCAACAAGAGAGGAAAACAACAACAACAACAACAAAAAAAAGATGTTGCTGCTGCAAGGACTTGCCAACTGCCATTTAACTGCTAATTTTTAAGTATTTGACAATTACCAGCTTCCCTTTCGCAAAAGCAATAACACATTATTCTCTACAATGCTGAGAACTGAATTGAGAATGACACCTGCTCTAATTACCTATGTGCACATCAGGTCACCTCTGAGTAGCCTAAGTAGCCTTATTACTTTTACTGGAAACAGCAGGAAGAAGTGACATGCTGTTGTAAATGATACCAGAAGGCAAAATTATTCTTTCCAACAGCAAGGTCATATGAACAAATCACACCACAAGGTAATAAGTGCTTTTATTTCCCCATGATAGCACCTGACACCCGCTCTCATCACACAACACAATCATCTTTCTCAGACACAGCAGTCAAGTCAGCACGGAGCGCGACCACACGCAGGTCATGTTTCTATTCTAAATTACTGCTGTAGCTCAAAATTCATGTTAGACACAACTGCAGGACTGAATGCATTTATTGCACACCCTGCACCCAGTCTGTGCAGTGATTAAAGCACTCTGTTCACAGGGAGCTGACAACCTGGGGGGCTGGCCCAGTGCCAGCACAGACCATTGCTGCCCCTCTCCTCCAACATTCCAATCTGCAAATTCAATTAAAGAAGAAATGATTCTTCACCTCATTCCCATGCCCAGTGCTGATAAACCCACTACACAGTGAAGCACAGAAAAAGGCTACATTGCTATGATGGATGAGGTAATTTTTAGCTGTATTAAATAGCTTATAGTCCAAAGGAAATACAGTGAGAAAGTGAAGGTTAAGGTTACTACTTGACGTCATTAGTTGACTGAGCAGCTTTGATTAGATAATGTTGCCTCTTTTTTTTTCTTTTAGCTCTTTTGAAGACCGGCTAAGAAAATTTCAAATAAATAGATACAGACCCTCACCCCTCACACACACAATAAGGGGCAGATGACCCTTGTCTGTTTTCACTTGCTGACCTCAAACACTGAGTACACCCTTCACTGACCTGCTCTGAAGTTTTCAAAAAACACCATTAAATAAAGGTCAAAACACCACAGTGCATATAAACATGAGGCTTTGCATGCTATCATCTGTTTCCTAAACCCACAAAATCTATCTTTGTGCATCCTTTCTTTGCTGAAAGGAAAAACACAATAGGAAAGGCTAAGCACAAAGTTCTGTTTCCAAAAAACAATCCTCAAGTCATACTGAATAGTCTAGACTGTCAGAATTATAAAACTGCTGCTTCCCGAAACTTTTGCTTGAAAAGAAGGTTTCTTGAAAATACACACAAAATTAAAGTTCCTACTGAGAGCTTAAGCAGCATAATGAAACATCAGCAATGTGGAAATGTGCTTAACATAACAAATAATCTAATTTTCTTGCCTTTACACAGCTCCTATCAATAAATAAATGTTCTGAGGAGCAGTAAGGAATGTATGTGCATGCAAAGGCAAGACTATTTAAAGATATCTGTCATGAGAGGGATTTTGCTAACTTGGTATGAATCTATAGCAGAATTATAATAGATAACCTCAGTTTTGGCACCTCACAAATCCTTTTCATTAGATTTTTTAGATTTTATTTTAAATCAATCAATGCTTTTATTGCCAGACTACTGTTATTACTGATTTTATCTTTAGTTTTGTCTACCAGGCAGTTATATTCCCGTCTTTCACTTAAAATTCAAAACCTTAGTTTCTTGATTTATCCAAAGTAACTTCCCAGGAGGAATGTTATGCACAAAACTGACCCAAAGAAGGGCTACTTTATCCAAGTGGACAGCTTAGAGACATTCTTTGTGCATATCACAATCCATTGTATATTAGCACATAACAGACTCATCTTGCTCTCATTTGAGATAAATTAATAAGCAGTACACTTTAAAAACAAAATACTGCAAAAGGCCAACTTTTAAAGGGATAACAATGAACGAATTTCTGACCAAAGGGAATAAAGGAGCAGAACGAAGCTTTGGGAGCTGGAGGTGGAGAGGGAAGACCTGCCAGGCAAAGAGATCCAAGATTTTATAATCCGTGGATAGATAATGAAGAGACCACCACAGATGCAGGCAGGAAGGGCAGAAGCAAATGGTAAAACCATTAATCAGACCACACCTTAGCTTTCATCAGTTCTGTTCCAGAAGCCAAGAAGCTAAAGTTTCATGGACAAATGTGAGTGATTTGATGGACAATGATAGGGAATGTCTTTTTGAGCCCCGAATACTTGATCAAGGTGAAGATTGATTTGTCAGAGCAGTCTGAGCCACTATATCCCTGGTATTTCAGGTAACTTAGGCAGTGGCTAAACACAGTTGTGTCCCATCTCTTTGGAGAACTGGCCCTCCACACTGAGCCAGGCTGCCAGTGGTGTTACACACAGGATTAGCAGGCAGTGCTGGCTACAAGCACCAAAGAATTTCCTCTTTTCCTCAGTTCCCAGTGGCATCCTGGTGCCTGCAGACCTACTGCCAGCACTCCAGACAGCGATTTTGGGGCTGGTGTGAGCACATTTCCTTCCATGTCATGGGATGCAGCTCTTAATCTGAGACAAAACCACCAAGCCGTTCTTATTTCCATCTGCCTCAGTGATGATGGTAAAAATTTTATGAAATTAATGCTCAATTTTTATTTGGAACAGAACATGGGAATAACTCCTTTTGGAAGAGGGAAGAACTTTTTGGAATAACTCTTATTTGCAAAAAAGGCAATATGCTGAGGGTAGTAGGTTTGTATTTGCCAGTCTCATCAACAAACATCACTTCCTGGAAATATCTGTACTATGATGTAATGCTAATAGGTCAATTAAATTTCAATTCAGAAGAGCAAACACCATGCCTAACACAGGAGTGAAAATTTTGGTGAACTTTTTGGTGAAAGATCCATAGTGAAAGAAACCAAATCCATTCCAGATTTGATTGCTTTACAAAACATACAAACACACACACACACACACAATCTCAAAAAAAAAATAGCAAAAAACCCATACAAAAAAACCTCCACATCAAGAATAACAAACTATATTTAAATACTCAGATGTAAAAACATTTTTGGGGTAAATATTTCAGTTTACTTTAAAATGAGATGAGGGACCTTTAGAGAATTGTTTGGCTACATTACCATTTTTAATTTGCATGAAAATTAAAATAACAAAGCACAAAGTAGATTAAACTAGATAGAAAGTCTAACGCACTATTGCTTTCATAGCTGAAAACAGGTAGAAAGAGGCAACTCAGCTATGTTCAAATTGTTACGGTTTCGATGATAATAGCACAACTTCCAGCTGTTAAATGGCCTAATACAATATCACATCGTTGGATTTCAGGTTCTTTTACAAAGCAATTAACATATAAGGCCCAAAGCAGAGAGCACAGAAACATACAAATAAATAAAGATTCTGCACTGCAGCCCATGGGCAGGACCCAAGCTGCAGGAAGGAAAAAGTGTGAGGAGGAAGGAAGAGCAGAGAGGATGTGCTATGGACTGACTACAACCTCCCATCCCCATCCTGCTGTGCTGCTTGGGGTGGGGAGTGAGGTAGATGAGTCAGGAATGAAGAATGGAAGATGAACCTGGGAAGAAGGGGAAGAGGATGTGGAAAATTTTGTTTTAATTTGCCTTTGCTTCTCACTACACAAATCTACTTTAACTGGCAGGAAATTAAAATAACTTTCCCCCAGCCAAGTCTGCTTTTTACTGTGATGGAACTGGTGGCCAGGCTCCCTGATTTTCCTCGACAGCCAGGCCTTGGCATTGTATTTTCTGCCCTGCCCTGTTGAAGAGGGGGAGTGAGTTAGTGGTTGGCCAAGATGAACCCACCACACCATGGTCACTATATTAACCTATTCCTTTAAATTGGATCTCTGCTTTTCTACTAATCACCACCATCACATTATTTTAACATTCCCAACCCACAAAAGCTCCTTATTTTATACAGGTCAGCAAATTTTTACATGTCATGTTTGTAGATCCTGGCAGTGGAGTAGGAATCCAAAAGAACACAGTGAATCTTAAAAAACATTTGTTTTAAAAGACACAAGTGTACATTCTACTAAATCTGACAATTTAGGGTATCAGGAGTTTTACATATGAATTTAGGGGAGGTGGCACAGATGACGCCCAAAACTACAAATAAAAGAGCAAGACATGATCTCCAGTTGCAACATGTCAAAACAGAAGCACTGCTGAGAAGACCAGTTGGAAAAACAAAGGCAGAGAAAGTCTATGAAAAAGGTAGTCATAAAGGCAAATGAGAAGCTGAAGTCTTTCATATAATCATTTCCCTTTTGTGAAGACCAGAGCATTCCTTGACACTTGTTCAAGATCCCTGTTCAAATATGACTGTTCCATGATGAGACAGGTTTGAAGTCTCTACTCAAAAATTTGTAAGAGTTTACAAGTGTCTCTATTTGGAATTTGCTTCTGAACCCCATCTAGCAGCTGTTAGTGGGAATGACAATATCTGTGGTGAAAAGAGTCTGTAAGTGAATTGAAGCAAGGTGAAACAGGTGGTCCTCACAGTATTTTAAGAATGCAAGTGAGCCTGGACAAAGGAATGGTGATAACATAATGCAGCTCTATCCAAAACTCCATTTTAAATGTTTAAATAATTTATCTTGTTTACATACTTTCCAAAGTTTCAATGAAGTTTATCTACACCAAAGAAAATCACTCAGTATTATTTCTACTCTGGGCATCCACCACAGTGCAAAAAACCCCCAAATATGTGCTCTCATATTTGTCAAAGACAAAGCATTAATTGAATCCCAGTTTGAAGACAGGACTGAGAGACTCCTATATTTGACATTAGGATGATGAAGCTAATTGCTAGTTTTCATCACAGTCTACAATTTTAAATCAACAGAAGTAAAATTTAAGTGTTCAAACCTTATTCACCTGTCATAAATATTATTCAAGAATTTCAACTCCAGAGAAGCAGAAAGAGCCTTGAATCTACATAACTGCAAATGTCATTGGGTAGGACGGTACAGAAATCCATATCATAGTTCCTTTCCTCTGCTTTACATTGAAGGAATTTAAAGAATTACCAAGGGTGCACTCTCTGTCTTGTGCAATTTCCCATAAACACATTCTGAAAAGTTGAGACTAATGAAGTTCAGAAAACACCTCCTGCCTTCTTGATTATTTCCTTCTGACTGGGTGTAGAGGAAAAAACCTCTCATTAAGAGTAACACAAAAACTGCGAGTCCACTTTAGTCTTCTGGAGATTAAGACATATGTGGTTTTGGGCTATTTTTTCCTCCCGGATCAATTCACAAAAAAAAATCAAAACAAAGCAACAAACTAAAAAAACCAACAAAGGAAAAACCTCCAGACACAAATAAACCATTGCAACAGATGCAAAGTTCCTTTCAACAGATTACCCTTAGTAAGAGAGACCAAACTCCCCCAGTTTGAATGAAATTTTGTCCCAAACCAGGAAAAATTTTAGTGCTTCATTATTTTATTTGGTTGATCCTAGAAAGAGCACAGTCATCTTCAGTACTTGCTCTCTCACAGATACTACTTAATCCAAAAATTTCAAGACAGGTAAGGACTTACTCTGCTAACCAAACTTTTAGTATCACTCATAATCCAGTAGCCCTTGGAAAAGGAAAAATATGGATTGGCTTCTCATTACTTTTCAAGCACTCATGGTTAGCAGCACAAGTACAATCCCAAGAGCAATTAACAATGCAAAATGTGTGTTCCTGCAAAATTCCTTCTGTATTCTGTATTATTCTGTACTGTATTCTGTATTCTGTTCCTTCTTGCTACAGAAGTCATCACAGTTGCCACCACAGAAACTAAATTTACTGAAACAAATAAGGTGATTGGGTCTGCAAAGGACTGTTTTAGATCAAGGCAGGTATATACTGTAAAATAAAGGAGAAGCTTTTCACACAGCGTAAGGATAAAAACTCTCCTATGACACCACCACAAAATACCACAGAGCAACTTGGCAGTGCCTGCCACTGAGCAGATAAATGTACCGCACAGACCTGGCCCCAGCTAGGGACAGCATGGACACATTTAAAAAGGGTTCAAAGCTGTATAGAACACTTTAAAAGCCAGAGCAGTATATTCTAAATCACCAAGCTGCCAATACCTGCACTTGCTACCATCTTATTTCTAAAACATCCCTCAAAAAATTTTAAGTGTTCTTCATTTTCTAAGTGGTCATGCAGAATCACCCAGTGACATTGAGTTAGCAATCACATTTGCATAAAACTTTGAACTCAGAAGGTTATCAGAACTCTTAAAAACAGTACCACACAAACCCCCAAAAATGTGTGCAAACAATGTTATGGGGAAGGAAAAGCTAAGCTGCCCAGTACCATAGAATAAAATGTACACATGGGCATAAGACACATTAACAATATAAGAGATACAGCAGCCAAAAAAGAAAAGAGGAAAAAGAAGATCCAAAGTGCACACAGCCCCAGGCACCAGCTATTTCATCAACTCCAAGCCAGAGAAAAACATTAAGCAATCCCTGGTCACAGACTCCTCAGGTGTCTTTTGCCTGGAGTTTTAAATGGAGCTTATTTCCCCCCCACTCCGCTCTGATATAACATCTGTTCCAAAGAATTAGAATTTAATCAAAACAGCTTACAGCTTTTTCTTTAAGGTTAAAGAGCACAGATCTCAATTATTGTACATTTGAAAATGTCAGTCAAACTAAATGCCACAGCATAAAGAAAATGAAATCAACACCAAACACACACAAAACAAAGTCAAGAAGTATAAAGGCTGACTATCACCCTTCCTGAGTTTCAGTGGAAAAGCCATGTTACTTCTCATTGGGATTCTCTTTGGGAAGGAAACTCATAAACAAATCATAGAATGCATTTCAAGGATATCACCTTTGCAACCTGCCTGTTGCTTGAGGTCAGTCAGCCAGCAACAGCTGCCAGCCTCCTTACGTACATCCAGCACACACGCTGCTACCAGCAGGCCACCAGCCTGCTCTAAGCTTTGCTTGGAGAAGCTCAAGTAAATTCTCTGAGTCAAGCGTATCCAGCAGTGAATGCTTGTTCTCTCTAGCTTAGAGGTGGCCACCCTTCTGATGATCAGGCCACCACTGCATCAAATCCTTCAACAGTATGTGTGCCCACTGCAGTTCTGACACAACCATGTCAGCCCTGAGGCACCGAAAGCTGTCATCAGCAGCTGTCAGCCCCATGTAAAATGTGCACTTCCTCCCAGGAAAATGTCTGAACGGCTGCTCAGCTGTCTTAAACATATTTGTTCACATTGAACAGGTAATAATTAGTCCCACACCTGTACAAGGATGAAGCAGGTACGTCACCTTTATGTGCTGCTGGTGCTTCTATTCAGGACTCGTGCTCTCACATGGACTGCCACAAATTGCTACAAAAAGTTTACGTTACTCTGCATCATGGTAAATTTTCTTCCCGTGGGATCTTAAGTGTGAATGCACAAATAGTATAAACAACATACAGTAAAGCACAGACATTCAACCATCCATAGGTCAACAGGGAAAGAAAATGGGAAATGACTTATCAACAGGTAACCAACAGAGATATCCCAAAGAACAACCCCAGTTTAAGCACAACAGAGAGAAGAGTAACAGGACTGAACACAAGTATGTACATTTGTAAGAAAGTTTTAAAAGCTGAATGAAAAGGAGTCACTGCACTCGGTTTTGTAGCTCTCTGTGAACAAAAAGCAGACTTACTGCTTTCATTTCTTTCAGGCATCCAATTACTTTCATTCCTTTAAGGTATCATGATATACAGCCAATATTAAAAACATAATTCTGTTTCTTCTGAGTTCCAAATACAGAAATAATTAAACTGAGAAGCAATACTAAGTGATTTAAGATTTATTTACATTATTACTTATTACAGATTTATTTACATTATTAGATTTCATTTACATTATTACTTATTACAGATTTATTACATTTGCTACTTATTAAAATTTCTATACTAAGATTTAATACAAAGGCTAAATATTTATCAGCTGAAAGCTATGCTTAATTTTCTTCCCTACAAGATCTTTTATTCCAGTCCAAGATAATAAATAGCTTGTTGGAAATTCACATTTTTCTGACATGAAAACTTTAGACATTTAATATGTCACACCCAAAGACATAAATTTTACGAGATCACACTTTCTAAAAATTGCAATCTACGATGGAATTATAAATTAAGAATTTTAATTTTGGGCATGAGGGGAGAAACTTGAAAAATGTTAATTTGAAATAACTTAAAAAAAAAAAATTCATCATGTGTGCAGTGAATAATGAAATAAACTTTGGACATGCTCTGGAGCAAGCCTGGCCAGCACAGGGGTTTTAGTTCAGTAGCAGCAAACTTGGAACAGAAGTGCACTGTGCACTGCAGGAGGTTTCCACAGGAATTCCTGATCAGCACAGACTTAAAGGACTAAATGAATTTCCATTAGAATTTCCATTCACAGCTGACTTCTTAAGTCCTTGAGATATTGGGGTCAGATACTGAGAAAAAGGTAACATGCCATCCTGGAATGCCTGCCACATTGCAGGTCAGCACAGCCCAGCACAGCCACAGCCAACAGATTGTTAAAGAGACATCCATCAAGTAATGCTGCAGCCAGAAGCACACCCTCTGCGATTAGATAATTTCCTCATTTATAAATGCTCTTCAGCTGGCAACATCTGCATCTGCACACTGACACAGCCTTCAGCGTGGGCAGGGCTGGGACCACCAGTTCCACAGCTCCTTGTCTCTGGCAGCTCCCAAGCACTCACTCTGTGGGACAGCCCTTCGTGCTGCTGGAGCACCTCCACAGGTTTCAGTTCCCAAGTGCAGCAGAAACCAAAGGAGACCATCTTCTGTATTTGTGATTTCCTGACTGGTTTTGAAACTGCTTTCTGTTAGCAAAAGCAAAGCAACAAAAGAGTATTTCTAGATCTGAGCAATGGATTGTGGTGAGCTCTTCGAAAGACCTTCAAAAGCTCTTCAAAACCCAAATTTGCAGTTTTCCAGGAAAGGCAATAGGTTTGATCTCAAATGGGGAATAAAAGTCAAATAAAAATGAAAAAATCTGAGTATTTTTACAACATTAAATTGTATGCTTCTGTCAGGTGACTTTGTTTTGGTTTTTTTTAAGACACACAAAGAAAGATCATCATAAAAACCACTTCTGGGGTAAAAAGGAAAGCATTTTTGCAATGTCAGAACAATGCCTTTCCCTTAATTTTCTCCAATAAAGTCAATATTTCAGTAAAACGGATACATTTCCATGTTTTCTCTATTCTTGATACTTTAAATGGAAAAAAAAATTCACTGACAACTTTCATTTGGTTTAAAGAATCTGGATAAACATTTTAAACCATATTCTATAGCTGCAAATACCTGGGTCATTTCTCATTTTTGCTATGATTCTGTGTGCATGCTTGTCCTTAAGATTTGTCAGCTAGACTGTATCATGAAACAGATTATTCCTCTCTGTTTGTAGAACAGCTGACACAACAGGATTCTCATCTAAACTGCAATCTCCAGTGTGAAATATGCTACTCCACTATTTTTATTTATGCTGACATTGCAGGTGTGCTTCGTATGTGCTACTGGCCAAAAACGAAATGATTTTCAGTATTGTGCAAGCACAAATAAAATTCCCCATTCAAGATTATTTTCTTCAAAAGAACCTTCTACTCAGAGTGTTATATTACTTCTATAAGCATTTCATCACACAATGTTTTCTCCTCCAAGAAATTACTATTATTATTATTGAACAGGATAATCTTTTTCTTCTTGTAGATTTAGTTCTGAAACCAGTAACAAATCAGCTCACAAACCAATGAAAAGCAGGCTGTTCCAAGGGGGAATAACAGCACCCTGCTGCAGACCAGATAAAATGATAATACAGTTTGCAATAAAAACCACATCAAACTGCCTATTACACAATTACCAGTGTGACACACTGGGGTCCATAACATACCTAGAGATTAACCTAGGGCAAAAGGCAACAATGACATTGCCAAAGGTATCTGTAGAAGACTGAGACGAGTTCAGAAAAATAACAGAACCTCCTCCCCAGAATATTCCTGTCGCCTGCCTTGATTCCCAATCCCACCTGAATCATAATTAATGATCTCAAGAATTCATGCACCCAGTAGTTAAGTACCCTTTTACCATAGAGTTTAGCTGTAATTTTTTACAACAGAAATAGGAAATAGATTTATCCATAGCAAATTAATGTCTACAGCAAGGATGCATTAGCACCAGTTGCTATTTAAACGCTTAAGACTAAAGTCAGACCTCTCCCAGTTGTGAATATGTACAGGCCATTCAGGAACCCAAGAAGAGTTCACTCCTCATCTCAGTAATTTACTTTTTCATAACCAGCTATACAAAAAATTTTATTTCAAATTCTTGTTCTCAAAATATCACTCTGGAGTTGCATAACAATAAATGTGTTTTTCATATTCAACATACTGAATATGGGGTGACATAGTGAATTTTAAAGGAATTAAATTTCATTGCTTTCTTCAAAAAATTCTGAAAGGCAAATTACATTAAATCAACACATGTATTGTATTGTTATGGAATGTCCCTGAAACTGAATTTAAAATATTTATATTTTAAAATAAAAGAAGCAAAACAATTTTTATTGAGGGAAAATTCACCTTCTTCATAGAAATTCAGAAATTATTTCAGGAGATATCTAAAAAATAATCTTAGAAGTATTGGCAAATACCTGAATTATCTTTATGGCTCAATCATCTAGCCAGTAACACACCTTCCTTTCAAATTAAAACAAACAGAAAAACAACAACAAACGAGGGATGCTGGAGTCCCCTCCACCTTCCACCTCCCAAGGACACAGATTTTCCAGAGTCATCATGCTTTTCCTCTCCCACACACCTACATGTAGACAAAAAGTGAGAATGATGGGGGAGGGAAAAGTAGCCTTTTCATGCAGGAAAAAGCTTTTGTCCAAATTGGCTACTAATTTTTTTAACTGGTCTTGTATGAAGGAATTTCCATTAGATCCATCTAACTGCAAAGAATTTTTAAAGCACTTGCAACCATCCATCAGACACCTGGTGTTTATACAGTGTTATGTGTACTGTTTCTAAATGAGTAACTGAAACATCTGAAATAAAAAAATAAAATGCCATGCAATTTATTGGCAACTAGTCTAAGAATCTCCAGAAACAAAAGACACAATTAGAAAATGATTTTATTGTATTAAGGATCCTTGTCATGTTTCTGAGTTACGTAACTTTCCATTTCATAAAAGGCATTATTTTAGAAGGACACCCAATAATTACTTGCCTAATTTTCACATGTGAGCATCTATCACTGCAGGCTTCTGTGGCCATGAGACCCCAGTGGGCAGCACAGTCCTGTAAGAAAGAGAACTGAAGAGGATTTTATTACCATAAGCACCTTTTATCACAGTTAGCCATCTCAATGTGCAGCCACTGTAAGTAAGATTGCTGATGAATCCTTTGTTTCATGTGGTCTCCTGGACATTTCTGTTCAGAGAGAGAAATATTTTCCATCACCTCCTTGTTACTCTGAAACAACATCTCCAAAGAGCTTGCTGATAAGCTTTCCATTATTTCAGAGGCACCCTAAAGAGATGCTGGGCTAAATTTGTTTCCTCATTTATGGGTAGCACATGACACAGGAGGTGACTGAGGCTGCAGGGATCATCCTGCTGACACACAAAGAGCCCATTGCTGCTGGACCCTTGGAGTTCCCCTGCAGCTCAGACTCTGTGGGCTTTCCCTGCTGCACAGCAGAGGCAGCAGATGTGCAGATGTCTGTCCTGGAATGGTTCTGGCTTAAAAAATGGTTTTGGCATTTCCAGCACACATTTTGTATCTCACAGTCATGCAAAAATACATCACGGTCAACATCTCTGAGTACCCTTAGTCTGGTGGAGACACCAAGCCCACACTGACTCAGACTGTCTTTATAAACTGCCCAGGAGCCAGGGCAGCTGTTCAAGGGTGCAAAGCAGCTTTTTCATGATCAAAGTGCAGAGCGAGATGCTGAAGAAACAAAGTGATATACAAGCATCTGTAATGTGACCCATTCTGAAGCTTCTGTAGTGTCTCAGACAAAATTATAATAAATGTATTACAATTTAGAAGCTTTATGATCCTGAGCATACTGCACATCCTTTCAGTGCTGCATTATTATAATCCTTTTCCTCCTTAAGAACTATTTGCTAACTCATTATGATTAATCCAGGGCATAGCATCTCTCAGCATCAGGTAGGCCCAAACTGAGTGATTCTGGCAACAGCAAATTAATGGTGAGCAAAGCAGCAGTGACTCTGCCTCCTTTTTCCCAACTACATCATTCTACAAAACCATAAAGAATGAGAAAGCCCACAACAAAGACATCAATTTGTGCTCAATTCTCACCCTATGTTTAAAATAGTTGAGGAAAGGACAAATGCATTGTTCATTGAATAGTGAACACTAAAAATTAGAAATAAGATTTAAGACCATGGTATACATCGTTGAAACATGAACAATTATGAAAATGATTGTTCACAATTACATGAACAATTCCTCACTTGTAAAGCTGGAATTTTCTTTCTATTAAAAAAAAAAAACAAAAAACAAAGCAACCAACCAAAAAACAACAACAACAACAAAAAGGGAGGGGGAAATGGAATAAGTTTTTCTGTCTGGAAAAGATCACAGCATCTTCTAGGCTACAGCCTCATCACTTCAAGTCAAGTGACATAAAACAAGTAAAACATTAATTAATGTGTATCTTCTATCTCAAAAAAACTCCAACACAGAAGCAAAAGAAGAAAAAGAGCTTATTTATTTTAATCTCATTTATGAAAAAATGGTATAACTGTAATGACTGAGCTTCTGTTTTTCTTACACCACCAAGCATCAATAAAGAATTGTTTCTTGTTTGAAATCTCTCTCAAACTGTGGTTAATCCTGTTTTTCAAATTTTGGAGTAGCACTGCTAAAGTATGAACTGAGAGCAATTAACTAAAGCAAGACATGAAAAATGCAGCAAATACAAATTCACCTAAATAGCATGCTAAAAGACAGACCTTAGCAATTACATTTTCAAACCAAACCACGTCACTATTCTCTACATTTTAAGGAGGTTTACATGAAAGACTAGATACATATTCCTGTTGCACAGATTTTTCTTACGTGTTAGAAGTATTGCCATGGAAAGAAATAGAAAATCCCACAAAAGAAACACCAACCTTTTACCATTTTAGGGAAATTGCTGTTTGGAAGCTTTGCTGCTGCAGACTGAGGTCACCCACACTAATGTTTTACCACTGGAAAATGTATTCCACTTGCAATTTAATTGCAATTCACTCTGTGAGATTTGGCTTGCTTCTGACTTTGTGTTGGAGTGGTTAGTGCTGTTGGAGTTCTGTTTAATCTTGCCCTGCAGTTGAAAAGATGTGTGCAGCCTGTCAGCTTCCAGAAAACTTTAGGCTAAAATTTTAAGCAAAAGAGAAGAACTAACAAGTTTTACTGTGTTGGAAGGAAGAGATATAAGAGACTATTACTCTTATTTGAAGATGAATATGCTTAAGTAACCAAGCAACAAATTTTGATATGATTTTTGGTTTGTTTTTCATCTCTCAGTGTATCCTTCCATGCCAGCTTTCCAGAGCTAAGATGTGTCTTCAGACAAATTCCATTCTCTGGTTTGTGTTTTCCATTCTAACCTGGGGTGAAAGTGCTCCCTAATTTCTTCCTCAATGAAAAGTCTTTATCTGTGTAAATGCAGCTTTGGGCACTGTGCTTCACTCAGTCCTGTTTCTTATGCTAATGAAGATTTATCTTCTTTATCCCACATTCAGGTTGTTTTTGGAATATCTTAGCAAGATGAATGGGCCTTATTGATCTGACTGTTTTGTTGATTACAAACACAGACAAGGTGTAAGAATCCACACCAAATTCATACAGAGTTTACAGCAGGATCAGAAGACCTTTTTGTTTAGCCTGCCAGCAATGGAGAATGTGCTGCAACAAGGTTATATAAAAAGTAATCATATTGGAATTTAATTATTCCAAATGTTTCCCTGTTGACTCAATTTTTATTTTTTTTCATCTGACCTCTAGCTAAGTTTCTCAGCTGCTGTCAACAACAGCCACAGTGCTGTGCTCTGCCAATTGCTAAGCAAAAAGCTCTCAGCTCCCCACACTGCCTTGCTGCCTCCCCATGTCTCGATGGTCAGATTCCACTCAGAGATACAAGGCACTACCTGCTATCAGGTCTTTCTTGCTAAGGAAGAGAGAGGTCAAAGAGTTGTACTTCTTATCTTTCATTTACCATTCATCTACCTTCATTTTCTTATCTCCTTGCATAAGCACGGAAGCATTTTATATGTCTTCAAAATAAATGGCCAGTGAGGCAATACAGCCCTGGTATTGTACTATGAAATTTCTTTTAAAATGCCTTATTACTTATCGAAAAGATGATTTTTTTTCCCCTTAATGATGACAGCAGGATTTACAAAACTAGTAAAAAGACATGGAGGAGGATGGTGCAGAAGGACAAAGTAATTTAGAAATAGTGTATTGCCTACAATTTACTATTGTGATGTTTTTGGTCTCTATGACAAAGTAGATGCTGCAAGATAACTAACACAAGTATAAAGAGTAAGTCTCTTGATACACAAGTTATGGAATTTTATCACAGTCTCAAAGAAGCCAAAGGTGAAAAAAAGAAGCCCTGAAGCTGAGAGTAGTATAATTAACAAGGAACACAATGGAGGAACAATTTCATGGGAGAGCATGGAAAGGAAGGTGGACATCTGGGGAGAGTGATGCTCACCATTGCAAAAAACAAGGGAGAAAGAAGTTTAAGAATAAAAGTATTTTGTTTTTAAACCTAATTCAATGAAGCAGGCGGTGGAAGGAAATATTAATCCTCACAACCATCTTGGTATGTGCTTTAACTGGAGTTTCCTCCTGGAAAAAGCAAACAGTAAGAAAAAGCTTCTTTGGAGGCAGGTAAAGACTGGAGAAACAACCCAGCTCCACCACTCAGAGGAACTCAGCTTTAACAGACCAGGGTTTTTTTATTGCCATCCCTTAATAATCTTAAGGGATAATAATAATTATCCCTCTCATAATCTTGTCTGGTATAAGAATGGTCTCCATGGAAATGAGCATGTACAGGACAAACCTAACAAGTGGGTGAGGGCTCACAGCTCTACAGAGACTGCAGCCCCAAACAGGTAAAAGTAAAGGTAAAGGTTTGGGACTTTCACCAGCTGGGACTCCCATTTTCCTTATCCCACAGTGAGGACAGGTTTGAAGGTAACAGACTATCCCCAAGTGTGAACCACTGCCCCATCTGCAAGCAGAAATCAGCAGGAGAAGGGTTTCTGACTCCTGGAGCAGCCACAGCTGTCACACTGTGGAGCTGCCAGCAGCTCTGCTGTTATTCCAGCCTAAGCATAATTTGTCTGTGGTTGCTTGTTTCCCCATCCCTCAGCCACACAATCACAACTGCCCGGAGCAACAGAAGAGTTACGAAATAACCAGTACTAAAAAGTGGCAGATTGTTTTAAATTATACCACAGTGTACTTCACTGGTTATGCTATCTCCCTGCACAACACAGGGGTCCCCACATTTAACTATTAGAAGAATACTTTTTAAAATGAATTTGTAAAATTTACACCAGCTCTTTAAGAACCCTTGTGGCATGAAAGTTTGCTTCCACTTTAAAGCTCCCTTTTTGCTAATTCTAATGGCCACCCTACACACTCTGTAACGAGTGTCACCAATCACAGCAGGGATGTCTGAATAATATAAAACCAAACCAGATGTGTATGAAAAACCTTCTGTCCCATACCCAAACTCTATATACAAGTTTCATACTTGACTGTTTAATACTCTATCTAGGTCTTTTACATGACAGAATAACTGAAGACTTGAATAAAATCACACCAGTTTTGGTGGCTTGTTCCCCAAAATTTGCTTGGGAAACAGAAGTGTTTCCATGGCATACACTCTAACTTCAATGTGACTTAACAAGCTGTCTAGAGGGAGCAGTGTGAAAACTAAAGACTGATGGTTTCCTTACTTATCTTTTTCTGTTTACAGTTGAGATTATTTTCTCATTAGCATGATAAATGACTTAACATTTTTCACTACTTTCCATGATGATATAAGCCAGGTTTATTTTACAAAGACACAGAGAAAAATTTTTTTATAAAATAAATACATATGTGATTGAAATGTGTATACCAAATAGTTTGCACTCAGAAATGGTCTTTTTGCCTGTTTGCTAATAGACAACAAACTTATAAATGTGCTTGAAATTATTTAATAAACACTTTTTCTGAACAAACGTATAGAGGTTCTTAGGACAAGCTGCCTATTAGCAATACCAACCTGATTTTTTTCCATTACTCATACTCTTGCACTATTCACTGAAAAGAGACTTATTTATATCTGTCTTATCTATAAAGATGCTCTTAATGATGATTAAAGACTTGGGGACATGAGAAAGAAAGCCAAGAACCTCTACAGAAGGTCCCAGAAGACTGAGTCACAGCATATCTTCTCCATCAATACATCTGGTATGTCTTCACCAGTAAGGTTTCCAACTTCTGGTGAAAAGTGATAATCTCAGCACTTCATTTGCTGGCAGTTTTTCAGTCTATATTTCTCATTTTCTTCCACTGTCCTAAACAGGTCCTCATTTCCTTGTTTACATTGTAATCACATGAGTCTAATCACTCCATAGTTCAACTAGAGAGCCCTTAAATTGTTCCTACAGATCAATCCTTTGAGCTTTCTTAATTTCTTCCTTGACCTCATTAGTTTGCCAAAATCTTTCAGGCCAAGACATGCCCAGCTAATAGCTTCCATTCCAAATCTGTCCTCAGTGTTAGCAAAATATGCAGTTAATTTAGTTTTTGTCCTAAAAGTTGTAGATGAAAATTCCCTGAAACACAGAAAAGATTGAGTTCCTCTTTTTTGAGCTTTCACTGGTAATTACAGTGATGACCTCTGCAACAAAAATGGTAAACAGATGCAGAAAGAAAAGCAGCCTTATAGCAAAGAGAAAGAAGAAAACAAATTTTTAAAATAAAGAATGGGATCAAATTCTGCTCAAACATAAAGGATAACTGCAAAACTCTTACAGCAGAACATGCTTCAGTGCTACTTACTGAACTTAGGTCTTTCACTGGCAGAAGCAGTCCAGCACCACAGCAAAGCTATTCCAAGAGTCAAACAAGAAGACCTCTCAAAAATGTCTTTCTAGCTGACTAACAGATGGGTAAAAAAATAAATCAAGATCACAGACTAAATGAAACTAGATAAAGTACATTACCTGTCTCTAGCAGCATATAAACCGATAATTTTCCAGTATTTTGTATTTGGGAAAAACAAAAGAATCGTCGGAAACTAAGGTGAGTTAAAAAATTAAAAACTGATCTAAGTTTACTTTTTTTTTTTTTATTATTGCCACTAGACATGGCATGTGCCAGGAAAAGGGCTGTGTTGTTTCTACAGTTTTAAACAAATTAACCACAGCTTTCCTAGCCAATAGTGCACACTGCATTAACTCTAGATAACAGACTAAAAGACATCTTACTTCACAATATTCTCAATTGCTGCTTGGGATTTAGAGAAACCAAGTGCATGGAGATGTAATTTTACCTCAAGTAAGTCATCTTACTGTTATCCAAATATGAAAGGTGACCGAAACTGCAGTTGCCCTTACTACTACAGACTCAAGTCATTCAGTCTGCAGCTCCTCATGAACATTCTCATGAAAATAAGATACACTTCATCTCCTATGTGTTTCAGGAGACAGCTTCTTTCATTTTCTCCTGCAATGAGAGGTTGGGAGACAAGCATGAAAGCAGGCACAGTTTTGATGTCAGTGTGAAGAACAAACACTGAAAGTCCCAGTGCACGACTGCAATTCACAGCAGCTGAGGGTCTCTGAAAATGCAGGGCACCTGCAGCAACTTGTTTGGAACACTACTGTGTTGTAAACACACAGAAATAAATCTTGCTAGTATTTTCCTATCAGTTACTTCTGCACTGACTTTAATTAGGCAGAAGCGGGGTTCATGCTGCCATTTGAACAAATGATGGACAGAAAAATCTAATTCCTACTTCGCTGCATGACCAGACCCCACAGCTGCATGGTGGTTTCTCAGATAGGCTCTGCCATCCACACCTTTTGCTGCCTGGCAGGTTGCAGGTCTATGGGAAAACAATTAGCTGGGCAGGATTTGCATAGCACACTGCAGCAATGCTTCCGTGCCTGCAAGTCCACTGCTAGCAAGTCACATCCAAACACACAGCAAGATGGAAGACTAAAGTATCAGGTGAGAACCAAGGTACCAGCAGGAAAAATGGACAGCATTGTTTTGGAAAATGTAAAAAAAAAAAAACAAACAAACAAAAAAAAACAAAACAAAAAAAAAAAACCAAACCAAAACCACATAATTTTCTTTTTTATTCTTCTAAGAGTGAGATCTAAGCCTCTGTGTCTTTACTGAAATAACAAAGAGACTCAGGTATACGCTCCTTGTGACAACTTGAGACTGATTAAGAAATGTTTATACAAAACCACAAGAGTTATGAAGCATGAGCAAGCTTCCTCACTTCAATCAAACTGGCAAGTTTACAAATTTCAGTAACACATTTCATGACACATTTATTGCAAGATTACATTAATGCCCATCTGCCCAGAAGCATGAATGGAAAACTTAAGAGTTTGTAATGTTTCACTGAAATTTCTCTTGCTGATTACCAAATAAGCATTTCCACCTAGCAGTATGTCTAGTTCAGGACATTGAACCTCTGAAAAACAAGACCTGTACAGACTCCCATACCTGTAAATCCAGTCAGGAAAGAGCCTCAGAAAAATACGATGTTTCACAAGCAATATAATTATTTCACCCTTTAAAATCATGGCAAAATAAAAGTTGTTCGTTAATTTAAAGACTGGAAAATACATATGTCTGGATGATGCTCTCAGTCATATGGTTTAGTTTTAGATAGTCCTGAGAGGGGCAGGGAGCTCAACCCTATGATACTTGTGGGTCCCTTCTGACTCGAGACATTCTGTGACATGTCATGATGTGCATGTGCACACACAAACATGCATGTACCATAAGACTCACAGCTGGTATGCACATCTCTGCACCAGCAACATGTCCTGCCACTCTGACTCATGTTTCAGACATGACGGAACACCATTGCTTGGGGCTGACCTGGTTCTTCCTGCAGGACAAAGGCCAAGCACAACACTGAGGTTGTTATGCCACTCCCCTCTTCCCTCCTTCGAAGGACAAAAGGGGTACAGAGAAAGCTGGAGAGATTTGCTTAAATCTGCTCAGCCACACCTGAGATTCAGCCTTGATATAAAACTGCACCCAGTGTCTTCACAAGGACTGATCTCCTACCATTCCTACATCTGCAGGTTTGGGTAATTAATAGTCAGGGAATTGGCCTAATTAGTTTCAAATTAAATATTTTCAAAACTCACTGAGAATTAGTGAGTAAGCCATGCTAATTAAATATTGAAGGAATAAGTGAAAATAAGCACCAGGAGAGGTGTCTCTGCACACTACTCCCAATGCACAAAGGATTTAAGGGCATTTACTAGAACTCATTAACTGGATCTGTGAGCATCTTCTTGACCCCTGATTTTTCTTCAACATATTAAGGCTGTGTAAAATATGTATAAATGCAAGGAACAGCTTTGAAAATGGATTTATAAAGATTTTCTTAGAAAAACCAAACCAGTGAAGGCTTTGATAATAATAAAAGAAGAAAAAAATACACTCAACAATAATAATGTACCATCTCAAAGCAATACAAAAACACTCTATTACCAGCATGCAAAATATATTGTAAAAAAGCACTCCTGCAAAAACAGTACAGTCATTCTTCTCACAGATATCTGAATATATGCAACACTGCATTAGCCCACAAGCGTACACGGATGAAAAATGAATCAGGTGGGTAACCTGACAACAAACAGAGAAACCTCAGGATAAATACCTCAGTGAAAGTGGAAAATGGAATGGAATTTTTTTCTATAAATATTTATGGCATCAGAGATGATCACTACTCTGCCTGCTGACCCAGCAAACAAAAAATAATTAGATTGTGGTATTTTTTGCCATCATGTGGAGGGAAATCCTGTCTGAGCTCCAGGTGCTCTGCTCCCCCTGTTCTGTCTCAGGCTTTGCACCAGCAGCTCCCCACTCCAGGCCCCTGGGCTGCAGCCAGGAGAAAGGCTGGGGTGTATGGGATAAGCAGCTCTAAATGCAGCTGCTCCAGCTGGGCCAAGGGAGCGGGCAGCTTCAGCTCACACCACATTTCTTTTCTTGGTGGCACACATTCTTGTCTCTCCTCTCGCCCATTAAGGACTTTCTCAGACACTCAGGAACTGAGTTATCTTTGGGACCTCAAATTAATCTGGCTAAGCTTCATAATATTCCAAAGTACAGAGGAAACTGAGCACTTAATAAAGAGTTTTTTTCAGAAACTAACCACATCACTGCTTCATAAAAACAGCTTTCAGTGTCCCCCCCTTGCTTCCAAAGACCACTGCTGCAGACCAGGTAGCATTGGTGTTATTTCATCACAGCAATTCCTCTGCCCAAACTTTAAAAATTTAGAAAGCAGGTATGGTGACATCTGGCTATCCCCTGTGAGACATGTCCATGAGTGGCTCAAAGAGCTTCCCTTTATTACAGAGAAGTTGCATTAGATGTCTCCTGCCCTTTAATCCAGGGCTTATTAAAGTCAGTGAGGATTCTGCCTCTAAAACCGCTGCAAGCAGTGATTGCCACCTGTCTCATCATTCCCTTGCTGTGCAATGCAACAGTGCAGTCATTCTGGGAGACGGGAGGTCTGCAGCAGACACACCCCCAGGACAGACTGACTGATCTGGCTACATGGTTCCAGGTAGCTTGAAGTCTTTAGTAGAAACCAGCAAGGAAAGATAGTCTAAGGAGGCAAACAAAGAGAAAGCATATTTATCACATCATTTCCTTTCTCTCATTACAATCACAGTTTTCAAAAAACTAAAATTGCAAGAATGTCCCCAATTCTCTTTGATGTTCAATAGAGCTAAAACCAATAACTAAGGCCTTTTATTGCACAGAGGTTATTTAAAGAAAGGTGATATTTGACCTATAGCAGCTAGAAAGACACAGGCAAGCAAGCGGGATGCTATATTCAATTATCCCAATCTCAGCCATCAGCCCAAGTGTTGAAAATACTGTTGCATGAAGAAGATGCATGTTGACATACGGTTTTAACAGAGGATCAACATAACCAGTCTTGACTATAATCCCTCCAGTTTCATCCTTTGCAGATGACACACATCTCAGACACCAAAAAGAAGAGCAATGTTTTGACTGCGCTTTTCGTTAACCAGCTTCACAAACATAGTGAGTTCAAAGCCTGTGTTGAATGTGGGTGTTTTCATCTGGCCCTGTGCTTTAGAATGACTTCATATCATTGAGATATTTTTCACTCTGAATTTTGCCCTGATTGGTTGCAATTTGTTACTTATTAAAATTGCAGCTGACCATTAAAAATACATTTGTGGCATTCCTCAGATTCTCCAGAGTCAACTGAAATAAAACCACCCCTGCCAAGTGGTTTCACAGCATGATACTTGAACAGCAAGAACATTTTCTACTATGCTCTTAAAACATTCACCTTTTTTTCTGAAATTTACCACTCTCACAACAACAACAACAAAAAAGCAAACCCAAACAACCTTGACACAAAAACATCACAGACAAGAGTGGGAAGGGTGGTTGAAAGCTAAGCAGGGATGTTGGGAGATGCTGGAGGTAAACACTTCTCCACAAGGTTCATCTGTTGGGATCTTTCAAGTCTTGGACTGCAGTAACTCCCTCAGGATTGTCTGAGAGCAAGCACAAACCATCCTGATCAGAAATCTCCTGTCTCCCACATTCATCACAGCTACCTAGACTCCCAGATTTAGGGTTCATTTTCTGGCTCTGCTCCAGTCTTTGCCATATCTGCATTTCAGCTCCCAGCTGTGAAGCCTGGCTCCAGCTGGGCACCCACCATCCACCCAGAATCATGGACCTGGTTACACTGGTGGCCTCTAATAACTCTGTAAGTGTAGCTCTTGGAGTAGGTTGGTGGTTTGCTTGGCTCGGGTTTTTTTTTTTTTTTTTTGGTTTTTTTTTTTTTTTTTTTTTTTGTTGTGGTTTTTTTTTTTTGTTGGGGTTTTTTTTTTTTTTTTTTTTTTTGTTTTGTTTTGTTTTGTTTTTGTAATTAAGTTGGCATAATTAGAGATAAAAAGGAATCATGTAAGGGCTTGTACCACTCCAAAGCCAGGGATAATTGCAAAACACAAGTCTTACCTCATCACTGTCTATTTCACATTTTGCAGCTTTAGTGACAGACAAATCAGTGGCCTTGTTATGTTTTGATTTTTCCTCTTATTTGCTGCCTAATTTTCTTATTTCTTTTTAAACAATACATCTAATAAATGACAATACTTTTCTTTGCAAGCTTTTGTTTACATTTGTATGCCTGTGAAATTAACTATGTAGAATCACAGAATGTTTTGGCTTGACCTTTAAATGTCATCTAGTTCAACCCTTCCTGTGCTGAGCATGGACTCCTTCAACTAGATCAGACCTCTGTCTAACCTGACCTTGAATGTTCCACGGAAGGGACATCTACCACCTCTCTGAGCAACCTGCTCCAGAGCTTCGGCACCGATTGTAAAAGATGTTTTACTCGCATCTAATCTGAATCTACCCTCTCCTAATTTGAAACCATTACTCCCTGTACTATCACTACAGGCCTTGCTAAAGAGCTTGTCCCCACCTTTCTTATAAACTTAAGGTACTGAAAGTCTGCAACAAGGTCTCTCTGGAGTCTTCTCCAGGTTGAACAACACCATCCCTCTCAGCCTTTCCTCATAGAAGAGGTGCTCTGTCCTTCTGATCATCTTTATGACCCTCCCCTGGACTTGCTCAAATCTTTCCCATGCTGAGGACCCCAGAGCTGGATGCAGCACTGCAGGTGGGGTCTCACAAGGGCAGAGGAGAGAGGGACAATCACCTCCCTTGACCTGCTGGCTACATTGCTTTCTATGCAGGCCAGGATACTTTTGGCTTTCTGGGCTATGAGTGCACATTTGCCAGGTCATGTCCAACTTTTCATCCACCAATACCCCCAGCTGCAGTGTTCTTTGCAAGGCTACGCTCATATTTACAGCTCATATTTGAAACTCAGAGAAGAACTTTGGTATTGTTCCATTTTACCTTTTCTCACCAAGCTCTGTTATGACCAGAAATTATTTCAATTAATCCCTTTATTATTATTTAGCATAACTTATATTTAAATTTCCTTTCCCCCTAAACTTACTTAGTATGCTTCAACAACTACCTCTAAGGATACTCCCTCACAAGAAATCAAACTCCAAAGCTTTGTGATTGTTTTTTGAATGTTGTCAGTTCCAACTTAGTATTAAATAAAAAGCTGTTTCATAATGTTAAAAAGAATGTTCTGTATAATATTCTGCCTTCTGATGGTAATTTTGTATAATTAATGCCACCTTTCTGTGCAACCTTTTGTGTTCTAAAGTTTATTCTGCACTCCCACATGGAAAATTAGATCATTCAGCATGTGGAGGCATTTACAGAATACAGCTCACAACTACCCATTAAATAAATAAAATAGTGAAATGAAGGAAAAATTATGCTAAAATATCAGCTATTTTTTTCTTTCAAGCACTACCAGTGTCTTCATTCAAATGACAGGAAAGGAGATGATGGTAGCACTGTGAGAGACCACCACATGTGCTGCTTTGTCTCTCATCAGGACATGGAAAGTGTCTGCTGGAGGTTTTTTCCACCTTTCATTACAGACAAGCTAATTACAGATCTCGTTGGAGTGGCAGGGGAAGGGAGCAGGTTGAAGCCCCAGATCTCCCGGCCATGTCCACGTTCCCACTCTCTATTCAACTTCTCCTGACTAAATCCATCACTGGAAGACTGTGCACAGCACAAACACACATCTACCCAAATCCAGGCAAAATATTTTAAAGCCATGCTGGACAGCCTATCCACAGAGCTCAGCATGAATCCCAGACAGCTTGAAACTATGACAGAAGACCTGAGGCTGCCTCCTGAATGCTCATCGTGCAGGCACAAGGCACAACATAGAATGCGTCCCCCCCATCCACCTTCCCCACTTTGATGTGCATTTTTCCTTGCAGAAACCACACTATGCTATAGATCTAGATAGTGGTTGCTGCAAAGGTAAAAATCTCCTATAATCTCATCATTTTAGTTTTTGCATCTTAGATTGTTTCAAAGTCCGTGGTCTGAATGCTGGGAGCAATTAAAACCTGTGAAACCTTTAGCAAGATCAAAGTTGGAAGATTTTTCTAATCCTCTGCATTTACATGTTTTGTTTCAGACACCTAACTAAACTGCTTGAAAAATATCTTTAGGGAAGGTCCAATTCATTATCTTCCACTGTTTTTCCAGTTTCCTAACAGAAAATGGATATTTTCCCTCCCTTCCCTGATTTAGCAGGCAGCCCCACAGAATGTGTGCAGTGATCAGATTCTGATTCACCTCAAAGATGATACTCTGAAATCCCTGGAGCTGCTTATGAGTTACACAATGCAATGACTTTACAGGCCAGGCCAGTTCTTGCACAATCAGTTTGCAGAAGCATGTTCAGCGGGCACCTCCAAAACCTAGGATTCCTTCAGTTTTAAATGTACCATCTTTCATGTGCATTAAAGATCTGCTGGTGACTTTAAACTGATGATGAAGCAAACTTTTCAAAGACCAAAATACTAATCTAGCTTCTAGGAGAGAAGAAACTGGATTCTCAGTAGCAAGACATAAATGCAAAAATGAAACAAAGTGAAATTAGAATCTTGAAAATAGTTACAAAGTTCTGCCGGAAGGAGCAAAAACATTTCCTGTTAAAATGATTTGCTTGTAAAGAATTTTGCCCCTGGTATTTGTTTCCTCTTGTATTCTCCTCTTTCCACATCCGCCTCTGGGGCTATGGGATCTGATGACACACAGTTTCAACCTGGGCAGAGATAGAGAATGGGATTCCCAACATTGTGTTGTAAGAACATAGGGTTAAAATGTAGGAAACTGCTTTTATTCTTGAGAGAATCAGGTTTATCTGGGCATCTCATTAGTGTGGTGCCAGGGAGTCCAGATGAGACCTGTCCAAAGGTAACAAGTGCATAATTGTTTCCTTTATAGGTCCAGCAGCCCACAGGTTTTACAGGAACAACCAGAACGTACAGTTTACACAACTTTTCCCAGGCAGAAGCATGTAAAAGAATAATACAATCCACTAGGAGGTCAGAGGATGCATCGTGATCAGCTCAAATACCCTCAGAATACAAAGATGCCAAAATCTCTTCTTAAATGTGGCACTTCTACAATTATCAGCTGCCATAACTATTTTCTTTTAATAATGCAGAACCTGACGTGCAGAATATGAATTAGTGTAAGGCTTTAAAAAAAAATAAATATAAATTTTACATGGTTCCTATTTGTTCTTCCAAACAACCCCAAGCACAATCTCACTGTCCCACCAGCAAAACTGTCCTCCCTCCAGGGTGCCAAAGGACCTGGTTAAAAGCAAAATAAAAAACAGCTTCAGTGTGATTTTTTTTTTTTTTTTATCATGTGCCAAGTATGACAGCAGCCTTGTGCACAGGAAGCATCTGGACACACTGGAAAGAATTTCCTGACCAGCTTTGAGTGACAAACTCAAGTAACAGCTTTCACACCAGCTACAGAAGAGCAAATTGCTCCCACGCTATCGCTCTTGGGGAAAAAAAAATGGGAGGGGAGGGGAAAGAGCCCCTCATTATTTTACCCAAAACAAGCAAGCAATCAAAGCCCAAAAAGCCAGTAAAATGGATTCAGAGGCCTTTTTCATTGTTTTTTCGCAAAATATTTTTATTGCTTTCAGTCCTTTCAAAGTCAGTTAAAATAGAAGAAGCAGCAAATATAAGTTGTTAGGGAAGTTAGACAAGGACCCACCAGAATCCTCTCAAGAGGGAAAAAAACAAGAAGAAAGAGATCAGGCTCAGTGGGGAACACAAGTAGATAGAGGTGGCTGAAAACAGTTGGTAAGATTTAGAAAATAAATATGGATAGTAGTGCCCTGTAAAAAACATGTTCACAACCATTCCAACATACAAAAGTATGAGAGAAAAGTACAAAAATTAACTTGGCAGTGCTGGGTTAATGGTTGGACTTGATGATCTAAGAGGTCTTTTCCAAACTTTATGGTTCTGTGACTAATTAAAGGCTTCCTTTCTTGGGCTGTGGAAGGATCCTGAACAAGTTGAAATATGTATTGTGCATGTTTTTGCCAGGCTTAGACTCCAGCCCATGGAGAAGTGCTAGATGTGGCCTCACCAACTCAGGGAAGAGTTGGTGAGGCCACAGAGTACAAGAAGCTGTGAAATGGTGTATTCACCTGCTAAGTGAGCGGCTGATGATCAGAAATACAATTACGCTCCCTGTAATAACTGTGGATGGTGCCACCATCTGTACATTTATTTAACATTCTCTGGATTCCTGTTAAACTTTGCTCCTTGTGATTTCCATGGAATGAGTTTCACAGGTTATACATAATGTATAAAGGAAAAAAAAAATCCTTTCAGAAGGCTTATTACTCACTGATCTTCTGCTCTGTTGAGACCCCTGTTCTTGAATAATAAAGCAAGGGTGAGAACAGTCCCATTCATTTCCTCTGACACACAGTATAGGAAACAGAAGAAATGCTGACTAAAGTCACCTTAATTTTAAAGCATTCAGTGATGCCACAGAAAACTCAAACACTTTCTCCTGTGATACACATTCATGGAAATTTTTCATTAATTCTATCTTTGTTCCCCCTTTCAGGTGTACAAGTGGAGCTGATTTGTAAGTGGTTGAGGCTCTGGGCAAGTACCCTTTTTCTGCCAGTTCTCAGACTCAAGGGAAGTACATGTACACAGGTCATGGTGTTCCAAAGGTCCCAAGCAAGAAGTTCCTGCCCTCCTTCAGAGTCATGCCACATTCCTGGCTCCTGCTGCCCAGAACTGAAGGTATCTCCCAGGGCAGGCAAGACCACAGAGTGGGTTTGTAGCCTTATGGAAAACTATAGCTACTGCACTAGAGATAACAGAAATCAGCAATTCTAGGCCACCCAAGAAAGGCACAAAGAGAACAGACACATTCTTCAGGAAATACATTGTCCTGCAAGAAGTACTTTGTTTATCACAAATGGCCTCCCATGCCTCTGCTTAAGAAACAAAACAAAGGGAAAAAAAACAGAAAAAAACCAGACACTGAGCTCTTACATCAAAACTTTTTTTTTCTGTAAAACAGAAAACTTAAATTAAATTTCAGTGTATGTACAATTCTGGTGATTGGAAGAACACTTTTCTTATCACTTTGTCTCTCACAGTCGGTCCGCACTTGGAATGTGTGACATGTATTACATGTAAGTGTAAGAGGTGCATTTATACTTTCAGAAAGCTTTTAAATTGTGCCATTTATGTATATGACAGATGTCAAGAATCTTGAGACTGGGAAGAGACAGTTATGTGCAAATTAGACATATTTGTAATACCCAGGTTATTTTAGTATAACCTCATTCACTGGCCAAGCTTTGTCAAGAGACAGTCTTGCTATTTGATCTACAAAAGTAAAGAATAAACAAGACTCCTCTAATAAAAACTTCCTGAACAGTATGTCTTACTTGATAATGCCTCAATCCCTGTATTCTTTTCAGGTGTTATATTATTTCCTATTTCTTTAATATGCTCTTTAATATGTTTCTTTAACTGTTCTCTTCACTGTGCATTCTTCTCTTATTCACAATTATAAAATCAAGAACATCAGATTTTTATCAGATATATCCCTTTGAAAATCCCCAAGCCCAACAATTTCCTACAAAACTGGAGGAAAGTCAAGCACAATAGAGGACAGACTCTCCTGCACAACCCAGAGTAGAACAGGGGCAGAACAGGGACAGCAGCTTGTAACACTCTCAGATTCTAAGCACTCCAAGTCAGATTCAAGACACCACGTGGGTCTGACAGTTTGTGCAAAGCCTGTGATTGACAGAAGTGAATTTGGCATGGCAGGTCTGCTGTGAGAAAAATGTGTGTCAAGAGCTCAAGCATTAATTACACATACATAACCGAGCATTTGCTACCAGTTAGATGCTTCTTTCTCCAGGAAAGAGACATTTTAAATTGCCTTCTCAATATAATTTTGACATAACCTCTACACATACCAGATTTCAGAAATTCCCACATCTGATCCCTAAGGTATTGTTATTAGCACACCTGAACTGCATGAAGTACGGCTGTGTTCTGCATTACAAGCCACAAGTGTGAGGATTTGCCTTATCTGAAGCACAAAAGCAGAATCCCAGGAACTAATCTGATCCTCTATCAACAACACATTTAAAGGAAGATTATCTCTTCTGCAAAGACTGGGTGTCCTTCAGTAAGTCAGTTCTCTGCTGGCTGCTATTGACAGCTGAACAAGCTACTCCCAGAGTTACCACTGCCACAAAGAAAAGAAACACAACCATTTCCCAAGTCAGGTTCACAGTTAAAGAAAAACCAAAGATGAACTCCAGTGCTCATTTCCCTGTCTTATCAGAAATACCTGATGATCTGTGAAATACAGCAAACTGTCCCCCCCTTACCATTTTCAACTGAATTTCATCATGCACTTGCAATATAATAGATGGGACTTGAATAGTCAGCATTTCACAACAGTGGAGGAGAGAAAAAAAGTCTCAACTACACAGAACTCAGGTGCATATACACATACAAAATCCTGTTTTCGTGAGATTTCAATCCAATCCACTGAATTAGAAGGTCCAATAAGCATCTGAAATTTCTTATACTTACCTGATCAAGGTCTCCAAACCCCTGCCACACATCACGATTTTTGTCATCAAATAAATTCAAATAAAGCAGTGACTGATTTGGTCTACTGTTTTTTGAAGGCCTATCAAAATTATTTCTTGATTGCAAAACAGGTATAAATTATAGCTGGTAAACACTTGAGAGTGCTGATTTATTGGTTCATTGGTGTCTGAAACATGACCCAAAGGCTCCTCTTGCAAACCTTCAGAGTGTAACTACTATTTATTAATGATTATTGCACTCTTTTGTAAGTGGGAAAAAGATCAAGTATTCAATTCAGCTGACTACACTTAAATCTACTAAACCAAGAACAAGCACTGCAGCTGGTCCACTACTGCCATATAGGAAGGGTTTGGGGTAAATTAATTCACTTCTGACAAATATATCCCTCCTAGTTCTATCCACAGAAGTACCTGAACATCTTCCATTTATTTTCTAAGTTACCATCAAACCCTGTTTCACCTGAACTACTAAATCCCCTTCTAGTTACTGCTCCTCCCAGGTCCTTCTATGCTCATTCTGTATAATAACAAGGCTTAGTATTACAGAAAGGGGAAAAAATAACCCCATACACTTTTTCCAAGTGATTCTCCATGCCCAAACTCTCACAAGGTTTCATTTTACCAGAGAAATGTATACTTGCAAAGAAAACAACAGAACTAACCTTAGAGGATAGTACAGATCTATATTCCCTCCCCACATTCAACATAGAGACACTTCTAATAAACAGGTTTTCTGAAGGGAAGGCATTGTATCATTTTCCAACTGCAGTGCAATCATACACTTGAAACATTATTTTTGTTTTATCAGATGCTTCTCTGTTTGAAATGACAAGAAGGTAATGATTATTACTTTCTCCACTCCCAAATCTGACATTTTCCCAGCAGTAGAGGAAGGGGACAGACAGTGTAGAACTACACTTCCTCATCCATGTGCAAATTGTACCACAGTTACTTAATTTTCCTGAAATATATAGGAACATATTTTCTACATTCACTGCTAGGTGTCTGACAGTAATAAATGAAGGCTACTATTTGGACAAACTTGTCATCATTATTTCTAGATGCTAATGCCTTTCACTAAATATTCCTACAGTACTGCCAGTGTAAACACAAATGAAATAGACAGAGCAGGCATCATTATCACTCGTGTTTCACAGTGATGCCATGTGAATTCGCAGGAGAGCAAACACTGCCCTCCCACAAACCCTCCTCTCCCATCCTTTACAGAATTCCTGTGCTTTTACATCAGCTGATAAAACAACTTTTAATCATCTGCATTGGCATATGCAGGCACACAGTACATTTTGAGCCTGCATTTTTGGCAATACATCCTAAAATTTAGCAACAGCCAAGGCTTTGATTCATAAACCATAGGATCACAGATAACCAGACAGATACTTTCCACTTTTAATCCAGTATCTCATCTAATCTGCACATAGAACAGTTCAAAGAATACGTCTTGCTCACTTCCCTTAGCAAAACAGACAATGGCAAACTACCAAGACTGGTTAAATATTTCTGCTGCCTGCCCTAATATTCTCTACCCTTAGTTTTGGGACTGGCAGTAGCTCAGTAACTCAGAATTTTATGATTTATGAAGAAATACACAGTAATCATAAATGAAAAATAATTTTATAATTTATTAAGAAATACACAGTAAACATAAATGAAGAATAATAAGTATATAGGGATGTTGTTTTTTTCTTCTAAATCCTGAATGAAGTAATTCTGTAAAACACATTTTGCATGAAGCAAAAATAAACTTTTTATGCATAAATGATATTCACTTTTCACCATGTATTTTACTAGTAGGAAGAATCCTGCCATGTAACAGAAAACAAACCCTTTCCTAAGCAAAACTAACATATGCACTATTTTTGAGCCATGTAAAGAATACCAGAGCAGAGAAATTGTTCGAAGAGAAGACTCCTTCTCTGGCAGAGAACTGACCAGACAGTAAGTTAAATCTACTGATGATCTTAAAAATTCTCCAATTATGGGTGCATGCCTGAGCTTTGCCCACAGTGTTTACATGACCTCCAATGAACACCCTGAACTACAGCCAATATTCACTAGAAACAACTACTGTGTAAACAACTGTGAAAAAATGTACAGGAAAAGCTTTGTCAACTTTGTAGCCTGCAACTGCATACAGTGGGAATTGATGGAGCTTTTGCAATAGAAATAGTGCCCCAAATCAGTTCTCCACACAGAGAAAGTTTCCAGTGATAAAGGACACATTAAGGCACGTTCTTTTAAAAACCTGACTCCCATGAAGCAGCTCATTGTTCATAAAGGGAATGGTGTTTACACAGGAAAAAGTCTACTTTCAACAAATCTAAAATCCAACAGATGTTTCCTTCTATCTAAGCAAAACAAGTGACCCATTTCTGCCCAATCAGAAAGCTTCAAAATTATTTCTGCAGGAAAAAAAATCCCTCCATGCTTGACAGAATGATCTTGGAAAACAAACTCAATAAAGCTTGTATTTCAAAATTGCAACTATTACTAAAGTGAATTAACTTTAAAAAAAATCAGTGTTCTTTAAAGAGAATGTCTTATGATCTGGATTTGAAGAGATACAACATGATAATCTTGGTTTGTGAAAGAGAAAGTAGGGCAGACTGTTAACTCACAAGTGCTCTGCATTGCAATTGCTCTCCTCAAATCAGTTAAATATCCCTTCTTCAAACCTCTTGCAACACCCCTCCAAAGCTCCTGGCTGTTCTTTGCTTCTTCAAATTTCATAAGACTTCTCCTCCTCTGCAAACAGCAACTAAATAACAGAAGTGGCTGAGCAGAGTATAAAAGTGGATCTTTTAATTCTATTTTACATAATCATTCAGCAAGCCTAAGCACTGTGTAGAAGTGTAGAAGACAAAGAATTTCAGCTTTTGGCTTTGCCAAAGTTGTGCAGTTACATACACTGTGCTGTTACACACCTTACTTTGACTTACCATCAGGAGAAAGTTTCAGGACTTTCAGGATGTACCTGGTGGCATTAACCATTACAGAGAAAAGCTGGATCTGGTGAAATCCTGTTGCACAACTGAATGCTGCAAAGACAGCAGCTTCCAAGGAGTTGGTGCACTTTCTGTGCCCAACAATACTGAACTGAGGTGGATCACAGGTTGCTGAGGATTTTATCAATTTTTTATACCTTTTATGAAAAGTAGCTGCAGAGGTCAAATAAATTACATTAACAGCTAGATACAAACATCAAAGCCAAAGTTAAAATAGTCTTAAACATGAGTATGACAAGTGCATGCAACCTTCTGTGCCACCGTTACCTCCACGAGTCCCTTCCTCACTGGATTTTACTTCAGTTATTTCTTGTCCAGATATTTTGTGAGCATTATACAAGTTCCCACCTCTGTAATGTTTTATGAGCAGCACCTTCAGCATTCAGGTTACTTAGTCCAGCTGAAGCCTCTGCATGCCCTGAGATGAATATAAGAAGGCAGAACTGAAATCTGCCAGCCATGCAATGCACCATTATTACACCTGACAAGAATGTCAGCAATGCAAAGGAGACCCAGTGAGATACATTTCAAATCTGCCTATCAAACAATTATAGCAGAAAGTAGAAGTGGTTTTCTCTCTCCCCCAGTAATCCTATTTGTCCTTTAAATAGATCTTAAGCATAATCTTGAACTGTCAGCATTTTTGTAAAGAAATACCAGCTCAGACCTAATTGGATTTGTCAGACAATCACAGCCCAACAGTTCTCTGAGATCTAACAGCTGAACAGCTGTGGGACAACCTTCCACATTATAAGAATTTGAGTTCATTTCAAGAGGGAATATTCCCTCTGAAATTAAGTGATAAAAAGACATAATATGTTGCACAGAACCCTGTGCCTTAGCAGCATCATGATGTGGTGTGATGCTGCTAAGGCACATAGCTGAGGTTATGTGAGCCACCCCATATAGAAAATTATCTGCAGTTAACTGTCAAACACTTCGGGCTGCTCTGAATGTAGGAAAATGGGGTAAAAAAATCATTGAGAATTCTGACTTGAACATGTAACAGCAGCATTTGAAAAGAAAACAAGTATATATTATATCACATATAAAAAAATAGATAGCAGAATATGTATCTTAGCTGAAGAGCAGAAATACTTCCTATTCCTCTGGACTTTTTGGGTCACTTACATATATGAACATACACACAAAAACCTGCTCTCTGTGTCATCAGTGTCCTGTTCTGTTCAGGCTTCTGTGGGCTGGAACAATGCATTTTAAAGATAATCTAGGGGATAATGGCCTAAAGGCCACACTATCCTCATCCTTTGAAATGACTGAGACCTTGCATGTTCAGGAAGTACAATAAGCCAAATCTTAAAATGCTTCCAATGCCTACAAATTGTGGTTTCCTTAATGAAGATCTAGATTATTTCATACATATCTGGATGCAGAAGAAAAGTTCTTATGCAGATTTTATGTTGAAAATTGAAGTGATGTTCATTTTCCTAATTTTAAAATAACAGCCATACAGATTTTAACATTTGTATTTAGAAGTACATCAACTTAAGTACTCGACAATGTTATTTTGTGAATTTGCAGAGCTGGTAACCAGCATGTATGTGACTGAGGAATATAAGCAAACTTTGCACTGAATTCCAACCCATGCTTTGACCTGGGGCAAAAGCGAATTAATCTTTTGAGTCTATCATTATTAATAGTCAGGAGTTACACACTCGCCTACCTGTTGGCTTATCCACACCAAGGAATCCAGCCTGTCCCAGGATTTTAAACACTTTATGTGCTGGAAACTGTCCTTCTTCTTCCCACTTATCCACAAAGGGATTAATGTCCTTGTCAATGATCTAGATTTGGAAAACAAATTGTACAAGTTATAAACACAGACATCCTGCACAAAAACTTTTGACTACTTTCATCTAAAAACTGCGATTCAAGAAGAAAAAGAAAAAACAAGATACAGAGAAAAGCCCACTAATTTTCTTACTTTCTATGGGTATCCTTATTTTCCACTCACCCACAACTACTACAGCAAATGTAATCAGGCAAATGTAAATAATTGTTTTAGCAATTACTACTAGAACAGGCCATCAGGGCTAATTTAAGCCTCTCCAAGGTCTATGAAAATGGCTGTTTCCCTCATTATTTGTTACCTTTTTTGGTACAGTTTCTAGAATGTTACAGGAAAGGAAATCTGGATTATCCTCAAAAGAGCCTTGGCAAAAAAGGTTGATCTGTTCTTGATGACCACACACAGTACCAAGAAAGTCAAGTAGAAGAGATTAATTTCCTCTCCCTTTGCCTGAAACATTCTCAAGGAAGTTGGTGCTCTTTGGGGCATTTACATCTAGTCTATATTTAGACTTCCCCACAAGTCTGACAGAACATATACTGGCAAAGTATGACCTTCTTCCAGAATTGATAATATTCCAAATCTAGTCCCTGAGCAACTCTTGACTGTGCTACTGCTAATGCTGCACACCTTCCAAAAGTCAGTGTCCTAAGCTGCCTGACTACAGTCCTCACACTGTTCAGGCTGCAGCATTCCCTTCCAGCCTTTGCAAGCCACACACATCTGCAGTACAACCATGACATTCAGCAACACTTTCAGGTTTCAGGGCACAGGAGCTGGATGTTTTGCTCCAAAAAGTCCCAGATTTCCATGGCCATGGGAAAGGAGCAAAGTGTGTAGCCTGCAGCTGTGTTCTTGCTGCCTACCAGCTCATCATGAGGCAGCTGGGTTGTGCCAACCTCTACCCAGCTCTGCAGCCCAAACCAGGCCTTGGCACAGGCTGCTTCTGCCATGCAGCCAAGGGCACCACACACCTTGGTCAGCCTCACGAGGGGCTCTGAATAGGAAACATCCTCCCCCCAAACTAAACCCTACCAAAACAAACACCAGTTCCCAACAGAAAGGTAATGCCTCTAACCTGGGACCATGATTTTACTACTATGCTGTTTCATGAAGAGAGAATTTGTTATTTCAAGAACTTACTCCTCTTAGTCTTCTTTCCCCACTAAATAAACAAGTCCTGTGGTGCTAACTATTTCTTGAGCTGGAAATAGAATCCTCTCCATCCATGACTACTGTGTTCTTGAGACCCTGCGAAACCTTCTTCCAAGCTATGTATTTATTGCACATTCTTTGGGGAATTTCAGCCCATATATGGCTGCTTTCTGTCGTCCAGTTGGCCACAGAAATAAGCATACTTGAATGCTGGTAACAGGAAAATCACTTTTTCACTTCTCTCACCAAATTCTGAGAAAACCATATACGGAATGTTCAACTCATTCGGTAATTATTATCTCTCTCCCACTGTTACATTGATTAACACAGGACTAATGATCAAGAGAAAAAAAAATACTTGGCAGAACCCTATCTAGGAGAGCTCACGTTTCTCTTGTATATCACCATATCCCATATGCTCAGATCCTAAGATGCTGACCCACAGTGTTGAAGGTGGTGAAACACCTTTTTGGCTGTAATAGCATCTGGCAACGCTCATTGGATAACACCCAGGGGAATACCTGAAAGAGCATACAAAAAGTTATTCCAGTATTTTGATGGATCTTGGCAAAAAATATGTGGTGAATATACTAATACAGAGTTTTGTTTGTTGTAGCTGGTACCGGGCCAAGTTTTTTGTAGCCTACATAAAAGCTACCTTTGAAGTTAAGCAGATTCTGAATGACTAAGGCATGATTTCTGCAGGTTTGCTCCTGTGCCTTTGAGCAAAACTCAAATTGCTTAACAGAACTGACTTATTACCAGGTGAGGTTTGCCACGTTGAGTAAAACAAGATCTTCCTTGCATGACACAACAATTAAACCCCCAAAGACAACCTCATTGCACAAAACATAAACTGTATATGGCTTTAATTTTTTTTTTTTTTTTAAATCACAATCCAGATACCGATAGCCATAGTTTCTTCTTAGCTATTGGACCATTCACTGTGGTTTTGCAGGAACACCTTCCCTTGTACAACCTCATAAAACCATAAGCCAAATTCCTGAAGAACTACAGTACCCCTCACTGGCTGGTGTTCCAGCACTGAATACTGGGTATTGTCATCCCTTCCTAGAAAAGCTAATTGAAACAAGGAGAGTTATTTCTAAAGGGCCAAGCCAGCAGTGACTGAATGATCACAAAATTAAACATTTGCTTAAAACCTTGCTGAAGACAGGTCAAATAATGCTTTGTACTTTAACCATCTGATTTGTCCTATCCCTTGGCTTTAGCTATTTCCTCACATTTGTGCCCTCAGAAACATATTTCACACTTGAACTGCAGGCAAATATTATGTAGGCATCTTAACTTAAACCCTAAGGTATCCATGCAGTGTCTGGCAATTACAGAGACGCAAGCTTTCAGCAGTATGTGAGCAGCTGGTCTGCTTATTTATATATGCTTTATCATGAGAAACATGGAAATCATGGGTGCCAGCATTTAGACTTCCATCACCAGGATTCCAACTATAGCAAGATCTAAAACTTCTAACAGTAGAAATATTTAGCATTGCATAGTACAGATGTCATCTGACAGATATTCCCAGCCACAAAAGAAATCTTTCCACCTGATCTAGCTGGCCAAATCTCAATGGCATTTGGGATGCAAAGTTGATTAAGAAGCCATAAAAGTTTTCCACCTGCTGAAGTACCAGTATACCACAACGAAAACTGTTCTTTTCCTGACAGCAAGGGCACAGTAAGTCTTATGTATGGAACTGGTGTTTTTCTCAGGCTACTTCATCTGAACAATAAAGATGCAAACCTAAAGGACTAGGCTCTGGAGGCAGCCTTGGTTTAGCCTGCATCTCAGCATGAGCTCAGGCTGCTCTCTGGGGTGCCTCCAAAACATGGCCTCAGAGCTGTTATCAGCTGTGAATTATTAAAAACACTCTGGATACTTGCCCAGTCGGAAATGAATCAAGCCAACAAACTTACTTCATGATGAATGATAGTAAGAAAAATAAGTGTTTTCATTAGAAACTGTCTTGACAAAGTTTTGTGAAAACAGCACCTGTAGCTTCCTGCCCAGGACCGGGGAAATGCCATGGCAGGGTTGAAGAGAGGACAGAGACATAAATTCAGATTTTTTTAGAAACAGGTAATTTTAATTTTTTTCAGCAAAGAGCAATGAAAATATCCGCCCAAATCACTGCCATAGTTTTGACTATTTTCCACTTAAACGTAGTATGTTATTTAAATGAGAAAACAAAAATATATTATGCTGATGCTCAGTATTTTGTGCTGATACTGTAGTTGTATCAGCAACTACCCAGAAACATTAGAAATGCCATTTAATTCTGAATTCTAAAATAAATGCATTCTACAACAGTAGAAACTGTACCTGAATTCATTTGGGTACTGAAAGTATGTACAGATGTCCTTTACGGCAATTAAAGATTAGTTTTCATTATTGACCAGCATGTTTACCTTCTATCATGCAATTCAGAAATTAAAGACCACACCAGTTCTACACACAATACTTCTAAGTACCCCTTATCAGACTATACACTGTACAGTTTCAGCACACTATTAGCAAGATGATGAATTTTGAAACAATAAACTGAATTCTTAACAAATTACACAAAGTTTTACTACAGCTTTCTGTGAGTTATACCTCAGATGAGATTAGACTAATTTATTAGAGAAGCAAGAAAAAATATCTTAGAAAAAGGTATTTTGTATTAAGAAGATTAAATGGAGTCTGTGGAGCCAGGATTAGATTAGATGTTAGGAAGAAATTCTTTACTCAGAGGGTGGTAAAACATTGGAACAGTTTGCCCAGAGAAGTTGTGGATGCCTTGTCTCTGGAAGTGTTTAAGGTCAGGTTAAAAGGGGTCCTGAGAAAGCTGATCTGGTATCCAGCATCCCTGCCCAGAGCAGGGGGCCTGCAAATAGATGATCTTTAAGGTCCTATCCAACCCAAACCATTCTATGATTCTATGATTTTACAATATAACTGTTCCATATTATGTTAGGAGCAGCATTTTTTTCCCCTTTAAATCAAATTACAACAACTGAAATTATCTCTATTGATATAATAACCAAAGATGACACAGTTAACATGATCTTCAATGTGAAAAGCAAATAAACAACAAACCACTAATGACAGTTCTTGAGTGGTTATACCTAGACATTAGCGCAACAATGACTTGAACAGGAGACAACAGACCAGAGATTCCTTTGCTTTCTATATCAGCAATAAATAAAGCAAATAATTAACAGCCTTCAAAACAACATTTGTCCTTCAGTTTTAATCAAAACCACAAGAAACAATGACTGCACAGTGAGACAACTCAGCATTGTAGCAACACTGTGTTGAGGTCAAGGTAGTACTTTAGAAAGATGTTAAGGCAAAAAAAAGAAAAAAAAAAAAAGGCAAAGCTGAGGTGGGAAAACCCATGGGCCATACATTGGTGACACCAAACCTGGACATTGAAACCCACCCCAGGAGTGCAAGGCAGCCAGGACCCCACTGGCCACACATGCAGCCTGTGCAGGTCTTCTCAGTTGCTGCCTAGGAGGACCTAGGGAAGGTTTTCCATGATGATATGGGGTTGAACTGAAAAAGTTCAATTTAAAAGTAGACATCCATTTCATGACCCTGCAAAAAACATGTGGAAGAAAAAAGTCCTAAGTCCAAAGAGCAGCTGCCCACTTCCTACATGTTGATCTCCTTCTTGGTTCCCCCAAGGTATGCATCCCAAGCGCACCTGAATGAGTTTCTCAGAATATATTACTCATTTCTTCTCACTCCTGGGCTTGGAGGTCACAGCCCTCCTTGACTCTATCAAGACTCTTCCAAAGCCCTAAATCCTTTCCCAGTAATACTCTTCAGAAAGGTAGGGAAAGGCCACAGGGAAGGAGACTGAGGTGTGGAAACATATTCAGGACAGAGCTAGGGAGAATATAGATGTGTGAGACAGGCAGTCAGCTCCTTGTAGCTGCTACCTACTAGAGAGGCTGTGGAGAGCCTGAGCTTCTGCCATGGCAGCTCACTGATGAGAATGCCTACGGCACGCAGTAGGCAAATCCATGTCCTGCTGTCCCTCCTGCATTTATGAAGTCCCTCCAGCACTGGCTGTGCTTCCAGCCCCCACGACACACGCTAGGAGAACCTAGCAGAAGCCAGGAGCTGCCCATGTGCCTGGATCGCCCAGCATGGTGATGGAGAGCCTGACCAGACAGGCTCAGCACCACAGCAGAAGAGGTAATCATTCAGTCTGCGATGACATTGAGTGCAAAAGCAGAGGCAGTATGTGACTTAAAACACCACAACAGGCCAAAAATAACCCCATCAAATAAATATGATTTAACCACACAACAGCCAGAAAATGTTCCCTGCAGTGCTAACCTTGCCTGCTCATACAAAGTTATTTAGTCTACTTTCTTCTGGCAAGAAAAATCTTTTATTACAGGCTTGCCTGTGGTCTGCAGCAATCCAGAGAGCAAAGCTGCAGCCTACTGCTTCCTCTTTCAGGATGCACCACCAGCACAGGGCAAAGGTATTCAGGAAGTTTTGCAGGACTGTTTGCTGGGGATTGTTTTCTTTGTGGGTGGGTTTTTTGGGAGGTTGTTTGGGTTTGTTGTTGTTGTTGTTGTTTTTGGAGTTTTTTTAATGCTAACTGAAACAAGGCCTCAATCCTCCTATAAAAACATGCATTATTATTAGTTAGGAGCTCACCTAGGAGATCTATGTTAAATATAACTCACTGCTATGCAAGGGGTCATGTCCAGATAGCAAATGTACCAGATGCTGCCAAAACACTTTTCTGCCTCACAGACAAGTCTCCTCTTGCCCTCAATATAGAAGATTTGGTATTTGGATACAATATGCATCTCTTACTCAATATTCCCAGCTGGCTACCCAGCCAAATACATCATATGACACACCTGGGCAAAAGATCAGCTACAAGAATTGTCAATGAAAAATTTGCCCTATTTGCATATGGGATTTGAGGCTGGGCCTCAATAATGATATGGAAACTTTTGTACCCTGAGCTGCCATCAGACTGTTTCTGGAAACAAGACAAGAAAACATTTTCCATGAGGATATGGGATTGAAATGAAAAAGTTCAATTTAATAGTAGACATCCATTTTGTGACCTTGTGAAAAACATGGCAGAAAAAAAAGTCCTAGATGTAGAATTTACTGATAATTAAAATAAAGAAGAAAAATGAAGCAAGTTTGACTAAAGTTTTTCAAACATTTGATTTCCCCAGCTTTTCATACATGTCATATGCAGAAGCCAATGGCTCTGCTTGGTGCCTGCAGGACAAGGTGCAGGATGAAGAGGACACTTCAAGCCAGCTGGAATGTATCACTGAGAATTTAAAAAAAAGTGGGTTTCTCCAATGCTGCTGTGGCCAGAATTGACCTTCCAGAGAAGCTTCCAATGGATTTTAAACCAATATTGAGTAGGCTTATATAAGGATAAAACCCAGAAAATTTTCCTAATAGCTGGAAAATATAAGGCTTAAATGGGAAATACATGCAGTTAAAACTGATTAATCAGAGCACAACAATTCCTTTTTGTACCTTCAATTAAGCTGTGCCACAGGCAACAAAGTAATCTGCAATCTGCTACTGCACTGAGTACCAAAGACTGCAGTGATCACCAAATACAGGAGCAAACAGTTACTAAAGGAAATTTTCCCTTTCTCAGAGGAAAAAAAAAAATAGTGGAGGGAAAAACCCTATAATGTAAGAGCTGGCAGTTTCTCCTTGTTAATAAAGCATACCTGTCCTAATCTATTTTTACTAAATCTGATTTTCCATGGGAAAAAGCATGCACTTTATAAGTATTCTGCAATTGTGCCTGGTCTATTCATTTGTCAGTATCTAGACATGTTTCTGTTTAAATAATTGTGTTTCTTCCTTTTCGCTGCAACACAGTTCCTTGCAATGAACCTAACAGATAAAGCAAGGCTGATTACTGGTTCAGAAATTTGAATACTTATTATCCTTTGGTCCCATACATCTGACAACAGTTTTTACTTCAGGAAACCAAAAAATTCAAACACCGAATCAATTACAAAGCTTTTGCCAACACTTACTGAAATCTTAAAATGCTACAAGTTCACCAGGGAGTGCAGAAGCCTGTTCTGCCCTCCACCCCATACAGCTGCTGGCACATCTGGGAGCCCCACTGCTGAAGCAGAGAGGGCATACATCATCATCATACTAAGAAAATGAAAGGTTCAGCCCCCCACCCTGGAGATGAGCCCTGCTCAACCATTTCCTGAGGAATGAGAGGTTGGAAGGCAGCTCCAGCTGGGAAGGAACACACATGATCCCAGCCAACACCTTCTCCCTCCTTATGTCATTTTTCCAAAGACAGTGGCAAAAACGAATCCCTCCTGTGCAGACCTGAGTGTCTTGGCAGTCCCTGCACACTCACAAATACACCCCCTTCAACTGCCCTATCCAAGAGCATGGCAGGAAAGGGAGGATCCCAAAATTTGTGAAAAAGTGAGTGCTGAGGGCGCAGCTATTCCTAGGATCTGAGGGCAGATGCTTTTAAACCAGTGTAGTCCTACAAGACCAAAAATGTGTGCTGTGCCAATCTAGGCACTGATCTGGGACAAGCATTTTGGGTGACAGGGAGCTCTGGCCACTGGAATATATCCAGGCTACTTGTATTGAGTTATGAAAGAGATACAGGATTGAGCAAGTGATCACCTTTTCTTGCTCCTGCAATTCGTACTTTCCAACACAGAGATGCAGATTAGATAGACTGTAATGTCCACCACAGGCTGGCATTTTGGGGTTTGGGTCCTCCTTCTGAATCTGGGTTACATCCCTGGAGGAACAAAACAAGTTCTCTCACTTCAGCCCACACCATCACATTTGAACTGTCAGACAAAACCAGTCTCAACCCCAACTTTTTCCTCAGGCATCAGTTGCTTATTAAGACACCATTTTAGTTGTCATAAATGTATAACTGTATTGCCTAATCAAATGTGGCAATGATAAAGCAATATAATAGCTAGATCTGAGACACAAAAATACCCACTAGGAATAGCTCTGAAAACTGTTCATGGAAAAGTCTAACTAGATACAGTGGAAATTTGTTCTAACATTGATATGAGGCAGGAAAAAAAAATCCAGTGTTAGGACACAACAACTCAACCTCAATATCAGCTCTACTCTGACACCAAGTAACAAACAGGAGCACTGACTACAAAATTGCCTTAATTGCACTTTTGCTACACTCTGAAGCATTTGTACAGAAAGTGCCATTTTTCCTATTATGAGAAAAAGCTTTTTACAGAGCTTGCTTAAATAAAGTGAATCTCTTTTTTCTTTTTCCCTCTCCTGTTCTCCTACACTGATTTAAAAGCACTTCTTGGTAGGGCACTAGTAGGTGTACTTGATGGTCTCTCATATTACAGTGGTGTATCCCAGCTGCCTCTTCCAATAACAACAAAATTGAATTATGAAGATTTCCTCTCTGATAAACTACCACCAAAACTTCTTGGTACCAGCAGGACAATTAGCCCCTAAATGTTTATGTGATGTTTCTGTCAGACACAAGATGAAAAAGACTACTGCAATACCCCAGAAGCTGGGAATACATTTTGCTTCCCTTAGACAGAAGGGCAGCCAGTGCAGAAACTGTGAGCCTTGCCAGTGCCACATCTAACTGTTTTCTTCCTCAAGCTTTTAACTCAGGTGTATGATAAATTAGGTTTTAAAATTACAGATGCTAATCATGTATTGTTCAGATTCAGCTGCATGTTTTCTCTCTTCCAACTTAGTGAGAAACTGGCATTTAAGTGATTCTTCCTAATACCAACAAATTACCATCCTGTGGCAGAGGTTTATGTTTTCTTACAACAACAAATAAACCAACTCCCTCCAAGGTGCTCCAATGCTAATACCGTTCACCCTTCATTATTTTGCAGGTAGTCAGAAAGAGCCATATTATTTTGATGGAAAATTTACAGAAATTTTACCAGAAAGCTAAAGGAAATGTCAATATTAAATTCAGATCCTGCATTCTCTAATACAAAGAGACACTAACTGCTGCAAAGATATATAGATATATATTAATAAACAGAAACTCGTGACATACAAGCCAAGAGTAGCAAACAAAGAAGCAATGTCCCTCGGTGGAGTCTCATTGTCACAGGGGAATTCTCATCCTACAGACACACAACACAGTGTAACTACACCCAGTCACCACTAGGCATAAAATGAAATGTCATTTATATTACATGCAACTCTAGCAAAATATATGTCAAATTTCACCATTTCCCAAAGTTTCTTACTAGTAATGCCAGAGAAAAAGACAAATAGTCAGCCCATACACATTCTGTATATGAATACTGTTAGACATACATATACAGAATAAGTTAAACTTTTTTCTTCAAACCAGCTATACTAATTACTGAAGCAAGCTGTAGGATATCAGTGTACTGCAAGCATTGTTCAACAAGTTAAGGAAAAGTTACGTTTTCAATTTCCAAGAGGAAGGGTGGTGACCTATAAAGTTGTAAAGGAAACCACTCACAGGATTATTTCAATAGCCTTGCTAAAAACAGCCCCCTGGAATTATAAGAGTCTCTTCCTCATCCTGCTCAGAACAATTGGGAAATTATAGATCATTTAAAGTACATTAATACACTAAAAAATAAAATTAATGCAAACAAGCAAATGCAAAAACCCAGTTCCCACTCATGGAATTGCACTGCTCATTTCTCTGATTTCTCTGGTACTCGCATCTGGATTTAGCTCCTGGAAAGAGTGCCCCAGAATATATAGCAGGTATACTTAAAGTGTGTTAGAGGTACTGAATGGTGATTCTCTCCCAAATACTCTGGGGACACTTTTCAATTTATCTTAAAGTCACTGGGGAAAGGCTTAAATTAAGACAAAACAAACACTGATTGCTAGAAGCTTTGTGCGAACAACATCAGATGGATTTGACATAAATAGTGATTTTTCTTTTTTTCCAATATGATCAGAGCAAATCTAAAACAGGTGCTATATAAGCAATTTTTTACATGCAGGACAATGAAAAAAAACAAGTTTATATTGTCTACTGTGATTTATTCTATAATATATTAATCACAGGCTTTATGTGATAAATGTAACATCACATTCCCTCTTAACCATGATTTAATCATCTACATTGAACGCAGCAAGGTAGAGCACACTGTTAACTGCACTTCAGTAGTCACGGTGGGCATAAAAACAAGGGAGGGGAAAGTTTTACCAAAAAAAAGCACTGTGTCACACAACAGAGCAGCAAACACTGCAGCAGACACTAATATAGCTACTTACCTTGTCCTCAATAAATACACAGCTGCAAATACTTGGGATATAAAACAATGTGTGCCTTAACTGATCCATGGACTTAAAATCTCCCAGATCACCTCCTTCACAAGGTCTGGCCTTGTCCTCTGCATTTCAGGACACTAATTTTTTATTAATGCAGTTGCTGTTCCTGGGCAGGTAATGAAGAGCAGCATGCCAGGAAACAAGTTCACTGGGCCGATAGCTCTGCAGATACACAGATATATGAAGGCTCTCTCCAGACAGAATCAGCACAAATTTTACACAATGTTATTAGCATCAAAATTCTACACTGTTAAGCCAGGTGAGGGAGGGGGATTAATTTCCAGCTTCTGGTTCTTTCTGTATCATCTTATTTCTGCTTTGCAGAGTCCAGGAATGTAGAGCAATGAAACTAAGAAAGTGACAGGTCATGCGTCTCTTTTCCTCCTTGCTCATGTTTCTTTTTTATAACACAGAAGATACACCCCCTTCTCCCAAAGCTCGATGACAACAGATCTCAGTGATAGAAAAACTGATTAATTACACTTGGTTTGGGATATTTTAACACTGAAATGTGAAAGTTTAAAAAAATCAAACCTAAGGTAAATATCACTTCATTCAGAAGGAACTCCACTATCTTTTGTCCACAGTGGACTAGAGGTGAGGTGAAATTTGGAAATAATTAAGTTTATTCAGGAAAATACAAGATTCTGCAAGTAATTATTAAAAGCACCCATGAAAGATAGGACAGCATAGCTCCAAACTCACACAAAAAGTATCTGGCAATCCAGAGCAAACTGTTTTTAAAAAACTACAGCAGAGCACTGCACGACCAGCTAGAATTCGGAAACTTGCCTACAATCTGAAACAAGTCCTTACATTCCCTTCTCCTGAACATTGTACGTTCTTATGTGGTGGCCACAATAATGGTGTTTGGTCCTTGCAGCAGGTACTGAACTCCAGCACTTTTCTCAGCGGTTCAGAGGCCAAAGGTGGATTTCTCTTTCCCAGCGGTGCTCGGCCCCGCAGTGGGCACCACACCAGGGCTCCCTCCAGCCGAAGCGGCTGATTCTCTGGCTTTGGCAGGTGCTCTGAACAGTACCACGGAGATCTGCAGGTGACACTGACCTCGCTGACGGGAATACACTGAGCTCGCCAGCACTACTGTTATTTGCAGGTTGCCATTTGGCATTCAATCTACATGCTACGTTACCAGAAGCGCCCCTCTTGATTTATGACTGAGTTTTGCAGGAGGCTCCCGTTATCAATCCATCGTGCGCCTCTAGAACGGGGACAGTGCCCGGCGGGCTCTGCTCTGCAGCACCGAGCCCCCGCTCCGCCCAGGGCAGCACTTGCCGGGCAGGGCTCTGCCACCCGGCGGGTCACACACAGGCAGGGAACGCACCGGGTTCCGTTTCTGGCCTTGCCAGAGGGAAGTTTACTCATTGAACCACACCCCGAGCCGTTCTGTCGTCTCGCTGCCCTTGCCCTGCTTCATTCCCCGCACGGGGCGGCGAGGCCGGGTGTCCCGCCGCTGCCCGGTCCCCCTCAGTACCTTCCGGAGGGCTTCCCGCAAGTCGCGGTGCTGTGGGGTGTCCCCGGCGTGCCGCAGCCCCGAGCTGCGGCCGCGCAGCGCCGAGCCCAGGCGCGCCCAGCGCCCGCCGCCGCGCAGCGCCATGGCCCCCGCCGGTTCCGGTGCCGGGCAAAGGCCGGGACAGCCGCCTTATCCCCACAGCCAGGCCGGGGCGCCCAGAAGCCCCCGCCCCGCCCCGTCCCTCCTCCCGCTCCTCTCGCCCCTGAAGCAAGTCACGGCAGCTCTCGGGTTACGGGCAGCTTTTCTTTAATGCCAACGAACAGCCATGAAGCGACCGACAAGCGGGTGGCGAGCGGGCCCGCGCAGCGACAGAGGCCGGCCACGGCGGGGAGCGGGGCACAGCCGGCCCTGCCCAGCGGCCGGCGCGGGGCTCGGCAGCTTTCGCGCGGGTTTCTGTATTTTTGTAAGGAGAAATAGAAGATAAAAAGAAATCCGCTCCTGTGCTCGTTCGGCACGGACTGGCGGCAATGGGGACACGCTAGTCACTCCCTACGGGTACGGGAGGAATGTCTGCTCCAGGGGCAGGCGCGGGGCTCCTTCTCCTAAGCGATGACACAGCCTCCCTTCTCCTTGAAGGGGTTCTTGTCCTCGGGAACCCCCTTCACCAGCGGGTCCTCTCCCGACCGCTCCTCGATGTAGTTCTTGATCTCTTCGGAGCACTTGGACACCTCGAGGGAAATGACAGAAAAGTGGCTTCGTTACGGCCGTGGGAAATGTTCATCAGAGGAAGAAACCCGTGAATTTATATTCTCTCTCATTCACCTTCCCACCAAGCATAAAATATCTGGCCACAGAGCACTAAGCACGTGCATACTCAGCTTCCTTTCTCTATTTTTACAGCCTGATATTGACAGAACATGTGAGTACCTCTGAGAATGTAAACACTGCTCTGAACAGCCGTCGCTGCATAGTTAAATTTGTATTCATAATTAGCCAATCTAGTTTTATTAAGCTGCAGATCACACTCTCCCTCAGCACCAGCATGACTTATGGTCAATAGTTTCAGGGTCAGTAACTTTCAATTCAGTTTCAAATTATTTATGGCTTTATGTGTTTTTCACAAACAAAACATTCAGCAATGATTTTTCAGTGGTAATACTAATTCTTACTTTGTAGTTCTACTATAGCAATGATGCACCTTGAATGAGAGCCTAACTAGGAAAGACAATTTATTTACTGGTTGCCTGGGATTATTTCAAACAATGGTTAATAAAAGAGCCTATTGTGTTTTGAGACCATAACACTTCCCATAGTGTTCATACCAAACTAGCACTGATGTAGGTAGGCCTGCACAGAACCCAGCTATGAAGAAGAGTGTTTAGTTTCTGTTCACTGACACAGAAGCACATGCAGCACATGTGGTAGTGGTGTCTGTGGAGCCTGAGAGTGCACAAGTGAACATCTGGGCCTCCTGAGGTTCCTTGTGCACTCACATCTCTTGCTCTCTGTGTCAGCAGAAACTGTCCCTAGATGCTCAAATACCTGACATGCCTGAGGACACACTCCTGCTCTGTCCCCACCTCCTCCCTTCCTACCCGCAGGCCCTGCAGTGGTACTGCTGTGCAGAGTCAGCAGCAGGAACCAGCTGTTGGCCAGGCCACTAGATGATTAGTATTTCTAATTTAAGGCCCCTTGCCTCCTCTGTTAATTATATTTTATTTCAAAGGTAAAACTACAACAAGAGAACCAACGAATTTGGTTCATTGGTTCTGCAGCTGCAGCACAAACAACAGAGCATGGCCTGTGCAAAATTAAGCTTTAAGCCATCAGAAAGAACAGAGTTAATTCCCAATTAAACAGCGCACAAAATAAGATCTAGCTGCCTTAGAGCAAAGAAGAAGCTGGACCTACAAATCCCATTACACGTCTCTTGTTCTTCTGTGCCCTGCAAACTTTGTTCATTCAAATTGGAGCACCTAACACCATAGTACAGTTGCATGCCAAAGTATATGAAATACCAGGGTTTTACTTCAGTCAGCACTGCCAGGATCACTTTCACTACTAAGAAAAAAAGCCTGCTTAAATACATATTTAGAAATTTTTATTCATTCCAAAGGCCACTTCCTTTTTATTTTGTAAAGTTGTTAGTGGGGGGTCAAGAAAATTTTGGCTGATGTTTTTCTTTTGGTACCAACAGTAATGTGGTTTCTGCATTTCCCAGTCCCTGTAACACCCATACAGGTACTAGGGGACTGTGGCAACTACAACACCGATTTCATTCTCACAGTAAAACTTCTGTTACAATGCACTGGTAGAATTAAGCATGCTTTACTACAGAAAAATTGAAAAATACCTGTTTTCCAAAAGTGACCAGGGTTTTGGTTTATTCCAGAAATGTAGACAAGTATTTAAAGTTATAATTATTATTATTTCCAAAACTTTATATCCTGCAGAGTGTATTTCAGTTGTCTAAGAATCACCTCTGAGACATGATATAGGTATCAACACTAGTTGGACGTTGAGCCCTCAATACTGCTGGAGCTTTAGACTATACCATAACATCTACAATCACTGATACCTAACTCACAGCTAAAACATTTTTATGGCATTTTTATTTTTGGGGTAAAACCTAGACCTTCAATGTAATCAACATGACTAATGTTACTGATTCCCACATACAATTGCATTTTTGGTCCTAACTTGAAAGGTTTATTTAGGCGTAATTTGCCTCTGCTGGCATGCAGAATTTAAAAAAAAAATTTAGTTTCATCATGCAGCAAGATCAGTTCCGCACATCCTTCGTCTACAGAAAATGTACAAAACCATAAACCTTTAAGGGGAAAGTACTTGTGGGAAGGAACAATCAGTGTAAATGTCTAAATGTCTATGGAACAAGGCTGGGTGGGTCACGGCTCGACACGGGCCGTGCTTTGGCTCCTGCCCGGGCACTGCACAGCATGGGAAGCGGGACGGGAACGCGGGCAGTCGAGACCCGGCTACGGGCCAGGCAGGGTGTAGTGCCGCGACTGGGCTCCCCTGGCTTCCCTGGGGAGCACCACCCCTCCCCTAGCACCAGCACGTCCCTGTGCGCTCTGCCTCCAGAAGAGGGGAACAGAGCGCGACGTGCTCCTCCCTCGCCTGGCAAGGCGGTCTTGTGCCGGCCTTGGGCGCCAGGGACTCACGGGGAGGGGAAGTTAAGGGCGCCAAATCCACCGGGAACAGCCGCGGCGGGCAGGCCCGTGCCAGCCCCTCGGGGCGCTTTCTCCCAGGGATGGTGCGCTCCTTCCCCCGGGCTCCACAGCCACCCCCGGCAAAGACCGGCGCTCCTACGCGGTGTTAGCGGTGCTGTGCCAACAGCGCCGTCCCCGGCCCCTGACCCAAAGCAGAGTCAGGACCCGTCGGTGCAAACCGCGGCCGTCCCAAAACAGCCGGGGCTGTACGGACGAGCAGCTCCCAGAGCCCCGCCGCCCCTGCCGCGCCCGGCCCCGCCGCCCGGGGAGGAACGGGCTCGCTCCCCGCTCCACACCCGGCTCCGTCGCCCGCCAGGCAGCTCCGGGCCCCTTCTCCGCGCCCGCTCACCGGCTGCCTTTCCAGCTTCACTTCTTTCCGGAGCTGCTCCACTTCCATTTTCAGTTTGTCCTTCTCGCTCAGGTCCTCGATGTTGATGGCTGGCATCGTCTACACCACCGAAGCGCGCAGGGAGTGAGGACAAAAGGTTACGTCTGGGCAGCGAGGGCGCCGGGGCCGGAGCCCCCGGGCGGTGGCGGGGCTGTGGGACGGCCGCCCCCGGCCCGCCCCCGGGCTCACTCACACGCTGCCGGCCGAGTTGCCCCGCTGCTCGGCCGCGGCCGCTTCCTCTCCGGCGCGCCTGCACCCCTTCCCCGCGCTGCTCCGGCCTTTAAACCTGAGCGCTAATCCCCCCTAACCGGATTAGAGCCCGGCCCGGCCCCGCTGCCGGGGCGTTGACACGGGGCCTGCCAGCACAGGGAGGTCCGGCCATCCCAGCAAGAGCCCGGAGCTGGAAGACCCTCCTGTGCTGACCTCCCTGGCTTCACGTCTGCAACTCCGGTGCGGAGCAAGAGCAGAGAGGTCGGCTGGTGCTTTTGGCCCAGCAGTGAGATCTTTCTCCCCACCACCTTCTCCTGGCCATAGAAATGACTCATGCTCTGTGCCACCTGCATCCTTAGGCTCTGTGTTCTTCTCCCCAGCTGCTAAGGCAGAAGCAGGTGGTGTGCATTACCACTCAATATTTGTGCATTACCACTACAGATGAATTGGACTAAGACAGAGAGGGAAAGAGACCAGTCCCATATAAAGTGCCTCACCAGGTGGCCAGCCCATCAATGCCAGACATTGCAACTTTTTGGTAGGTATGTCTGCAAAGCAGAATTGCAACACTGCATGAGAGGGTTATTGTGCCTGGCTTGCACCAGGGTCTCTGGACACATGTAGTTATGACAGGTGTTGGGGTGAAGTACTCAACATAAGGGAAGTGATGCATTCAGAAAATGCAAGAAGGAGCTAGGAAATTCTTCTCCTGTGGTTGCATATGGTTTTGAAGTCTAGATCCCAAATAGATTTCTATGCTTTTAGAAACCGAGTGGCCCCTCCATGCATGTTGGTACAGCACCTAGCATCTCTCATCCTAGCAGCTGCTTTCCCGCAATAGTAATGGAAGAACAATTCAGGACCCCTGAGACTGAACATAGCTACAGGCCATTAAAATAGGCTTGCAGTCCTTCTGTTATCTGCCACTTCAAAGACCTTTATAGACAGTTAGCCCTCCCTCTTTCCTCCTCTGGTTTTTCCCATTAAACACACTTCTTTCTCCAACCTCTTCCTACTCACCCAATGTAAGCAGCTGTCAGCAGCATGTAAGATTTACGTCTTCTCCAGCACTGCTCCTATAGTGCTCTTGGGGTTTGTATTCATTTTACTTCAGCCAGTTCACTAAAATCAGTTTCTCTTCTTTTCCCTATGGCTACTGTCTTCCCCTCCCCAGCTGGTGGTATGCACTTTCTACACCCCCATAACCCACACTGACAGCTGCATTCCCAAAGCCCACCAGCTGCTGGTCCTGGGCCAGTCAAAACAGGTGGAAGGAGCTGGCTGGTGGAAGGAGTGTCTCAGAACAGCCTGGGCTGTTGGTGGCAGCAGAAACATTGTGGTGTGGAGAGGTAGAGAGCAGGTGATGTGGTGGAGGCAGGTGTAGGGTGCAGGAGTGAGCTGAAGGTGGGCTCTGGAACACCACTGGCACAGTTAGGGTGGGAAGAATTTGGTATCCATAGCTCTGTAATGGAAAGCTTTCACTGACCTGTCTGCTGACATGACTAGCTTTGCAGATGGCAGTCAGTAATGGACTTTCTACCACTCGCTGTGTTAACTTTTATTGTGGTTCATATATTTTTAGAGATATTTATGTGATCTAAGTTAAAGCAAAGGAGAAGCTGAATAGCAGCACTGATTGATAGGTGGCTTTAACTCAGACTGATTTCTATGTGTCTGTGCGCAGAGGAAATGGAAAATATTGAAAATGGTATTTGCATTACAGCATTCACTTTGCTGCTGTTATTTAAAGTGGTATTTAAATTTCTTTCTTTGCAATTCCAAAAAATGTGATGAAAACTAAAGGATATCAGTGTAGGACAACATATTAAAGAACATCATATTAAAACCACTGTAGTTTCCCACTATTAGAAAGATGACCTTTTGATTTCTTTTGGAAATAGAAAAAGTATGTGGGTTTTTTTGTTTGTTGGTTCTTTTCTTCTGGAGGGACACAAGTTTTGATATAGCTGCTCTGCCTAATAAGCTGAACAAAATGCCTAAAAATGAGGACACCTATTTTTAACCGTTGTAGCTATAAGAGTCTAAAGTATGGCAGATATATGTCCCATCATGATGACTCAAGCTGCACTAGGATTTATTTTCTTGTCACTAAAGCACCCATTTATCCATCAGCTACTGGAGATTCTGAAAAAAAAAAGAGGTTCTGAAAAAAGGAGGGAAAGAGGTGCCATTCATACCCTTTCTGAAGTCATGTAGGTGGGGTAAGGATTAGATTTGCTCCTTTTTTGCCTTTATAAAATATAAAACTATGTCAGGAAACTAGGTTGTAGTCCTCCACGACATAAGTAAAGCACAGAAGCCTTGGAGAGAAAGTCAGTTCAAGTAATCAGGGTGCTCTGAAGTGCCTCCTGCTTACAGCTGGTACAGGCTGTGGCTTCTTTCCTGCAGGCCACAGATTTCCAGGTATTGCAACCCATCGAGGGTAGTGCCTGCCTGCAGGACTGAGGCCTAATGCCCCTATAAAGGAAGCAGAGAAGAACAATAGGAGATCAGATTAGTTTGTCCTTATCTATGGAGGACACGCCTAATTTGCAGCCACTCTTATCTCTCTTATTATATTCAATCTGGGGTAAACACTAATTAATTCAATGTGTCTAATAGATTAGAGAGGGAAAGTATGCTGTTTGCTGCTCACCCCCACCTCCCACAGATCACACCTCATTGCCTGGTGGGGTTACAATCTGTAGAATAAACCAGGTCATGATATTTCCTGAAATCCATCCCTCTTTGCACTGCCAGAGTTGTTATCCATTCGGCCCCTCGAGTTTCCCCAAAGTCCAAGCCCTCTGACGATGCCTCATTCACAAGTCCATCAGCGTTTTACACTATGGAGGTAAACTAATGCGCGTTTGTCTCGGCGGCACTCGCTAAGCAGCCTCTACTCGATCCGGCTAGATTAGGATCTGCAGCAGGATCAGCGTTTGATTTTCGGCGTCCCACTGTCCTCTACCCGGAGCTTCCGAAAAGGGAGCGGCCTCGGGGTGGGGGTGGGAAAGGCGAGGATGACGGGGGAAGAGAGGGGGGCTTTCGCTAAGTGACCTGTCCCGGATTTCGCCGCGATTTACAGGAAACTCTCTTTGAGCATCATCCCGTAACGTGAGTGGGGCGGGGGGTGGACCCCAGCCAGCTCACCGCAGCCCCGGGGCGGAGGCCCCTGGGCTATGGGCGGCGCAGCTCTGCGGGAAGGCAGCCCCGGCAGCGCCCCCCGCCCGGCCCCCGCTGCTCCCCGCGGCGGGGCGAGGCGGGGCGGGGGCTGCCCGCGCCCCAGGACTCCCGCACCGCGCAGCCTTCCGCGCCTCAGTGACGGCCGGGTCAGCGGCGACCTCCTGCCCCGCTGAATCAGACCTTCCCCTCCCACCACCTGCGCAAGGAGGCGGCCCGGGAAAGCCGCCTCGGTGCATATAAAGCGCTGCCGTCGGAGGGGAAGCGCCGCTCGCTCCCGGGACCCCGCTGCCACCCGCCCTCTCGCCCGCCATGGCCTCCGGCCGCCGCCTGCCGCTGCCCGCGCTGCTGCTGCCGCTGGCCTGCGCCGCGCTGGCCCAGCGCCCCCTCACAGGTAGGAGCGGGCCCTCAGTGGGACCCCGCGGGGTCGGGGCCGCCCCCCGGCGCGGTGGCCTCAGCCCCGGTGGCTGGTGTCTCCGCAGAGAAGCAGCGCGCCTGCCTGCTGGCCCCCGACGAGGGGCCCTGCCGCGCCCTGGTGCCGCGCTGGTACTACGACCGGCACACGCAGAGCTGCCAGGAGTTCACCTACGGGGGATGCTACGGCAACGCCAACAACTTCCTCACCTTCGACGACTGCGAGAAGAGCTGCTGGACCATCAAGAGTGAGTCCAGGGACCGGCAGTGCCCCAGAGGGCCCCGGGGTGGCAGGGGGCTGGAGGGGACATACCGGGGAGGCTGCTTGGTTTTGCGGGACGCTTTGCACCCGCCCGATATATCGCAGAGTCTTAGAATCATAGAGTTGTTTAGGTTGGAAAAGACCTTTAAGATGATCGAGTCCAACTGATGACCCTCCTGCTTGTTGCAGCTTCTTGCTGATGTCAGTTTTAGGCAGAAAATGCACAGTGAGTTGACCCAGAGATGACATGTGGAATTTCTCTATTAGTGTTTTAAATATGATTTAATATTGCACTTAAATATTGTTTTAAATATGATTCAGTATTGTTTTAAATATGATTTAATATTCGCTAATTAATGCATTGGATTCCTCCAGTAAGAAGCAGGTGGGACAAACTGGGACTTGCCTTCAACTGAAGTAATACTGTTCTGCCTACACTGCCGTGTTGTTCTGTATGTGAAGCATGAAGGGCTGGCTTTACAGAGGATGAAATTGTTTTTTCTGCAGAAGTGCCCAAATTATGCCGGATGGAGGCTGATGGAGGACCTTGCAGGAGTTATCTAAGAAGATATGCCTTTAACTTGAGCTCGATGAGGTGTGAGGAATTCATCTATGGTGGCTGTTATGGAAATGGCAACAACTTCAGAGATTTGCAGTCTTGTGTGGACCACTGTCTGCCAGAAAAAAGTAATGGTTGTTCCAAGTTTTTAATAAAATAGATGGTTTGAAAGTGATATGAAGATGATACTTCATTTGATATTTTCCTCTGAATACCCATATAGTGGTATTTTTGAAGACTTGTGTAAAGCAGATGTTTATATTGTCCACTTTAATTTTAATATGTTGTCTTAGCTGTTACTGGAAGAACAAAAATGCTGAGATCTTAAATACACCCACAGCTATACCAAATCAATTTCTTGACTTCTAGAGAGCTGTACAGGTGTATCTGAAGAGAAATAATAAGGTTGAAGGTCTGTGTTGAGGAAGATGTATCAGAGATTGTAGCAGTCACATGCAGAGAAGTGATAGTGTAATGTAAAGCAGATAAAATTCAGGACTGAGAGATGGTGGAAGGCAGCTCAGGTTTTTGGCACTCAACAGCTCAGCTTCTAACAGAAGTGTTTTGCCTGATGTGGCTCTTCACTGTCTGTCCATGTGAGCTTTAGATAAAATTGGTGGCAATTTTGAGCAGGTGACAATAACTAAGTTTTGACGTGAACACCAAATTAATATCTAGTTCAAGATAGGCTCTTTGAAGACCTACCAGAATTTGTAAAAGCTGTCACTGACCTAAGCGTTATTAGTGCTTGATGACATTTATTTGTGGCTGATGACAGATTATTAGCATTTTCTTAGGTGAAATCTGCATTATTTCTGTTGCACATACAATGAGTTGATAAAGGGGTTACAGCAGAAAAAATAAAATTTTGTTGAGGCAAAAAGAAACATGCTCTTGAGGAAAGTTGTTGGATTTGTACTCTTTGCTGCAAGCAGAATTTGCTGGGAAATTATAGCATAGTTGTGTCTTTTTTTTCTCTGCAGAGGTTGTTCCACTGAAATTATTGCTGTATTCCTGTATATGCAGAATAAGATTACATAAAAATCTTCGCTGTCATATGTATACATTCCCCCACCTAGAAAACAGGATTAGATCCCATAAGTGAAATTCATCAGCTTCCCCCACAAATGGGGGGAGCTGATGAATTTCACTTATGGGATCTAATCCTGTTTTCTAGGATGGTCTGTTGCTTTCTCAAATTCACAACTCCCAGGAATAAGATATAGAAAGTCTCTGAAGTCATCAGTAATAGTGTCAGTTCAAGGGGAAAAAATGCTGTTTAAACACAAAATTTATTTCAGGATCAATTTTAAGAAGCCATATACAGAGATTACATTTATATAATTTTTCTTGTTCTCTCTCTTCTTTTTTTCCTTTGTCCTTTTTTCCCCAAGCTGGCCCCTTGCTATGCTATAGCCCAAAGGATGAAGGATTGTGTTCCTCTTCTGTGCCTCGCTATTACTATGACACCAAGACTAAATCATGTAAAGAGTTCAGGTATACTGGCTGTGGTGGAAATGCCAACAACTTTGTCACTGAAATGGATTGCTACAATGTCTGTAGAAAAGGTAAGGGTTTTTTGGTTTGGGGGTTTTTTTCTTCCTTTTTATTTTATTTTTTTTATTTTGTCAGTCACAAGCAGTTAAACCAATTCACATACCAGTAACAACTGTTCACAATGTTCTTTTACTCACCTTGGTTTGCTACAGGGGTATGTTTTTTGGACTCTTTGTCCAGAAGAGTCATTTTGGACTCATGTTTTTAAGGCCAGGGAAGATGGAAAGGCAATGCTACAGCCTTCTGGCAAGATCAGTGTGATGTGAGGTAGTTACACCATATTTGAATGAAGTGTAGAGGAGGGCACACAAAATGACAGAGCCTACAAGGAATCAGTCTTTAAACTGTTCAGTATCTCCATGACCACTAATTAAGATATACTTTTATTCTGGATAGTTTTAAATAGGATTAAAGTCAGTTGTGAAATCAATTTACTTTTTTCCTTTGCACTTTCAGAAGTTACCATCTTTCCTCAATTCGTTGTTGCCTACTCACGTTTCCAATTCACATTACTAAAGATTTCTGCCTCATCACTTGTGCTGCGTCAGCTGTTTCTCTGGCAGTGGTGGGAAAGCTTGGAATGATAATTGATTTTCCTAATGCTTTTATTCAAACCAGCTAGTGACTCTGCTTGTAAATCAAAGCAGTTGTGCTTTTATTTGCAGTCATATTGCAGCTATTGCAAGTTTTAATACTCTTAATTTAATTAATTTGATAGGAAAATAAATGAGAGAGATAGAGAATTGTAAGTTGTTGCCCAGAACACTTAGGAAGCAGACACAGTGCTGTATTTTAAAAATGGATACTAATGGGAAAGATATTTAAGGCTGTATCAAACATGTACATTACCTTTGGGAAAAGGAAAAACTAAAAAGCAGCTCTGTTTTAAACATAATAAGCACAAGATCTGAGTACTTCAGTATTGAGGTTGCATAGTCAGAAGCCTTATGCTGGGAGATGATTTGTCAGTTCTGGGCTGGAAATCCAGGGCTGGGGCAAGGATTGAGCACAGTCCTCAGAAATAAAAGTACTGCTTGCCAGTTAGTCATGACAGGAATATTTCTGTGGATGACAAGTTGAGTGTGTCTCTGCCATTGTATTGTGAGAGTCTCTAATAGTATGTTAAGTTTATCTGAGATGCTTGTGATTATCTAATTTACATCTATTACTACTTGTGAAGTGGTCCGGCCAGGCTCCAGTGTGGAGAGTGCAGGGAGAGGAGGAAGGAAACTCCTTCTTCAGCAGCATCTCACCTCCACACTGCCCCTGCCCACACCCAGCCAGATTCACCTGGGGATTCTCTCTTCCTCACTTTTTTTGTGTGTATGAGGAAGAAAGAGGTAAGGAGATGCTGTCTCTCTTGAAACTAGAGCACCAGATAGCCACATGCAAAGTATCAGCTACAAGCTTTTTCATCAACTTGGGGATTTCACAGTTCAGTAGGGCTTGGTACAGCTGAAGACCAAAGTTAAGGGCATAATTAGTGCTGACTAATGTTGTGCTATGCATATTCATTTCTGTAGCTTGGGAGTGCACAGCAACATTAAGCAAATAATTCAGGCAACTTAAGCCACTCCTCCTCTCCTGCTTCGATTATTTCCTCCTCAGCAGCTTTCATGTTACCTCCTGGAGTTTTAAGTTGAATTCAGTTGATCTTCTCTCTGCAAATATACAACTGTTTGTTAAGCTGACCTATAGTGTTTTGAGTGAAAAGGTTTGTGATTAATTTCATCTTTAAAAGTTTATACTGGAAAAGAAAGCAAATGCATTGGGGTGACAGCAAAAGAATTGGGAACTGGCCACAGTGGCTCTGCATGCTGGTAAATAGGTAGCATAAAGATTAAGATTTTTAGTTAAGATTGCAGAATACTTGTTTTCTGAATTGCTCTCACACAATTCATGCAGCCTTTGAAAGCATGTCTGGCATTAGCTGTGGCTGTCTTAGGCCACTCTGCAGCTTCTGTGTGAGTTTTGTGCAGAAACTCAAATAATTTTATCTTTACATCTCCCACAAGCACTGGCTATATTTTAACTTTTGCCCCACTGTTCAGAGAAATGTAAGAACAGGTTGGGGTATTTTTTTTGTTTGGTTGTTGTTTGTTTGTTTGTTTGTTTGTTTTTGTTTTGTTTTTGTTTTTAATAGAGGGCAGTGTATTTAGTTTCATTCTGCTGTCACTGCAGGACACTTGGATAAGGCTTTGATGTCTGCTCAGGAAAAGAGCAGCAAAGTAGGATTCCAGTGCCAAAGGTGAACACACTGGTGACCTTACAGTGTGACAATAGGGAATAGGAACACGTTACAGTTTCTGGTATGTTTGTTATTATTGGACAGTGAGCAGTGTAACATGAACAAAACTCAAACAATAACAAGTGGTAACAGTTTTTTCATTCAGTTTCCCTAACTCTTTCCTTTGTTTTGTTAGCAGGAAATCAGAAACCGAGTATCAACAAGCCAACAAATGTATCCCGCAGAAAAATAGTGAGAAAACTGAAGAAAAAATCTCAGATGTATAACCTGAAGTCTTAAAGCTGATGTGCATTTGGATGTTTGAAACATTTTTTGTCAATTCCACTTTCTTCTTTTGTAAGATATTTTTCACAAAGTTTTATACTGACATAGTTCTGTCTTTCAGAGCTGCTTTTTAAGCAATTTGCCTTTTTATAAGGAACTGCATTTAATAGAAGAATGAACCTAAGTTTGGTTCTTCTGCTGTGTTGTCTTTGCAATAATATTTTGGAAAGACTTGTTTAGATTTCCATGTTTTTATAGGGGGAATGTTTCAGCTGTTGCAAATCAATTAAAATTTGAAAAATCAAATGTCTGTTATTATAAATAAGGAGAGTCCAACACTGAAAATCTACCATGGATTTAATTTTTTTTAAATTTTTTTTTTTTTGCATCCTCTGCTTGCTAAAGAAAAGTAACTTTTCACAAGTGTGTTCAGAGGTTTATTGCCCTGCCATTTACATGCTTTGGCCCTATCATTTAAACAGATTGTCATTTACAGTTAATGTTCATAGTAAAGGCTTTCAGAAGTCTTCATTACAGTAAAAAAAGTATAAATTTAAATGCAGCTCATCCCACAGGAGAGAATTTGGAATAAGGATGCCTTGATAAACACTGACAAAGGCAATGAATAAGCTAGCTGAGTATTAAAATAAAAATGTAGCCATTACTTTTCCATGACATTTGAAAATTTTGCTAAGTTACTCCAGATCCTCATATGGCATTAATCAGCATAGTTTTACTGATTTTAATGGAGCTATGCTGATTACATCTGCAGAAGATTTTGGTATTTGTGATAATGCAGTGGCTGTTGAAGCAGAGCAGCAGAAGTTTCTGTAAATTTCATCTACAAAAGCGTATTCCCTCTTTTGAGGCACTTTTATATTTCCTATGGTAGGTTATGCCTATGGTGATACTTTTGCACATTCTTTTATATTTTGTATTTTAGTCATGTCTGAATTTCAGTTAATTTCACCTACAATATTTCATAAGTAATGTTAATAAAATGTATTTTTTGTGGAAAAAAAAGCTTGTTCTGTCATTATCCTGAATGCATTGTATAGACCAATATGTGTACTGGAACCTGTAATTTCTTAATTATGACTCTTAACAGAGTTTAGTTGTCTCTTCAATTATTTCCTTACACTGAGGTCTGTATTTGAAGAAAGCCAATAAATTGCATTGATATTAATCATCCCCAGCAGTTTTGTAGCTCAGCTGGCTTTCTCGAAAGAGCTGCTCTCAAAGGGGTGCTTAGTTTAGTTTATTGTCTGCTGCTGGGGCTCCTGTTTGATGTTGCACTATCTGAATAGCTTTTGTGTGGGTTACAAACTATTTGTTTGAAATTACACTGGCTTTCAGTTAGAATAATTCAGGTGTGTGCTTTAAACCTATTTTGGAGAGGGAACATGACGGGCGAACTAGTCAAGATCTGATTTTGTTATTGATGTTTCTCTCGCTGCCAGATTTTCGATTAAAGCAGTTGTCTATGCTTGCCATTGTCTTTCTGTCACTCCATTTCTGGTTTTTGGTCTCAAAGCCCCTTTTTATTTTAGTCATCTCTTGCTTGGTGCAGATGAATGAGGACACTGTGGCCGACAATGGCAGGTAACTAGTGACACAGTTTTGAGTGCTTGTCCCATGCCAAACCTCTTGGTACCCAGCCTTCAAACAGAAAGGGGCCAATATAACCTCCCTGGGGGGAGCCAGGGCACAATACCTGTGGACACTGCCCATATCCCTTCCTGTTGGTTGTGAACTTTGGCTGTGCTGTTTACAGCAGCAGCCCAGAGTGTCCTCTGAATATCTTTTCATACCTAACACTGACCTTTAGGGCTGTGTTCGTTTCATGTTCAAACCATGGCTTATAAAAACATAAGCCTGTTTAGGAAGTTGAAATTCAATTTAAACAAAGTTTATAACTGTAAAAGATGGCTGTCTTTTAACAGCAACATGGGTTGTATAATATATATGATCTTTGGAATTGTGTTTGAGAAATTACTATTAGTCCTTATCTCTCTGTGTCTTTGACTTTCACAGGAGTATCTTTGGATGGGATACAAAAGTGGACCTAGAATTTAAAGGGAGCCCCAAATCTGAGAGCAGCTTCACTCTAGTTTTTGATCCAGAATTGGGTGCCTTCTCACACATCATAGCATGCCCTGAGTAATCCAATACCCTGCTCATGTCCTGGGAAGGATCCAAGAGTTTGGCACTCCTCTGTTCACGCCAACTCAGGGACTCAGCAAGGGCTGTCTTGATAGACCAGGATGCTGCAGTGACCATTGCAGCACCCTGTGTAATTCAGCTGCTCCATGGGCACTTTCTTTACTTGCATAAAAATATAATTTAAAGCCTAAGGTCTTCACTTGCATAAAAATATAATTTAAAGCCTAAGGGCTTGCTGCTAAAGTACATAGTGAAATATCACAGGCTTGGGTTTTAATCCCTTATCTACCTGGTATAATGGGGAAATGTAACATAAACCATGATTTTCACAGGGTTTCATAGTGAGCAGGCTGTAGAGTATTCTGGAGGAGGTGGGGCAGGGAAAGGAAGTGCTCATGGAAGATTTTTTCAGTTCCTTATTGAAGCTATTACATAAAGTGTACCATATTTCCAGGTAAATGTCTTCATCTAGGTTTTTTTTTTGGCTATGAAAAATTTCAGCTGTCACTGTGCTGCTCTGCTTTGTCTTCTTAGGTTACTCTTACATCCCTTCAGCCTGCTGTGAGTTTGACTAATCCAAACACTTGTCATCTAAAGCCCTTTATATGATTCATTACTTACTTCCTTTTTCAGTTTGCTGATGAAACAACACTGGCCCAAGGTTGGGCCAACTGTTAGTGTTTTGCCATGTTGAAAATTAATGCAGCCCGTACCATCCTGCAAATTAACTTTTATTATAGTAGCCAATGTCCAGCATCGGGTATTGTGTGTCACAGTGCAAATTTCTACTGCAGAGGAGGGAAGCAGTGATTATAATCAGTTGGGTTTGCATAGGCAAGCTGCCACTGAAACTCCTGACTAGTGATTTGCACAGGACAGTCATACCTGCCACTGAAGAGTAGTTGCTGGAATAAGCAGATTTTAATAAACTGCATTGCAACATCCCTGCTCTTTAACTTTCCTTGTGACCCATAAGTCCAGATCATTTCTTAGTGATATAGTGCAAAGAACTGTATACAAATTATAAAAATGAAAATCTGCACTGATTCTTCATCATGTGACAGTACTCAGGGAATTGCTTTGTAAATTATTTCCAGAGTAGAAGATTGGCTTCATCTTTATATTTCAATGGAACTTTAAATGTCAAAAAGAGAAAAGAAAAAAAATCCATGTAGAAGCACATAATATTTTTTATTGATAAGCTACATGATGACAAGCACATATCATTTTAACAGTGATTTGCCCCAATAAAGGGCTTTCTCACAATTCCGTACTTTAGTAGTGAACTGACAATGAGTTCAGCTTGAATGCCTGGAATCAGATTTCTGATTACCAGAAGCATTCCTGTTTCTCTGTCACTTCTCATCAGTTGAGGAGGTAGAAACTGTGGAACTTTTTTTTTAGAAATTAGCATTTTTTAGAAACAATGGGCCATGTTAAAAAAAAATAAATAAAAAATCCCTGAACTTGTGTCTCAGATCAGAGGTGAGAAATTTTATCCTGAAGCTTGCAGTCAGCCATATGGCTGAGGGCAGCTGTTCTGACCCAGGCAGGGACAAGAATTCTGTTCTAGTAGAGAAATATAGTCCAGCTGTGACTGTGTGAATCTGGAAGAACCACGCTGTGGATGTGCCAGAATTATTATGCATTTACAGCAGTGTTACTGAAAGCAAAATCTGCCTCATTTTCTTTCTAGTAAGAAAGACTATCACTTACAATAATTAGCACAGAAATACATGCTTTTGTTGACGTAAGCCTCAGTTTTTGGTGTCTGGTGGTCCTGTACAGTATTGTCTATTATCTGATAAATCGGTTAACTGCTGAGGAGAAGGGGTGTTAATCATATACAGCCTAATGAACAGCAGTGATATTTAAAAAGTAATCTATGTAAACAAGAAGCACAAAAGCATTAGCCACTGTTGTGATCGTGAGCTGTGAATTCCAAATAAATTCCAGAGAAATGAGTGTTCCTAGCTCATGTGTGAAATATTCATGAAAGATAGTTCAGGCAAGTTAAAGACTAATCTATGGAAGTAGAGCATTGTATCTATTATGTGGGAATAAAAAGAAGTCACTTTTAATGAAGGTTCCCTTTGTACTGGCAGTGCTGACCGAAATTTCAGATGAATACGGACAAAACTGGTGCTCTTCCAGACAGATCAGATCAGGTGCCTATCTGCTGTTGTGTGAAAGGTTTTAAATGCAATTGCTATACAAAACACATCACATTGTCCGACTTGGTGGGGCTAAACTTCAAGCTGGTGAGCATACAGGAATCTTAAACCTCATTACTTCCTAGGCCAGATCCCCATGAAAGGCCTTAATATATTAACTATGGGTTAAGTACTTTATCTTCCAGCTGAGTTACGATGGTTTTGCCCAGTGAGCTTTTTTAGAGGTAGAGCACTACTCAGGAAGTTTGCAGCAGCTTTTCTAAGATGGCAATGCCTGTTTACATTAAGGCTCAGAGTGAAATGCAGTAATAAAACTCATAGTGTCTTATAAATGCATATGAAAACTGTTCTCTGTGAGATCTTTTTTCCTCCGTGTGGGAAGCAAGATAAAGATTATACTAATAAAAGCTATTTAAAAAGTCAAGAGAGTCGAGGGTGAAAAATATACCACATAATCAAATCAGAAGGAAGCTTTCCATCATTACAGTAATTTTCAACAGGGAGAATCTTGATTTTCACTGATGTTGAAAAGAACACTATAGACATGCCTCCAGTAGAAAGTAGCCCAACTCGCAAGTCTTCCCCCCCCTGCCACCCCCCTGCCTTTTTTTTGTTTCTCTAAAAGTGGGAAGGAAGTCCAATGAGAAAAAAGTGATGACAAATGGTATTTACTGCTCTCTCATGGATCCAGGCTGCTGCACCGGAGCACAAGGAGCCTGTACAATTTCCACTGTGCCAGCCAGAGGGACTTGGTAAAGATCTCAACAAGAGCTGGAGTGAATGCAAAGACTTCAATAACCTCCTTTTAAGTGCAGAATCATGATCTTGCGCAGAGGAGTGTTCTCCTGCAGCAGATCTGCTTTACCTGAGATCTACTTCACCAGTGTCCATCGATGGGTGCAAGCAAATAAACAAAGGCTAAACAAAAAGTTTCCAAACTTCATTTCAGTGCCTACAGAGTTGCTGAATGTGATTGCTTGATCTGGTGGGGCAACCAACTCATTGTTTTACTTCAATACATCTTTAAATAGGGTTAGAACAAAAACTGCTATGAAGCCTATTTTACAAAAACACTGGAAAATATCTGTTTTAATATTACAGGTGTTTCCTTGATTAGGTTTTCTCAGGATTTGTTCCTTCCACCTTTTTCAAGACTTCTTTTAAAATCTAAAACAATATTCAGAAAATTAGAGATCTGTTTATATTGAAGGAAGAATTTAGTGTGTTTAAATTCATCAGATATTTTGGATACTCTTTCCAATAGATTACACATTAGTAGACACCTAAGTGCCCCTTTGGTACTGGCAATTAAAATGAGTTCCTTAGCTGGTTTCATAAGAGCAGTTTTGTATCCTTCTAGTGTGAATTAACCTAAGCAATACTCAAACAAAACTGTACAGTATGAATCACATACGTTTTAATAAAACTATATTTACTAAATAAACTCAGTTTACTAAAAAGTAAATGGGTCACTGAAGTAGTGCTCACCTCCTTTTTTTTCCAATTTTCAATTATTTTATTTGAGACTGAAAAAAAGACTATAGACTGTACTCTGCAGTAATGCAGATAGAAATCTGCTCTTGAACTCCAGATATACAGTAAAAAAGTTATTTGCAAAACTATTGCAATGGAGCTGACAGAGAATTATCCAGCTCTTCATTGCCTCATTTTTGTACAGACACCTGCAGTTTTTCTATCCTAAACAGACAGAAATATGCCTTTAAATATGACAGTGAGCACTTAGCATTGAAGTTTGAGGTTTTATTTTTTCTCATTATTGAGAAATCTGATTTCTCAAAATAGCTTTCTGATTTCATCCCATAAAGTGTTAGGGAGGAGCATGCTGAGTCTCAGCTGCAGAGGGTGAGGCTTCAGATCTCAGAGCCTCAAAATGCCCTCAAACTATTTATTGCTGAAACCCTCAGCTCTGTGAAGAAGCCACTGACAAACAGTTCAAATGGCTTTCTGGAGAGAAAAGAGGTAGGACATACCTTAAGCTCTTGAGAAAGATAAATCAGAGGAAAATAAAACAGTTCCAGCTCTTGCATGCTCCCTGCTAATCACAAGAGACATTTTTACAAGTTGTGCAGCGATGATCATTCCTTAGCTAAGGAATCCTGGGCTGGAAGGAGGAGGGGAGAGCCTTTTTTGACTCACTGCACTTCCTTCTGCTCTGCCCTCTTGGGCAGCCTCTGCCTGCACCATGTTCTTGAAGAAGCCAGTGACCACAGGACCTGACCATGTTCTCTGTGCTTATTAGCCAGATGGTCTGAGCTCCTTTCACTCCAAATTTTCCTCTGAGTGTGAGTGATTCCCTCAAGTGAAGAGTAACATAATGCTGGAAATGCAAATAAGTTTTCTGAGGACATCACCAAAAAACTAAGGATACCACTGAGTCCATCCACACTTCTGGACACCCAGGGCACTTAGGATTGCCATTACCTGGGGAAATCTCTATTCCCAGTGCAAGTCACAGCCTGTGCTAGAAGTATGACTTTGATTTGAGGAGGACATCTGTCCCAGTGCTGTGCAGAGCTAGGGGAGCTGATTGCCAGGGACGTGAGCTGAGAGGTACAGAGCAAGAGGAGCAGGGCCTGATCTGCCTGGCTGCACCACTTGGGATGGGGATGCGGAAGCGGCTGTGGGGAGAGGGAGAGCAGGAGTGAGCACAGGGCTCCCACCACATGATCCGGCCTGCTGGAATGCTGAGGCTGGTGACAGAGCCCTTCTTCCCTGCCCCTTCAGCCAAATCCATCCCCCCCGTCTCTTCTGTACAGTATGCTCATATAAAAGCTGCATATTTTATTCCAAGGAACAGTGTTGATTTATATTCTTTGAGTGCTACATCATAAACTTGTTGGTCATGTGGTCATATTGCAGCATTATCACATGCTAGCTAATGTACAAAAAGCAAAATAAATTAAAAAATCGGCTGTCTGGACTCTCAGGTGGGAGCATAGGGTATTAACAGAGTTTTGAAATGCATTACTGTACTTGGCAACAGCCTAAAAGGTAGTGTTTTTCACCATCAGACAACTGAAAACATAAAATAATGACAATTTTGTTTTCCAGCTGATGGAATTAATTTCAGCAGCAGTGAGACCTCCATAAAACACACTAAAGCACGATTTTGAGACTTTTGGAACAGATGGATGATGGTGACAGCTTTCTCTATTTTACTGCTTTCAAACAAAGCAGATGTGAAAAGAAATTGCAATGCATAACTAAATGCATATCTAACAGTGTTATGGATTATTGGTAACATTCACTCACTATGGTTTGATAATGTCTCTTTCAAATGTTTGTATAGTCATGGTCTGATACATGATTAGGACTCATTCTTCCTGTGTGTTATTTCTGCTAAATTTCCATTTAACTGTTAGTCAATATTCAAGAAAAATGCTTATTTTCCTAGTCAGCAGGTATAGGACTCTGCCTTGACTCAGTGCATGACTTTATGGGATATGTTTGGGGTGTACAATGTCTCCTCCACTAGTAACACAGATTTTGCAGTCTGTGCTTTGGTCTCTTACATTTCTTCTACATTCTGTTACATTTCTCCTACAGTTTTAGACCTACTGATAAAACAAAAAGCACGATACAACAAAAAAGAACAAAAAGGAGGTTGTTGGTGAAGGAGCTGTACAGTCCTGTATCTGCACAGAGTGTTTGTATAGCTGAAGGAGAAAACAGAAGGGATCAGGAAACAAAGATTGCATTTGCAAAGGTTTGATTTCTGTGATTTTAATAAGTGCATAGCTTTCTAACCCCTACTGATAGAGTTCCCAAGAATTTCCCGGGAAATACTTAAAAAAGTGTATAGGGTGTGCCAGAGTCAATCCATGACAGGCACCTTATCTCTGTTGTTGGACATTTATATCTATCTTCATTTATTAAGGTAAATACCTTTGAAAATCTGGCTCCACCTTTCATTTTCAAAGTGGTTGAAGACCAGGTGGTGCACAGTTCATGCTAAATGTCCTGCTCAGAACCACACAACTTGGCATTGCTGAACATAAGACTCTTCCTTTTCTTGTGTTCCAAGGGCCAGGATCTCACCATGCAGTGCTCAGTAGGTGGGATCACCAGGAAAAGGATGTGCATAATTCTACCCATTAGGTGGGCAGTTGTTTAGAATGGGAAAGCTGAAAAACAGGAAAATAAGTGAAAAGTGCACGTATAATGCCCAGCTTGGTGAATTAGCCAGAAATGGTCAGAGGCTGAGCCAGATCCCAGTCTCTGCTGCCTTCTGCTTTTGAATGCGAATTTGGGGGCTGTGAATTTTGCAATATTAGGAGTTGCCAAAATTTAATTGATTTGAGAAAAGAAAAAAAATATAAATTTCATAAATATTGCGGTATGAGAAAGCATCAAAATGTGAACCACTCCTGTTTTCAGATCTGCAAACCAGAAACCCATCTGACATTTTGTGCAATCAAAACCGCACCCTTTTCCATTCAGCTTTGATTTCTTAACAAGAAAGCTCCCATATCATTCCCTCTTTCCATGGTTGATGGTACTATCTACAGTTTCAGATAACATAAATGAAAACTGGCTGTGCCAAAGTGATTATAATATTAATTTTCTAACACAACTATCACTTTTACATTTCTGTTTTATGTGTTTTTGAGTTCTGAAGTGAATCATACATGGAAAAAAATAAAACACTTTATATTAAATCAGTCTCAGAATGCCAAGAAAAAACATCTACCGCACCCTGTGATTAATTCATTAATCCATCTTTCAAAACAAGCAATCTAATTAGCTTGCAAACAAGAACATGACGCACACGTGGCTCTTCAAACAGTGTTGACATACTGAATAGTTTGGATTCCTGCAACACATAGCCTTTACCTTGCTACTTCCAGTTCCAGTAAGACCCAAGACCAGAATATTTTTGATATTCAAGTTTACTTGATGCACAGTATGGAATGAGCTTGTGGTCTGAGGCTGGGACACAAAAGAACTGATTTTTTGAAGGAAGTTGAAATTTCAAATGCTTCTTAATGGCAGACCTGAAATGAACAGAGTTGACTAAAAAGTATGCAGGTGTTCAAAGATCTGAGCACTATTGTTTGGCCTTTTCATGAGATCTAAAACTCAACAGATGGCTCATGCCATAGATACATATTTGCATACATGAAAGAGAAGGAGAATTAATGAAGGCAGACTGTGAAGATTGCAAGGATAGATAAGTCTGCCAGCTCATTTAAGGAAGGGATACCACATCAAGAGGCTTTACAGTGCTGCATAAAGTAAGGGTGATGGTTTCAGAGGGGAAGGTGGGACTGAAGCTGAATTTCATAAGTGCCTCTCAGCCAATTAAAAGGCAATCCAGAAAACCTACTGAATAAAACCATTACCATTCTATTCATAATGATACAATTACATTAAAATATTTCTGAAAGATCAACCAGGATAAACAGACTGGTTTTAATCTCTTATGTTTTGTCCTTAGGTAGTAGTTATTTTTACTTTCTCTGTGCTTATGTCTGACTCTGCTACTATGTCACTAAATCTCAGAAATGAGACTGAGATGAGCACATGGTAACCCTCAAAGTCTCTGCCATTTCACCCACAAGATCAGTCCTTTCAGCTAATGGAGGTACTGTGGCACTGAATTAGTCCCTGTCATCATCCAACACAACTTCTTGTACTGACTTCTTGACCTTTTGCTAACATTTTTGGCATAGACTGCAATATAACTGGAAATACATATATATTTTTTTTTTGATGTTCAACACAAAAGAGAGAATTGAGTTTCTAGATGTGTTGCTCAAGATTTTGTTTATTTTGGAAATCTGTAAGGAACACAATAAGTTTCTGAGACTTAAATTCTCTCATTGACTACTGAAAAAACAGGACAGCTCTAATCCTACAGCAAAGACAAGGAAGATGACTGATCTATCACATTTACCTATGTTTGACAATATGTCTTCTGTCACACCTCATGTTTGGTTAGTGGCTGGGATGGGTGAGGAGTAATGTGGGAAAATACACATACACCTTATGTGTTGTGAAATGGTTCTTGCGTTGGTTCCCTGCACCAGCTGAATCAGAAAGCTCTGATGGGGTGGCCTTGAAGCACATTGTGGGAAAGGCCAGAGATTTGGATTCATGTGGATCCAGTCATGCTAGTAAAACAGAAAGGAGGTTCACAAATGCATTGATGGCTGAGAATGACCAGCATATGAGTAAACAGTGAACTGATGGAATTTCTCCTACAGAGGCCACACAGTAAGGAACTGGTTTGGAAGCAATCAGAATACTCAATATGTGTGAAATCCAGGCCTAGTAAGCAGTGCTGCTTGTAATAACTCCAAATTTCTGTCCTTTGGGTAATCTCCAAGTTCCAAATATTTTTTTTTATGGCTGGCTTGGAACAAAATTAAAAGTGTAAATATCAGGTTTTCATGAAATATTGTTTTTATAAGACTGAATTTCCTCTCAAATGTATCATTTTTAGTAAAAGAAGAACAAGAGTAATCAAATCTAACCGAAACATCCTTCATGTAAAGAAGCAAAATGCTTTGTTCCTTTCTGCCCTATGTGTGGAGTAGTATGTTCTCACTAAACAGACAGTCTCACACTGATTGATATTTCTTAACACAAAGTGTGTTTCTTTTGTAATGCTTTGACAAATTCAAATCAGAGATTTTATATATACCTTGCATGTATATAATTTCCATATCAATGAGAAGTTTTGGAAGCCTGGTAGATGAAAAGTTGGTATGTTCATTTGACTGAGAAGTCACAAAGAAACACAGGCAAACCCCAGTGTTGCATCTTTTGAAGAATTGCAAGGCCTGGGAGTCCTTTCAGGGTGCTTATACGTCCATATACGTTTTATCAGAGATGTTTACTCTACAGAGTGGTGGCCTTTATCTGAGGTATTGGGGTAAAGCTGAGTGGACAAGTGAACATAGAGTTTCAGCTTCTGAAGCTGCCCAGATCCCTGCAGAGCCATATCATCCATCCCCGTGTTGTACCCCCAGGGCTTTCAGCCTGGAGGTACCAGCCCAGCCTTGCATGAAAGCATCAAGGCTGCTGTTGCCCTGCATGACTTTAAAAACATTCTGAAGCTGCATTTTCTTAACACTGCACATAAGCTAGGAAATGAACAGGAAAACTGGGGGCATCTCAGCACCCAGCATATGGCTAGGCCTCCAGGCACAGTCTCCCAAGTCATAAGTCATTGGTTCCACTCACCATGACCTCAGAACAACAGAGCTCCTTTCACAGTCACATTTCACAAAGCTAGTGGAAATTGCCTGCAAGTTAAAGGACCTAACTGATTTGCCTAAAACAGAACAGAACAACTGGGATAGCAGGCAAACTTCAGTTTGGGTAGTTCTGGTACCTAATGCCAAGGAAACCAGCTCTCAGATAGGCAGCTAGTTTTAGCACTAATACAGTCATGTGCAGACAGACCACAGCATGAGCAGGGCAAGGCTGGGCCATCTGCAAGAAGGAAGATGGACATACTTTTAGTCTGGTTAGCCAAATATTTTATATATCAATGGAAATTTATTTTTTCTCTTCTTACATACAGTTTTTCTGTTCCACATTAAATATTTGAATACTTTCTCTTTAAACACAATGGTTTGAAATCTAGTATAATGGAAAGCAAAGTTACGACAGCGATATTTGACATAGGCAGACACCAGTGGGATTCTTCTCACACATTGAGCCATTCCTGTATCTCAAAACTGTTTCAAAAAATAAAATCTCACCAACTTTTTACAAGCTGCATGAACAGCCATGCTATTTTCCAAAGTTAAATCTCATCAGCAGTTTTTCTTGTTACACAATACTGTTATTTTCTGCTTAGATGAACAGCTTATTTGATATTTTGTAAAAGTCCTGGTCCCTAAAATTTGTCATCTAAAAGACAGATGTATAGAGCACAAATTATACTGAGGAATGTAGGAACATATACATTAATTCCCTCCTATTAATTTTTCTAACACATAAAGTGGTTCCAGAAAGCTAAATGTGTGTAATCAACTATTCCTGTTAAATCATAATCTTAGGACTAAGCATTTATTTTTTCAAACTCAGGTTTATTATCATACTGTAGTCTGAAAGAAGCTATTGTCTCCCATTTAGTTTACTACATAAAATACTGTCTAATAAGAGGTATTTGGAAGAAACATAGATGTTTCCTTTACTTCTGAAATAAAATTTTCCTCTAAAGTTAAAACAGAAAGATTGGCTTACAGAGTGTTTGCCGTCAGCTGCTATTATGCAGTGCTGGTTTTATAGCCCACTGTTTTATGATGTTCTGTAAAACTAACCCAGAAGCATCTCACATGTTCTTATTAGCCAAAATTCTAACTTTCCAGTCTTTTTTGAGGCAATACTCTTACTGAAATTCTTGGGAATGCCATAGAATTTGGGTTTCAATCATCCTTAGTTAATTTGATGTTTTCTTTGCTTCATCAGTTTTAATTTCAGGGATTCCCTGGTGCCACCAAATATGATGACAGCAATTTTCAGAAAATCATACCAGCTTTGCTCCACTAGTTTTCTTCCCTAAAATTTTGCTTTGCACTCTTGTGCTCCTTATAACTCAGCTCTTTTTTACTGCCTTTTACTATTGATGGAGAGTACTTTACAATTCTTCCCACATGTTTGGTAAAAAAAATGAAAACCAGTTAGCAATGACAATTAAACAAGGAAGTGTTCTTAAAAAAATAGCAGCCAGGAAAAATGCTAATGTAACTCTTTTGTTACCATAACAAGGATTTCTTTCCAAGTTCAAAAAGTCCTTTGAATTGTCTTGATGATGGTCCATTTTCTTTTTTTTTCCCTCAAAAAGTTATACAGTCTCAATAAACACAACATTTCTGTCTGTAAAATCATTATTGTCTAGAATTGTTTTTGAGAAAACATTTTCATGGCTCAGAAGGGGGATAAGCTCACTTTAAACAATTGATGTCTGTCCATCAGATTTGCCAGCCCCTGCTGTCACAGTGGTGTGAAGCTCAGCTCCTGTGGTACCATTTCTTTCACAGGGGTTTAGTAGCAGACTGGGCTAAATGATCACCTTATGTGTTATTAGAAGCAAGGTTTAGATCATGCTGGGCTGGATTTGGACGGAGAAATCATGTGGCATTGCAGGACAACTACACAATCTGAATTTTCACTATGGAGTAGACATTACCCTGTCCCCCATATAATTCCTCTTTTTATTCCAATTTGGTTCTAGGCTACACAGAGCTGAAACACCCCACAACAAAGTGAGATTCATTTCACTAATTAGTGGAAAACAGAATGGGAAATTATACTCAATAAGGTTGACTAAGAAGTTTTTAAAAATACAAAATGTCACTCAAATTGAAAATCAATAAAAGAAGTAGACTTATATCTTTGCTCATTACAATCAGAGATGATCCTTCATAAATGCTGAACTGCTTCAAAGCACAAATTGCCTCATCTTTCAGGAAAGCCAGTTTTCTGTGAGACCCAACCTGCACATTATAACACAGCAAGAACCTCCTGTCCCAAACTAGACACATACTTTGTGTGTTGTGCCTCCCTATCAGCCCGCAAGGACTTGGAAACCTTCCAGAGAGCTGGGCTGGGCTGTATTCTTCCTTTCTAGAGCAGGAACTCTGAAATGTGCTGTTTCCCATCTGGATAAGGACTGGTCCCAGCTGCTGCCAGTATCCTCCCTCCCAACTCTGCTTTGCACTCTCCAAAACCTGATGAGGAGATCCCCTCACTACAACATCCACAGCTCCCTGCTTGCACAAAGGCATGTATGCCATATGACCAAAGCCCAAATTCACTGGATCCTGAAAAGCAGAAGCTTGAAAATGGGGATCAAAAGGACAAGATTCTAATTAGACCAAGGCAGAAATTTTTCCTCTTCTTCCTCTAGCCTGTTAGAAATACCAAAGAGTTTGTCTTCAGAGCTCCCAGAGCCTTTGAGGTTATTTTTGTCTAGACAAATTAAATTCCTCTTTTCAAGTGATGGATATTTGTCTTATATGCAGGTAATCTGAGAAATAAATATTTCATGACCATGAAAATATGCCAAGAGCCTTGAGCATGACCTGTTAATGCCATATAGCTAGTGACTCATTTTGCCCATCATTTAGCAAGGTACAGCTTTGTTAGGCTGTAATGCATACACCCAACAAGACTTGGTTGCTTAAAAATCCCAGCTCAGTGTCCATGACAGCTGACATCTACTGCTGTTACAATATTGCTGTGAATTTGTCCTTAGCAGCTACAAATTAGCACTGGTCAACTAGATGGGCCACCTGAAAACCTGCACCACATCCTTAGTGAAATAGTCGTAGTGATCCCCTTTTTAGCAAATTTTCTGATTTCATTGCCGTATTTTACATAGAAGCTGCTTTTCTGCTGATGAGGAAATTAGTGACTTGGTGGCTTAAAGTGCAAGGAACTATTTTGAACCATTTTGATTTCTTTTGAATTGGATAAATACCTGCAATATGACTTGAGTTTCTGCCTGAGTGTTTTCCTAGATGTAAGCTACATTTTCTTTGTTTCATGAACCATTGACTTTCTGAGTAACTACAGTGAGTATCTCAAGGAATCCCCCAAAGATGGATAGGTAACAGGATGTTTCCTTGCTCCCTCTTCACTTAAACCTCTTGAATACTTGCCTTGAATGAAGTAAAAGGAAAGAGAAGGAAATGTTTCATTAGAGAAAGCTAAATTTTTTAATCTAATTTTGTCTGTAAATATCTCACCTGAAGACATACTGCCAAGTGTGTGCCTATTCCATGAAAAGTCTCTGCCTAGCTACAGTCACTAATAGAGAGAATGAGAGGATAGGAAGAATTTCAGATTAGAAAGGAACAGTGGTTATTGGGAAGGCATGAGAGAAAAGTCCCTGCTCTAGCTAATGCTGTTTCACCATGAGTACTGTGAACATGACATTTGCTTAGAGGTATTAGCTGCATCTCTGTGCATGCTACTTCAATCTCCTTTTTATCTGTAGCATTTAGCCCTAGAACTCATTGTTTTACTGAACAGATAAATGAACATATAATATTTTCTATAACTGATAGAAAACATTGTTTCGAGCTGTAAAAAGGCCACATAAAAGCTTAAGACAAAAAAGAAATATTTCTGGCTGAAGGGCCTTGTGACAGGCTGACATACAGAATCCTGTGGGAGTCTTGCCTTTCAGTGTCCCATCAGATTTCTGCTCCCCAGGAAAAATAATCTGGGAACATTTAGAAGCTGATTTCCATAGTTTCTAGAGAGATGGCAAAAACACATTATGGCCATGGGCCAAGCAAGTGTTGGAACACTCTTGGTTGTTGCTGTTGTGGGAGTCTACATGTCCCAGCCTCCTGCCAGGAGCAGGGTGCCAATACCATGATGTGTGCTTGTCTGGGTGCCAGCAGAAGCTCAGAATTCTACAGGAAAGATTCAGCTGTGTTCAAAATCCTCATTATTAGCTGAAGATGATTCACCAAAAGAAAATATAAATTCAAGCATATTTATTCAGCCTCATCACAGTTGAAATGCAGAAACCCATAACCTCCAGTAGCATTCTTGAGGTCCCTAAATTGGGGAAGACAAAGAAGTAGCATCTATCACAGCTAACACTTAAGGTAGCCAGTAAAAAGCAGTCTTCAAGTGGGACAGTGGGACACAATTCAGTATTAGCAGAGTACTGACCTGTCATTCTGGCAAGGAACCCCCCACTAGGCTCTTCCTTACAGGGAAGTTTGTGCTAAATAATATTGTTCCTACTGATTCAGCCATCAGCTCAATGGTTACAGCCCTTGCATAGACGTGAAGAGCCTCTGCTAAGATATTATAAACCCACACATTCCTCTTAAACACTCTAGCCTCACAATACAGCCTATCTCTTCCAATCTTTCTTGTTGAAATTATTCAATAATTCAGTATTCATTGAAAGAGAAAGGTGTTATTAATAATAACTATATCCCAATGGAACACAAAAAAACAAAAAAAAAACCCAAAAAAAAAACCAACAAAAAAAAAAAAAAAGAGCTGGATTCCAGAAACTTGGAGCAGGGAACATTTTGTACGAAAAATTTAAGTATTTGCCATCTGAATTTCTGCTTTTTCAAAAGAAAGGAAACCAGCTTTACAGTCGGATTCCAGCATCTGATTGATCACCCATCTCCCATAGCCCCTTTGTGTGCAAGGCTTCCTCATTTATGTGCTCTAAGAATGCCAATGTCTAGGTGATTATGAGACATGAAATAATGACAACTTAGTAAATCTCACCAGGGTAGTTATGAGAGAGATGTTTGTTTACTTCTGACCATGTTTAAAAGACCTTTATTCACTTAGGACTTTAGAGGAAAAAATGTAGGTATCTACAGAACTTTGAATCTCCTAGGTTAGCTGGAAATCTGAGGACCAAGATTTTGAATGCAGAAAGTTGTAGAGCACAAATGCACAAAATATTTTGAATGTGCCCTTTAATTTTTCTCTCCATAACAATTTCCTGGGCTGGTCCTCCAGTGTTACTCCTCTGGAGCCAGTACTGTTACACCAGCATGCTCTGCTGGTGGGGTAGGTCACAGCTGCCTCAGTTGTGCTTTAGCACCAGACTCCTTCCCACACCAGCCTCTTTTCAACATTCACAGGTACTGCTGGTCAAATAAAATAATTCCTGAAATTTCCTGTATTTCAAGATAGCTTTTGCAAACATAGTACAGTTACAGACCTAGGACTAAATTACAGAAATTAAATTTTCACCATTCCAGATTAATTACTTCACCCTAAATATTTCACATGCATTTCTAAGTAACTGTGTGTTCCCTCCAGAGAACTGACTTCATCTTTCAGATGCAATAAATCCCACAGGTTAAATAATTCCAGCTGCTAAGAAATCCTAGTTTATCTGTTCTAACTGGGCATTGCATAATGCAGAGAAATAGCCAAAGTAATTCAGCCAAAGTAATTCAAAGTAATTCACATTTCCCTGAGGTAAGGACACCTATGCTAACTTGAGGACTCCTCATCATGCTCTAAAGATCTGATTTTACAGCAATATGTCCAGACCAATTGCTAGATTGATTCCATGGAAAGAAAGGTGTCATCTTGTGTTGTGGTTTTAATTACCTTACACTGCCACAGCACCTTTAGGCTGAATCTCTGTCAGCGGTGAGAAATAGGGGAGTTTTAAATGAATCCATTTGGAAGACTTGGTTACATGAGTCCAGATCACTTTGTGGAGATAATTATTTTAAATGTTGGAAAAAACCCCAAAAAAACCTATGTAAAATTTTCTTGATTTTGTGGGCTAAAAGAACCTGATTGCATTTAAAATTCTACTTTCTCAGTGATTTCTTACATTGTACTTAAGTCTGAGCTGTATTCCCTGAACAATCAGGCAGATAAATTTTAAAATACCTAAGAAAAGAATTCTGGCAAATGAAATACTGCCATGATAAGTTAATTCCCAATTAACTCAATAAAGATAGCACAAATAATGTTGTATTTTTTTTCCCTCAAGTGACTTTTAAAATAAAACTTTGTAAAATAGTGAATGTATTTATTGATACAGAAATCAGGTCATGATGAAATGGTATTCTTACTGGAGTCAGAGGATGAATATAATCTACCCAAACTGATTCTAGTGTTTGCCTTCATTTTTCCCTGCTTCTTGAAAATTTGATCACCTCACCTACCCAAGTAGGCTCCAGGTATCCTCTTGTAAAGGAAATCAGTTTTCATGTTAAAATGATTAACTGAACACATATGAATAAAATCTCCAGTGATGTTTGATCTACAATAAAATACTGATTGATTCCTACTGATTGATAGTGACTGTCTGTAAAATGGTCAGCATTCAACGAAAAGTGGCTCAGTGCTTATCTCAGAAGATGAGGAATGTCAGAAACTGAAATATCTTGCCAGAGGCTTTTTTGCATCTCCAAACCCTTCTCTGTTTTGCTCCATGCTTCAAGCCCCACAAGTTGCCTGAAACAGAGTGTGTACAGGACTGCAGTGTCATTGCTGTGTGTACTATTATGGTCTGCCCTGGAGGTGTGAAGGAAATAATTTTCTTTACCCTTTCTTCCTTGTTTTATACACATTTATGCTATTATGTGTTTACTCCAGTTGGGTCATCTGTTAAAGGTTGAGGACAAAGAAATAAAAGAGCAAATGGCTTAAATTCTTGATTTGTGTCTACCAGCTGGACAGGCTTTAACAGCTAATGAGAGTTAACCTGTGGATTCAAAGCTTTGGTGGAGTTTTCTCCTTCAAGGAAACTTGCACTCAGCCACTAATACACTTGTGCATGTAGAAAACCTTTCCCATCTCTTCTTTTTTTACAGGAAAAAGCCAGTTTGAGTACAGCATCCTCATGTACACAAAGAGGGCAGAAAAAAAAAAAGAGGGAAAAAGGCTAAGAAAGATTCTACTTCTACCTAAACCTTCCTCTAAATCAAGGGGAACTTCTCATTTGCTGAACAAGAAAGGTCTAAGCAATCACTTCTAGCTCTGGGTCTCAAGGAAATAAGCGGTAATCCACACCAAACCAGATCAAGCTGTTTAAATACTCAGCATTGTACCTCACCTGGAACCCCTAATACTGTTTGTCAAATATCAGTGGCATTCATTTGCTGTCATTATTACTGCTGGATAGGTGGGAAACCGCAGCCTCCAAAAGAGTCACAGCTGTGAACCGGGATAGCACATTTGTCCTGTAAGGAGTCCGCTCTCATGACTAAGCACAGCTGCCTTTTGATGTCACTCCTACATTTGTTTCCACAGCAGTGCTGCCCTTCTATCCCACTTAATTTTCTTTCAGTTTTCTTTTATAATGTTGTCTTGATAGCTTTTGCAAAAATGGAAACATAAATAGCTGGATTTCACAGTTCAGGCTGGACTATGAGAAAACAGATATTTTGCCTAATGAGTTCATGCCTGGTACTTTAAGACTTTGCTTTCCTTGAAGGAAGGCATTCTTCTGTACCAGCTGGAATTTTATTTTGACTAAATCAGACAGAACAATGAAGGTTTTTACTTCAGCAATTACATCTATGCAGAACCCAAGTGGTTTATTGTGTGACTTAGTTTTTCAGGCGCCTTTTTTTCCTTTTGTTTGCACAGTGCCTCCATAGTAGTGCCCTGCTCTGCTGAGAACTCCCAGGCACTCCAGAGTCTTGGCAAACAAAACCAGTCATAGAAATGTTGAATATCAAATTAATTCCTATTTGGTAGCACACAGGAAAGCATTCTTGGGCAGTTCTTTCTTATACTTACTATGTCTGGGATTACTTTTCTCCTTCATTTTTACAGGTCTCCCAAAAAACATGTTTCTAGCAAACATGTGGAGGAGGTGCTGCTTTGTGGTAAGTTTAAGGAATGAACTAGAGGAAAATAGTAATATGAAATTGAAGTCCTTTTCAAAAGAGAAAGAGCAGGCTAAAATACTTGTTTCTTCTATAAAACTAAATAAACATCATGGCCACTATTGAAATAATAGAGAATAACATTTTACAGACTGATTTTTACAGCAACACAGGGCGTAGGAAAGAGAATATAGGAAAGTGCTTTGGTACAAGCCTGGTTGCTTTGCACCCAGTTTTGCTCTGGATAGCACTCAAAGGAGCCAGAAGAGCAATGTGGCTTGCCAAGATCAGCAAGAATTATTACTTGGAGAGTACATGCACTACCAGGATCTGGTAACTGGGGGAGTTAGGGGAGGAAATTATGTGTTTAGGTGAGGGGAAGGCTAACAGAGATAAGAGAAATACCAACTCTGTTGTGGAATCCAAGAAAGGAAGGGAAACGGTAGAGGAGAGGAGGGAAAGTGGGGGTCACTACTGCAAAGCTGACCCCAAGCTGACACTATTCACAGCAAGGTTAGAAGTGAAGATGATCAGATTTTAATGCATTTTCTTGGAGGAAATTTCAGAAGTCCATTTTTCTTTCTTTCCTTTTATTTTGCAATATAAAAATGTTTTCTATGATGTGAACGTTATTGCCTAGCTTCCTTTTAACTTTTGTTCTCTGCTTATTCCAGTATCACATTTACTTTGGATGACGTGTGTGTTATGTATGATGTTTGAAAGTTGAAAAATGGGTAGTTTATCTTTCAAAAATGACAATTTATCTTTCACTAGGGCATTTCAGTGGAAATTTCCCTCAGGTTTCCTAAAAATATTTGAACTAATAGAAGTTAAATAAAATCTAAACTGGGAATTCTATATAAAGATTAGCCAGGTGAGTGTCTATTACCACTGTCAAGTTAAAGAGACTGTGAGTGATGTTAAATAGAGATAAACGATTTTCAGCATTAAATGAGGTTGAATGAGGCAGGCAGAAGTAAGCCATCAGGCAGCCTCTGAAAACTAGCAGGAGACCTGCAGAGCTCAGACAGAAGCTCTTGGTGTACCTGCAGCTGTCAGCAAAGCCTTGGCAGCAAGCTCTCCTCTAGGCACCACTTACCTTTCAGATCCATAATCCATTTCCATAACCCACTAGCAGGGAAAGCTAATCCCCTACTTCAACACGTGAAAACTGGAGAATTTCACCAGTGACCCAAGACAGAGGGGATGGAAGTCCGTGCTTAGCTTTATGTTTAAAAGAAAAAAAGAAAGAAACAAAAAACTCTAAACTCTTCAACTCACAGCTATTGTCACTGGTTCTGATCACAGTTTCATCCTTTTGGGACACTGACACAGTGTCCACATGCTCCCAGTTTGTAGGGTAAGTGGTGACCTACTGGATACTTTACCCCCAAGCCGCAGAGAGGGTTGGCCCATGGGACTGAGCACTGTGACTCTTGCTCTCTGGACTAGAGGGTGCTGTATTACAGCCTTGGAGGAGCCCAAGCTCCCATATGTGTGAGCAGAACTTACAGCATCACTCCTGAACTCATTTACAAGGGTTTGTTGGAGCAAGGATGAATGTTGTTCCCTTGGATTTGCAAGTGTGGGATTGTAAGCAAGTGCCAGTGGTGCAGACAAGCAGGTTTTAAAGGGCAGGAACCATGAAAAGAGCAATTTCAGATGTTAATCTTGTTTCAGTAAAGGGATTAAATCCCAGAAGGCAGATTTTCAGATGCACAGGGAGCATGAAAAAAACACTGCAAATAAAATTATAAGCAATTCTTATAAGCTTATAAGATAAGGAAAATCTGTAAAGAAATGCATTTCCAGACTGTTGAGTAAGAAAAAGTAGGACATCTTAAAAGCACCTAAATTTCTAGAGGGCTCTGAATTCCAACCCTTTTGTAAATTAAGGTGATTTATTTTGCAGCATATTTCAAAATCAGACACAATTGTTCTTTAACCTTAACCTGTTTGGATGTTATAGCAAACTAAAAAAAGTAGAATTTATTAAGCAAAAAATTTTACTGTGTAGTTATGGATGAAATACATATCTGCCCATATTCCTAAATGTTTCATCAAGAAAAGATGGGGGCTTATCTGTAGTAATTTTAATTTATTCTTGAAAGCACACACTAGAGATTGAGAGATTGCTTCCTGTTGCATAAATTCAATCCTTAACAGCCTCCTGCTGGGAAATGGTAGGTCAATAATAGATCGAGAAGCCTTAGTAGTTTCAAAATAAATTTTTTACAAACAATTAATAGAGTGATGACGCATTTGGCTGTAACAGCTGGGATCCAGAACATGGATTATATTCTTCACTTGAGTTTTGTCTGTCAGATGGTGTCATTGCTGCTCCCCTCATGGGAGGAAAATATTTTAGGTTTTCAGAAAAGGGATCAGAGTTGGAAGAGAATCATCATTTAAACCAGCAATAAGGGAGGTGCCCCTTTCCAGAACAAAAAGTTCAGTGTTGAAGGGAAATACTGCTGCGGAAAAATGCAGCTCTCTTGGGGGTTCCAAGTGCTGAACTTGCTCCCTTTGTGTCAGAAAGCATCAGGGAATGAATTGGCATTGTTGTTAAGATGACTCATTATTTCTCCAGCTCTGGCTCCCCTCTGGCATCTCCTGGTCATTCTTCTTCCTCATGTGATTCTTCCCACAAAAAACCTTCTAAATACATGTCAGAGGATCTTTAGCCACAATGCCACCATGGCTTTTGTTTGGCAGCTGCTAAGAATCTTCTCTGTTAACTTGGGCCTGTAAGGCACCACCAGTTCTTGCAGTCCATTCTTAGGCATGAGAGAACTGGACTGCATTCTACACCAGCATTTTGTAACAGGAACTACATCTTCAGTCCCACCAGGTATTTGGAAAAGATCCTTCTGATGACTTAAGCTGTTTAGGTTTGTTTTGGCTGTTGAAATTCCCATAGGTGCAGAACAAAAGGTTTGTGAGCGGAGAGCAACTGGTTCCCTGGCAAAAGCACTCTGGAAAGAAAAACAGTCTTTTGGGCCTTAAAGAAAATGTAAAGCTGGAGTAATTCTGTCATCTAAAAAATCCATGACAAGGAGAGGCCAGGAAGTTTCGTTCACCTCCTCAGATGCAGTTATGCCAGCTAGTGGTATTATAGATCAGTTGAAGGACAAGCCTGGATGGTACATAGAGAACACAGAATAACAGTGCATTTCTTCTACATCATGGTGCAAGTGCATTAAAAATTAAAAAAATCTTTTGAGAAATAAAGAATATTTGCTCAAACCCAGCGATGTATCCTGGTAGTTACTTTCTGTGTCATGAGCTGCCTTGGCAGATTTTCTGCACCTCATGGTGAGTCAACACCTGGAGGGATTTGGAAGACGGGAGTAACTTGTGCGTCAGGAGCTGATCGAGAGTTTGATGGTTGGGAGGAAATACAGAGCTGGCAATCTCACAGGGATGTTTTAGACTCTCTTCCCTGTGCCTGTGATGTTTATGTGCTTAAGCTTAGCAGTGATCAGTCAGTAGCTGAAAATGCATCAATAAAAAAGAACCTATTCTTCCTTCCCACCTCAAAAGTTAATTTTGCATTCTTCACATAGTATTGTCCAGGCCCACAGGTTTGTGGGCTTTCTCCACTTAGCAGATGACTGGCAGTTCATACCGTGTTCTCTACACATATATTTTTCATGTCATTTCAGCTGTAGAAAATACACTATCTAGTGCAAACATAGAGGTTTACACTATTAATTTGAAAGATTGTCACACATAGATTTTCACCTGTACAACAGTGGGATAAAAAATTTTCAAGAATCCAGTCAAACCATGGCAGAAAACCAAGTCCAAGTGTTATCTAGAAGAAGATCTAATGTTTTATTTTAATTATAGTGAGAGCAGAAAGAAAATGAGATGCTTGGGGCTCTTCCACTGGGTGCCTGTTATTCATGTGAGCAACTTTTTATTATATTAGTGATTTGAGCAGAAGGCAGGAAAGATACATAAATGACTTTTCCATTTGTTATCAAAGGAAAATAATTTTAATTGGCCAAGCCTATACTGTGCTTCTTTCTAGGCCCAGACATTATCACAGAATCATGTAAGAGTTTGGGTTTGGAATGGACTTCTAAAGGTCATCTTGTCCAACACCCCTGAAATGATGTCAGGGACATCTTCAACTAGATCAAGTTTCTCTGGACAACTAGATCAACCTGACCTTGAACACTTCCAGGGATGAGGCATCCACTACATCTCTGGGTAACACATTGCAGTGTCTCATCACTCTCATTGTGAAAATCTTCTTCCTTAGAGCTAGCCTAAATTTACCATATTTTAGCTTAAACCCATTAAACATTGTGTTACTGCAACAGGCCCTGCTAAAAAAGTCTTTCTCCATCTCTCTTATAAGCCCCCTTTTAAGTATTGAAATGCTGCAATAAGGTCTCCCTAGAACCTTCCCTTTTCCAGGTTGAAAACTACAATTCTCTCAGTCTTTCCTCTGGCCACTTTTCACACTCCTCCAGACCTGCTCCAACAGGTCTATGTCTTTCCTGTGGTGATGACCACAGAGGTGGACGCAGTACTTCACATGGGGTCTCATCAGGAGAAAGAAGAGGGGTGGAATCCCCTCCCCTGACCCGTTGGACTTCAGAAGCCAGTCTTTGCTTTTCTGGGGCATTTGTGTGGGTCTCACTGCTTACTGCTAACACTAATAGGATGTTAAATGTGGTGTCACCACCTCAGTGATGCTGAACAGCTCTGGGACAAAGCCTGAAAATACTGCTGTTCTTGGAACATCAGTTCTTGACCACTGTTCCAGATATGCAAATAGGGATCAAACAGTTAGCCCATTGCTAACTGTATTGAATTTGCATTTCACTGCAGCTACCTTGAGGGAGCAGAATCTGAAAATATTAAAACCTCTCAAGCTGTTACCTCTGCTAGCACCAGTACAAATCTTTAGAAACAGTCTATAGATAAGAAGGTATTATAGGTTAGAGATGGAGAGGAGACTCACCTCGAGAGCAGCATTTAGCTACTGTTGGCTGTGAGCCTGAGAATGAGAAAACACCTAATGCACAAGGATATGCACTTCAACAGCCAATTGCCTACAAAACATACAATTCCTGACAGGAGGGGATGCCAGACATGTTGAGGAAGAAGCTTGACTTAGTTATCTTACAGAGCTTTTTCCTGAGCTTCTTTATTCATTAAAAGATGGAATGATATCAAATTTTGCTTACCATCAGGAAGTACTTGGCCTATTTACAATCCTGTGTGCTAGGGTCCAGCTTGGACTCTATTTGCATCCAAACAAAGCAGGTTTCTGATGGAAATTCAGTTAGATTCTTGCACTTATTCATCAAGTAGTTATCCAAACATCCAAGTGCTTCCTTGAAATATTGCAGCACTTATCTGTGGGAACTTGTTCTTCAGCTGTCAGTCTACAAACTGCATTCCATAGGAAATTTTTTGCTGATATTTTATCTCAGGGATGTTTTCTTGGGGGCATTATTAGAAGTGTTGATTCGTGGTAGATCTGGCAGTGCCCAGTTAACAGTGGAATTACTGACCTTAAAGATCTTTCCCAACCTAAATTGTACTGTGATTCTGGTAGGTCAGCCCAGATCTCTCCTCTGCCTTTTCAGCTTTTCAGAATGGTTATGTGCATTCCCTAGTGGAATAAGCTCTGTAGTGATCGACACATTATTTTATGAAAAAATGGTAATAAAGAAAAAATCCCGTCTTTTGTAGTTCCTCACAGCAGATAAGAGTATGGTAATTTTAATTCAGTTTTATTCCCAAATTGCTGAGGAATTATTGTATTTTCCTCTCATTCACAAGGAACTGGAAGCACACAGAAAGGATAAGTGCACAATTTGACTGACTTCCTGCCCTGCCACCCTGGATCTGGTGAGTTGCAGCCCTGGTGCTCTGTCCCTGGGGGTGATCTGAATGCACGCTACTGGTCATCGGAGTCATGCAGGTTCAGTGTGTAACACTTCTTGAATAATGGGTTGAGAAATGAGCCAGAGCTGGCTGCATAAACCTTGTCATATTTCATGCAGACAGCTGCCAGTCTCTGCACTGTTTGCTGTTGTCATTTGTGTTTTCTGTCACCCAGATAAGACATCACCAAAAATAAATACCTGGGAAAAAAAAAATGATGGCTCTGCAAAGATTTCTGTGGTTTTGCTTTCTGCAAAGATTGCTGTGCTTTTTCTCTCCATGTATATATATTGTGTTACTCTTTCCTGAGGGCTAAAAGAAAAGAATAAAACCCATGTATTAACTCTCCCTTTAAACAACCTATAAGAAAAATATTGCTTGGTACTCTTAGTCCAAATACACATAGTCAGTTTTTTGAGATAAAGGTTAAGTTTTGGTTTGAAGAGAGGGTTTAAAAATCCAGGATCTGTAACATTTATCCTGTGTCTTTTGAATAATATTTTCACTGCTTTAGCAATGGTCTTATATGTGCTGGGAAAGGCGTTCAGAGAAATCATGCTGCTCTATGTGGAGCTCATTGCTAACAAACATGGTCTGGTTTTCTCAGACATAACTGACTGCAGCCCTCTGAAGTCAGAGCTCTGTGACTGAGCCTGTATTTTTGTGGGTATCTATGTCTAGATTTTGGAATGCATTTTTAGCAGCCAAACGTTAAAGTTTTGGGAATGTAAAAATTGCTGCTGGCAACAGGTAGAGACGAAAACAGAAGTTTCTTCAGAGGTACCAGTGAGATGTAATAGAAAGACTGACCTTACTATTTCATGAAAAATCATGTGGTAAGGGACTGCCTAGACCTTGTAGCAATGCAGATAGTGTGAAGAGAAAAGCCCTAGCTGCAGGATAGGGCCAAGGGTCATGGAAATGCAACATTTCTTCTTTGCTGAATTCTTCCTGGCTATTACCTGTCCATGAAAGAATATGAACCAGAATTAGAAGCAGGACAGAACTGTGATTTTTTTCTCTGTTCTGATTTGTCTTTGTTAATAATGGTGGTCAGTCACTGACCCAAAGCCACGCTGCATCTTTCCAGAGAATTACAGAGCTGCTGCTCTGGATGTGGATATTGGATCAAGTTCCTGCCAAAAAGTCCTTGACCGGATTTCAGCTACAGCATGTGAACTGCTGATGGCTCCCCTCATCCCAGTGTCTCAGGGAAGACCCTAACCCTACCCCTAACCACAGCCCAAATTCATACCTATTGTGTTAATTACCTCATAACATCCTCCAGGAAGAGCTGAATGACCCCAGCAGTACTCTCATCACTCTACTCCTTTCAGTGACACTGCAGCACCAGTTCTGTTTTGTCAAGCCAGCTCCTTCAAGCCTTACCACAGGGGTTATTATGCTGTCTATGGCTCTGAAAATGAAGGATACTGACCTTCCTCAGATAAAGAGCAAAACAAACTTGAGACAGGATGTGGCTCTTCCCTGACCATGAAAATTGAATTACATCACTAGAAAAGAACAAATGAAATAGCAAAATACTGTCAGTTTAGGATAGAAATTCAAAAGTGGTGTGAATCATGAGATTAGTGAGGTTTTGGAACAGCTGCCTAGAAAAAAAAAAAAGAAAAAAAGAAGCAAAAAGTCCTTATTTTGAGAGGGGTTTTAGCCTTTTTTTAATAAAAGAGATTTTAAGATGTGGTTTACTGAGCAGCCAGAGTCTCAGTCACTTCCAGTCAGATGTGCTGTGCTGGGAGATCTCTCTTCCCTCCCAATCTCCACTTTTTTTTTTTTTTCAGATGAAAATTTGCCTGGTGGTCCAATAAAGCTTTTGTTCATGTGCACAAATGGCACATTCTCTAGACAGCCAAGGCTGTCATGGACCTGATCACTGTATATGTGTCATGCTGCTGCTCTCTTCTTGCACAGCTTTAGCCTCCCTTGGAGGAGCTCAATTAAATATAAGTCTGCTGACAAGGCTTAACTATTATTTTTTGCTTCCATCTCAGGTACTTCTTTTAACTGGGTCAAAGTAAACCCATTACCCTCTATGTTTGGTACATGGTAGGAATATTTACCTGGCAGAATTCATAACTCTTTAATGTTTTCTAAAGGATATATTGATTCACCTAACCTTGAGGTCAGTCTCATTTCTGTGTAGATGAACTGTGCAACACTTGTACGTTTTGATAGCAGTGTTTCAGAACCAAAAAGGAAATGCTCTGATGTGCAAAAACTACCCTTGAGACCTTCCCTAAGTTCAAGATGTGCACAGCAGGGCTACAGAAGTGCCAAGCCATTTCTGATGCAGGACAGGCAAGGGCAATTTCTCAGAGCAGATTCAGAAGCCCTCGCAGTCTCACCTCTGTCCTGACCATTCCCAATGGGCCTTGGTCTGTTTGAGTATTGCCAACTCAAATCCAAGAGAGATTCTCTGGGAAACTCCATTTCAAAGTTAAGCAACCACAGGCAGAGGCAACCCATCAAAGCTGGCCTTGCACGGGCAATCAGTGGGAACTTGCTCTTACAACAAAGGCCACTGCTGGGAGGTGTCAAAGCAAACTTTCTGTAGGAAAAGGCAGATGGTTTTCTTCTTCAGGGACTTTGCAACTGCAAATTCTACAACATATTTTGCAAATGAGACCCAAACATATTTATCATTTTCAAGTTTGTTCTAAAATCTAACAATGTCTTCTCTGCCTCTACTTAAGCTGAACTTTTTGTCTTGCTCCATCCTGACAGGCTGCCTAGATAATCATCATCTTTTTATATTGTTCAGTAATGTCCTAATTTAGCTATATCTTTTCTATACCAAATTATTATATTTTTCTCATTTTTTTAGGTTTATATTGTCTAAATTTCAAATAATTTCTACAACTATTTAAATGCAATTTCTTTTAGTCTTTATGGGTGCTAAAACTAAGCTGCCTGAGGTGTAGTTCTCTAGATCACCATTTCTTTCACTTTTTAAAAAAGTTGTTCTCTTTATAGTATTTCTCCTTCTCAGTGTTCTCTGGGACTTAATTATTTTTTAGTAAATGTGCTTTTTTTTTTTTGTTAAAAATCATAATTATTCAAGCACATACAGTTTGGCCAGATCTGTAAGAAATCAAGGATATGTTCATCTTGTGCTGTTGAGGTGAACACCTCATGTGTGGAGACACGAGGTTTGACTCCATTTCAGAAGGCTGATTTATTATCTTATGATATATATTATATTAAAATACTACATTAAAACTATACTAAAAGAACAGAGAGAAAAGATGATCAGAAGGCTACAAAGAACAAGAATAGACTAGAATAACAAAATTTTGTGACTCTCAGAGTCTGATGCAGCTGCATCTGTGATTGGCTCTTAATTAGAAACAACCAACATGCGCCAATCACAGATGCACCTGTTGCATTCCACAGCAGCAGATAGTTATTGTGTACATTTCTTTCCTGAGGCCCTCAGCTCCTCAGGAGAGGAAAAATCCTAGCAAAGGATTTTTCATAAAATATCATAGCTACATTGTACTTTCCGCTCACCTAAACAGTCTTTAATCTTCTCTTTCCCCTCTGCTGGTGTGGACTTTCTTCCTCAATGTCCCTCAATTGTTTAAATAACAATCATTATTAAAATTTTTGTGAAAGTGACACCTAATAGGTTCCAAGAATTTTAATCCTCTTCCCGATGACTGTTTTCTCTCCTTTTCTCATAAAATATATATAAATGAGAATGTGGAACATTATTTAATTTTTTATGCATTTAGTCAACGTTGGTTTCACTTGATACCATTCTGCAGCTTTCACTTTGAAATAAACTTCTCCTCTTCATTTATTTTGTGTCCTTGATATTGCTTTGTATAGGAATCAGCATTTCTCCTGAAATATTTTTACCCTTTGGTATTCTTATTCGTGGGCACCTTGCCTTCCTGTCTGCAGCCTGCTACATTGGCCCTTTTGAAGCACAGAGCTAATAATCATTATCTGCTCAGATTCAGTCCTTTCTCTTACAACCATGAACTCTATCAGGACAAGATAATTTTGACTTAGATTGTTTTTTGTGATTAAAAAAAAATCCTGGTCAAACACAATAAAAATCAAGACAATCAGGGACAATTAGAGACTGAATTCTAGGACAGTGAGTTGTGCCTCAAGGAGGAGGAAATGTGCCAAGAATAACAACAGATGTTCAGTTTACAGCTGTCAGCATTACAAAGTGAACAAAAAGCAAATATGCTGACTATATAGAGGAACAGCTATTACTTGTATTCCACTCTCAGAACAGCTAGGAAATGCAGGACACTTGTGCTGATGAAGCAGAGGGCTGGCACAGTGGATTCAGCAGCAGCAGCAGCAGCAGCTTTATGGGCAACACCATCTCCCTTACAGAATTGACTTCCCTGTCTTGGATGAAAACCCAGCTCCCATGGCATCCTCACAGTAAAGCATTTCTTCCATAAATCTAATCTGAACCTACTCTCAGTCTGAAGCTGTTTCCTCTTGCCCTGTAACTACCTACTCTCGTATGAGTAGCCTCTCTCCATCTCTCTTGTAGGGTTCTTTAAGGTACTGAAAGGCTGCAATTAAATCATCTTCATCAGATACCTTTTTTCCTCTAGGAGGCACTCATCTGTTACTGCAAGAAATGCCCTTCACTTGAATAAATTGAGTCACCCCCCATCAGCAATTGCAGAGATATAAGGAAAAAACTATACTCAGGAAGTGTTGAAAGCAGTAAATATTTAAATTTGGAATAAACAGTAACAATATTTTTGCATCTTTCTTCTTCCTCAGATGTCTCATTTTTAATCTTCTTCTTCTTCCCTCCCCACCATCATACCTTACTTGTTGCTCATGGAATCATTTCGTGGCTGCAGGTAACAGGGCAGTTCTCTGGTAACACAGCATGAGCTCTCTCCTGTTCCAGTTTTTATATAGTTCAATCATGTGGTACCTGAGTACAGCCAACACTGTTGAAAAACTATATTGATGCCCCAGGAATTTATAGAGAGATAAAATATGGGAGGTAAAAATCTTTAGATCTTGGACAGGATTTTTTTCTGGTTTCATTTATAAATTTAAAATGTTACTTCTCCAGCACTGGCAGCAGTACCAGGTACAGATGATCAGTAAGTCAAAGAAAACTGCTGAAAACCTGTGAATTCCCATCTGGTGAGAGCTGGCTGGCAGAGCCATGAGGTCCATGGCACCAGGCTGACCCTTTCCACCTGCCCACAGTCTGAAGGGCCTGAAAGCCTTGGATTTATCTCTATTTTGTTTTACTGGCAAATGATATTGGATAATTTTACATTCTTTCTGCAGCTACCAAAGCCTATAATTTAGCTTTCTTAGATCTTTTGTAGAAAGAAAGCAGGTAGATGGAAACCTGCCATACTTCCTCTAGGCAGGGAGGTATCCACACGTAACACCCCAGGTTTTTTAATAGCTATGTAAGATAAGCAGACTGCCCCAATGAAACCTCCATTACCACAGTGTTTTTCATCATGAATGCAACCCAGGTGTTTTTATTTGGTTGAATAAATAATTTGTATAAGCTTGTATGTGTGTATGCCTAAGATGTATTTACTGAAGTGGTTGCTGCTGCTATTTGTCCAGCTAAATCTATTTTATATTTTGGGGTAAGAAATTATTTTATGCACATTACAGTCTCCTGCTTCAAACCTCTTAGAGTAAGCACCCTGACATTTAGAAGAGGAATAAGGATGTCTGTGAATACAATATTGTCATAGACCTTAGAGAAAGTTGAAAATATTTAAAAGGAAAAGGGACAGTTGCTTTAAACAGGAAAGGTGGAAATCAGTTCTTTTTCATGTGATTATCTTTAGGCAATACTTTCTATGTGCATGCATTGCCTCTGCACTAGACTATAGATCTTAACACCCAGTGTTAGATGCCAACTGAGTCTTGGGCATTGCTTACAACTCTGACGTACAGCAAAATATTCATACCACAGAGATCTATGTGCATGAAGGAAAGTAACTTTCAACCATGGTAAAGTGAAAATTACAAAAAAAAAAGAAAAAAAGAGAAAATTTTCAAAATGCGCATGTTGAATATTTACCTTTAAACAGTAACCAAAAAGCATACCCTGACACAGAGCAGAAAGAAACATGCCACTAAAGCAAACTCTTTCCTGGCTATTGTAACTTCATAAACTCTAGTTTTATCCAGATGACAAGGCCTTACTGGCTTTCAGGTGGATAAAAGTGTGACTCAAGAGCAAAAAATTAATAATCTTTGTCAAGTTTCAAGATCAAAATAGTGAATTTTAAAATGAGGTGCCTGTCTGCATCTCACTGAACCTTGAAGCTATCTGGGCACCTAAAGGTCATCTTCTCAAGGGTGCCTAGAGCAGGCTCCTGGCTCTCAAAGGAAGTTTGTATTGGTGGCATTTTCAGAACAACTTTGTGGGCAGAGGTAGACCAGCTTGTAGGCCATAACATGATGGGCAAGCCTGTTCTTTTCCACTGTCTGATATTCCCATCACAAAAGCATGGTTATTTCCAAGGTCAACGTTTGCAGAGTCTCTTACATTTTACCAAATCCCATGGTTTTTCCCCATCTACAAGGTGTTTCATGTGAATGTTTTGGGGTTTTTTTCACATCCTCTTCTGATTAATTTTGTTTTAGTTTTACAAATGAAAATTTTTGGCAATGATAATTGACACCTGAAAATATATTTTCCTTTGACTATATAATATCCATTGAACATTGAGGAAAAATAATAATGTGTTTTTGCTGACTACACCAATTTGTGCAAAGCACAGATAGCAAGGTTATTTATATATGTATTTGGCAGGACAAAGAATTCCTATTTTTGAAGCATGAGAGAGATGGGACAACATGATACTCCCTTCATTTTATGAACTATGTACCAGTCACCTGTCGTCTGCCACTTCCTCCCCACCACTGTGCAAAGAGCAAAGAACTGAATTTAGGTCTTTCAAGGCCTAAAGATTTGATCCAGGATGCCTCATTCCTGCAGCTTATGGCTGAGCTTTGGTCCCAGGAGACTGACTCAGTCATGTCAAGGGAGGAAAAAGACAATCCAGAAAGAAACTATTATTACTGTGTGTCAAAGAATGAAAAGCCTGATATATTAGTGTATGTAAAGGAGAATGTGAGATGACATACCCTGTCATCAGCACAGGTCCCTCACTCACTTACTTATGTGACAGCCCGTGATAGGAGAAAGTTGACATCAGAGATATGAACTCAGCCCACAGAAACAGCAGACTTGAGACCATGTGTCAAAAAGTTTCTTTACTTGATAAGCAGCTGAGTCTAGACTCAGTATTGGAGGTTTATTTTGATCTTCTCATGTCTAGCTGATAATTGCAGTAACTTGCATGCTTCAGCAGTTAAATGAGTCCTGGAAGCTGGTTACTTAAAGACATTACTTTAAAAAATATTATTCTTTATATCGAGTTTTCATTTTGTAAGCCCCTTTGAGTCTTGGAACTCAGAGGAAGTGCCATTTTTTCCTCCCAACATCACACACAAAGGAAAGGAAGTTTTCCTCCTTTTTTTTTAATAGCAGAATAAACACTGAGAAAATCACCCACATAAAGTTTTTTAACAAATCTGCCATTTTCCCCAATTAAATTGCAAGTTTCCCCCAGTCTGCAGAATTCTTAAATATACTCACAGCAAAGTGGAGAAGTTAACTAATGACCTATCCAAAAAACTTCACCTTGGCAGAAACAGCTGCTGTAGAGCCTTTTTACTTCATGAGCAAGTAGTGCAGGTAGTCATGGTTTACCTGTGTTACAGTGTATTGTTTTGATCAAGATATTGGAGACTCTTCTGGCGCTTCCATACTCCACTGTGCAACATTTTCAGCTGCTGAAATAGTCCTCAAACCCTTGAGACAGCCCCTTCTCCCTCCCTCCTTCCTTCATTTTGTTTTGATAGCACAGCCCAACCCAACCTCTGTGTTTGCACAGGGCTTTTAACTACCAGCCTGAGGCAAGTTGAAAGTAGCAGAGGAAGGAAGGGAGCAGATCAGGAAGCCACTAAGCCAATTTTCCATTAACCAAATGAGCAGACTCCTGTAACTTTTCTTTGAGGTAAGGAAAACTGAGAAATGAAAGTCTCTCTCTTCTGTAGGTCACTCATTAATTCAGAGCTTACTGCACCTTTCAGACTGTACAATACTGATTTTTGCTAGCAGGGCTGCATTCAAGCTGTTGATATCTACTGCCTTGTTCCAATAATATCTCAAGAGACAGGCTTAAATTTTATAAATTAATTGTCCTATGTAAAGTCAGATGCCAATCTACAGCAGTATTGCTCTAAACAATGTGATAGTGTTTTTGGGTTTTTTTTTTTTTTTTTTTTTTGGGAAAAGAAAAATAAAAGCAGCATTGTCTTGCTTAGAATAAAATGCATCCATTTCCATTTGCAATTCATGCAGAATTTAAGAGTTGAACCTATTTCATATGCAAATTAACTTTCCCTTAATAATGAATTTTTTTCTGGACTTTAGAATAGAGTTGCACTTTTATTTTTTGCAGGTAGCAAGAAAAGAACAAAACAAAGATATCACTCCTCAAGTTAATTTTTTTCATGTTTGGAATTTTGCACTTTACAGATAAAACCCCAAGATCTTAGTGGGAAATTGATGCTGAATGTCAAAATCTAAATAAGATTTATTTTTCAGAATGGACACAAAGGTGCTTTGTGGAACTCCCAGGCAGGTGAAAGGTGCTTGGCACTTCCATGTCAAATAATGTATATATACAAATACATAGAAATCATCCCCCTTTCCTAGAAAGATTAAATGACTTAGTAAATCTGCAATGCTGGATGAAAGGTTAAACTTTTCATTACCATGCCTCATGTGCAATTATGTACAGACTCATGGGCAATCATTATCATTAAAATAAAGTAATTTTAAGAAAATCTGTATAAAATACTTGTTTTCCCTGACAAACAAAACCTATTCTTCCCTAGAAGCTCTGGAACACTTCCTTTGAAAAACAGGTCAGTTTCTTCTCTCGTCTTAAACAATACTGGCTAAAAACTAATCTGAAATGTCTTTCCTACTGACTCCTCCATGTCCAAAATATTTAACTGTGGGTTATACATCCTCTAGAGTTTAGCAGTTCATTCATTATAGAAACAGCTCCAGGCTCCTGCATTTCTGAGAGCAAAACCTAATTTCTTTCTGTCAATACAGGCACAAATCCCAGATTTGACTCTTTAGTTTTTACACCTCGTGACAAAGTCAGAAGTTCTTGGCCCTTCTCTGCCCTGGGTACTCTCATTTCTTCCCAGGTGCTTTGTTCCTACTGCCACACCACATACTCCCTGCATGGCTGCTTGGTGCTGGAAACCAAGTCAGGAGTTAGAACTATTAAAAAAAAAAATTATGAACTTAGATCAATCCTTAGTCAATTGCCCAGAAGATCCCTGGCAGAAAAAAAAGGGAAAAAAAACCAAGGCAGAATGATAAAGGCCATATCCTAGAGCAGAAAGGCAGGAATGAGGTGCTCATATGGATATAAGTCTTGAAAGTCGCTGAGAAACTGAATGCCTGAGTGTTGGGGTGTCCCTGGCAGAAGGTGGAAGGACACATCAGAGAATGAAGGCAAAAGAAAATTATGTTTTTAAAAGTAGGCTTCCAGACTAATGAACCGGATTTGTTAAATGCTATAATTTCTCCATCTTTAGTGAATTCTGGGAACTATTATTGACACCTGACTTGTTAAAAGAAAGTAGCCATTATACAGGAAGGTATACAGGTCAAAGTGCAGCATTCTGAAAGTAATAGCATGATGCCATTTGTATCCCAGGGGCTACAAATGGGATAATTTTCATGCTAATCTTTGCAGTCATGCTTACTCACAGTGTTAACAAAAGGGAAAATTCTTCCTCCCATCCCTTGGGTACAAGGATGATCATCCATGGTATAACAAGTTTCAGAGTTTCATAATAGTTTCACTATGTAAATTGACTTCACCTGGTCATCTGCTCAACTGTATGTGTTCAGGAAATGTAGTAGGAGATGTCTTCAGTTTGATTCAGGAGGATAGCAAAGAGTGATGTCTGAACAGACTCTCTGTTAGGAGGTGGAAAAACTTTGTAAGGAGTAAGGGAAATCAGACCTCACATGTATTACAGAAATGCTCAGCATATGCAATGGACTAAGCAGGAGAAAACTCCAAGTACAGCCTTGTGTGAGTCATTATGTTTTACCAGGTGACTGATCAGCATATCCCCAAGGCTTGTCTGTGCCTCTGATATGTGCTATTTGTGATTAGATATGGCGTCACTGAAATGGAGAGTAGCTGAGTTCTTATTCTCTTCCCTCTTACATCAATGCACGCAAGGAGCCAAGGGAGTCAGAGATGTGTGAAGGTATTAGCTCTAATTCCCAGGCTTTCATACCACTAGTCTGCTATTGAACCGTTAGAGTAAAATAGATAATTTCCAAGTTTTGTCCCCAGGATGATTTCCTCAGCTGCCCTCCTACCTCGCAAAGAAGTAGCAGTACACAGCATAAATTCAAGCAGGAAAAAGTAGGTTTAAGAAGCCACCTAATACTCTCTCCAGAGATCAATGTCTGGATGGATATAGAAAATCCATTGTTTTTTTTCTAGCTGCAGTCAGTAAGTTTTAACACTGAAGATGAACCACTAGGAGCAACTTATAGGCATAGTAAAACTGGAGGTTGTCAGTCTGTTGATGAGCAGGAGTCAAAGGCTAAAATCTTTCTCCATGCTGGGAAGCACTTTGTCTGGCAGGCCTAACTTGAGCTCTGTCTGAAGACGTTGTTTTCTTTCAAATTCTATGACTGCTCCTGTTTCTTCTGTTCCATTTCACATTTGTTGGGTGTCTCAAGTCACGCAGCTGCCATGAAGAATGTTTATAAAAAACCTCCTCCTGGAGACTCTATAAAAACACCCAGGTAACATCCTGATAAAGAGGGAGAGAGTGAGCAAGAGAAAGACCAAGAGCTCTGAAAGGAGAGAGAAGAGCTCACCATGATCTGCAAGGCAGGGAACAGCTGCAGGACACTGAGATGCACAGGAGGATGTGGGTGTCTGGAGCTTAGGTGCAGTGGGGCTGGTCCTGGGGCAAAGGTGGAATGTCCATCCCCTTCCAAATGGGTTGTAGGAGACTGCAAAGGGCACCTGGGGAGCCCGTGCTCTGCAGATAAAGGTATCTCACCCAAGGGAGGGATTCCTTTGTATAACATTCCCCTGAGAACCCAGCCTCTGGGTGACATCGTTGGACACCGTGGGCAGCAGTTCTGGTGTGACATCCTGCTGTGCCCAAGAGGATCAATTCACCTCTAGAGCATTTGGTTTTCATGGTGAGTGACTCTCAGGGTCACTGCTCAGTGATCTGCTGCTCACTTGGCTGAGCAAAACACATCCTTTTGCCAGGGTCAGACCTGGAACCCCTTGTGCAGGAGATTCTGACTGAGCCATGAGAGAGCTGCTTAGTAAAGAGGGAACATCCACCCCACCCCTCTTTCTGCCCAAGGGGGACCTAAACTCCACTTCTACTAAGAAATATGAGAAAATATCTGAATGAGTGACATGCCAGATTTAACTCTTCTGCTTTACTTTTTTTTGGGGGGCAACTTCAGCTCTCATCCTCAGGAACATCAGCCTCATGGACCACCCCAGAGCATTTTGTGGCACTCTGAGGACTGCTGGACATACATCACTTCCATCTCAGCAGCTCCTTTGCTGATGCCAAAGCAAGAGGCAAAATATTCTTCTTGCTCTTAGATTTATTCAACATCTGCACATACAGAGATCTAGCTCAACTGTTTCAGTTATCCACACAGCTATAAAGGGAATTAAAAAGTCTTTGGTTTTGGCATAGGATTACTAGGCGTGGAAATTGGCCTAGGATTTGGCCTAGGATTACTGGGGTTGACTCATCCATAACTGGGGTATGTCAGAACAAAAATTCTTTGAGAAAAGAGATATGTTTGCTAATGATTCAATAGGAATTTTCCAGCAGCAGTATTCCCCTTCCAGTGTGAGCCCTGAGGACATACTTCAGATGCATTCTTGACACAGAGAATATCCTAAAGTTCTGGGGACAGCAGTTTTATCATCAAGGACACAGGGAAATTTCTGAGATGGACTCATTGTTTTTCTCCTGCTATCAGAGAGACAGGTAGCAGTGCCTTTTTTCTCTCAATTAATGAAATGCAGACACAGAGATGTGAAGTAATCCACAAAAAACTGTAACCAGTATTGCTTTGGAATCACAAATCTGATAAAAGTATTCTTTTTTTTTTTTTTCCTAAAGAAAGCTCCCTGAAGCACAATTTTATCTCAGTTTTAATAACTTAGAAGCATTGTGATATTAGCCTCACTTTCTTATAGAAGCACTGAAACACTAAACAAGACTATAGTAGATTAGGGATTCTTTTTACAAGAAGAATATCTATGCTAGTTCTCTGAATAGTGTCTAGGAAGTTATTTTTTAAATGACCTTGTGGATCTTTCAGCTTTTTTCATTGTGTTAATGTGAGAAGACTTATTTCTAGAATTTAAAAAGGCAGGAAAAATCCCTCATTTTCTAATAAAAGCAGATATTTTCTCAACCATTGCTAGTAACTAGGTGTTATTAGAAACATGTGAATATATATACACACATAGATAACATATATTTTAAAACAAAAAAATTATTTTAAATACACAGCCAAGATTTTTAGTACTGTCCACAATAAATACAAATTTAAAGACACAATGATGCTGACACTCTTGTAGCAGTAGTCTTAGAAAGGGCACAGTGGCATAATATTGTGAAGGAATGTCTTCACATGTGCATGATGCTGAAAGATGCAGGGCACAGAAAGGAAAGAGTTAAATGCACAGTGTCTGTGTGTGAATCCTTCTGTTGTAATAATCATGAAAAAACAGAATAATCAGATAACTATTACTATAAAATCTTTGCTGATGTAAATGACCGCTTAGTAAAGTATTACTGCAGGACTTACAGAAATCTTTGCCATATCAAGTGAACAGAGCCAAAAGTTTCCAGCCTTTGCTCTAATAAAAATTCTAAACTTGCTGCTGGGTGCAACCCTCACAATGGGTTAAAAGCCTGGGCCTCTTACATGTTGTATCTCCTGAGATCTGTCTAGACAAACCAACCACTTCCTTTTGTCAAGAATGTTCATACCACAACAAGAAAAGCCACAAGGTCTTGGTCATCTCCTCCTGTGTAAAATCCTACAGCAGAAGATGGGCTGGGGTGGAGGAAAGAGTGCCTCAAATTTTCCCCACCTTGAGTTGAATACCAGTGCTGGAGCTTGCCTCTGGAAACCCAGCTGTGGAGCTCTACACTGTGCATGGCTACTGGGCCATCCCATCACTACAGCTCTCCATCAGCCACGGTCCTTTCAAGATGCTGTGTCAAAAAAAATCCCATGAACGAACAATAAGTCAACACTTTCTATAGCATAGGACCCAGGGAAATCTCAATAAAGCTACAGTTTTGTAATGTTTTTATTCATAAAAGGCAAAAATTTGGTTTATGACTCCCTTCATCTTTCTCACTTTCCAGCTCCTCTTTTCCTTATATTCAATTTACTATCTGTTCCTTTAGGTGAAGAGATGGGGCCTCAATGTCTCTTTTTCCACACCCTCTTAAGAAAAAGGCTTTTTTAGTATGAGATTAATATCCATTGTTTGGTGTGCTGCTGTTACCCTCTACTACCTATATCTCTTTAGTCAATGGGGACCAGTACGGGAGCTGCAGGTGCCAAGTATATAATGTAGGGAGCGTTGAGTGTGATAGTGAATAAGCAAGTAGTGTTTGCTGTGAAAATATGTCATGAAACAGCATTTCTGTTATGAGGGTAGTTAAGAATGTTTCTGCACTCATTGACTCTCACAGAAAAATCTTTTTCCTCCCTGGGACACAAGAAAATCCCATTTCACAATCGGTGCCTCTCTAAAGGCTCTCAGCACTGCAGGCATCAAGGTGAAGCCTCTTCATGGCTGCAGCACCTCCTGCAAGGCTGCAGAGCCTGATACTGCTCCAGCTGCTCCTCTGCCTCTCCTCAGATGTAGCATTCCCCTCACTCACAAAAATCACTGGCGCAGGAAAGGTGCTGGGGCTTATGCATTAGCTGGAACCTGCTGGGACACACAGATGTAACTGAGGTTATAACTGAGGTTATATCTGAGCTTGGTGATTCCTATTGACTAGGAAACGTGTTGCTAAATGGGAAAAAGACAGAACATCAAAGCCTCAGGTAACTTGATAAAATAACTCAAACAGGAAACAAAAGTCAGTGCCTTCATCAACACAGCCCAAACATGACAGGTCAGCCTCCAGACAGATTTCTACTTAGGTATTCTCTAAGTACACTGAAATGCAGCATCTGCAAATCTAATGTGTCAGCTCTTGATCTGCTTTGTGCCTCTTCTACACTTTCAGAGCTGGGTGTGCTTCTCTTCTCTTGCTCTGCCACATGACAGTTCACTTAACAGTTCACATTGATTTAAAATTAAATCAATAAGGAAAACCAAGGATTAAAATCCATGAATGATCAATTCAGCTTCCTGATGCCGCTTTAGGCATATGACCATACAAAATTCTATTATTACTTAGCTTAATTGATGAAGAATTTAACATGCCAGTAAAATCACTGGGAAAGAAATTCAAAGAAATGGGCTCCCCTGCCATGAAGAGGTGAGGGGCTGAAGCTATCTGGCTCCCCATACAGGTGGTTTTGCTGTTCATTCTGATCAATTTCTTGCCTGTGCCAAGGCTGAATTGTTAATTATGCTGCACACTTGCTTTGTGTTAAAGGACAAAGAGAGTTCAAAGGCAGGTGAGGTGCTTCATGAGTAAGTACAGCTCTGAGCATGGCATAGATCCCAGGACACCTCTCCTGAGTCTCTCCTTCAACACATTAGCATAACAGTTGTGGTATTAGCTTCCACAAATGTAGGTGTGATTGCAAAGCCAACTTTGTGAGCACAGCAGGTCCTGTGCAGGTCTTTGGAGCTTGTCCCTTATCTGATCACTGTAATTAATAGACAGTTTTGGACTGACCACAGCTTTTGGAGTCAGTGAAGAAAGGGACTTCTACCAATTTTTGGACAGCCTCTCCAGGGTCAGTGAGCTGAGTAAATACCAGCACTTGATATGTACCTTGGAGTGGCAGGTGAGAAGAATGAACACTTGTAGATGAACATGCTTTTCAGATTCACAGGGTTGAAGAGGTCTGATTTGTTTCCTTTTCTTCTGTAACTGTTTATAATCAGAACTATGCATGGAGAGAATAAATATTCTGATTATATTTTCTTCTATTAAGTAAAAATGAGAAACAGCAGTGTCATCTTAATTGCAGAGAATAAAAAGTGAATTGTTATTAAAACTAGGACCACTGTTTGTCATGATAACACACTAGCTTGCATTTATTTCCCAACTTCTCCTCAAAACACTTTGCATGTTCCTTGTAGACTTCCTTGCAGTCATTGAAAATTTCACCCTTTACAGGATTATAACCTCATTGAAAGCCAAGGAAGCAGCAAGAACAGTTGAACAGAAAACAGGGTGCTTTCATGAAAGAGGTCAGAAAAAAAAAGTAGCTTCCAAGTCAGGAGGTGTTAAGTATTGGTATGCCGAGGTTTGCAACTGAGTACATGTTTGCTGCCAATTCCATGCTGGATTTACTCTACATGGAAGAGGACAAGAGATCCCTGAATCCATGTGTCAGAAGAGGCAGCATGGACCCACTGTGGGCACCAGGCTGGCACTCTCACCCCATCAGTGCTTCTGGTGACAGTGCATGGCCAGTGTCATTGGTCACTCACCAATGGGCAAGCCAGGCTCCTGGGCAGCCAGAGCCTGGGCTGCACAGACAGGGCTGCAAAGGTCCCAGCACTCAGCACCTCCAGGTCTGGCAGTGCCTCAGAGAGGGCAAAGGAAAGGTGGTCTCCTGTCTTACTCAATATCAGACTGAGGAGTCATTCAAGCAAGGCAGAATATGTAAGATCCACATATATGGAAATGGGTTTAATGCTTTTTCAACTACTAGCACTCACTGTTGCAAAGTAGTAACAGAGGCAATAACTATATACAATTTAAACTGGACTTGAAATTCTGAAAACCATTGGATTTTTGGTTGCATTAAACTTTAAAAACTTGGGACATGAGGTAAACATCATACTGTTTCTCTGATCAGGTGAACGTATGAAAGGAGGAGCTGGCAATAAATATGTAGGCAGATGATTTGGTAATTATTTACATGAGTGTTCCTGTATTTCCCCTCAGAATGTAGCTAGTCCTCACCATAAATGACGTATGAAAACATGCTGAACAACGAATTGTTCCAGAAGGTCAATTTTCTTGCTCTTAAGAATCCTCCAAAATTGAACCCAGCTACAAATATTCCCTCAAATCTGGTTTTCACTTTGGATTTTAACACCTAAAATTGCACCAAAAATTAAACTGTAAAAATTGTTTTCTGGTTGCTGTATGACCATGAGTTTTTTATATCAGGGCAAAATATTTTAAAAGCAAAATTCTTGCTTCTTGCTTAATAACCTGTCACTTGCTTCGGGTGGCCTTTCCCTCCTCCCTTTTTTATTTGTATGTTCATTCATTTGTTACTTTGCAGTTGTTTGTTAGTTTTTAAAATATTCTAGTTCTTTAATTTTTGTGCCCCATCAACAGCTATAAAAATTTGTAATGTGAGTTTTGACTTCAGAAGTACCATTTGAACAATTCCAAAGTCTGCCCAGAAGCTATGAGAAGGAGTCTGGCCTAAACATGAAGAAAGATAAAGTACCTCCAGTCATCACTGATTTTCACTGACCACTTCTTGTATGACAGTGATTTAATTTTATGTGTGAACCTAACAAATCAAAAAACTCATTAAATTTTAATTTTATGAACAAGAACATCCATATCATACAAATCGAATTCAGCCAGGCAGTTAAAATATGTATGCAGAAGCCATAGTCAATTTCAGATATTTTGATCAAATTCATGTATTTGGTCATGAATGTCTCCATAGATTAATAGTATAAAACACTGACATTTGACATAATTTTAAACAACAATATAGGTAGGGGCCAAATGGCCAGTCATCAAAGACGAGTAGGATCAGAAATGTGCAATCTATCTGGGAAGGAAAATGAAATCTTACAGAAGAGAAAAGGAAGACATAGAAACACTCTGGAAAGGAGATATGATCAAATGAAATGCAATTGAAAAAAATCCCAAAATCCAGAAAATTGGGACATTTAGTGACTACAAGGAAATGCTCTGGGAGGACATGTGGTGCAGTGCAAAGGACCAAAACAGGCCAAAACTAACTCCACCAATGTTGTAAAAGCAGGTGAAAAAAATCAAGGAGGAAGATAGGACTTTCTGGGCAAGATGGGAGTGACATGACATAGATGCAAAAAAAGAAAAAAAAATCTTCGCCAAAGTGAAAGCCATCAAAAGGCATGGAATTCCACCAACTTCAGGGACATGGACCACAGCTTGCCAAAATTGATCCCCACTGAAATCCTGGAAAGAGAAAAGAAGGACTTACAAACACTCTGCAATGGAGATACGTCAAAGGAAAGGCAATTGGAAAAAAAAAAATTGGGGGATTTTAATGACTACAAGAAAATGGCCCGAACAGAAATGATGTGCAATGCAACAGAAACGAATTCCAGACTGGAAACGAATTCTTGGGGTGTGGAAGAGAAAAATTTACAAACAGTCTGGAATGGAGATTTGATCAATGACATGCAACTAAGAATATACAAATTAACCAGAGAATTTGGAAATTTAGTGGCTAGAAGGAGATGGACCAGGAGCAAATGAGATGTGTTGCCAACCCCCAATACATCTAACCTCACTGGTGTTGATAAAGCAGGAGAAAAGTCAAGGAGGAGGACAGAACTTAGCATGAGCTTAAGATATTAGAGACATGGCATGGATACTGAAAAAAATAAATTCTTTCCCGAAGTGAAAGCTCTCAAAAGGCATGGGATACCACCAAGTGCAGGGACATGGACCAAAGCCTGCCCAGTTGATCCCCATTGAAGTCGGAAGAAGTCTATGTGTATCATAAGACTACCAGAGGACATGTGCTCATGGTGTTATAGGCAACCAAATGCTTTTTTTTGTTCTGGATAACCACAGCCATTATAGCAATAATTATAATACTAATAGTACAGATATTTGTATGGCATTTCACTCCATTGTTCTCAAAGTACTTCTACAAAGAGAGGTGAGATGGTTTAACTCCATTAAAAGGTAGAGGGAAGGAAGTGCATAACTGGCAACCAAATATCTTATTTTCCCTTCCCAGTTAGGGTCACACTGTGTCCTTCTGTCACTGTATTTGCCTATCTGTTGCTTTTATTTATCCAGTTCCAAAATATCAAAATAATAATATCCAAATATTATAAAAATAATATGTAATATTATTATACAATATATGTGTAATATAAAAAATAAAAAGAATGTCGTAGTGAAGCTAGACAAATTTGCAGCAGCATTAATCCCAAAGTCATGGGAGGAAATGCAGCACAGCTGAGCTATATCAGCAGTTTTACAATTGTGATGTGGATAGCACTAGAGCTAACTAGTGCTGGACTAGTGCTAACTGATGCTGGATGTGCATGTTGTAAGTAAAGCTAGAAGCAGTACTGGAGGCTGTTGGCCTACCTCCTCCTGTTGGAATTAGTGGCTGGTTTGTCTATCACACTCCAGTCTTGCATGGTCACTGCTCAGCACCCCTGCTGACACAGCTGGGGATGCAAATGTGTGGCATGCTAATGGAAATAACTTTTCCTTTTTTTCTCCTCTGATAGCAAGGCCAAGGGGTTCTGACAGTTTCAAAGGAATGGGAATAGGTGCAAGGAGACGCCATATTTTGGCCAAAATTCCTCATACACTAGTCTAAATGGGGCATATACATGCCATGCTTCTGTTTGGTCAAAGCATTAATGTCCTGAAATGTGGGCTGCTGGTTCTGACACAGGCAGATCCTCCTCATGCCCTAGTACAGGTGAGGGAAGCTGGTCACACTGGTGGGATATGGCATGGGTTGGACACCAGTCCTGCAGTGTGAGAATCACAGTCAACTGAAAATATGGTATTTCTGTCCATCTCTTTCTGAGGAGCCACAGACATCAGGCAGTCCTGGCACAGATTTAATATCTGGAAAAATATTTGCAGCAGCATGTATTATTATTGGTGTTACAGCAACACCTAGAGACCCATCCTGGGACTGGGATTCCTTCTTCCTGGCAACAGGCAAAGAGGGGCTGAAGGAGGGACCCTGCAATGGAGAGGTTACAGGCCAAATGGAAAAAGACAGACAACAGACTGAGGGGAGGTAGCTGAGGAGCAGAATGAGGGGTTTGCCTCTGCCAGCAGATAGCCTGGACCACACTTGGGTTTGTTATCACCTAAGCACAAGGGACCCATGACCTCCTGGTGAGCTGGCTGCCTTGACACATAGTGTTCTAGCCTGAAGTTTAATATATAGGGTTATCTTTGGGTTTGACTTACCAGGAAAGACATTGATAGAAATTGAACAATATGAAATGTTTAATGTCCATGCGTCAAAACACGAAGTTTCCTGTTCATTGAGGTAATTCTGACATTGAAAGACCTGTGGATGAGGCTATATGGAAAATAAATGTTAAGATATCAGAGTTTATACAAATCACTGGCCTTTTGGAGAGTTATTACAGTGAGCTGGAAATCAGACATTCTGGACTTTATCCAATCTACTTTAAGAATAGATAATTTTTTTGCCCATTGCCTGAAATAAATATTGCCATAATACTTAATTTTTTGTCTAATTCAGGAAATGGATAGAAAGCCACAAAAATGCTCATTTTCTAATACTGTGGTGTTTTAATTAATGATAAAGACCATATTTTTCTTAATGTGTTTCTATTTTAGGATCCTAAAGTCTCAGATCTGGAAAGCTAAACACAAAATTGGAAGCATAATTACAGACATCCATGAAAATATTTACCTTACTTCCTTCTGATCTTGCAATACATTCTTGAAAATTGTGTATTCCTCCACTAGAAAGAAAGACTTCTGTATGTCTATAGAAAAGTGAAAAAGAGGTCTTGGGATAGAATTTATTAATTTTCTTTAGAAAGAATATTTTTTCCAAGCATGAATTTATACGAGTAAGGAACCTAGTAGAACCTGGTGAAAAGTGAATATTTCCTGTATCTTGCAGGAAATGCTTTCAGGAATCACCATCTCTAGAGAAAAGTATTTTTAAAATATTTTTTAAAATATTTTCCTCTTTTAGTTTTAGTTAATGCTGCCTTAAGGACAGTGTTTACCCTTAAAGCCTGTGTCCGGGTAAGAATGATACACAGCAATATATAAGGTTTACTAGACATAAATAAAGCCAGGGATGTTTCTGTTATTTTCCTGTGACTTCCTCACAGTAGTGTAAAATCAGATAATCATGTAGAGCTTTCTCTGATGCTGAGGAGTGGAGGATATCCTCTGCTCTAGGAGAGGGGGTCTTCAGCACTCAGTCTCTTTGGTACAGTCCCTTCAAGTAGCTATATTAGCACAAATTCTCAATATCTGCTTCCCAGGTCTAGATTATTTCAAAAGGGGAGGGGGGAAAAAAAGACACTTTGTAATATTTCATTTCCTAAATACAAAATTTCCAGTCCTAAACTTGGAGCATCGCCCTGACAGCGCACTAGAAAAAGATAACTGGGTAAATTTACCACACAAACTGTTCCCCAATCAAACAGAATTCCAAGGATATCCCATCAGCTATACTTAATTCTTAAATCCCTGAGAAAAGTCTTCTGCAAAGAAATAGGCTCAACTAGTCCACAAACTGCTTTTTAGAGGATATATCCCTCTTCTAAGCAACTGTCCTTCTGAGTAATATGAGCTGCTTCTAGTTAGAAAAATAAGAAGGACTTTCCAGTGCCAAAGAAGGGGTGTTTGGAAGTTTTGCAGGGCTTTTTCCCCCGTGCCACTCTTCCTCATGCTGGACACAAGCTGTGGGCTGGAAGAGCCAGCTCCCCTCCAGGTGTCAGCACAGAAAGGTGGCTCCAGGGGCAATGGGGCCCAGAGCCCACCCAGCCTCCCCAGCCACCTCCTGCCAGCCCACCTTGGTGTGGTTCCGCTGCTCCCCACCCTGCTGAAGGCTTGGCTGAAGATGGTTTGGGTATGGCAAATATCCCACAGACTGCAGCAACAACTCCCAAAGGAGGCTTGGACAGCTTCTGTGGTTTGCAGGATTTGGTGTAGAATGCAGCAATGCAAGAGATGATGTGTTTGCTGCCCTCATGCCTCGACATGTGAGTGCCTCATCGTGTGGTGTTCTTTGGCCAGAACCTGGCTTTTAGTATTTTTTTTTTCTTTTTTTTTTTTTTTTTTTTTTTTCTGCATAGATTTCAAGTGTAGGTCCTTGTTTGCTTGGCTATTAACTAACAAACATGTTAGTTAAATACAAACGTTTGTATCTTACACATTTAGAGAGGCTGGAAGGGCTGGCCAAGATACCATTCAGCATCTCTTCCCATGGCAGCCCTCTGTTAGGACACAAAACAAGGCAGGTGAGGCACTGTGCCTGTGATTCCCTCTCACTCTTGGGAGCTGTGGAGGAATCAGCAGGATCAATCCACAGTGGTCAAACACCACAAGTTCTCAGGTACAGAGATCACTGTCCCCTCTGCCATGGCATGTGGAACTCACCTTCCTTGGGAGGCTTCCTCCAAATCCCCACTGTGTGCAAGTGTGCAGATCATCATCATGTTTGTGTTAAACATAATTTTTAATAAACTCAGTATGGAGGCTTCCATTAACTTCAAGATCCAAGTTCAGCATTACAAGTGGGCACAATTCTTTCAGTCAATGTGATTTAGGCAGAGTCACACACTTAAATAAGATTCAAAGTGATGCAGTTTAAGTTAAATTTTGTTCACACGAAATTAACAAATGTGAAGTTATTTTTTATTATTTGCTTTAAATTTGCTTGTCCTTCCTCTTTCAGCTGTCTTAATTGCTTGCCTATTTACATTTTGCTGACTTTTGTATGATTAGAATTTTAATACATTCAGTTACAGAGTGATTTAATTCTTCAGTTTATAAATAGGATAAAGTATTGTGCAAAATCATGTACTAGCCAATGTTTAAAACAGTCCTTAGACTTTTGTTTACCTGTACCTATTCCCTATATTTTGGATTGCCGCAGGTATGCCCGAAGTTATTCAGGTCAGATATACAGAAGAATAACTATTAGCCTGAGGAAATTCTTCCTGCAAATTGGTTGTTGTGCCCATTGTTGGTCCATTCACCAGGAAAATTTAAATGGAAAAAATACCAAAACCTTCATATACCTTTTCTTTTTTCTTTTTTGTGCTGAATAATCTGAGCTATGGAAATAATACAGGAGACTATGAACATCCAGCATTTTGGCTTTACATAAACCAGGAACCTCTTAGTTGTGATTATCTCAGCTGTGAATTAATGAATAGGACTAGGAAACAAACCTCTTGAAGCTGGATTTTGGCACTTTTTTGCAGTGAAGAGGTAACTGCAGAGAATGAAATGGGACTTGGATGACTGGTGAATGCTATGCAGTCAGCAACAGCTGGGTTTGCTGTTCTTTCTGCACTCCTGTCTGTGGTTTAAGGGAAGGAACCAGGAAACATTTGTGTCACTGCGATGAAGCTCACTGATCATAAAACACAAGACTGGTTCTCTGAAGAACTAAAGGTAAATTTATTTAAATTGCCAGTGTTTTCCTGGATGGTTGTTACCCTAAGGAAAGGGAGGAAGGTTTGTGGGGTCCAGATGAGAATGTTAAAGACACAGAAGAAAGAGATGGGGAGATGGCTGCAGGAGAGCTCTCTGTACTGCAGGAATATGTTTGCCTCCAACCAAGAGCTGAGCAAAATGAAACAAAGCAGATGAGACACAGAAGAAAATACAAACTCTTTGAAGAATCCAGAATAAGGAGAGGAATATTGGTTAGAAGTTAAAAGTATTTGGAGTCTTCAAAAATTTTGGGATGTTTATGAGAAAACTGATACCAAGTGAGACACCTGCAAGGGTATGGAAAAGAAAACATTGGAACAGACAGTAGGAACAAATTAAAAAATAATGGAAAAAAGATTGTTGGATAAAGATTGCAGGAAAACAGCTGAGATTGACATAGAGCAATGTTGGAGCCTTCAGAATCAGAATTGAACTCTAGATGAGAAACTCTGAAGCCAGAAGGAAACTCATGAGGTCAGCAGTGCAAGCAGAAAGGCAATACTTCCATGGCTTGGGGAAAAAAATGAATTAGGTTAGGAAGATTAGTAAAATAAACACATTTTATAAGGGTATCAGTGAAGAGAGAATATTAACCACGTTTATGTCTGATAAGGAACAAATAAGGAACCCTTTTCATTATAAAAAACTCAATTACAGAAGAGCATGGAAAAGTACTTTTAGGTGTCCACTACAGGGAGATAGTGAATAAAAAGATGTCTCCCAGACACATGAGCTATTTGTGGAAGGATTAAATTTTGAAGTGATTCAAGAGGCAATCAGGAGCTCAGGAACAACAAAACACCAGGTGCGGATAATGTTGCCACCGAATTATCAGACATGGGTAAGAATATGGCAATTTTTTCCCATGATTTAGTGATTTTAAAAAGCATTCCAAGACAATGAAAGCAGGCAATGAGACTGTTGTTGGAAAAGGATGAAAGGAAAACAACAACTCCCTCATCTTAGTGCTCTTTATGTCCCATAGTATCCTCTCATTGGTATTCTTCATCATCACGTCCCTTTTAGTGAGGCTATATATGAAATACATGTTCTGGAAAAATGTATCTTCTACAAATTAGCTGTTTTCATTTTGGCCTTACTAGAGACAAAAAAATACTTAGATTGTTCCAATGTTATATGCTTTTATGTATGAGCTAAAATGGAAGTGTGTTGAAAACTTTGTGCATTTTTCAGAATGGTATAACTGTTTGGAGTGCGAAATAAGAGTACAAAATGTGGAATTGCATCTGTTCCATTTTGGAGACATAGGACAATATGCAAACACTACTTCTGGAAAGAGTAGTACAGTTACAGTACAACTCCCAAAACATGCAGTTTTTTGCAAACATAGGTGCTGCTTTGGAAATCCTGTGAAGGCAAAGCAAAGACTTGAAGAGCATTAGGACAAAACCGAGATCAAAGTGCAATGAAGACTTTGCATTTTTCTCAAATAAACAGGACAGAGAGAAATATGTCTTTAACAGGAAAGAAAGTGCAAAAGTTGTGAGAGATGCAAAGAATCCCTAGTCTTTAATACTATGATTTTATGACAGATTTTTTTTAATTCAAACCATGATACAACTCTAAATCATCACATTCACTAGACAGAATCATAGGTCATAAGTATCTGCAAAAAGGAGATTTCTTTTGGTGTAATTTCATTTAACCATATGTTGTGGTTTTAAGCACCATGTAGCTACTCACTCCCTTTCTCTCTCCCCCTGGTGGAATGGGGAGGAGATTTAAAACTTGTATGTTGAGTTAAGAGTAATACAACAAAATAAAATAAATTAATGTATGGTAATAATGGTGATTGTTAATAATAATACTGATAATAAAAAAAAGAAACAACAAGTGATGCACAATGCAATCTCTCATCAGTGCCAGACACCCTTCCTGAGCCCAGATCAGCCACCTTTCCAGATAACTTCCCCCAGATTATATACTGGGCATGACTTTCCATGGAATGGAATATCCCTTTGGTCAGCTCAGATCACCTGTCCCAGCTATACTGCCTCTCAGTTTCTTTTGCACACCTCCTCACTGGCAAAGCATGAGACACAAAACAAAACAAAACAAAACAAAAAAAAAAACACCAAAAACCAAAACCAAACAAACAAACAAAAAAAAACCAAACCCAAAAACCCCCCCAACAAACAAAAAAAAAAAAAAAAAAAAAAAAAAAAAAAAAAACCAAAAAAAAAAAAAAAAAAAAAAAAAAAAAAAAAAAAAAAAAAACCCAAAAACAAAAAAAAAAAAAAAAAAAAAAAAAAAAAAAAAAAAAAAAAAAAAAAACCAAAAAAAAAAAAAAAAAAAAAAAAAAGAAAAGGAAGTCCTTGACTCAGAATAAACACAAGTTAGCAGAAAACCAAAACATCAGAACATCAGTGTGCCATCAACACCATTCTCATTCCAAATCCAAAACACAGCACTGTAACAGCTACTGAGAAGAAGCTGACTCTATCCCAGCTAAAACCCAGATACCACAATAAAATGCTACAAATAATCTATTTGTGTGGAGTGATACACTGTATTTCCAACTTTGTATTACGGTGAGAATAAACCAGTATTGAAACAGTATTCCTGGGTCTTTCATTATTTTTTCAGTCAATGCAGAGATGTTCTTGTATAATGTTCAAGTAGTCAGTTATTTAAAACCAGCCTTATAGCTAACTTTAAGGATTCAGTTTCCCATTTCTTCTTATATTCCTGGTGGTAATCCAGGGTCCAAGTGTGCAGGCGCAGCACAAGGTTAGCAGCTCTGATTTAACAAAATAATCAAATCAGTACTATGAGATGTGCAAATATATTTATTTTCCCAGGTTTTAGGACTGATCCCACAAACGGCACTGAAGATCATTATCCCACCTTTTTTTTTTTAATGTGAATACGGCACACACAGCATAAAATTATTAGCAGACACTGTGTGCTGGTACACTGAGCTCCCACCTGCACCTAAGAAAAGAATGATCATTTGGAGGTATTTATTATCCCCATCTTGGCTGAGAGTTCAGAACAGCTTTCCATTAGAGGAAAAAAAGAAGACAGCAACAGACACAGAGGACACTCTTTGATGAGAAACTACTTAGAAAAAAAACAAGCCCAAAAAGATGGAAAATATAATGGGTGCCTAAATTTCCAACAAAAAATACAACTCAGTTTCTCAAAAAGCATGTAAAACTGGATGTGGTATGTCTTCTTCCCTCCTGAGGAACCAGTTTCTTTTTTTTCCCAATATCCAGATCTGTGGGGAGGCAGTTTGATTCCTGACTCCACCCCTGTACCTCTGCAGCACTGAGCTCTGCCTGCTGCTGACCTGGCAAAGGAGGGACACACATCCATTGCCTGCAATGCCATCTCCTGCTCTTAGGCCACCTACAGGCACTGGGGAGATCTCCTAATTTTTATTTTTTTCTACTCTCACTGGTGCTGGCTGAAGCAGGAGCTGGGTGGGCAGAAAATAAAAAAGGGATGGGACAATAACTATGGGTGAAATTTATCCAGCACAGGTTGCAAAGCCAAGTTTCAATTCCTGGAGCAAATTTACAGTAATAACTTTCAAAGAAAATGTTTCCATGGAGAGACCAGGCCAGGATTTATCCCAGGGCTGATGCTGGTATGAATTGCACTGAAAGGAAAGCCTGGGCAAAGCACATAATGTGCCTGAGCTGTGTCAGAGAGGGAAATTTAATTCCCAGGATGCCACTTGGTGTTCACATGGGGCAATTCCTACAGGACCTTTCTTTCCATCTAAAGGTCTGGTTTTCAGAGTATTTCCCTTGAGCCACAGTTTTTGTAATTTTTCATTAGTATGCTGGATTTTTGTTTCTTTGCTGTATCAGAGGCACTGTGACTGCTGCCTTCATTGTTACATTTCTATTTTCTCAGATTATATAAAAAATAGAACAAAACACATAGCAAAGAGCATCACACTGCTTTGCAACCGCAAAATAGGAAGCCAGAGAAGAATAAGTCTCTTCAGTTAGAAAAGCTTGTTTCTGATTTTTTTTTTCTCCAAGCCAGTTACAGGTTGAGATCACAGAAGTGCTGTTTGTAAACCAAGGCTCATAGTACAGACAGTAGGATTCTAAACTTTTGGGACATTGAATTGGGGAACACTGAGCTGAGATGTGCTAGAGGGGAATCTTGGGATTACTTTTAAGACTGAAGAGATGCATCTAGTCTGTTGTTTTCCCTGCATCAGGTCTGAACATATAAACAATATTTCTGCCCTATTGTGATTAGATATTACATTTCTGTTAGATTTCCTACATGAAAAAAATTGAGCTCTTACTGTGTCTTTCCCTTGGCTTTGTAATTTGCGGCCGGCTGCAGCCTGGAGCCCTCTGTGATGAGGGAGAGAGAGAAAAGTTTATGGAGGTATTTGTAGGCATGGCTGGAGAAGCAGAGCTATCAAAGAAAGCATCAAAATGGGCAAGTGATGATATGGGAGGCAGGAAAAGTTATGAAAAAATTGAGTAAATATGGAAAAAGTGGGAAAAAAGGGTGAAATCTTTCTTCCGTACAGAAATACTTCTAAATTACAGGCTGGTCTCCTCATCACTCTGTTGCTGAAAATCAAAACTGCTGCAACCCAGCCTGAGTGCTCTAAGCCTTGATAACTCGCAGCAAGGGCCTGGCCAGCAGCATCTGTGCACCTTGTCCATGGGAATACACTCCTGCTTTGTGGATAAAGGACTTCAAAACTCCTGGGTCTCCTGATAGTAAAAAATAAAAAGTCAAAAAATTAAAAATAATTTATAGTTAGACAGTGAGAGAAAGCAGTTCAGAATTTGGTGGATTTGTTTTCTATATATGTGGAAACATTTAGAAGAGAAAACTGCAGTCATTCTATCCAGCATCTAAGTAACTCTTGAAAAGTAAAGTCAGAGGGTAATCCAGTTGTCTAAAGGTTAAGGGAAAATGTGAAGTGTATTATTGAGGAGAGTGATCCAAACCATTAGAGGTAACAGAGTGGCTGGCAATTTCATTGCATTTAATAGGATCTAAGGAAGGCTTTCTTTTCTTGCAGAAGTACTGACTTATTATTAAGTAAGGTAAACTCTGTTTATCCTATTTTGCATTTATCTATGCTTATAGATACATTGAAAAGCACACATATATATTTTTTGTGTTGTAAAATTGAAGATAAGAAAACAGCAGAAAAAAGTTATAAAGTTTTTTGGGTCTTTTTCCTAGTGGAAAATATATTTTTCAGTTAAAATACTCAGAAAGTAAGATTCTAGGCATATTTTTAGCTACAAAAATTGAAACTTCTAAGTAGATCTTTCAAGCAATAAAGAAATCAAAGCTGCCTGTGGAACACAGGAGTACTTACAATAATACTGTTTTGCTGAAAAATTAATTTCATATCAAAATCAGTTTTGAGAAAGGTTTTCATCAGTCAAAGAACCTGTCATGCTGTTTAATACCCCAGCCAGCCCTACAGTGTCCTCTTTGCTGCTCCTGCCATCCTCCTGCCATCCTCCTGCCAATCTTATCTACTTGCCCATAGAGCTGTGGATCAATGCCCAAGCTGTGGAGAACTGCTCTGCCTCCAGACCATTTCCTAACAGGGAATGGCATCTGGGGAAGGATGCTCCTAGAGGTTAAGTCTTCTGAAGGCAGCTGTGGATCCACAGGATAAATTATTCTCTCAGTCCTCCCCTGCACAAGGATTGCAGCCGGTTGAGCAGCTCCCATTTTTCAATATCTCTTCACCACTTTTTCAGCTGTTTAAGCAGCAGCTGAAACTGCAGTGAGTCTCAGCTGTTCAGCACTTCTCCTATGTCTGGTTATGAGGAGGATCCATAAACATGGATCTTGTCCTCTCCATCCTTCTGTTGTTTCACTCTAGTTAGCTCTTCTAATGTCTGCATGAAAGAGGTCAATATAATGGTTTATGAGCTGCTTTAAAATGTGTAAAACGATTAAGCAAAGTATCTTTGACTAGAAAAGTGGCAGAGTTTGACATGGGGTAGTCATGCTGTATAATCCCAATGCTGATGGGAAGGTGTGCTGCCAGGTAAGGTGCCTCACACTGCTGTGTGACACATGGAGACAACAGAGAAGGTAGGTGGGTCTATTTGTCTGTCCATGTCTGACTTCACCTTTATCATCTTGTGTCGGCACAGAGATATTACCACAGGACCACCAGCAGGCATTAATCACCCTACTGTGAGAAAAAATAGAAGAGAAACAAAAAACCCATCAAAAAGTAAAAGCAAAAGGCAAGCTACATTTTTCCTCTCTGAAAGAATGGATTTCTTGCATTTATTTACAGAACACAAAAAATGTCTCCCAGATTTATATCTGCGTATTAGCTTGAAAAATCTTTCAAGGTTTCTGGCAGTTTTCAGACATTACCTCTAAATAAGAGCTCTTTTATCATCCCTCATCAATGAGTCAGGATGTTCAGGGTAGCAGAGTTATCTGAAACCCACTGCTTTCTTTCCAGTTCTCAGTTTTGGATAGCAATTACTTCTGTGTGGTCTTATATCTGAAAGAAAGGACTGCTTTGTCATGATGCAATGACTTCTGAATAATCAGCCACCAAAACAAGCCAAACCACTGCAGTTTGTTCCTCAGACTCACCTCCATGAATGAGGAAGATTCCATTCTGCTCTTCACAGATGGTCTGTGACTAGACAAGTGTGTTGCAGAATTGCTTTGGCTGGGAACAGCAAGTGGATTGCCATGTTGAGGACCTTGGAAAGGGACATGAACTAGCAGAGCTGCCTTCAAAGGACTGGCACAAGATGCTTGGCCACCCTTGTTAACCCATTTGCAGTAATGAAAGAAAAAAGAAGCCCTTAAAATAATTTTTTTTTAAAATAAAGGATAAAACTGTGGTGCACTAAATGGTTGATTTAATTGCTTGGATACCTGTTTCTGTGTAAGTGCTAAATCTAATAGAAATACTCTGGGTTTCATTTATCCAGACTTATGAAACTTTCCAGATATTGATCTCTCAGATGTTGTATATAGAAAAAAGTGGACAGTTAGAATTTATAAGGTTTTCTTAAATGAGGAACAAAGAAGATATATTACCAGTGATGTGACTGTGCAATTTTTTAGTCATAAATCTATATATTCAATTTAAAGTAAGTTTCCATGGCTGGTCTTTATAACCTTACCACCATGGGTCTTAAAAAGTTTAAAATTAGTATTAAAGCCAGATTCCGATGCACTGATGGCTCTGCCCTGAGAAAAGCCATATTTGAGCCTAGGATGATTTGGTCATGTCAGGATATGTCTGAGGCTTAACACACACACACCTGTGCCACTGCAAAAAACACTTGAAAACTTATTCCGTCCTCTGCATTGTTCCGCCACCGCTTTCACTCCCATTTTTTCACAGAAAGCATAACCTAGATCTATTTTCTTGACAAACAGGGAGAATTTTCTGTGTAGGAACCTGGCTGTAATATGACATGCAGGCAGAAGTACAGTGATTATCATTCTGTATGTGTGATTTGGGTGCAGTGAGGGACCACGCAGCAATTATCACTGGCTTGAAATGGTGCTTTAAGTTATTAGAGGCTCCAAGGGAAGATTTTTTGCATGTTTCTAAAACAGATGGGAAAGGTTAGAAGGATGATGTCTGAAAACTCCTCTTTTTGATTGTACTCTGCAAACACATAGCACTGTGAGCTGAGTTAAAGAGCAAGGATCACTAGATGTAAGACATAATGGCATTTTCCAACTAATTTTGTCATTATCTTTTTGCACAGAATTCATTCACATTTTTAGAGAGGAAGTACAGAGATAAAAGATAAATGCTTCTTACAGTGCTTGCCAAAAATTTCAAGTATTTGTTCATTCTGGATGAGTGTATGTCTTTTGGCAATTGGTGTAATTATTGATCTTCACTGCATGAATATAGCTAAGTAGGAGCCATGGGCTTTATGTGTAACAAGCAGAACAGGCAAACACGCATGAAAAAAAACCAAACCAGGGTTTATGTTTTACAATCAATTTATTAATAATATATTTGTGCTGGGGAAGCAGGAGGTGAGACCATATTTAAAAGTACCAAGATGTTGCAATGCTGCTCATTTAAAAGAAAATCTGGCCTTACAAAGAAATAGTATGTTATACCTAACAACTCCAGCTGTAAACTTACCCCTGACTTTGAGTCTCACCTTGTCTGCTTGTACAGCAGTGCTGTGGGCTCATTCACTTATTTCTTGGGCAAGTCAGTAAAGACAAATGAGGAAAAAAGTGGGATAAACCAGTACTCAGCCTGAATGAGGGTACTAAAATGTGGTCAATAGTCTTTTCCTCATGCTGGTAATTTTTAATGGAAGATGGAATTAGGTTCAATGGCTAAATAAAAAATGCTTACAATCCACATAAGAAGTTCGTTTTTGGATTCCAAAAATACAAGACCTCAGGAAATCTGTTGCATGTACCTGAACTGATTAAGCCTGTTGGGCAACTATTTGCACTGTTTTTGGCTATGGTTGAAGTAATTTTCTTCACAGTAGCTGTTTTGTGGCTGTGTTTTGGATTTCTGCTGGACACAATGTTGGTAATTCAGGGTTGCTTTTATTATTGCTGACCAGTGCTTAACAGAGTCAAGGCCTTTTCTGCTTCTCACACCATCCCACCAGAGAGGAGGCTGGGGATACACAAGGAGCTGGGAGGGGACACAGTCAGGACAGCTGACCTGAACTGACCACACTCCAGACCATATGGCATCATGATCAGTATATAAAGCTAGGAGAAGGTTGTTCAGGAGTTCACTGCTCAGACACTGGCTGGGCATCCATCAGTTGGTGGTGAGCAATTATTTTAATTTTCATCACTTGCCTTTCTTAAGTTTTATTTATCTCTGCTGTCTTCCTTTTAATTACTGTTATTGTTGGTTTTGTTTATATGTTCATTACTGTTATTTTTATTGTTGTTATTGTTATTAACTCCTCTTAACCCAAGAATTTTCTCCCTTTTCCCTTTCCAAATGTCTTGCCCCCATGCAGCCCGGGGGAAGGTTGAAGCAGATGTCTGGTGCTTAGTTCCCAGCTGCAGTTAAACCCTGACACTCTTTCGTGCCAAATACAGTGCTACATATTTTTTACTACTGTCTGGAACTGTTTATGAAGCATGTGTAATTCTTGCCAGACTGGTGTCCCTACAGGATGTGCTCATACTGTGTCTTGCTACAGCTGTGACAGCAATGTTAGGACAGAGGGTGGAGATACAAACATCGAGCAATTACTGGTAGTTTTATTCTCTTCTCAGTACTATGTGCCAAAAATATGCTCCAAGTTAGATTTTGTGGAATCCTAAGGCACACAAGACAGATGGAGATGCAACTGCAGTCTTCTGTATTATCTTGGGTACACTTAAGCCTAATGGACAACTATTGAGTTTACTAGCTTGGAACATATACAGCACATCTTTAAGTTTTTCTGCTTCATATTAATAAATGTTTTTGCAAGTGATTTTTTTTTTCCTAATAAACTGCTATGTTGGATTTGATGGAAGCCCATCCTTGTGTAGCAGATATTTGGCAATCTGAAACTCTGCAAGAGGTAATTTGACACAAATCCAGCTCCCTATTCAGAGAGATATTAACCTTTCATAATAAGCTGTAATTCCTGCTGAGAATTCAGTGCATAATTTAAAAGAGTTTCTTGTATAAAACTATCACTTTAGTTGACCTCATAGATGAAGATCTTTGTGCAGAACCATCAGAGGTTACGACTGATCGCCAGCTTAAGTACTCACATTTATTAAAGGACAATGGAAAAGGTCCAAGAAATGCTTCAGCTGAAGTACCAAATTCCCTTAACAACAGTATTTCCCTAAAAATGGATCTGTTAAAATGCCTTGTCTCTATGAGGCAGAAAAATAGGTTGTAGTTTTACCCTTCAGGAATCTCAGACAGAATGCAAAAAGGAGCTGTGATGTGTCCAAACAGGACACAGAGGAGAGTGAGGTGACTTGGAGACTCCACCTCCCTCCCAAGTCATCGCTGCTTGGGAGTCCTGGAGCATGGACATTCTCCTTGCCCTTGAAGTGAATGCCTGGGGGCTGCTGGGGGACCCCTTGGTGCTCACATGAATGCAGTGCTGGGACTGCATGTCTTTGTCATGACTAGACGGAGAAACACTTGTAAGCATGACCCCTACATCTAAACCTGACAAGAATTGGTAATTAAGGACTAATCTGCAACCTGTATGCATTTTCACCTTCTCTGTTTTGGAGGTTTGGTGCTCAAGGAATTACAGCTCCAGTAGTATTGTCTAGAGTTAGGGGTGGTGCATCAGAAAAGAGTGAAAAAGGTAAGGCAGCTTCCTCATAAAACAGCATCATATATAAGCTGAGCTGTCTCCACTGGAATTCTTCTTTAGAATGTCCAGGGAAACTCAGGATATCCTTAATCTGCAAAAGTGGGATAGAGAAATTAAACATACTTGTAGGCTGCCGGGGTGACTGTACAGAGCTCTTTTCTGTAGCCTGCTGACCTTAATGACCCGGTAGCAGCCTTGAAACCAGGATGCAAGTGAAGATAATCAGAAAAATGAAAACATCAATGCTATTTTACTTTTCCATTAGTAAAAGTTATGCAGACAGGAAGACTATAATGATATGCCATTCATCTGCAGCTTCTTAGTAGTAACAAGATTTTCAGACCTAGATCATTGAATCTAGATTTTTCAGAGGAGACAAATGGATTCATTTGAGAGCAGAAAGCATGAAACAAGCTGAGAATCATGCATGGTCTCCACTTATCACCATGCTACATGTCTGAGATAATGAGTGACAAGTTCTGTGCCCAATGACATGGAAAACAAGAAAAATTATAGCATTAATCACTGTGGTGTCAGTTCTCTGGAGAGTTGACACTTAACTATGCATTAGATTTTGTAGTTTACAGTGTAATTAAATTAATTTCTTTAGTTAAATGTTAATAAATTAATCCTTATTAATCTTATATGAGAAGACATTAGAGTGAATCTGAGGGTAATGATAGCATTATTTCATTTCCACACACAAATAAAGAGATGGTATAAACAGACATCATGACATAAACATAGGGATAGAATAACTTTCTTATCAATATCACACCAATGGTCATTCTACTCAACTTTTAGGTTTCCACCAGTGAGTAGCAGTGGTAGCTTATGGACAATAAGACTGGAGGTATGTCCAGCCAGTGGATTAAGTGTTCCTAAGTTAAAAGTAAGAATGTAAGCTATTGTGCTTACTGAGCGTTAAAATAACTCTTACAATAGTAATTTTGGCCACTGAAATATCCTGCAAAAATAAGTCTTATAATTTAATTGTAGCCCAGCAAATAATTCCAACTTTTTAATTCTGTAATTTCTGTTTGCAAACACAGCCTATGAATACTGGCAGGACTGGAAAAGCACTTTTAGCACCTAAAGAGGACTGCCTTTCCCTCAGATTTTGAGAAAGTTGGCAGAATTTGTTCACAATCACATTGCTGTAAAGGTCATGAGATCTCAAAAAACATTAGGGAGCAGAGACAGAGGCCAAAAAGAAACCTTGTCCACTCAGTATTCATGTGTCAACTGAGATCAGTTTTTCAATGCTCACTTATAAACATCAATATATAATAAAACTGAAAGTGATTGCCTGAGCCAACAAACTAACCCATCACTAATGGAAATACTACTGACAGGACTTTGAAATGCAGGGATGGATGAGAAGGGAAATTGAGAGAAAAAACCAGAAACTCTGAGATGTTTGACTCAATTTTGTGTGATGTCTCTCTTGGGAAAGGAGGCTTTGGAGATTAGTGGCTGTAACCCTCTCAAGCAAAAGAATAAAATTTAAAAGTTATTTACAAGGCAGTGAGTTGGCACAGGACATGGGATAATGTTGCTTTGATAGATACTGCAGGGTATCATAGCATTGTACTCACATTTAGACTGTGGGTTGGATTAAGAGGCAATTAAAACTTGGTTTTCGTTAAAGATGAAATATTCTTTCATGTTTCAAGGAAAAAACATTGCTTACATTCTTCAAAGCTTAAATTAATCATAGAATGCCGAATGGATTTTTTTTATTCTTAATTGGAATCCTTTATTTTAGAAAGATGTATTTAACTTTCAGTTGAATTGAAAAGTCATTTTAAAGACAAGGATTTACCTTTTGTGGAAAATTGTCTTTTCTTGTAATTTTTCCTTCTTTTGAAAGTCCCATTCAAATATAAAGGCAAAAATGAAGCTACAGGCTTTACTCTTAAAAGTGCATCTCTATCACTACTTTTTTTGATGCTGAACATGATAAATTCTTTGATGTAGCCTTGAGAAGATCCAAATGTTTTTGGATTCATGCAAACAAAATGGACATATCTTCAAAGCAGAAAATCTTCCAACTCTTTTTTGTCTATAACAAATAGGCACTCCTTAAAAAGAAAGAAAATGGCAGAACAATACTTAAAAAAAAAAAAAAGGATAGAGTTTGAAGATATAGTTCATTGTTTTTACTAGCTGGTGATGCATGCTCTACAATGATTTGTTTGTAAGAAATAAAATGCTTTTATTCCAATAGTGTTTAGTTGCCAGGATATTTTTGTATGACCCTTATGTACATTTTAAAAATCAAATATTTTTTTCTACTGGTCCATAAAAGTCGCCAGCTGGGAAGCATGCTTCTGTCTTTGCAGGAAGAGAGACAACCAGCAGTAAGAACAAGACAGACCAACTCAGGATCTGCAGTTATATCATCTGCTACTGATTTAATCTTGGACTATTTAATAAATGAGTTCACACTCGTAAATACAAACACCAAGAAAACGCATGGCTGGACTCTCAATCTTTATTAACACTTAACAATATTATTGGTATCTCCAGACAGTGTAAACCTCAGACAATATGCTCTTATTAAAATGCATCCCACGAAATGAAGCAGTTGTGATTTTTGTTTGTTTCAGCAGGTGGAACACATCAATCAGCCATGAAGCCATGGAAGACCAAGTATTTTGAAATCACAACTTCTAGGAAAAAAGGAACCAAAAAAGAAGTTGCTTGAACACATTTGAAAGAAATTTTTTCACAAAAAAATTTGTACAAAAAATAAAAGCTGAAGAGAATAATACATTTTGAAATTGTATGCTTCAGTCTCTGTTGATCAAAGTATTGTTTAATTTTTCATTGACCCTTTCAATGTCTTTGATCCAAAAGTAGGAGAATCCTGAGTACCTAACATTAATCCATTACAGTTTGGTTCAATCATACATGGAAATAGCTTAATTCAAAGTTAAGATTAATTCAAAGTCTCATTTATTCTCCAAGACTTCCTGCTATGGAATAAAGTTTGAAATTAAACATTTTTCTTTGTAAGAAAGAATATGGAGCTAGACTGGGGTTTCATTAGAAAGAGGGTGTCCAGCACTGATCAATTTTTCTGGCAGCTGGGAGGGGATAAAACATCAAGGTATCATTTGTATCATTGATGTATCACCCTTGAGTGACCTGTAGTGAGCTCTGATATTAGGAATTTTCTATGTAGTGTCAAGACGTTGTCTTTCAGCTTCCATGAAGTAACCAGTGCTGGTACCCCTCTCTGCGTGCCAGGCTGGAGGCTCCCAGAGAAAGGGCTCACATGATTTTGTGCTCCCTATTCATGATGTTCTCTTGTCATACTGTGTGGAACACACAGCGCAGGAAAGAAGGAGAGGTTGAAACTGTTCTTAAAAAGTCAGAATTCTCACAATAAAACAAGTCAATGCAGAGGGACCTGCCAGTGTCCTTCTAAAATTATGACAAGTTTGTCTTTTTGTCTGAGTTTTGCAGAGAAGCTCTAATTTGGTTTTGGTTGGAGATATATGGACAGTTGGAGATGATGAAAATTAATGTGGCAAATGAAAAATAAGTTTGTACAAGCCACTGGAAAGTGAGTTATGTTGTTTTCTACAACTGTTTCAAGCTGGAGACAAATGGTTTTCTTTCTTAAACACAACAGTAAAACCAGGATGCTGGAAGCTGATTTACCATTCACCTACCATTGCCACAGCTGTGATTCAGAATTTTGAGTTCACTCTCAGAACAGTGTATGATGCCCCAGAGCAGAGATTTCTGCCTTCCTGTGGATGCTTGTAAAGCTACTCTCAGCCTGCAGATACTGCAGAGCACAGGTCTGCTAAGAGCCATGAAAAGGGGAGAAATGTTTCTATCCTGCAAAAGTAAAGAGGTATCCTGAGTGCTTGAAAAGGTACTGATGTGCTACAACCTGGAGAAAAATGGACTCATTTTCTGTCCTGTTATTTGGACAGGAATGGTTGAGCCCCTCTTAAAAAATGTGCAAAGCTTTTCTGACCTTTTTGGGTTTTCAGCTCTGTTGACGTTCTAAGCCTTGCTGGTGAAGTTCCTTGCTGATCCAGAAACGAAAGCTGTCAGTTGCCTTGTTTGAAACAGAGGCAGTTTGTTCTGGCTAATCCAGCCAGAAGTGTCCTTGTACATATCAACTATTTTTTTCATACCTGGCAAGGAAAGCAAGAGGCTGATAAATGATTATTCTCTTACCTGCTTGCTACACTTGAATGAACAGGATTGCAAGCAGCTGCTGCAACAGCCTTAACAGAAAGCACTCTTACTCCACACTAAAGACTTTTCCAAAAGGCATAGTAGAAATGTGTAAATGTCTTTTCACTCAGCATCATACTAGAAAAGTTCCCTGGATCCCACCACCTGTGATGGTACTTTTTACAGCTTAGTGAAAAGGCAGAAACTGGCTGAAGTCTTTCAACCGCATTGGGTTTTGATTCCTGCTCCCCTTGTTTTTCAGCATTTTTCTGTGCCTTTCTGGTCTAGGAACACATGAATTCAACAATCTGTCACTGCCGTCCTAGGAAAATGGGGTATTTTAGTACTTCCTGCATGCAGAGCCTTGCCTCCTGGGTTCAACATCTGCAGACAGCAGCCAAAGGCTATTAGCATTACTTTCCGTATTGTTACAGTGCCCAAAATTCCAGTCAAGAATCAGGCTTGATTGTGATGGGCGTTGAACAAGCACAGCTGGAAAGTCCTGCTCTGAAGGATTCATGGACCTTTCAGCAGTAGTCCTGATTATAATAATTTACAGACTTACACTAGTAGAACCTATAGCAATTTAGCCCGTGAAATATATAAGTATGGTGTGGAGTAACTCATGAAAATGGCACAAAGGCATATTCACATAAAAACCCATGTGCCAAGATTTAGGAAATTAATTTCTTCTATAGCCATTGGATGATGGGGAGGATACAAGAAGCAATTCAGAGCCCTGCCCTGAATTGCAACCAGGAAAAGCTCTTGCCCCATATTCCCTTGAAAAAAGAACCTCAAAACACTTCCAAGATGGGCACAAATGGTAGGTTTCATGTTTAGGCAGTTTTAACAACTCTAAACCCAGAGTTTCACAAAAAATTCATGGTGATAATAAGTCTGATTTAAAGCATACTAACACTAAATAATTCTGAGAATATGTGCAGTTTTATAAAATTTTAAATGCATTGTACAATTAATTTAGTTGGCATGAAAAGGCTTGATACAATAATTGGAAGTTTTAATTTCTACAGAGTAGTCTTGATCCATTTTTTCTTACCTTTTTACTATATTAACTTCATACCTAATATTATGAGCATCCAATCTTTTGCATTTCAATGTCAATCTAAGTAAAATTAATGGAAACTTCTTAAACCTAACAAAAGAAATGCTTCTATATTCATACAGCAGTTTTAGAAGCTATTATCATTCACCTATATAGATGCTGGTTGCCTGTAAAAGATAACCTAGGCCACATATGCAATATATAGACATTTATATAAAGCATAAGATTTTTCAATACAAGAGAAAGCCATCATATAATATTTAAGTATATTGGAAGTTTTGCAATATCATTGTTTTTCCCCACAATCTAGAACTACTAGCAGGAAAATAAGAATGAAAGGCCATAGCAGATGATTCTGAAGGTGTGTACAGACCTTCTGTACAGCTCAATACCCTCTCTCTAGCTGGGTCCCAGAGCAAAGGACTGAAGGGGAGCAGAGACACAGGAGAGCCCAGGACCATAGTGGATGTGCCAGGCACAGCCATGAGTCCCAGGGCTTAGGAGAGCAGAGTGGCTTCTGCGTATTCAGGAACTCTTAATGAGCTGATTGTCCTAGATTTGTCCATCCTCCCATGACCCCAGGCAACTTTTAGCTTCACAACACCCTGCAGCCAGACCATTCACATCCCAAGTTTTTGAAAGTGTGTTTTGAATAGGTGTCCTTTTGGTTTCCTTTGATGTCCCCTGTTCTTTTACTGAGAAAGCCAGAAAACCAATAGTGCTGATTCACTTTCTCCCTGTGTCCTCCATGATTTTATGGAGTTTGAAAATTCTGGAATGCAGGAATTTTATTCTAAAGAAATTTCTGCGCAGCAGACTTAACGGTTCTCAAAACTTTAAAGAGAAGATTGTAATTAGCAATGATGCCAGCCCCTTCAGTAGATCATTCTCTAGTGGCTTTGCATATGAAGCATATGTAGCATATGAAGACATATTCTTTTCTAGGTATCAAATTTTTAGAATCTATTTTTGTTAGTGAACTGCAGAAAAGTACAGATACATGTACACAAGCAAAAAAACCAAAGCTTTCATTTGCTTTCTGTGAGAGAAGACAAAAAAACAGTGCTTGCCAGCTTCATATTGTTAAGATGATTCCTAAAGGAAGGACTATGAAAATTCCCATTAGCTGCAGACACAAAAGTCTCATATTTTATTTACTTATAAAAACCACATTATACCATGTAAAACACATTTGCAAATTTTTTAGGATATTTTGAAGTCCAGACACTTAGTGTTGTAAAGGAGCCTGAATTTATTAACTCCACCCCTAGGTTGAGAAAGTGATACACATTCTAATAGTTCACAGGCCTCTTTCAAAAAATCCCACCTTTCTGTCATCTCAGATTGTTTGCTATTATGAATCTCACAAAGTCTGAATATAGTTCTTAAACATTTTCAAGCATTATTTTCCAAATCCCCTAAAATCATGGCAACTCCAAAGGCTTGCAGACATTTTTGAAGCTACTGGATAGCACTGAGGTATTTATGTAATTCATCTGCAGTGTGAAGCAGGTGGGGCAACGGAAGACAGAAATACTTGATTTGATTGTTGCTGTTGTTGGATTGTTGCTCCATACAATGTGGAAACTGAAGGCATTATGGACAAAATCAGGACAGGACAACTGGGGATAGTTTTGTAATTTATGATGCATGGAGTCAGTGTGGAAAATTCATTCTCTCATACTTGATAGAGATACCATCTGTTATCAACAAGGCTTCAAATAAGTATTGCATCATTATTTGCTGTTATATCAATGTTATGTGTTTCAAGTACTATGATTTTGCAGTTTTTTATTAATTGAGAAGTCTGGAATATTATGAATAAGCAGGAAATTTCTGCTGAGGAGTTCTGGAATATCTTCACCAGATAAAGATGCTCAAATTTTGGATAACCTGTCAGGTAACAACAGCTGGGTTGAGCTGTCTGGAGCTGGAGACAGAGGGCAGGGGCCAGACCTGGAGCTGAGGTATTCATACAAGAGATGCTGCTGGCTTTCCTTGTCTCCCAAGGAGCCACATGTGGCTCTGGGACAACCTCATGAGAGTGAAGACTTTGCAAAGTTATAGTCAGAGAGGCTTTGCCTCATTTTTTCAGAAGTCTGTGGTGTATTATGTTTGTTATTATTACTATTGATAGCAATGTGTTCTATATCCAGTATATTTATTATGCTTGGCATTAACAACAGACGCTGTAGGATGATAATACTAATGCAAAAGGAAAAATAAAGCAACAAGTTAAACAACTGTGCAATTGTTCATTGCTTCTTCAATACCCCATTAATCACACAGCTCACTGATGGATGTTGGCTGCGAACCAGTGTGACAGATGGGGAATAAAAATCAATGTCTTCTAAAAACCACCCACAGCAATATATTTCAGTTTTACATTTTGGGCCTGCATCTCTTCTAGCCATGAGGTAATGCAGCATAAATACACATCTCTGTGAATAATTGAATGAAAGGAGGTCCAAATCATCTTTAAGACAAAATGTAGGGACGTTGCTTAGATATAAGTGAACTTATTTTGGAATTTATTTTTCAATGCATTATGGAATTTATGTTACCTGATAGTACTAATATAAAATGTAATTGATTGTGTATTTAAAAGTCAAATGGAAGTAAGGAATTGTCATTGAGAGACTGATCTCCAGGTGACACAAAGAGTCATATTTGAAAGTTTTTATAGAGATAGCATAAAAGAAAGCTAATTCTTTTACCCTGTACCCTTCACTACCATACTTGTTCGTCAATCCTTGTGGCTTCTTCTACTGTCAAGACCACAGCTGACACAAAAGTCAACTGGATTTTATTTTCTTCCAGTAATTTTCAAAATTTACTAATTTAGTAGCATTATAAATCATTCTATAGTTGAGGTGTAGATACCTTTAGAATTTTCATGTACTTCTGTGCATAGATACTGTGTTTGTTTTGAAAATAATCAAATTTAAATAATTGATTTATCATCATCCAAAACTACTTGGGAATCCAAGAAGAATACCTTTAAATATTTTTTGATAGATAATAAACAAATTTCAAAACTTCTAATGTTTACTTTACACACCTGAAAAAAAAAAAAAAAAGTTCTGATTTCCATTTCTAAGTGAGGTTTTTCAGACTTCTAGACTGCACAAAGATGTTTCCCTATGTCATGTTGTCAGGCATAGGCAACAAGAAAATACCTATGAAAAAATTCACACTATGATGAAAGTCACCCACTGATTCACACCTAGTTTGCTCCTTTCCATTTTGTTACCTCACTCTGTGACATCTGACACATTTGCTTTCGATTACTGAACTCCTTTAAGCATGTCCCTTATCTACTTTTCAGAGTATCTGTCTCTTTTGAAAGATATACTTACCTAATATTCCGTTTATGGTGCTTATTTAGATTAAATCTGAAATGTGAGTGCAGTTATTCATGTCAGTGCCCTGGTTCCAGCCAGGACAGGGTTAAAGTTAACCCTGTCCTGGCCAGAACCAGGATACAAAGAAAGACATTTTGCTAGAAAAAGAATGCTTCTGAATTCCACCAGGACAAAAAAAAAAAAAAAAAAAAAAAAAAAAAAAAAGATGGATGCAGGATTCCACCATGTCTCTCAGTTTACTACCACCTGGGCAGAAGCCAGATAACCAATAGCAGCTCTTCAGATGGTTTACCTGAAACAGATGTGCAGGCTGCAGCAGGAAGGGACGCAGAAAATGTGGCATTATTACCTGAACAACAAAGCAATGGACTGGGACATAAGGCAGGAGCAAGAAGCTGGCTGAGCTGGCTGTCCCAGCAGCAGAGCCCCCGCTGCCCTCAGAGGCACGCCAGGCTCCGAGCAGGGCTGGGCTGGTCTCTCGTGTGCCACATGCGCTGGGTGGTTGGGGGACAGCCCTGCAGCAGGAAGGTGCTGCTGACCCTGAGTGGTTTTAAAGTGCTGACATCATGCAGGCAGCTACAAAAGTCAAAGCAAGATTTTTGGCCTTTTTCTTTAGTGGTTAGATATATTGACAAGACAAAATCCTGCTGCCAAGTTTGGTTGGCTGAGTACAGTTAAGGACACATAACTTGCCAATCTAAGTTTTAGATCCAGGCTTTTTTCTTGCTTCTGGCACTACTGCAGGTTGGGGTTTTTTATCAGATATTTTACATTAATATTTTGTATTTTGTTGTTGCTGTAGTTTTGGGGTTTTTTTCCTAGAAAACTTTCTTAGCAGTACTCGTAAAAGAATAACCGGTAGCTGCACAGCGGCAATGATGAAACTTCTAGTATCTAAGGCATCCACAATTAAAACCTGTTATTTCAGGTTTTTTACCAAATAATATATTTAACAATATCCTATTAAAAGTTAAGTACCAAAATACTCATTAAAAACCAATTAAACATCTTTAAATGTTTAACAGTCGTAAGAATTTTATATTGTGACTGAACTGTCAACAATAACGTTTTATTAGCAGCTCTCTGCACTGTAAAACTGCAGGGAGCAGATGCAGTATATCTGAAGCTCATGAAAAACAATTTCACAAAGTGTAAAATCAGAAAATCTGAATATGTTTTCATTAAATGCTTTGATGGTCATGAACTGATTGTAAACAGAACATCAAACATCCCAAACACAGTATGCTCCAAGGGGGTCTGTGACACAAGGATTCATATCAAGTGTTGATGACTGTACTTCTAAAAAATTGCAGCATAAAACACGTTTCACTAACAGAAACTACAAAACTACAGATGGCCCCAGTCCAGAACATGATCCAAGTATGAGATGTGGTCCAAAAGTTAGCATCAACATTGCTTATTTACAGTGGGCAACAAAAGCAAAGGTGAGTGGAATTGCTGCACCTTGTGAATGAAAAGGAGAGTTTTCAAATCTGCCATTTCTCTACTCGTATGACTTTTTAAATGTGCCCATATAACTACTTGGACCAAACCTGAGGATGAATGGCTCTAACCTTGCATCCCTTCAATTATTTCTTGGGAAAGCAAGTTGCCATCAGAGAATGACCTGCTACAGCCAAAGTCTTCTACTTCTGTACATGTTTCTGTCTTCCACCTGGAAGACACAAGACAGCTGCCCACTCACCCTCTCTCCTCCTGCCTCTCATATCCCGCAGGTTCTGCAGATCTGCACTTATTTGTACTCAGGTGTGGGATCTCACTGCAGCACATGTAATCTGTGGGGGATGCACTCCAGCACTGCTGCCAGAATTCTGTGCAAGGAAGGCCACAGGGAAGTGGAGAGAGCGGGGCACCAGAATTCCACCACAGATCTGGAGAACAAGGAGACGGAAACTGAAATTATTCTGCACATATTACATGCAATGACAAGGCTTTAATGCATGGGTTTTTCTGCACTCAATGGCCTTTGGCAATGGAAGCTTTCACTTAATGTCAAAACAGACAGAAAATGACACAATAGTATAAACAAGAGTATCTGGGGATTAAGACTAAAGTACAAAATAAGAGGCATGTGAATATGACATGCAAATACACCTTCATGCCTCTAATTTGCAAACACCACTTATGAATTGCATCAGAGCATCACAATCCCCTTATCACATATGGCAAACCCAAGGTATGTTTGATTACTTTCTGGATTATGTAGTTCAGGTAAAAATAAAACTTGGTTACCAAGTAAATCTGATTTTACAAAATTGATCTTTGTCTGTTACAGTTAAGACAAAGATGTTTTCTTCTGGCCAGAAAAAAATTATACAAGTTTTAATAGCACATCTAAAATGATCCTAGATATCCATTTTTTATATGGGTTTTGGAAAAAGCCTTTGCAAGACCTTTAGGGAGATAGATACACCTAACATGCAGAGTCAACCATCATGCTTCAGAGGAAGAAAAGTGTATTTTTTTATATTTCTGAAACTGGAGCTTGTAATGAAACAGCACATGTTTTTCTCCATTCTGCTGTCAGCTATTTTTTGCTTCTCTTCATTTGATGCTTGGCAAAAACAGAATTTATTTTCCCTGTCTGCGTTGACTGAAGTGATGTGGTGCCTTCCTTCCTTGCTCTCAGCACTACTTGAAAAGTACTGTATATTAGCAAAGGGTAAGACAAGCCATTAGATATTAACTTTACAGACTGAAATAGAAGCTATTTCGAAAAGTAGAAGTATAGGATGAGAGAAGACAAGTCATGTATACCCTGACAGGTGAGTAAATCAGAATAACATCAGTCTAAATCAGAGCAACGTCACAACACAAGGCAACTTCTGTAAAACTTGAATCCTCTTTACTAGCTTCAGCTTTCTGAAGAAAAAAGTTGCTCATCACATGGCTCTTACCCAAACACCTGTTCTGCAAATTAACCAGTGATTTTCACCTCCAATGATGTAGATAAAGTATTTCAACCCATCTCTACAAAGTATGCTCATTAAACAAAATGGACATGCAATAATTCTGCTCTAAAACGTGTAAAGTATTTCTCTAGAGCCTTATTTAGTCCTCTTCTCCACACTGAAAACAATTAGATCCTCAGAGTGAAGTGCCATACAACTTTGGTAAGGACAGCAGAATGACTCGTTTTCTGTTCATTACATGGTCCTTGCAATAACACACAGGTTCACAGCAGGAGGTGATGAAATAAGACATTACACCAAAGGTTTTTCAGAGGCAGCTTAAAAACTCCACTCCCTGAACCATTGCAGCCAGCTTCCTTTACACCATCCACAATCAAAGATTTGATTTAAAGAGTGTATCCAACAGGAGCTCATCAACCCGTGTCACTAAAGAATTAAAAGCCTTAGAAAGAAATCCCTTCTCTGAACCCAGGCCAAAGCCTAAATTTGCTCTGATTTCAACAGTCTCGGGCAATCACCCCCAGCACCTGGCAGGACAGCCACCCCTACAGCCTGAAGACCTGGACTTTTCCAAATTCTCTCCTGGTCAACAGCTGTCATCTTTTAAGACACGGAGGACCAGGAACTCCTTTGCATGCAAAACATATGTTTTGCATTTTGCAGGTGTGATTTGAGCCCTGTTCTCACAACAGGATAATTCCTTTCCTTCTCTGTGTGAGCTGGCAGGGAGAACAGGGACAGAAGGTATTATTCCCAATATAAAAGGGGGAATTTAGGCACAGAGGAGTACGGATAAATATTTATTAATTTGAATGTCCTGTTTGAAGAAGCAGGGTCTGAATTTCCAGAGAGCTATGTGCTATTTAGAAATATGTGTTCAAGATAAGACAAATTGCAGAGACTCCAGCTGTGGTTGCTATTTATGCTTTTATAAACCAGAGCCCCCAAGTCAGACAGCTGGAAAATGGGTAAAAAGAAAACAATCCCAAAGACCACCTGTGAAAACTTTGATTTACCTGATCTGTCCAGGACTACACAAAGCATCAGTGGGTAAATTAGAACTAGGCCCCAGTTTCTGGGGCAACGTTCTCTGCATATGGTGACTCCTTTCCCTTTAGTACCTGCTGGATCCTCAGCTCAGTGTCTGTGTACTAAAACAAATTGAGCTCCTGGTTCATTCCCAAACCAGCTCTACACAAGGCAGCACAAAAGAAAGTCCTGAAGTTAAAGACCACAATCACCATGCACAGTTCAATTTCTAAAATGGTAATTTTCTCCACAACTTCTCTATGTTTTGAAAAAATAAAAAAAATATTAGAAACAAAAACCCCAGCCAAACAAAACCACAGTAACTCTTTTATACAAGGAGTCTCAGACTCTGAAATCTGGGAATGTCATCTTTTGCATGTTCATTGGAGCAAACTGAAGAAAATCCCATAATTTCACCATATTGACTAATATCTTTCCCACCAGAAACATTCTGGTTCACTGTTGCATGAGCTAATGAACCTTCAGTAATGCATTGTCATCCTCCTTGAGGACCAGCCCTAAAGAGGGAAAGAGATGTTCTGAGACCAAGAGATACAAGTCTTCTACCAGAAAGAAATGAACTTTGGAAACTGTTTTTTTCCCAAGGAAAAGCAAAGTATGGACACTATAAAGTCATCCTCAATCCAGCCCTTCCCACCTCTGGCTCTTCCTCCCCCTTTACTGGGCAGTTCCTCTGTACCAGCTGAGCTTTGATACTGAGATAGATAGGTAAATGCATTTTGGGATGCAAATGGTAAATTCTGGACTAAATTATGTGTACCTGGCCGTGTGCTCCCACACAGAAAGTCTTGCTTAGCTTTATTATTTATTTTACTTTCAGGGAAATATACCTGGCAAGCTTTAGTAAATAATTAGCCTGTAAAAAATACATGAGCAGTGATAAGAAAAGGTATATCCCCATTGTATTCTTTTCCACGTCTCTATTCTTTGCTCTAAAACAAGGAAAAAAACCACAGACATAAAACAAAGCAACAACTTTTTTTTTTAGGTATCAGGACAGTATATTTTACATTGATCTTTGTATTAAAAAATAGGTGAAATATGTCATCAGAAATTAAATTAAAATATTCAGTCTGTGGTAGATGCTTAAAAAGATAATTTAATTTTAAATGCTTAAATGCTGGAAAGGTTATATAACCAAAAAAGAATTAGTCAGAAATATTAAGTAGATTTAAAATAAAGCTGGATCTAGAAGTAAAAATTTTATTTCACTACTTTTTTTCAAAAGTAATGCACATACCAGTTTATCAAAATTATTCATAAATTCATGCTCTATTTTTATCCTTTGTCAACGAGAAAAATAACTTTATAATGCAATTGAGGTGCATTTCTTAACACTTATTGAATTCTTTTCTTTTACTCTCTTGATGTGACATTTTGACAAGTGATTTGCCTAAATTTGAAAGTAAAAAAAAAAGAAGGTATGAGACAGTTTACCTTTCCATTTAAAGAGTTAAATTTTAGTAGGTTTTTTTTTTCAGGCCAGCTCTTCAGGAATCAGTTTTTTGCCCAGTTAACAAATTGGGGAAAAAATCACCCATACACCTCCAGAGAAGTGTCATGCCTTATCATTCCTTCATTTATCCACTTTCATTTAAAAATCTGGACGTGAACACTTGCACTCTTTGGCTGTGATCCTACCAGAACATATTTACATATGTAATACGTACATAATTACATCTTTATTCAAAGTACCTACATGTAGGTAGCAACATACATGGCTTTAGCACATGGTTAGGTCCTCTTGGAATTTAAATTTTAAAATAGATGAGGAAAAAGAAGTGCCTCCAGTATATTTTTTTAAAGGCAAATAGGATTTAGGATAAAAAGCTGAATAGGTTTTAGGGTAACAATGCCTCCCATTGTTTTCCTAAAAACCAAAATACTTCCTGCAAACAGAAAATGGACACTTAGTAAGAGAATTTCTTTTCAGGACAGCTGATGAACCTGTAACAATTTGGCATGGCACTGATTTCATTCCTACTAAGCCAAAAAGAAAGAGCTTGAGCCCATGATTTTATTTGACAGAGGTTTCTGCACTAAAGGAACAGCTGTTCTTTTAAAGGTTTCTGTCCCTCTGGAGTCTCACTTAAAGGAGTGACTTCATGTCATTTTATTGTACTGAAGAAGGAAAGAGGATTAAAAAACCCAAACAATCCAATGCAAGTCCTTTTATTACTAGGTGAAATTTGTACCTCTGGAAGATCTTTTATGACAGTATAGAGATCAGCCGTTTTTAACTGGCTGGGCCCATTTTTAATGGTAAATCAAATAATCGAAATGATAGCACCAAAACAAATCACATAAAAAAATCAAATTTTTCATAAAAATGCTGACATATTCAGAGGAAAAGTACTGGAGTGGATGAGAACAGAAACATCAGAGGCTGACAATATATAAGGAGGCACCTGTGTCTTTCACAGAGTTTAGGCAGTGTTAGAGCCATGACCAAAATTCCACACGAGCAGAAGCAATTGACCTGCTGTGTCAATGTATTCATTAGACCTGCAGTCCCTGGAAAAGCTTCTTCCCCAAAGCACTGGATTCAGCTGCTGCTTGCTGCTTCAGGGAATTCTAGCTGCCCATTTAATTTTTATCAATCAGCAATTAATTAGCAGTTTCTTACAGAAAACATCTGATAAACAAACATAAAATAAACTCATACAGAATTCCCTAATGATGGCCTCCTCTTCAAAACACACTTGAAAAGAAAAGCTAGCATAAGATCTTTCAAAAAAAGGAAACCAAAGAAACATGCTTTAGTTTCAAGTGATTTATCCAGAGTGGAAGATGGACGGTCTTTGCATGTTTGCCAATTGTTCGTTTATTCTTTGCAAATGCAAGGACCTGCAAAAAGACAAAGAGAGCATTAGAACTGACACTCCTTGCACAGGTTTGTAAAAACCCTTTCAAACCTCAGGGCTAGGAGTAGAGCAGAGAAAAACTGGGTAATTTAAGGGAAGACTAAAAGGAACTTTTGTGTGAACTGCTTTCATGGCTACTTGAAAGGTAAATGTAAAATGCTTATTAAGGTTATTTATTAATCATGTCTCATTCAATTACACCCCTGGGTCTTGCCAGGGTTTTGGCAAAAATTAAGTTATTTAAGATATAAGGAAAGCACTACTACTGTTTTCTTCTCTCTCTCTTATTCTCATACATGACTTGTAACCTACAAAATGTTCTCACCTTGCCACAGGACATATCAGCAATAAGAAACATAAAAATTGTATACGAAAATAGTGAAAAAAGCTATTAGTTTCATCTCTTCAAAGCAAAGTAGACTGTCCACAACCTCAGCTCCATGATCCTTCATTTGTGATGCAGTGATAACATTGTAGGATGCCAAATTTGCTGGAAAGTTAAAAAAGAAATGTTGGGATCAAGCACAATATTTTGTAATAAAAAAGGGGACCAATAAGGCAAGGTGTAAGAACTGTGAGCAGTTCTCATCATTCTATTTTCTGAGCAAACATAGAATTTTGGACAACTCATTCTCCCTGTTGAAAACTCCTTTTTCAAGGAGAGAGGATAGAGGTGATCTAATTCAGTTATACATTTGTAGTTGTTGTCCAGATGGAGAGAGAGCTGGAGGACAGCTCCAGGTCTATATTCAGAAGAGGCAGGCTGGACTGCCACACTAGTGGCTTTGAGGTCAGATTTTGGAAAGCCTTTCAGAAGATGCTTTTTTCTATGATATATGTCCATCATCCTGCAGGCTTTGTTTGCATAGAGCAGCCATTGCCCTTGCCCTTGTGGATGCAAACAACTCTCTGTTGACACTAATGTGTGCTCGTGGCATTGTGCAGACCCAGCAGTTTCTTGGTGATGTGAGCTTATTTGTTTCTACAGATACAACAGACTCTGAAGCTTAGCACATTGGGGAGATTTTCACCACTTTCTCAGAAGGCACTTTTCCCCTCTTTGGCCAGCTGTTTTCCATGCCTCTTCCTTCATCCAGAGGTACAGTCATGCACAGGAAAAAGGACTTCTAGAACATCCCTTTCTAGTACTGTGTGCTTGCTGGAGATGGCTTTAGCCATCCCCAGAATTTGCTTCTCTATAAACACAGAAGTACAACATCTGCGGGACTCAAGGGTGATGAGTGGGGACAGCCTGGTGTGCTGCAGGTGTGCTCTGGCCCAGCTGGGAGCAAATCCCAGCAAAGAACCAGGCTGCTGCTGGAGGCAGAGAAAGCTGCTGGCAATCACAACTGCTATCGCTCAAAGTGAGAGGAGAGCAGGATCCTGCCAGCCCTAGAGGAACATGGTATCTCTTAGGTACATGTTGATGTTGCTGCAGCGCTCCTTTTACTGAAAGCTGGGTGTCCCAGCCTGCCATAGTGCTGGCCCAAAGCCGGAAGACCTGACCAAATCCACAATAATTAGAAATCTCACACAGCCAAGCCACTGGGCTTTATATCATGAATCATAAGTCAGCTGCTGCTTTGAAGAGTGGTTTTGGACTGTCATCTATGCCTGTATGCTTTATCAGCTTAGCCCAGTGCTACTGAATTTGTCATTTCTCCCTTTTGGAAGGAAAGGCTGTTGAAAGGCAGCACAGCTGTTAGTGCTCCGGAGGATCTAGCTGTGCCAATAGCAAGAGAGGAGTTTCAGAATAGGAGCTTTAAAATCCTCCTGCCACAGCAGCGTGAGGAATGATTTGATTTGCTCTGGTGGATGATCAGGCTGTACATACAAATTCATTATCTGCATTCCAGGTGTCTAGGGAGATTAGTAATTCACTCGAGTGTGTCTCTGGTGGCTGAAGAGTACATCTGAATTCCTTCCTATGTCTCCCGACTCCACAGTCAGGAATACAATCAGAAATATTAAGCACAACCTTCCGAGTGATTGTGGCAGGAATTTGTCAGTTCTGGCTTGCACGATGTGATGTTGAAACCTTAAAACACGCAAGTCTCGGAGTTCTATTCCACACCAGTACCTGGAACAAGGAAGAAGGGGAATTTAAGGCACCTGAAAAACAGATTGTCATCCCAGACAGACACCATGCAATTATGAAATTAATTCCTCGGATACCTCTCTGAGTAAGGCTCTCCAGTTTCCTAGACCAATTCTCCAAAATGTCCCCAGTCATACCATCTTCTAGCCTACTCCTAAGCACAGCTAATGCTCCCCCTAAGTTTCCTGTGGGATCAGATCTAGATCAGATCCAGAAGGTGTTGCCAGATTGCACTTCACATACAGCCATCAGATCAGGCTCCTCTGAATCTGTAGTAACATATTAGTTACAAGATAATGTGGCTGAGTGGCTACATATCATTTGCCTTAAGTGGGGCTATGGAGATAATTTCCTTATAACAGTCTGTACAAGAAGCTGACATATTTTCTTTCTGATGTAGCTCTCTTGCTTGACTTCCTAATTTTTAATTTCCAGAGTCCAGTCGCCTCTTGCATGTTCTCATGCTGCCCCAGTGCACCTTATGCTCTGCACTACTGGTGGCCCCAGTGGAAAGGGAAGGACTACCCACAGAGGCCAGCCTGCTGACCAATATACTGCCCTGCAGGGTGAAAAAGCTGGGTCTGAGCTCTCTCATGATGAAGTAAAATTGAACCTTCACCATCTGTAGAGTGGTTGGATATTGTACTGCAGAGGCAGCAGTGGTTTAACTCTTGGTGCTTAATTTTTATGATCATCCCATTCAAGGAAGGATGGATACTCTGCTCATATCCTGAGGCATCAGTCTTTTCCTGTGTATTTTACGCAGTGTTTTTTCCAGGATTCTGTATTTCATCTACATCCTTCAATAAATCTTGCTTTCGGTTTTTTGTGTTTCTCTGCAAAAAACAACCCTAGCCATGAAACGTTTCACTAAGTGAAAAGGTGAATAAACATCACAATTTGAAAAGATGACCCTGTTAGTAAAATTGAAATCTATGAACACAAAATTCCTGAACACAAAGTGATCTTCATTCACTTTCTAGTATTGAAAAGTGCAAGTTACGTGGGGCTTTTGATAGCAGTAGATCTCAAAAATGTATGGCAACAATTCTGAGAACAGTGACCTCCTCTATGAACTGAGGATGAGCATTTCTCCTCAGAGTTGATATTGGTGTCAAAATACATAAATCCTTTCCAGATTCAAGCTTTAATTCTACAACCAATTCATCAGAAAGACAACACAGTCAATAACTGCCTCATATAGGAAGCCCTGGTGGTAGCTATATTGATAATTTCTCTTGGATTTGGAAAACTTGCTCCATGCAATGAGATGACATTGTAAAGAAATAAAAACAAGTTCACTTATAAGTTTCTCTCACTTTCTTATCTGAGCCAATGTTTCTGGCATGCTTGGAACCTTTGATTATACCTGGTAATTATACAAAGTTCTTAAAACTTTGATAGCTGACTGTTCTAATTAGAATTTCAGCCCACCAGTTAAGAAGCCCTTAAATCAGATACTTTCCTTCCAAGCTTCAGGCTTAGCATCCTAAGCAGTGACCATGCCACTATCACCACTTTGGTTATAGAGCTTAACTTGGATCACAGTAGAGCACTTGGATCACAGTTCTCTCCCCTTGGGACCCTGCCCTGCTACAAGTTCTCTGTGAACTGATGCTTCAATCTCTACTGAGTCTTGCTGAAATCATGACAGTGGCTGAGGATGAGAGATGACCAAGCTTCCTCATTTTGATATTTTATTAATACAATTGTTGTTGGATGAATATAAATGAATTTTAATAGCCAACAGTGAATATTAATGAATAGGGGAATAATTTTTTTTTAAACTAGGGCTAATAAAATTTTCACACTTTTTTTTAGCAAAAAGGAAAAAAACCCCATGTATAAGGATGGTTTTTCCACTTCAAAATGTGCCCAAAGGTACATAGAATAGAAAGATTAACATTTAGAAGAGCGACTTCCTTTTATTTTGGTTCCTTTGCATGCAAACCCTCAAATCCATACTAACAAAACTGGTTGTTTTAAAAAAATCTCTTTGAAAAATAATGTACTATCAATAATCTATTCTCTACAATTGAATATCTGAATTTCTATACACATATAACATATTTTATTTGTCTTTTCCTAATTTAAACAGAAACAATCAAAAAACTTCCAAAGGTTCTTAGCTTCACTATATTTTTGGCTGAACAGTGCCCACTCATTATTAACTTTTTCCCATTTATGTGTGTGAATCTCAGTTACAATTTTATTTCCTTATGGAAAAGTCCTTTTCCATATTTATTCTATGACTTTATGGAAATTAGTATTCTTCTTTCCCAGTTCCAATTGTGAAAGCAGCAGAAGAAATACATATTGTGCACTGCTCCTTTGGAAGTCTAGATTTGTTTTTCCTTTTGTTGAGGACATATTTTAAATTTCTTATGGTTTTAAAGAAAGCCAGTGCATCATCTTCTTTAATGGGCAGTTTTCATAGAGCTCTTTTTTATTCTCATGCCATGATTTCTGACTGATATGACTGTACACATCTTCTGCTACTCAGACCCCCTGAGAAGATCTTTGTATTGATGTATTTTATAAGCCTATTATAATATATTAGCCTCCAGGAATTTGAAGTAATTAAAGACAAAGTCTGCTGTTGGAGCAACTCTTTTGGGGTGTAGTGAACATAAGCAGCTTGGCAAAGATGCTGCTGCACCTTTATCAGGTTCTAAACACTCACAGCCAGAGAAATCACACTATTCCTCCTGTGGCAAAGCAAGAGAACATGTAAAGAAAAACTCATAAAGTGTGAAGGTTAAACCAGCAAAAAATGAGTTTATGTTTTCAAAAAGAATGGATCAAGACAAGGATAAAGGCAACTTTGAACATGAAAATGACCAGTGAAACAAACTCCTGTACAAAGAAGAAATGACCACCTAAAGGGACCTATAAGTGAGCACTCATTCATTCTGTACAACGAGATATTTGAACTCTGGCATCCCACAGCAATCCGAAGTCTTATTTCTGAAAGATTTCCTGTAGAGAAACCCTTGTCTGGAGGATGAAGAAGTTTTGAAGGTGGACAATGATAATGAACAGCAAAAAACTATTTACAGTAATGTAGAGCAATAACCTATTAACTATCTTGCTGTTATTTTGTTGTGTAGGGGTTTTTTGTTTGGCCTGTACTATTTCCACTCTTACACCCTTCTCCAAAAAGCTATAGTTTGGAAAAAGAAAGATGTAATGTAGAGCAATAACCTATTAACTATCTTGCTGTTATTTTGTTGTGTAGGGTTTTTTTGTTTGGCCTGTACTATTTCCACTCTTACACCCTTCTCCAAAAAGCTATAGTTTGTCCATGAAAGACATCCTCAAGATACAGATAAACAGATGCAAAAACTAGCACTGATAAGATGTCAAGAAATTTATATTCCTAAAAGCTCTGACACTTCTTAATTTTTTTTTATTAAACTAGTCATAAATTAGGTGTTTTTCTCATCAAAATTTTGTCCAAAATGTGAAATCCAGTTATATGGCTTTGACTTCATTAACCCTGCATGAGCTGCTCAGTGTTCTCCTCTTCCAAACAGAGATCAAGAAGGTGCAAATAGCTGCACATGATGGAGAAATGTATTTTAAAAGCAGATTAGCCCTCAAAAAGCCTGTTAGTAGCCTGTACCAAGAAAATGTGATTAATTTCTTCTGAATAAATTTCCTGTGCTAGTTAATGAAAATTTTCATTAATGGGTTGTTGCAGAAACAGCAGCTTTGTATCTGTAACATGAATTTTTCACTCGGAGTACTCTTTATTAAGTGCACAAAGTACACCTAGTTTGTACACTGACTTATCTGTGCAGAATTTAGGCATTAATATTTGAAAACTGATCCTGTATCCTGTTCAAGCCAGGAAATGAATTTTATATATTTATCTATATGGTGCTGAAAAGGCTCTATTTGTTACAGCTGAGGAAAGAATCCTTCTGTCAGTAACTCTGTAAGGGCCAGCTACAATAAATTACTGCCAGCAGGCTTCAGTGTAAAGCCCAAATTGAGCATCCAATGCTTGTTGTGATTTGGATGAGTTTCTGACATGTAGGATACTATAAATTGACTAGAGTCTTTCAACCACAGTACTTGTCAAAGTATTCTGTTTACTTTTCTGCCAGTTTTACAGCTAACAACCCATTAAATTACCTGACTTAATAAAAAAAAAAGGAAAAAAGAAAAGCCATTTATTTTCTTTTCATACATTTAAATGGAGCAGGGACTTTTCTTGCTCTGGGCCATGACTTTCTGTGTGGAGGAAAAAAGTTGTCACGCTTTTGCATTTTCCTAGTAATTTCCTAGAACCTGATTATCATTTGGTGGTCAGAGACTCTTAACACCCTTATCAGTATCATTAAGAGATGGTTGTCAGCCTCTTTAATAAATGGCAGCAATTTATGGTAAATCTGTACGATGCCTTTGGTTGCCAAATCTAATAAAAGCTCAAAAGGATTTTTTTTTTTTCTTCTAGCTGTAGGCAGCCAGCCATAAACATGTAAGATGATGAAGAAACAAAAATGTTTTATTCTTTTCCAGTGAGCTCAATCTCAACTTCATCATTGATTAACAAATCTTTACTTAGAAATATAACTTCTTGCCTTACAAGTGGATAGAACAGAAGGCCAACCAATTACTGAGCTTCACTTCTTAGTTTAAAGTCACAGAACATACAAGTGAGTTTTTTTCAGATTTATCTTCCATATATTCAATAAAATTATATACACTGGATATGAAGGTCATAACTGAAATAACGCAAACCATGAACTGTAAGTAATATAATCAATAAAAATTAAGTGTTTGAAGTTCAAGGATCTCAAAAAGACAACGGAACTAATATTAGGCAAATTCTGCTAATAAAAATAGGTAGTGAGTTGTTAAATAATTTGGAATGGAAACACACTTGCATGCTCCTAGATGTTTACTAATCCCTTTGTTTATTACATAACCCACAGATATGGTTATATAGTATCATGTGACAAAATACATGGATGGGAAATCCCAAACTGAGCTCCCTGACAACAGATGCTACAGTGACAAGAACGTGAGTGACACTTGGAAAGGAGCTTTTAGCTCAGAAGAAGACATACAGACTTTCAGATGCTGAAGCTGGCACCAAAAGTCTTAAGAGTTTGTCCTTGCTAGTAACCTTGTGCACAGATGATGATCTTGCTCAGGATCTTCTTTAATTCAGATAGAGACAAAATAGGTGACAATGCAGGTGACAATGGTGGGATCAGAGAAACTGCTAAAGCTGAATTAAGCCCTTGCAAGAAAGTTTTTTACAGTACCTCTGGAAATATGTCAGAGTTTAAGCCTAGCTGAAAATTAAGCACCACACAGCAGCTCACTCAACCCTCCTCTCCCCAACCAACCTGATGGAACTGGGGGGAGAATCAAAATAAAACACGTAGGCTGAGATAAAAACAGTTTAATAGGAAAAGAAAAAGCCACACACACAAGCAAAGAGAAACAAGGAATTAATTCAGTTCTTCCCATGGGCAGGCAGGTGTTCAGCCATGCCCAGGAGAGCAGGGCCCCATCACGTGAAATGGTGACTTGTGATAACACCATCACTCCAAAAGTCCCCCAAGTTTCCCCTTCTTCCCCCCACTTAGTATATTGAAGGCCTTGGGCCTGTATAACTCTGCTCAGCAATAACAAAATCACCTCTTTTATCATCATGTGTCCAGCAGAAATCCAAAACACAGTCCCATGCCAGCCACCATGAAGAAAGTAACTCTACCCCAGCCAAACCCAGGATAAAATAGTAATCAGAGGTTTGAGACCTTGTCAAAATGGAGCAATTCTCTCACTCCTTTTGGGGAGTGAGATTCATCCTACAAAAAATATTATCTGAACCGATTAACTGTAAGAAAAGCATCTGACTCACAGATGAAATCAGTCTCTGATCAGCTATTTACAGCTTGCAAGCAGAAGCTGGCAGACATGCTTATCTGTAATTGCTTTTTTATTGAATTTCCATATTGACTCTAATCCATATATACATCCCCATAACTCATTGAAATGAAGGCTTAGACTTCATGACTTACTTTAACAACAGTGTAATCAGGAAGTGACAGAGAGGAAAACACACGAGCACGACAAACTAGAACAAAAATAAAAGACAATGAACATTCAAATACTTCTTCTCACAAGCAAAATTATATAGGATTGCCTTATGGACTAACTGCCTTATGACTAACTCACTGACACACCAATTACAATGGGAACCTTCAGTTAACTTGCATTTTTTCCTTCTGCCATGGAAGTATGAGACTGGAACACCTGCTGAGTTATCAAAACCATCAACATGACATACTCCCTTATTATACAAAAGAGGAATGCTATTTAAAGGCTCCTTCCAGCCCAGTCTATCACTAAGCGCTCAAACCAGAACCAGGGCTCCATCATGCTGAAATAAAACTACAACCCAGAAAACCAATATAAATCACAGCATCCTATTCTGCATTGCACAAACATCCTCTGATTCAAAGGCATATAAGTATTCTCTTAATTAGCATAAGACTTACTGCAGAACAGAAATTTGAGACAGGAAGGAAAATAGGCAGGAAATAAAAAGAGCATTCAGAAATACACAATTCAGTAGTTTCCAGAATGTATTAGTATTTTCATTATTTTCCTGCTCCAATCCTCCATGAATCTCTAGATTATTTCTTCAACACAAGTGGCTATAAAAAACTTCAGTCAGCACGGTAAAGCATAACCTTCCACTCCCTGCTTTTTTCCTTGTTTTCCATGCCTTCCCTTGACACTTAGGGACCAACCACTGGAATACTGTTGAGGCAGCTATGGGCATAAAATGCACTGTCTTGCTTTAAAAATAAGAAGTTCAGGCCTCCCACATTTTAACAACTTATTTCCTTGTGCCAGTTTGAATTAGTTTATTGTGTCATGAGTCAGAATTAAAGGCTACATTTCTGCCATACCCATTTCCTCCTACAGGAGTTCTTCACAAGACCTTATTGCCAAGGGAGGCACTTGTGAGGCTGACACCACCATTGCATTGCAATTTGGAGGGGCTACAGCAATGTGCCTTACCCTAATAATTTCAGTGACCTTACATTTGTTTCCCATGTCACTCAATTTCTTTTAACTTTGCAAATTACAGTAGTGATTACACACAGGTACTCTGTCATCAACATTATTTAAGTTGATACTTTGAAAAAGTCATAGTTTTTCTGTGGAAGATGCCATATGTGCTAGAATAAAGAGAGGAATAGTGTAACAGTAAATGCTATATCTTTTAATACAGCCTGCACTTACAGGATACATATGCACATATTTAGAAATATATATATAATTGCACATGTGCAACTGCTTGCCTGTTCCTTTCAAAAGCTGGTCTGTAGTTTGAGAATAAAGTGTTCAAGAAGTGAATTATGTGAGTACTTTGTCCTTTGCTATGGAATTCAGGATTTAAAATGGTTTTGAAAATCCAGGGGAAAATGTGAACAAAATCCATCCCAACCTGACCTCTTACAGATAGTAAAACAGGTAAAAATGTTAAAGATAGTAAAACAGGTACAAATGCATCCAGAGTCATTTCTAATAACTCAAGAATCTAATCTAATGCTGAATCTAATTCAATGTAGATAGTCTTTGTTGTAGTACCTTGCTCTACCTATTTTTTGTTTCTTGCTCTATTTCCTAAATGGTAACAATCTCTTAAAAATTACAGGAGCAGGATGAAGCAGCATGGGGCAGCTGCTGTGTTATATCAGACCCTGTTTTGGAGCATGTTTAACAGCTCATATAATGTTTCTCACAGAAATTGCCACTGCTGCTCTAAGATCTACTTGATGTTTCACAGAATATCTTGATTATACAAGTATAGTCTAAGCACACTTATGTTTGTGGGTCTGATCTCCATGTGTCTAATCACAGTCTATACTCCTTGCATTCTTGATTGGCAATCAACTTCGTTAAAGCAAAATTTGAGAAATTACAGGAAGTCTAGTTGTTGGATCAAGGAGAAAAGATACAAACCCACTGTGAATACCTGATGAATAGAAGAGCCTATGGGACAAGACAGATGTGAAGAAATAATTCATCCTCCACAGGGAGTAATGAAGAGGAAAGTAATTCTGAGACCCAAAACAAGATCAAGAAACAGAAAGGAGAATACTTTTGAAGACATGAATGTGGAAGTTAAAATATCCATGGTTCATTATATTTGGAGCAAAATGTCCTTTCAAAGGTAGAACAAAAACTTTGGTTAAAACGTCTAATTACTGCAGAATATTTGAAGTCAGAAGCCTTACATTAGTCTGTAGCAGACAGCCCTTAACACAGCTCCTCTCGTGTCTGAGCAGCAATAATCCTGGTAGATAATAATAACAATAATGCTGTACATAATAGCAATTGAAGGGCAAGTAGTGCTGCACTGAAGAGAGGCTAAGAGCCAATGACTGCCTCTTTTTGAAGACTGCAAACACTCTGGCAAATAAAATGTCAATGTTTTATTAGAAGCAACATGCACTTATTAGGATCAAGATAAGCTGTGATGAAAAATACCAATTTTGAAAGGATCCCACAGCCTTGCTATAAAATATGCATTTCATTTTAACAGCTGGAGGAAAAGAAAATCAAATTACTCATCACCCCACTGAAAGACAGGCAAATTCATCCATATTAAAACCACCCCAAGTATGTCTGTGACTTTTAAAATGAGCACACATTGCGCCAAAAGCACTGTAGGTGGATTGATGATGCAGACAGACACCATCAACCCACCCTGCAGCCCCCCAGGTCCAACTTCCCCTCAGCAGCAGGACAGAAACCTGCCCAAGAAAATTCTGAGCTTCCAGAGGATAAAGAGATTTTCAGTTCTTGGATAACAGTGTCAGCTTGTAGCATCTGAGGACTACTTCCATGGAAATGCAGTCTAAAGCTGAAAAAGAGACACTGTGGCATCCTGCTCCAGCTGGTTTGCATGGAATTTCCCTGTAACAATGTCAGTGGTCACCACAGATTTTAGATCTGTTTGAAGAGCCAGTCTGAACCAAACCATACAGAATCTTTACACAGTTGTTTTATAAAAATGCATTGCAAAGTGCCATTTTTTGTGTATATCAGCCAGTGAGCCACAGCCTTTGTTTTCACCTCATTTTATTGATTTTTCCAAAGATAGACCAGAGAAAATTGATATAACGTGAAAATTGCTCCACTGTGTCTTTTAAATTAAAACAAAGCAAATACCTCTGAGATACAAAATCCATTGAAAATAAATAAACCAACAGGTAAGGAACAAACTGGTAATCAAATATTTTTTCTTAGTTAATGCGTACATAGACTTGTGAATCAACAAAATAAAACAACAAAGTCCACTGACCCTTGAAATAATATATTTCCAGCTCTGCAATAAATGTTCAGGTATTTGCACATCATTAAATGAGTAGTTTAGAAAACTGCATAAAGAACAGGCAGGAAGAAAAATGCAGTCCAGATACAACTGTACCTCAGCAGCAGGATACCACACAGTCCACTTTCAGATAAGACTTCATAATATTATATTTTAGATAATATATCAGATAATCATAGAATTGTAGAATGTTTTGGGTTGAAAGGGACCTTAAAGACCATCTAGTTCTAGCCCCCTGACATAAGCAGGAACATCTAGAACTACACCAAGTCCCTCAAAGCCCCATCCAGCCTGGACTTAAACATTTGCAGAGATGGGCTATCCACAACTGATTTGTGGGCAACCTCTTCCAGTGCCTCCCCACAGTAAGGAATATCCACACAGTAATTGTAGCATGGTAGCAAAAAAAAAGCTGCTAAGTAAAAAGAATCAAGTTCCTGTTTGAACCAGTTTACAGTTCATAATCTTTTTAATTTCTCTAATTTGAGAATTTTTTTCCTTTATGATCAATGTCACTGCTTGCATTAGGGAGCAAGATGTGTCCCTTCGTTAACACAAGTTTGTCAAGGGAATAAGCAGAAGGCAGTAGCCCTGAAAAATTGTGTTCTTTGTAATTTAAACAGAAGCTTGAGATGCCAATCTTTTTTTCCTTTGTATTTGATGAGACTCTTTGGATTTACAGCTCTTTGATGATCTGACTCTCAAAGCCAAAAGTAAATAGTTGAATATTGAAAAATGGAAGAATGCAAGTAAATATTATGGTGTCTTGCAACAGTCCCATCCCTTTCAATGACAAAATCTATTGATAAAATGTGACCAGATCTGCAGAAACAGCACCTGCACTTGGATCAGTGCCATCAAGCCTGCACACAGTTAGTAGGGTCAGCTGGCAGCAGGATGCTTGCACAAGAAAGAAAGGAGAGAATTGGCACACCATAACAGCCTGTTACAAATGGAATCTGAAAATGTTTATTTAAAATTAATGTAACATAAAAAAGACATTTCAAATACATGCCTTTTTTTTGGCTCGCCTGGTTTTTCCTTCATCAAACTGATCACACAATAACATGAGCAGCATGATGGCATCATGGCATTGGGTTTCCTAATAAAATGAAACGAACAGAAGATAAATTGAACATAAACATAAATATTTTGGTGGTTTCTTTCTAAATAAAGTGAGAAAGCCTTTATTTGAGGAGTGGCATCTGTATTTAACTAGCATTTTAATGAGATTTTAAAACTGCAAGGTAATGTTGTCAGACATGTCAAAGTTAATTGAAAGCAAATACCCTACAAAGTTGTTCTAAAGGCAAAAAGTCATTATTCCAGTGTTCCTTCTAAAAGTGGTGAGCTGCTTTCTGGCCTGTGCTGTGAGTGGAAATCCATACCAGAAGTTTCAGACTAGGTTGCTTACTTGGAAAACCACATTCAAATTAGTACACTGGATAAGTGGCAACATGTGTGGATTGATGTGATAAGGCAGATTCTCAGTGTTTATGATTAGAGGTACAAGTGGGAGTAAGGCAGCCTTTGTAAACTGTATTTTATATTAGACTAAATAATACTGTTGGAAAAAGGAGAATGCTTTTCCATCTTTAAAGAAAAATCACAGATTATATGACAGAAGAAATACTTTTTGAGCAAAGCACAAATTATTCTGAGTTGAAGGGATGATGTTAGTCAAATTAAGGCAGCTTGAGAGAGAAGTATACCTAGCATATGGGGACATGGAGTAGGTATGGTTTGCATCTCACAGAAAAAGGCCCTTATGCATAATTCTGATACTTTTCAATAAAGTATATCATAAAAATACTTACTATATCACAAGAGAATAAACTCATTGAACAAGATTATATGATTTCACTTACCTGAAATCTGTGAAGTCAGTTTTAGTCTGAGGTATAAATAAAGTGAGATTCCCATCCTCATTCAACATTTTAATTTTGAGGCAAAATGCACAAAGTACTGGTATAAAAGTAATTAGAGGGTAGAGTTTAATTGAACTGTATGAAAGCAGAACTCTCAACAACTAACAGCATTACCTCTTTTTTTTTTTTAACTTTAATGAATTCTGAAAACAATTGCAAAATGGAATTACTTCATGTATCATTTCTGCTTCAGTAAAGTGAGGGTTATATAAACTTGTGACAGATTAGATAAACCTATATTGCAAAAGCTGTTCTGCAAGTTATCAAATCCCTTTCCTATCTGCTCTGTGTATTTAATAAATTTGACTGGACAGGAAGACTTTCCAATCCCTTTAAAGTTTATCCTACTCCATACATTTCCGACTCCCCAGAGGAGAACAACTTGTGATATGTTTATTAAAAACTTTGAATACCTAATATCCTAAATGTTTACAGACTTTCTTAATTCATATAGCTGAATAATATTTGATTCTACATTAAGATCCAGACAGAATTCAGTGCCACTAGCTGACAGATTTTCAGATGTCATTCTCAAAGGTATTTGTATCAAAGGTATTAGAAAAACTACAGATAAAGATGAAAATCTGAAATCTGAAAAAGATTAGAGAAATCCCAGTAAAAACAGTAGTAACAACAATGAAATTTAAGGCAACATTATGCTTACTGTATTTCTCCTTGAAAGGATTTCTCCTTCAGTGTTCCATGGTTGAAATATCAAAAATATACCACCCGTTGTCAACAGGCAGTGGTAGCAACAGATCCCAGCTCCTACTGATTCCATGTCCTGCACCTCCTGTGCATCTCCACCCACACACAACATCACTGAAGCTTTTCTGTGTCCTGCCTTGCAGGATGCATCAAATGCTCCACACCTACTGGGATGAGTAAGTGGCAACATAGTTAGGACTAGTTCAAAGCTAGAGCTACTAAATGGTCTGTTGTTCCTCTTAAGGATTTATATTTGACAGAACAAAATCATTTTCTCTTGTGGTATGGTGCATTTGGATCTTTCCTGTCTATCCAGTCACTGGTCCTCATCATAGTTTTTAGAAGTGAACATTTTGGAAAATCCTATCCACTGTCAACTTTGGCTGAAATTAACTAATTACTTTAAACACTACAAAAGGTGGACAAATGGGCCAATTAATTTAGAAACAGAATCTTCTTCTCTTTCTAAGCAGAGAAATTATACAAAATATCCTTGGCCATCTTCACACTTTCCTGTTACAACTCACTTCCTCTGACTGGAACTGAAGGTCACCATCATCAGCACAGAAAACATCGAAATGCTGGAAGCATCCTTTGCTGTCCTCCTGACTGGCTCAGGCATCCACAGTTTTCACTTCTTCATCCCATATAAAATACTTACCTTACAAATAAATTTTTGATTGCTAGGCCAAGGACAGAGGCTGAGGGCCAGACAGCATTAGTTGTTGTTTATACATTGCTGATCTTGCAAAGCACTTAAATACTGACTGAATATCTCAGACACTATAAATCCCAAAGTTGACTGAGAGCCAAACACTTTCTAAGCTCAAGGTTCAGATATACAAGATGTCTTACTGGCACAGCAAAGACAGGTCCTGGCCTCTCTGAGTACTCTGTAATGGAGATAATGAAGACAGAACATCAGCTAGAGGTAAAATTTCCAAAGAAAAAGAAAATATGGTGACATCTAGAGATTTGTATAGAGGATGCTTTTCTTAGTATTTTCTTGATTATGCTATTTTTTCTATTTACTTGAGATAGTAGCATGTCCTGAACATTAAAAAAAAAAAAAAAAAAAAAAAAAAAAAAAAAAAAAAAAAAAAAAAGAAAAAAAAAAGTGATAAAAGGGGTTTGATGACAGTATTTTGAAGGACAGAATGGAAACTCTAATGGCAGAGGGCTCATTAGAGAACAGTAGCATGGAGAAAGGCTCAGAAGTACTTGTGGGAAAAGGAAGGGTGACATGTGAAAGGAAATTATGATAAATAAACTGAAGGTGGCTGAAAGTACCTAGATAGGGCTAGGACCATAAAAAGGTCTCTGATAGCAAAAGTATGTGCTCTGAATATCTCCTTTAGTATCACAAGCATCAATGGGTCAGACTATGTGCCTTGTGCTACTGGTGACAATAGCACATCACCACTAGATAAGTATTTAACTGCTTAACATCAGGTACAAATTCCTATCATGCACTAAAGAGAATTCTTTTTGATTGGACAAGGGGACTTTTGCTGCCAGAGCAGCTACATCTCTACAGATAGATCTAAGCATTTTAGTGAGAAGCCAGTGTCAGTAAAAGTGTGACTCTGGGCCATGTTATGCAATTCTTCAGCTGCCTTCAGCATCTTGCTACACCTCAAGCACTTCTTCTTCCTTATGGAATTACCACAAAGCTGAAATAAAAATCTTTTAGTTAAGCCTTTCAGTCTGCTGTTCAGGCTGAAGATTCTAAGAGGTGAATCAGTGTACAAAGCTGAGAAGAGACCAAATGTATGCATCCAAGTTAGAAACAGCTCAAGATCTTAAATCAGCTCTGAAAAAAGGACAATAAACCTAAATGAGCTTTCTGTGAAAGGGGCTCCACAGCCCAGGAAATCCTATGCAAAGAAGGCTGACTACATACACCCCACTCAATCAGAGGGAGCTCTGCTTAACATCAATCAAGATCTTGTCAGGAGGCTCTTGTGAGCAGCTTATTTCGTTGGGAATTAAATCTGAAATGGGTCAGGCCATAGCTTCCATGTTTATAAATTTATAGTGAAGAAAAAGGAGGAGGAGGAGGAGGAAGTACTCTAGGCACCAGGGCAGAGATTCCCCTGCAGTCAGTGGTGAAGATCATGGTGAAGCAATGTTCCCTCCCAAGCCCAGCCCATGTAGGTCCATGGTGGAGCAGAGATCCACCTGCAGCCAGTGGAGGACCCCACTCTGGAGCAAGGGAATGCCCAAAGGAGGTTGTGATCCCCTGGGAAGCCCATGCTGGGGCAGGCTCCTGGCTGGACCTCTGAAGCTGTGGAGACATCCTGGAAGAGATATGTTGGCAGGACTTGTGACCCTGTGGAAGGGGCTGCAGGTGGAGCAGTCTGTTTCTGAAGAACTGGAGCCCCTGGGAAGGACCCATGTTGGAGCAGGGGAAGATTGAGAGGGGGAAGCAGCATCAGAAACAACGTCATGGATTGACTCCAGCCTCCATTCCTCATCCCCTTGCACTGCTGAGAGGAGGAGGTAGAGAATCAGGAATAAAGTAAAGCCTGGGGAGAGGAGACGGGTGGGGAAAGGCTTTTTTAATTTTTGGTTTTACTTCTTATTAAACTACTCTGATTTGATTGGTAATAAATTTATTTTATTTTATTTTATTTTATTTATTTTATTTTTTAAAAAATAAAATTTATTTCCCCAAGTCAAATCTGTTTTGCCTGTGACCTTCAATGCTGGGTGATCTCTCCTTGCCCTTATCTCAGCCCATGAGCCTTTTGTTGTATTGGCTCTCCTCTGTCCAGATGAAGAGGTGAGTGAAAGAGCAGCTTTGGTGTGCAGCTGGTATCCACGGAGGGACAACCCACCACATTCCTTTCACAAGTTGTAAGAGAACACTAATATTCTAGGATGCCTGTTAGAAACAAGCACTTAAAATCCTGTGAAGAGGTGTCCTATCTGTCATGCATTGACTTGGACAATTACTGTCAAATCAATTTCTTTGAAAAATTCCTTACATACTTAGTATATAAGTATACAGACCCAACAGGTCTGACTAGAGCAACTCTTATGAGAAATGAGATCCATGTTGAATTAACTTCAGTAACACAAAAAATAGTCAGTGTAATTCCCAGTTTTATCCTCAGCTTGGTTGTGTTGAGGGCTGAAATATAAAATCTGCAGAAACATTATCTTCACAGTTCTCCTGCTTACTGTTCTCTGCCTCTCCATGCAAATGCACACATTTCCTACAGCAGCTCTAGAGCACCATTCTGCCACAAAAGGAGATCAGCCCTCAGCAAAGCTACATATGAGCCTCTGCAGCTCTTACAGACCCACACTCATGGAAATACCCTGAAGAGAATTTAGGAGACATGAGGGAAGACATGCACCACAGTCATGTTCTCATTAAACACCTTATCTGCCTTTTGTGGAACATAACAGGTTACGACCCAATGACCAGAAAGTCTCTGAGGCCAACACATGTAGTTATGATATTTTATTAAAACCCCTTTCCTAGGTGATTTTTTCCCTCCTGAGAGCTGAGAACCTCAGGAAAGAAAGGTAAACAATAACTATCTGCTGCTGTGGAATGCAACAAGTGCATCTTCCATTGGTCCATGTAGATTATTTTCAATTGTTGACCAATCACAGCCACCTGAGCTGAGGCTGTGAGCAGTCACAGGATTTTTTTATGCATTCTATTCTATTCTATTCTATTCTATTCTGTTCTATTCTTGTTTTTTCTAACCTTCTGATCATTCTTTTCTCTCTGTTCTTTTAGTATAGTTTTTATGTAGTATTTTAATATAATATATAAGATAATAAATCAGCCTTCTGAGAAAATGGAGTCAAGCCTCGTGACTCCACACATGGAACATTCACCGCATCAAACACACCATGTCCTGGGTATAAACTAAGCAGAGAGGATTTAATTTAAGAGGAGCTGTCTATAAACCAAAACCTGTTATTTAGTTTTTAGTTTTTCTTCTAAAGCACAGAAATGCTACCCCGGGAAGGGAATTTTTCACTGTTTGTAGAATACCTCTGCTTTGTTGCCACTTCAAGCATTGTAATATTTATTTGCATTTAGTCTTTGTACACTTTTGAAAGTTAGGTTGAATATGTTTTTGTTCATGAAAACAATTCCAAGAAATGTAAAATCTAGATATGTACCAGGCTTAGAAAAAATATTTTGGCAACAGGTAAAGAGAAAATTCAGTTTTAGAGGTATCAATTCCTCATCTTGTTAGTGCTGTGCTAGCACTTCATGAGTACCCTGTATGAACAGAGAACCTGTGAAGGGTACGTTTAACCTCAAACTCTTGCATGGCACACAGGATGCTTGAGTGGATCAAGCACTAGACTAGGATAATACTCTAAATCCTGGGAGTGCCAGAGATGGATTTATTAGGACAAAAAACCCCATCAGCTATATGATTTCTGTTGGGAACTGCAACTTGATTCTGCCATTCTCAATATAAGTATTTTATTTGATAGAACAATACTACTGAATTTAAGCAGGCAACTGGAGAACTTGGAAAGATGAGTCTCGATCCCTGTAAAAACAATGTCCTTTCAGTGACTACAGACAAAAATCTTTCAGCCACAGTCATGAACAGTAGAAATGAAATGAGCCTTGGAAATATAAATAGATGACATACACACATCTGATGAACACAGACTTTTCTGTTTACTGAAGATACACAATTCATATACTCACTTTCTGTACAGTGTTGTTTTCTGATTTTTGTTTTGTTTAAAAAGGCAACTTACATGCTGAATATGAGACTCTGGAGACCACTGAGCTGATGGTATGTGCCTATTACTGAGGGCAAAAGAGCAAACTACGTGTTCCAAATATAATGATATAAATAAAAGTCATTCTTATACAGAAAGAGGTTGATCTGCATTACTTTTAAAACAAACATGAAAATAAAGTGAGCAAGAGGATGGGCAATGAAGTCAAAACTAGCTGGAAGTTTGTGAAAGATTTGTTAGTACTTCTGTGAGAACAACAAAATCAAGTGCTGGGATACCATCTAATGTAGCGAAAAATAAAAAAAAAAATTAAAAAAAAATTTAAAAAAAAAAGGAAAAACCCTGTCATTCTTAAGATTAAGATTCTACAGTTTTGGTTTTTTTTCTGAAACATGTGCTTTTGGGGTTCATCCTAAAAGCTCAGATATAACAATCTTTGGGCAAATACAACAATGGATTTTTGGCAATTAATTTCCTAGAATATCATAAATCAGAAATAATGTATTTCAAGTATATTTTTACCTGTCTTATGCAAATAGAAGTGGAGAACTACTTGAAGGAATAAAATAATTTCATATGTTCTTCAGCCATATCTATTTTAATCATTAATATTTTAAAGCTTTTACACTGGGACTGACAAAGGGGTTTGAAATACATATCTCGTTTCTAGCAAGGAAAAGGCTGCTAACTCCTGCTTTAGATAATGTAATTCCATTATTTAAATGCCTAACTATTTCTATTTCCTTCAAGTCAGCTAGAAGAAATACAGTGTATTCAGTTTTCCCCTCTGGCTGATAGGCATTGTCACAGCACTGCAATTTAAAGGTTGCAAATATTTCAAGAAGCTGATTTAGTGCACTCACAATGTACAGTTGCTTTGAGGTTTTTTTTTTTCACTCTTGTAGGAAGCACTGCAATAGATTTTCTGGGCAGATAGTAGATTCTCCGTCATAAGAAAACTTTAAAAACAGACCAGATGAATACAACAGAATAATAGAATTGTTCACAGGAAGTGTAATTTCCACTTTAGCTCAGTTTTTGCACTAATAGATATGCCAATTGGAGGAAAGTTGAGTTTCATCTTCTCTGTAATACACTTTTAGGCAGTTGGAGAAAAATATCAGGTGCCTCTGTAGTCTTCTCTACTCCAGGCGGAGCAAAACCAGCTCCCTCAGCACTCTGTCTCCAGCCCACTGCAGAGTTTTTCTGCTGGAGTCTCAAAATTGCCATTCCTTCTCTGGAATGTCCCACCTTGCAAGAGACAGATCTGGACACAGCACTCCCAGTGTGGCCTTGGAAGTGCCTTCCAGGAATGTGTCTATTCCTTGACCTGCTGGTTATGTTCATAGCTTGCAAGGACACACTGTTGACTGGTGTTCAACTTGCTGTCCACCAAGGCACCCAGGCCTGGTCCCCATCTGCCCAGTTTGCACCCAGCTGCATTGTTCTGTCTAGCATGGAATTATTCACATACACTCATTTATTAAATATATATAGCACGGAATAGTCTTTATATAATATTTATATTTAGATATATGTGTGGGAGCTGATTTGGAACAAATAGGTTTTTTTCTGGAGCCTTCTTATGACTTTAATCTATTTATATTCTTGCTTTACACTTTGGTGTAATACTGAACACAAAAGCAGATAAACTCTCCTGCTTTGTATACAGAAGTAGGTGAACTTTTTTTGCCTTAACTGAAGGAAATATTTTCACCTGGTTTTACCCTGAACTTGAATTCTGTTTTGCTTTACAGTGGAATAAGAAAAAATATGGGCCATTTACTATATCCATGGACCTGAGCACCTTTAATTATATTTTAAATTTTGTCAACCAGTACTTGAAAATCACTTTTTCTGCTAATAGATCTGCAATTTAACATGCACAGTTCCTAACAGTTCACAGACCTTCAGAAAATCTCAGAGGGGCTTAAATGCAGTAATCAACAGTAAGTAGCAAAATGACCTGCTCTTACGCAAAGCAAAGCTGAGTCACAGCAAGTTTTTATCAGTGGCAGCTTTGTGTTGAAAGTCTTTAAAGTCATCAGCTTTTCTAAATTGTGCTGGCAGATGATTTTTTTTCTTATGTCTGACAATGCATAATACTCAGAGCTGTTTTTAAAAGGATAGCTGGGAAATGAGAATATTATTCTGAGTGTTTCTTCAGTGCCTTACTTTTTACCTATGGCATGGTTATGGAAAAGTCTCCAAGAGCAGATACTCACACCAGCTCTGAAGACTGAATTTTACAGCTTCACCACATATTCTTCTATTTAGAAGAATTGAAAATTCAATTTACAAGAATTTGCTGTTTGGACTCAACTCCTGAAGCATGGAGGACAATGAAGGAGAAGCCCTTAGAGACACTTCCAAGGACGCCAGGGGACTCATGCCATTGCTGAAGTATCTAAATACTTCATATATTCATCCTTCCAGAGCTGGTGGGCAGGCACAAGTTTATCAAGGGAAAGAAAGGGAGCAAGAGAAAAAGAGTTTAGCAGCTCAAGGCCCATCTTCCCATCTCCATTGGAACTGTCACTCAAGAGGAAAACTTTTAACAGGAGAATATGAAATGTTGTTTTATCAAGTGTCTCCTTACTCAGGCAAGCACTTGAGAAAGTTTGCATTGTTGCCTTCTTTCTGTTCCTATCACATCATCCCCAGGGCTGTGAAAGCTTCATATAACATTTGGCATTCTGAACTGGTGGGTCAGAATGATACCTGTGCTACTAAGTGTCAAATTTAAAAATGGCAATACCTTTTCACCTCCACACAGCTACATTATGGGGTACCAATATTGTGTTAGGATGTGTTTTCCACTCTTCTTCTGTATGAAGTAGCATGATGATGATCAACAAATTTGGCTGTCAGCTCAAACCTGTTTCTGATTATTTTCTGCAGCAGGTCACCAAAATATAGGGCTCAAAAGAATCTGTAGAGCAGCCAGACAGTTTATCTCTCTACCCATGATGGCAGCTGGCAAATAGCTGCAATCTCTGATGGAAGTTCACCACTGCCCTCCTCCATATCAGCTGAACCAGGGATCTGCTGCAAGAAATTTTTATTTCTAGGGTTTGTGGCTTACACCTTGTTTTACTTTGCCTTGAAAACAGGGTAGGGAGTGGGAAGGATGTGATTAAGAATGGGAAGGAGATGGTTATTTGGTCTGAGATGACTGGGGCACAGCAAGGACTTACCCAGTCACAGAATACCAGACTATACAAACTATTTTGGACTCTATAGGGTCCTCTTCAGATATTCCAGTGAGAAAGATATACCTTACAGATAATCTATTCCTCTCCTTCACCCTCCTTGCCGCCAGAAGAGCCTTCCTGATATGAATCCCTAAATCTTGGTTACTCATAGCTAATACCATGTTAATACTCACAGTTAATATCATGATATCTGACTTCTTACCAGGAGCAAATAAGTGATCAGCATCTGCTTTCCTTTTTAATGATCCCTTGGATCTTCTCTTGGTGTTTTTTCAGACTGAACAGATTAAGTTACATCTTCTTAGACCACTCTTGTTTGGCAGCTGATCACTCTCACAGCTTACTGTTAGTCTCTTTTTTATCCAGCTGCTGCTTGATGGTTGAATACAGTTCTTCAGAAAGAACATCTGCCTTATTTAAAGCCAGAGCCACAGTCCTCATTGCTCCTCATCTGGGTCTGAAATCTGAAAGCTAAATGAACATGAAAAATGAGAATTCCTGACTACAGTAACCTTATAGTTACAGTTACTTGGCAGCCTATTTTCATTGTTGCAGAAAGGTTTGAATCCACCTCTTTCTTAATGAAATTTTCCCTAAGTTAAAACAAGTATTATAAATTTTAGAGGGCATGCAAAATTTAAAAGGGCCCACCCATATCCATTCACCAAGAAAAAACTCCACTTTAAAAACATGGTTAACTAACAACTAAAATTTGATACCAGGAAATATTTTGATTTATTTACACTAGACCAAAAATGGCCATAGCCACATGCCTCTTAATATTTTAATGAAAAATTTTTAAAATCTAAGAAATTCCTAGCCACAAAATTAGTTCTGAAACAAATGTCAAATGTCATTCTTTAAAACATCCAATATATATATATATATATTTTTTAAAATTATATTATATTATTTTAAAGATTTATCATATGAATTATGTAGATTTTCTAGTGATTTGGGAATGAATTTTCTTCATAGCATATTGTACCCTATGAAAAACCCTAACATCTCCAAATTTCTGATTATTTTCCACTGAAACAGGATAGATATTTATAAATAGCATTTTCCCACTCCCCACACAATAATTAATTAACCAAATATGTCTCCAGCCCAGGGCTCTAGATATGAGACATCAGTTGGGGACAACAGCATTACTGACTATGTGTTTGAGATACTGCATGTTCCATGCTCCTGTTTGCCTCCATTTTTTCACAAAAACCGGTGAAGGTTGCTCCTCTAGCTGACTGCCCTTTAAATTTAGTCTCTTTTTTTTTTTTTTTTTTTTTTTTTTTTTTTTTTTTTTTTTTTTTGATTCTCCTTTGTTTAAATTAGGCTGGCCAGTTTAATCTTTTACATTTGGTGAAACCCTTCATTCCCAGGGACAAGGGGCATGAGAGGCATTTGCTGCTGCCAGGATGCTGGCTGTGAGCCAGCACCCACTTCCTTTTCTCAAGACAGGACCAAAAGCATCCTGCTGGTGTGAGAGGAAGCAATCCAAACCAAGCAGCTCCACAGCACCTGCAGGAAGCACCTGATTGCCTCTATCTTGTGCCTGAGAGCAGCAGCTCCTGCTGAGTTGCTGCTGGCATCCTGAATGCAGCCATGTTCTTCTCCCACAGAGGGAGAAAATAGGTCTAAATTCACATTGAAATGGGTGGTATGGTATGCCACCCTGTTCTGCTGCAGTCTGCTCCTGGATCATGCTAACAGGAAAGTGTTATACTGGACTGATTCAGGGAGTGAATCTGTCCTCTCACCGATGCAAATTAGACAAAAACACTTGGGAGTCACACCTAAATAAAACAACAATATGAAGCAAGATGAGTAACCCCTATCAAATAACTCCTGAATTCCATTTGCAAAAGCTGGGATAGTCATCCAGCCATCAGCCCCAAGGAAGAAAGAAGCATGGCAGAGATGCTTTTCCAGCTGACACATTCTGAGATGCCACAAGCAGTGGAACAAGAGCATTATCAAATTTTTGTGGGGATTCTATTTTCTGCTGACAAGTACTGCAAAGACATTTTAATGCCACTCAGTTTTGCACACACTTTGCTTGGAAATGTTTTCATGGAGTACACCAATTAAATGCTCATTTAAAGTCACCAGATTTTATTATGACACAAAATGTTTGCATTACCCAGTATTTTTCCTCAAAATAGCAACAAATCTTTCTGCCTGAGCTGTGCTGCAGTCAGTTGACAGAGAACAGTAATGCTAAGCAGAAACAAGAAAGAATTGTATTTGTGAACCACAAAACACAAATGTTAACACAGCTAATTTTGAGGGCCAGGGCGTGATGGGACGGCCAGAAAGAGAGAGACCACATGCTGAAGGCAGCTGACAGCGGTGCCAAATGCATTCCTTTGGGCTCCCAAAAGTAAGAAGAGTTGGGAGACCTCTAGAGGCAGATACAGGCTGGCTGAAGCATTTCCTGGGCTCTCCTTGGTTTGGCTGTGCTCTCCCTAGTGGTTTCCATACTAACTGCCCATAGCAGGAGACACTGAGTAATTGTGGGTCAGGAATCACAAATCATCTTCATGTAGGAAAAAAAAATTACTTAAGCTGTGAAAAAAATAATCTTCTCTTACTTAATTCTTAACTTTTACAAGAGCTCCTCTTGCTCATTGCTAGCAGCTGTTTCTGTCTATCTCAAATAGCTCCAAAGGAGAGCAGGGGGGAAAAAAAGTGCATGAAGACAATTAAATAAAAAAATAATTCTAATAAAATGACAAAGAGATTCTAGAGACATATTTGGGGGAAAAGAAAAAAAATAAAGGTGATGAGTTTTCAATCTATGAGTGTCAAATTGGAAGAAAATAAACTTATTTTAAAAGCACACCAAAATCTACCACAGAAATACCAGAAGTAGAATCAGAAAAGGATTTTTAGGGTTCTGGAGCAGGACTTATGCAAGTTCCTTTCTATCATGTCCAGATTAGGGCATCAAAGCAGAGGAGAAGATAAACAGGGAGCCATCATAATCACTCTCCTCAGTGTGAAACAGCCTTTAATTATCTTTCAGGAAAATACAGATGTCTGGGACAATTTCTAAACCTTTTTTCCAGATAGCTTACTGTGCTTTTCTAATGTAGAGAATTGTCTTGCCTTTTGCATGGTCTAAATGATTCTTGAGGAAATCAGTGTACCTAAACCTAGAAGTAAGTATTTAGCACAATAGGTACATCAGATGAACTTTCCTGCATGATGGGGCCAAGGCAGCATCCCACATCATCCTGTCTCTTAGAAATTACCAGAAAAAGTGTTTTGATTTCATCTCAAAGTTATGAAGCAACAAAATGGTAACAAGCAGGAGGAGATTTCTCTCCTCCCCAGTCTTCCTTCTCAAACAGGTATTTTGTCCAGTTCCCCATCTAGTACTCATATTCGTCACAAATTACTAAATTAGAAACTTCAATATAATTCTTTGTTACAACTATTCTTTCAGTTTCCTAGATAACTAGATAGTACAGCATGTATGCAGTTAGAACACTCAAAAACAAGCTGGTAAGATGTATTTAATCACAAAAAAAAAAAAAAAAAGTCCAACAAATTTTGTCATCGGTTTCCTAGAAACAGCATAATATACACAAAAGCATAGTAAAACTCTGCTCAGCACTTCTGCTTGCCTCTCCTCACTCTTCTCTACAGATATGAAAGAGCACTGGGAGTTGAGTTCTTGAGCAAATATTCAGTAGGGTACTTGGACCCAGTTTTAGGCAACACGGTAAGTGCCATGTGTTGTCAGAGGTTATCTAGCAGTGATGTCAATGAAAGCATCACTGTCAACTTTCACTGAACTATTCCAGTTAGACATTTTTCATTTTTTCTCATGGGGCTGATGTTTATATCCTTCTTGTAATAGCTGCTAAAACAAAAGGTAGTCTCCCAACCTGAATGTCGTGAACTCAGAGGAAGGAGTCCTTTCCAAGATACTGCAGACATGGTTCCACTAAACAAACCTTCACTATTTGGATTGCTCTATTTTCTGAACTAAATACATTCTACAGTAAGAAAATTCATCTTGATATAATGGCTTTTCTCTGGGCACAAAGATCTCTAGCAGCTTAATAATAGCTGAAAAAAAGAAACAGACAAATAAATAAAATCTGTAGCTGCGTCTTTCAAATATTTTTGCATTCTCAACCTCATCCTTAAAAAAATCAAAACATATAGCAAAAAAATATCAATGAAAATACATAGCAAAAATAGCAGATTCCTTCATCTTACAGGAAAAAGGTTTATTAAATCTTGAACAGCTGAAAGAATATCTCATAAACATTTTATACTGGAAAGTAAAAGGAACTTGCAGAAACAAGTTCAGCCCACTGGACATTATGTGCTTGTTGTTATTAAATTATATATATGACATTGTGATGTGTGAATGTAGTTATTCTGAGAAGAAGGGAATTATATCTTGTCTGACTTTCCTTAGAAGGGGTTGGAAACACCTTTAAATGTCCTAGATCTTTAACAAGAATTGTGTCATCTGAAATACACAACTCATACCACACACCATCTCATGTGGTTGCAGCAAATAGAATCATTGTCAGAAAGAATGAAACCTACAAAGATTTCAGTTTGGATTATGGTTTAATAAGTATGGAAATTATATTGGTGTTAAACACTTTATTTATGTATTATAAGTTACTGACCCTCAGTTTCCAACTCATCTTCTAAGGACCCATGCTCACAGAGACATGTGGTGAGCCAGGTTCCATGCCCCAACAAAATTCATCAATCACTAAGAAAATTCACCCTGCAAACTGAGTTCAGTGACATTCTCACTGAACTGTGAGTTCTCAGTTACATTGAGAAAAATTATGCCAGCCTCACAAAAGCTCAGAATTTGCATAAGATTAACCTGCAGTCAAAGTGGTCCCACCACACCTCTAATAATATTCTTAGAGTTCACCCTCTTTAGAAAGGGTGTATGGAAATTTTAATAATTGAATTCACACCATGTGCTCAAACAGGGACCAGAAATTTTAAGTACATCTCTCTCAAATTTTCATTTGTGATTTGCAGCCTTCTTTGAGTATCCAGCTAACATTTAACTTGTGTTCACAGTTCAGGGGAGAACATTACACTGAACAGCAAATGGATCAGTACTACTAAAGAATAAATATGCAATTGTGTACATGTGTATGCCTGAGTAGTGTGGAGAGAGGTGACAATCCTGGATATATTTGCTGCCTGAATCTGAATTATTTTCACATTCTGTAAAGCTATAAGTGACAAAAATCAGGCTATGAGGAACTGGAAAAGAAGAACCTTGTTAAGCCCCTGTGAGGTGAAGTACAACTCAGAACATAACAGTATGGAAAACTATGCCATATGGTTATTTTTAGGACCTGGCAGCAAAAAGTAACAGTTTAAGAAAGGTTTCAGCATAAAAAAAGTGCTAAACCCACCCCATACAGGAAGTTACAAGATTGTAATTTATTGTCTGAGACATTTGTTATTTATGTGCAAATTTCACATTTTTCACTGTCATCTGAAAAAAACCTCTAAATCTTTTTCCAAATCTGTTCTACAGACAAGGTCCAAAACAAAAACAGAAAAGATGTGGGTCAAGACTGAAATATTTTGACAGTTTTCTGACTGAAAACTTCTAATATCCTTGCTTTTTGATATTCAGCAATAACTAAAATTACTGGTTTGGACTTATGAAGGGGACAACTTCTGAATCTCCTCTCTTCCTAGGATTTATTTTTCTCTTTGAAATAGCAGAGTGTTTAAAAACAAAACACAGAGGAGTATTTTAGACATGACTGCCTCCAAAGGCTTCATGATGATAAAGAAGAGCAAAGGAGAGGGCTTTACCTCAAAGCCATAAAATATATCAAGAATAGAAATAGAGGAAAAAAAATGGCAGACAAAATAAGACACCTCTGTGAGACTTTGTTACACTTAAATGTCTGGACCATCTAGAGCCAGACACCTCTCATCCCTGACCCTGTATCCATTTCAAATGACTGAAGAAGCACAGTGCTCTTTCAGAAATACAGAACAGATCTAGGAGCTCTTCATGTGATTTCACTTATGCGTCAGGAGAAAAGGAGGTGAGCTAAGGGAGACCTGAGATGCACAGCCATCTGTGCCTCTGCTGTGCAAGTGAATCACCAGGTTCAGACAAAGGTAAGCAACATTTTTACGCTCAGACATTTCCCTCAAGACTCGTGTTCTGTGATTTGCTGCTCTCTCTGAGCATCTGATCCTCAATAACTAGTTTAATTTCTATTAGAAGTTTGGTTGGTGAGATTTAAATGGGCAGCTGTTACAGGAAAAACAGTGTCAAAGATATTAAATTAGTAACCATACTGGAATAAATATGTCAGTTGTGTGCATGTGTGAAGAGAAGTGAGAGGAGAATAACACTTGAAGTGAGAAGGTGAATTTGTTTTGTGAATCAACAAGATAAGCATGAACTTTTTCTCTGTAGTGCTTTCCTGCTAGTTCCCTCTTCCAGGCTAGTGTTTGGCCCCAACTGCATGCAATCACTTACTTGTTTTGTCATCAGAACCTAAATTTAAATCCTTTGAGATGCAAACATTCTCATCCTACTTTCTTTAATATGTGCTGTATATTTAGAAATCTACTCATAATTATGCTCCCTATTCCCTACAGTAAGTTTAACTATAGAAGTAGTAGCTGATGTTCTTGTGCTAATCAAACCCTCTAGACTCACTTGGGTTATAATTATGATGCTGGATGAAATGCTGAAAATAAGTCCCTACTGTGCAGATTCCTTACAGGCTGCAGAGTAAAGGAGAAGAAAAGACTATAGGGAAATCAGATGTATCTGGACAAAACTGTCTGAAGTTTTGCCTCTTCAGCTGCTCCGTCTCTAAATATCACATAAAGGTGGTTACAAATTTCAAACGAATTCTGCCAATTTCATCCTTACTTAAAAAAGCTGAGAAAAATCAATTAGATTTCTTCTCTAATGTATATTTGTGATGCTGATAACCAGCCATAAAGGCAGTTGAAACATTTCCCAGCTTCCCTGTACTACAGTCCATTATGGCCAAGCATGTGTAAGGTCCCTCACTGCTCAAGTACTTGCATGGATCTGTGATGCCAAGGCTCTGGCAAGCATTCTGTTGGTGGGAGACAGCAGTGCCTCCCTCTAAAGACTGCATTTAACACCTCCACCCTGCAAACATCTCTGCACTCAAGGAACTCTATGTCAGTCACTCATCGTGGTGCTGTGGGAGAACTTTCACACCCAACGTAAGGAGATTTCTACACATCAACTTGTTTGGAGGGCCAAAACCTAATTTTACACATGTCAAACTGAGTGACAAACAAATTATGATAATGAGAATGATTAAGCCTACATTTACTGTCAAGAGCTGGGGTTTAATCAGTTATGTGTCTATTAAAGTTATATTTTTCAGTCAATAGGAGTTTTTAAAATACCATGCTAATCAGAAATATGAATTTCTGTCTAGCAGAGTCAAGATTTGAACCAAAATTCACCTTTTTTCACAAAACCAGTATTACATTTCAGCACTGCTTTAGTTTCAATTAAAACATATTCTGAGGGGGTAGGCAAAGCCTTAATGATACATAGACCTCAAGCCACTCTTGCAAAGACAGAAAATTTAATCTGTATGAAAATACATAGCTGAGTCTTGAGTTTTAATAAATTCTTACAGCAACTGTAACTTCAAATAATGTGAAATTTCTTGTTTTAAATTACATTTTTGAATTAAGGTGAAACTTACATTGATGTGACTTCATAAGTATGTATGATTTATTAAATATGCCTGCTGGTGGTTTGTAGACATCTCATAAGGCTCTTGAAAGAGTTTCCAGGGAAAATTTGTATAATCTGGAATATTTTGTGATTTATATACTGTACAAGCACCAGAGAGGACATTTGTTGTAACTGCCAGTGCATTTAATACTCCTGAAGCGCTTTTATTTTTTTTGCTTGGCTGAGGTTCTCTCTAGAATCATGTACAACTACACACTGGCTTAATGAAGCCTAGGGTGTTGGATTCCAAGTGAAGATAGAAAATACTTGCTCATTCTGAGGGAATCAGATGCCCACACTTTGGAGACATTCCCCAGATTTTCATTATCTTGTTTGCTTTCCCTTTCCCTCCTCTACACAGCACAAGCAAAGCCCACTGTGTTTCTGCTACCAATATGGATAATTACTGAGCACTGTACTAATGAAAATATGTATTGCTAAATTAAAATAGTCTCTTCTAGAGAAAATTGAATGTGGCATAAATACTAACAACTGGAATGTCTCTATTCATTTTTGTTGATTCTTTGAAAACTTGGATACAAGTAATTTTTTGTATTTTTCATTTTCTACTTCTTTGCTTTTTGTGTCTCCGAATTACTGACTGACTGTATTGTTCTTTAAAAAACCTATAAAATCCAACAATTTATCTTTTAGAGGCATATGTCAGAGTTTTTCCTTCACTTCAAAATGTTTTGGAGATCCTCTTAGAATGTCCTGAAGTGTGAACTGAAGAATCAATACTTGGGGAGATTAAAGAACATAACATAAATTAAAAATAGAAATTTAAGCAAAGAGAAAAATGTAATTACCCATGCTTTTTTTGTACATTAAGAAAGTTACTGAGATTATTGTGCATTAAACAACTGATTTAAATAAATCTATTGTGGCATTAAAAAAATATGTACATCATTCTAATGAGATACCTGATGTTGGATAAACACACAAGTCCTGATTTTTCAGGTTTCTACAAAACAAAGCTAACAAAAAATTAAACACAATCATTAATTTTGGAAAGAGCTGTCTTTAAAAGGCAGTTCTTGAATAATTTGATAGCTTCTGGGATTAGAAATAAAATACTGTTCTATTCCTCTAATAATCCTAGCCTAAACACTTCGTACGTGTTCCAGCCACCTGAGCATTTCTATACTTCTCCTGATGTTGCCTTTCATGTTTGGAATGGACTTCTGCAACAGGCAGCAGCTTCTTAAATATGTTTACCTGTCACTCTGCAAACCCCTAACTCTGGAGTGATCTCTTTTTCTGAAAATTAAAAGAAAAATATCTCATTAGGGATGCTTGGTCTGAACAGCAGCTATAGTCACTCCATGAATTTCCCCGTCACAGAGCTGATGTGCTTTCCAGCAGGCAAGCTTTGGAAGTCTGCATTGCTGCTGACAGTGCTGTAACTATTCTCAGAGTTTTCAGTCAGGTCACTTCCAGGAGTGCAGATTACCAAGTTATATGTAAAAGAATTAAATATTCATATGGAAGCCTTATAGGGACTGACGTAACTTACGCTAAAGCTAATGGCAAATTCCCATTCTCTTGACCCTAACCAGATTAGGATGAATGTATTATCCTTTTTGTTTAAATGCTATGTTTTACTAATTCCAGCATTTTATCCAAGTTGTGATAAAATCACTCAAATGCATTATTCACAATCCTTTTATCAAAAGATACAGCATGCCTCCACAGTCTTCTGTAGACAGCTCAATGCTCACACTTCCCATGCTTCAAACAAACTAAATGTGAACGGCCTCTTCTTTGATAATACTGGTGCTCTGGGTAATTCCTATGGGGTACATCATGCCAAGCAAAAAAGATATATAAATAATGACAGGAAACAGCTTGTCTCCAAACAGTTTGCAATGCAGGCATCTGCAAAATATTTTGGAAATATCTCTACACAATTCATAGGTCCAGCTGGGAATTTTTCTTTCAAATTCTGCACCTGACCAAGAAAATTAGGACAGTGCCTGTCACAAGTGGCATCTTTACTTCTAGTACCATTAAGGGCAAACAAAATATATTTACAGAATAAAAGATGGTGTAAATGAGACAAACTACACAACTGCAAAACCTTACATACTCTGTGGAAAAATGTTTTCCCGCACAACAGAATAAAATCACTGAAATTTTGAAAGGTTTGGACTTTCTTCATTTTTCACGTACAAAGCAAAATTATAATATCACGACATAAAACATAAGCTCAGCCTCTTCTCTGCAGAATTCAGTGTTGTAATGACTCCTGAGCAGAAGTGGAAATAAAACCATTGAGGTATAGTTAATAATTTCCAGTAGTTATTTATGGATCGGATCAGTATTTCACACACATTCTAAGAGGTAAGTACTTGCAGTCCCATGGGGCACAGGGGAATTGCTTATAGCAGAACAAATGAGAAAGTGCTGTTTCCGTGTCAAGGTAATGGTTAACAAAATGGGAGTTTATAAAAAAAACCCACCCAAACCTTAGGAAAGCTATTTTCAGATTATGGGATGGCAGATTTATACTTAAACAGATTAATATTATTCACTAAGAAAACAGAGCAACATGCAATCCGTTTTGAAATAAATATAAAACCCATCAGTGAAAATGTGATGAGTTCCAATCATAGAATGAACAGTATTAGCTGGACAACATACAAAAATAGCCTAAATTGGTGGACCTTGGGAGAAACTAGCTCTCTATTTTACCTCTTTCAATTTACTGCTGCAGCCTAAAGCCCCTCAGGAGGGGGAAAGACTCCCACTCTCCCTAGGCTTCAGCATAAGGTTTTACTCCTCAGCAGTTCCTCTTCCACAAACATCTGAAGCATTTAGAACTGTGACTCACCCAAGCCCACCTCGGGGCAGCTGTAGCACGAGAGGGACACGACAGCAGTGAGTCCATAGGGGTGCTGCTCCGTGGTGCCAGACCTAGTGCAGCTAATGAGAACCTCCCCTGATGCCACTGCTCCTACCAGAGAATGCTGTGGAGAATGAAGCATTTGTGGCACTATGAGAGCTCATAAAAGCAGCTTCCACTGTTCCTCTTTGCTGTCTCCACAAGAGTAAAGGATAAAACCAACAGTGAAGGTTTAAATCCTAAAGGGATAACACAATTTACATCAGTATTCTTTGAGTGTCTCAACTCTTAAAATAGTTGCCCCCACCCCACCCCAATATCAAGGAGGACAATTTTTCTTTGATTATCTGGAGGAACTCTTTTATCAGCTACTGGGAAAAATGGCAAGAAGTTCCTTTTTCTTGGACCTTGGTGCATGCTAAGCCCAGCACCTCCTTCTGAGCACTAAGCTCCCTTGTTCCTGTCCCTCTCACCCTTCTCAGAATGGCTTGAGCTGCAAAAAGGCTGCTTTTGTATGCAGGTTTCTGTAAGAAAAGCAAGCTGTAAAATTTGGCTGTAGTCTGTAAGAGAAAGTGGCGGATGGAAGAAAAACACCTGAGAACCGCTTCAGTAGGAGCTAACTTTCCATTCAGAAGCAAGCCCGGCGACTTTAAAGTCAGAGTTCACTTTATTTGATGGCAGCAACATCCTTCACACAGAAAAACAGAAGACAAAAGCTGTCATCAGTGGTACCTTTTGAGCAAGTTTGTTTGCCTCCTGACTCCACCTGCTGGGAAGACACCCCACTACCTGCTATCCGCACTGACATGATTGTCAGGAGTGCTGAGGTGAATCACCGTGCGCTCGCTCCGGCTCCCACCCTCACGGTGGCTCTCTGGATATTTAAATATTGGGCAGCTTGCAGCAGTCATAGCAGCAAAGTCCTCCCCTGCACTACTTCATGCACCACCACTCGACTCTCTTCCGCGAGGTGGGGGGTGTTGGCTTAATTGCTCCTGCATACCCGTGTAGCTGGGGTCTGCTTTTCTGAGGAGACCAGAGGTGCCAGAGGTGCTTGGAACCAGGTCTTTCTCGGCCTCTTCTTAGAGGTAGTTAGTTTAAAATGTTTACATGACTTCTGGAGCAGAAACGGGAATTTAGATGACTCTGCCGTCGGATGAATGCTGCGGCCACCTCTCGTTCATCCTCCCCAGCTTGGTGGACGGTAGGTAGGTAGATGGTTCATGCAAGCTAGAAGAGCATCAGAGGAGACGGGGCAGACGGGAGGACGCGGGACAGCATCCCCGGGCAGCCGGGGCCCCAGCAACCCTCGATCCAGGTGCCGGATCGCAGGGGTCCCACGCTCCACGCCCGACATTCCCCCGGCTTTCCTTTCCAAAAGATGCCCGCGATAGAAGCTCAACGCTGGCTCGGATCTGAGGACCTTCTCCTCCAAGAGGAGAAGGAGGAGGAGGCGAGGTCGCCGGCCGGGCCTCTGACATCTCAGGGTCCCAGCTCCTGCGGGGCGACGCACCCTCGCTGCGGTTGGAGCCCGGCCGACGGCGGACCGGGAGCTCCCGGCCCCGCACGGAAGGGACCTCCGGTACAAAGAGCAGTCGGCCGGGCTGCCGTCCCCGCCTCCCCCGCGGGGACGAGGGCATGGTGGACGCGTCCCTGCCCCCGAGCCGGGCGTCTCGGCCCCACGCAGCAGGACCCCCCGTTCCTCAGGCGCTGTGTCGGGAGCGCCGCTCGGCCCCGCTCCCCGCCGCCCCCGCAGCGCCGGCTCCGGCACGGCCGCCCCGCCGGCAGCAGCGCCGGGAGCCGCTGGAGGCGGGGGCGGGGGAGGCGCTGCCGCCGCCGCCGGGCGGGCTCCGGCCGCCCCGCACCGACGTCGGCGCGAAGCCCCGCCGCGCCCGGGGTGGAGCGGGGAGTGGGCGCGTCGCGGGGGAGAGGAGGCAGATGCTTCCCGAGGCGCAGCCCCGCCGGAGGGGCTCGACCCTGGCTAGTGCCTGTCCGCCCCCTCCGGGACGCGGGGACCCACCGGGCGGGTGTCGGGGAGCGGGCAGCGCAATGCGCCCCTCTGAGGAGTGAAGGGGCGGCCGGGCTGCTCCGGTGCGGGCGCGGAGCCGCCGCGGAGGTGGCCCGAGGTGACGGGAGGACGGGAGAGGTGCCGCGCCAGCGTCGGTAGCGCTGCCACCGTAAGTCCCGGCAACTTCGTCGCCTGCCCTTCCTCACCCGCCGCCCCCGGGAGAGCGGCCACAGGGCAGGCGGGGCGGGAGAGGCGCCGGGGTCCAGCGAACCCGCGGGGCAGGAGGGAGCGGGGTACCGGGAACCTCTGAATAACACAGCCTGTGTCTGGCAGTGCACCCAAAAAGAGAGGGGGAAGAGGGAGTGGGTTGTAGGAGCTCCGACCCGCTGCGGCGGCGTGTGCGGTGCACCCCGTGGGAAGGGGCGAGGGACCGGAGCTGGCGGTCGGGGCGCAGAGCGGGGACGGGGCACGGTGGATCCCGGAGTTTCCGCTGCGGCTTCTGCGCTGGCGAGCAGGTCACTGCCGGTAGCATATCGGTTATAGAGCAGCCGCTCTCCGTGCTGGAAGTACGGCGCGTTTAAATGACACCTGAGTCACTAGTTCGTGCTTCTCAGGCACGTCAGATATTACCTCCGTGTTATTTTTCATCTTCTGGACCGATATCTGTACTTATTTTGGCGTTTCACACGACAAATGTAATAAACAACATTAGTAGATTTCAGAATATTGCCATTGATGACGGGTAGATTGATGTATGAGGCTATTTACTGAATGTGTCCAAGTACAATATAGTGCCTGCCAATTTTGTCTTCAAATTGCTATATTGATTTCATTCTTGCAGGTTTTTTATGACAAGGCTAATGTAGTTGACAATTTGCAAAGGAAAGAAAAACTTCTGGTTTATTTTAGTAACCGAATGGCAATTGTACCTGAAATGATGAATGAAAATATCATTCATAAAAAGAGCAAATAGAAAGATGTGTATCCTAAGACCTCTTGAAGTCAATATTGTCGATATCTAAGAGATGTCTTCCTGCCAAGCTTTTACATACACTGGCAACCCTTGAACTTCATAAGGATAATGCAGTGTGTGATATTCTTCTCAGGACTGTGCACTTTAGAGTTAAGTCATCTGATTAGAGGGAGTTTAGAATTAATTAAACAAGACATCACAATATAATGCCTTTGCTTTTTTATAGGCACTGAATGAAATTAAGGTCTTGCTTCCGGTCCTTTTCCCCTTCAGTGGTTGAAGGATGATACTGTGGGGGGAACCCTTGTGTTTGGTCAGTGAAAGGGTTCCTATGCTGCTTTAGGGCTGAGTGTATCAGGGCTGACCGGGATGACATTTCTTTGCTGCCAACAGCTCAAACTGCAGGTGGTGTTGAGCTGAAGAGGGAATTTAATTTACCTCTCAGAATCCTAGGCATAATTGTCAAGTAGGTAAATTAAATACAGGAGAGCTAATACTTCATTGTAATGTCTTCAGACAGATGATAACCTTTGCTGGTATGCAACTTTTGCTAAGCTACCACTCTGATGCTTACTATAGCTGTCATATGCTAGCTGACACGAAATAGTTCTGAATGAACTAATGTGTTTCTGTATCTACTGGCATGTATTAGAGTATGCAAACTTCGTAAATCTTGGACAGATTTTGGTCCTGTTAAGATAAATGGCAAAATCCCAATTAACCCCTCCAAAGGATGGACTTCACCATAGGTCTTCATTATCATTTATACTGAGTGCCAGCCAAATTTACTTAGAAATTCAAGTGGCAATGTTTAAATCCTGCTGGTGATGGCACTTCAAACAACTCTACATAGTACTGCTTTAGAATCATAGATAAGAGCCACACAGATCTTAATAGTAGTTTTAAAAAGCTATATAGAATAAACTGTATTGTGCTTTCAAGAGGAGTAGGCAGTTCAGATTTGTCTTACACTCCAGTTTTTATGTTTCATCAGACTCAATCACTTTTTCATAAAAAAGTTGGATTGCAGTTTGCATGTGCACCTTATTTTAACCAAGGTATTCAAGCAGCACAGAGGGGACTATTTTCTGATTATTTTGTTTGTGGCAAAGAAGTTTAGAAGTAAACTGCTAAATATTTGAACTGCTATAAAAATTTCAGCAAACAACTGAGCCACGTTAGAGTTTAGTTCTCTGCGGTTCATAAGCTTTGTTGAGAGATGAACTGGAGCACCTTTTCTAAAAATCTTAATGAAATAGTAATGAATAATACGTTTACAAGGATTAGCTTCATAAACTGACGGAATCTAGTTTAGCAAACTTTTTCTTTGCATGTCTACAGCTGAGTGATTTTGAAAAGCATCTGAAAAAGTGGAGAATTTTCATTAATGATGAAGACAATGTTCCGCAGAGGGTTTGATGATTTTTTTTAATTCCAGCTCTCTTCTAGATCCAGATAAAATGGGATAACGTTTAAAACCTAGCCAGCTGATTTTCATCTGTATCTCTAGACCTATGAGAAGCTGCATGCAAGTCCTGTTACATAATAATAGTGATGTGACCAACATATCTGTCAGTAATTCCTACTAGTTTTGTATAAGTGAAAATGGAGGAAGAGAGAGCATATCATGACTCAAAGTTCCTGAAAAATCATTAGATAGGAAAGAAGACTTTTCTATGTTTTTTTTTTTTTTTTTTTTTTTTTTTAATGCATGCAAATAGAAGTTTTGTGAAAATAAGTAACTAAATAATTGAGCTATACTTGACTGAAAGTTATGCTAGCAAGTACAATAAAATACAGTTTTGAAAGTGATAGTTGGTTCTATGTATTAGTAAGCTGGTTAGCTCAGTTTTGTTTTATTTCTGGTAATAAATGTTTGGGTCCTAACTGTTTTCATTTGTCAGTATTTAAACTTATATTAATGTGGGCACAGATCTTACCTAGGCCTTTCAGGAGCAATCCTGTTACGTGCTGAGCACTTACAGCCATTGTGTTAGAGTGCCATCCAGTCAGCTCCCTACCTAGAACTACACACAGAGTTAAATTCACTCTCTTGAAAAATTTGCAGTGTAAATAGTCAAGAAGGTCTAAGACATCTAGCCAAAGGCCAGACGATGATCTCGGTCTGAAACATGAATACTTTGTATGTAACAACGGTAGACTGTGCACCTTTTAAGAAAATTAAATGCTAATTGATTCTTTGATGAAGGTACCCAGAAATGAATGACCAATACCTTAAGGTTGTATGTTATTTCACACTGATCTTATTTTCTTCAGTATTAATCTGTATATTTAGTAGCATTGGCCTTCAATAGAACAGCATATAACTGCACATTGTTTTATATTGTTTTTTGTTCTTATACCCACTTGTCATTGACATTGCTTTTAGCCACTTCAATGGAGTGAATTTCGAAGTAACTTAAATGAAGAGACACACTGAACTGCTCACATGAAGTACTACCTAATATAAGATAACCATAGCAGAGGGAATTGTCCATGTCTCAGTTAAGAATGAGCGCTGCTAACACTGTTGGGCTTCACCTGGAAGTTACAACTGGAAAATCCAAGTTTCCTGCTAAGTGTAGTTACAGCCATTTCAGATTAACACCTTTCTAATCGAGGTGGTATCCACAGATGCCACAGGAATCTTTCTTCAGGGCATCTTCTGAACAAACCAAGGATATGGTCTTGCCTTACAACTGAACCTGTGAGCTGTTCAGTTGGCTCCATGCTTTTGAGGTGACTCAGTTAAGGAGCATGGGAAGGACCTGGGGGTGATAGTTGCCCTCTGACAGTGAGCTCCCTTTGACTCTTTGTGCTGCTTTGTATGGATGTATGCAAAGATTTACCACTTAACCAAGGAAGTACAGGAAGTTTGGGTGTTCAGACATAAGAAGAAAGTGTAGTCAATTGTCATAGTTGATAGGGGATAGCACTGCTAACAAGAGTACATGTCAAGCACATCAGAGGTATGCTGCCGTGTGTTTTTCCATGGTTCCCAAAATGCCTTTGGAATTAGGATCATATGACAGACAGAAGAACTGTAACTGGTTTTAGCAAGTTACATGATGAAGTGTAGTCCTGAAAGGTGGCTTTCTACAAGGATCAGATTAACCTGTGTACCAGAGACTGAGGAAACATGCGGGGAGGAAGAGTCCAGGGATGGATGGATGGATGGATGGATGGATGGATGGATGGAGCAGTACTCATTTTCTAACCTGTCGATATTGTACACAAAACAAACTGAAAAATGCAGTTTGTGTAAGTGCAGCTTATCTTACTGCACCTCAACACAATGGCCATACTCCTTTTTCCAAGGTTATCGTGTGGGGTTCAGGGAAGGTGACATGGTGTGGCATCTGGACCCTGGCTTTGTTATCACTTATAATATAGAAGACCTGACATCGATTTGGCAGAATGGCTGTTCTCACCACACTCTTAGGAGTGTTTTTTGAAACAGGCATCCATTTCAGTTTAGTATGTCACATTTCAGTGTTGCAGTTTCATGTGACACTGTTTAGCAAATAATTTCTTGCTTGGTCATATCCAGCAGAGTATATAAGAACCAAATCACTTTGCCTGTGGTTTTTGATGAATAATGTTAACTATTACCAAGAGTTACATGAATAATACATTCAATGAATTCGAATAAATAAGCAGTATTTTTAAATCTATTGTTTCACTGCATTTTATTCAAGATAGCTCTAATGGTATGTACTTTCAATGAGCATTAAGATATGACGTAAACATGTTGGTGGGTTTTACATGTTTATTTTGTGATGTCCTCATTACCTTGGGGTAAAGCAGGAGTTACAAAATTGTTATTATTCAAAAGGTGGTGTTTGAAATGACTTTCTCTTCCTGGGTGGTCTATAAAGTGCTTAACTGCCCCTCAGTAATTAGAAAAAAAGATTTTTATTCTGGTTATTTCTTCTAGAAATTGAACATCCTGAAGGCAATGCCAAGTGAGTTTACAGACATATTTGGAGGTTGTTCGAGTCAAGATGAATTGTGCCATGTCGTCAGAGTTGTCTTCTCAGAATTAAGCTGACAATTAATAATACCTCTTTTTAATATATTACATGCCTTTTAAAACACAGTATTGCCATTACAAAGATGTCAAAGCTTCATAATTAAGACTGTGCTGAGATATACTTGTAAGAGAAAAACAAACTAAACTTCTTTTTTGTCTTTCATTACTGACTGGAATGAGACTTCGCATTTGGCAGTGCCCCTTCAAAGGTCAATTTTCTGCTTGTGTTTTTTTAATAATGAAATATTTACTTGCTTTTCAGTGTTCACATAACAAAAACTTCTGTAATTCGTGGCACTGTTTAGAGCTTGATGGAAGACAGGGAAAGGTAACTACAGACTGAACAAATTCATAGAGTGAATTAGCTACTTCTGTTTCTCTCAGGAAGCACCGAGGCATTATCTAACAACAGAAAGCTCAAGTGATTGTAGCATCTAAGCTATGATGTATGCAGATGGATGACTCTTTTTTTAGCCTTGATTTCCCTCCAGCTGATATCAGCAATGAGTGTTAACTGGTTAGAAAAATCACAGGTAGCTCTTCAGTTGTATTTTATTTGTATCTTGATGTTCCCTACAAGTTTTTTGTGCCAGAGCAGTTATCTGTAGCAAATCTAGCTATCATGATTTAAGGGAATCATAGAATACCAGGTTGGAGAGAAGCTCAACAGGAGCTGGCCATGTGCTCATGCAGCCCAGAAAGTGAGACGTGTCCTGGGCTGCGCAGAAAGCAGCGTGAGGGCAAGGGAGGTGATTCTTCCACTCTGTTCTGCTCTTGTGAGACCCCACCTGCAGGGCTGCATCCAGCTCTGGCACCACAAACATAAGAAGGTTGTGAACCTCTTGAAGCAGTTCTGGAGAAGGGATGTGAAGTTGATCAGAGGGCAGGAACGCCTCTGCTGTGAGGACAGGCTGAGAGGGTTGGGGCTGCTCAGCCTGGAGAAGAGAAAGCTCCAGGGAGACCTTATAGCAGCCCTCCAGTACTTAAAATGGGTCAACAAGAGGGCTGTTGTGACAGGACAAAGGGGAATGTCTGTAAACTGAAAGAGGATAGATTTAGATTGTCTCACAGGAAAAAACTTTAGATAAGAGTGATGAGACACCAGAATGGGTTGCCCAGAAATGTTGTGGATGCTGCATACTTGGAAGTGTTCAAGGCCAAGCTGGATGTGGCTTGTGATCTGTGAAGAAGCAAAATAAGTCCTCAAAATTATTTTTCTGTTTAAATTTACCCCCATTATTCAACTAATTATTATTAGTTCAGTGTCAAACTGGTGATGTTTTACTCTTCCTTCAGTACAAAATCTCTTTATGTCTCACTTTTGCACAAGCTATGCTCTTTTGAACAGACCTATCACCATATGATTTTTTTTCCAACTTTATTTGAAATATGTCTCTGTTCACATAATCTTAGTGCCCTGTAGCCTTAGTCTGTAACTTGTGTTCTGTAGTCTTACTTACCTGTACTGTGCAGGTGCTTCATCACTAGTCCTCTCTCTTGCTTTTCACTTCCTTTTCTTTGCTGAAACATGATGGTGTAATTTGCCATTGATGGTGTAATTTGCCATATGCCAGCTAAAAAGCAGATGGTAAGCATCTCTTAATGGGTAAGTATGATTCCTCATGGAAGAGGTATGAATGCTATCCCACAAAGTTACAGATCTTTTTATGTTATGGGCTAGCATCATCCATTGTAGTAATATGAACACAGAAGATATTAGGTGATCTTTACATTGCCATGTATATACTATACACATATATTAGCTATACTAGCTCAATAAACAGGTGAGCATTTCATACTCTTAAATATGCTGTGTGCAATCTCATCCAGCCTTAAATATTGAAGGACAAGAGAGAGAGGATGCTCTCACCTTTGCTACTTGGATTGCTTAGAGAAACTTTGTGGAGTTTTTTGGATTTGGTAAAAAAAGGTGTCTATGACTGATGAGTGTCCTCATGTGACTGGAAGTTGGATCCCTCTGGATAAGAACTCCTTTTGTTCTCACCAGCCAATCCAGCTCCTCATGGGGTCTTCATTTTCTTTTGTCTTCAAAACAATACAGAAATGGAAGGTAAGTTTACTGCTGTTATCCTCAGTTATGCTGTTGCTGCAGAGGTGGAAACATTGGACTGAAGGATATGGGATGTAGAAGTTGCATCAAATAACACAAAATTTAAAGAGTGAAATGTTTTGGAGGAAAGGGGAAAGGGAAAACTCAGAAGGAAGAGGTGTTTTGAATGCTATATGCACCTGAGCATTTGGTGGTAGAGATGAACAGGGAAGTTATCCTACAAAATGCCTGATTAGCTGATAGGTAGCACTGTCTTCCATTTACTTATATTGTAGCAGGGGAAATTCCATTTACATTTCAAAGGGCAGTTTAGTCAAACTAGCTTAGAGAATCTCTGGTAAATCTTTGGCTTTGCTTCAGGGTGTTTAAGAACATTGAGAAACTGAAAGAGTAAGCCATAGACAGCTGATCACAGGCTCCTTACTGTGCAGAGTTGTAGTGCTTGGAATTTAGCAAGTCCTCTAAGTTCTGGTCTTGATTAAAACTCGGTGATGGGCAGCAAATGGTGTGAGTGGAGATTTCCTTTAATGTTCTCGAGATCATTCCACAACTACAGACTGCTGAAGGGTCTGACTCTTTTAAGCCTTTGAGCTATTTTCTGTTGGAATACAATGTTTTCTTCTGTGTTCAAATGTTGCCAAGTACGTTTTGGGTTGAAGCAGGATCAAGTAATAAATAATAATCATTGTTACCATATGTTCTCACAGATAAAGCAGACCCAGTATTTTCTTGTCAGCTATTTTTTCTTGCATTTTTTTGGTTTTATTGTTTCAGGGTATTTGATAGTGCATGCTTCCTAAAGACTGGAGTAATTTCACCACTGAAAAGAAAACAAGTAGTTGTGGATTTATAAGTGTTTAAATGCCTGCTGACTTTATTGGCAATCAGACCTGAAATGTTTTGGAAGAAAAGTGTTTATCCCATGAAATGCCTGATGTAATCAGAGGTTATCACTGGATAAACCAGTAGGTAGCCACAAAATAAATTTATCACTTCTTTTTCCTCTGCTGTTCAGATTTACATGCAGAATAATAAGCCAAGCCCACTCCAGCACTTTGCCATTGTTGTAGCTGTTTGATTTGTCTGCACAGTGATAGAAATTACACAAATCTTTGCATTTAAACTGGCAGCCTCCCCTTTAATAAGAGGAAAAGAAGTGGGGCTTAATGGCCTGTAGTGTGTGAGAAATGAGTGTGATTAAGTAAGAAGGAGGTAGGTGTGCATTGTATGCAGAAAGGGACCTGAGAAACCTCAAATATTAACTGAAAGTATCTCCATTCCCTTGCAAAATATTGGGAAAGTGCTTTATTAGCATCAAAGCCTATAATTTATCTACTTACTTAAATAAATTGCAACACATGGTCAGTATATTACTTGCTGTTATGTGAATCATCAAGTGCTACAGACATATCACATACCACATCAAAGAACATGTTTGATGAGAGGTTTCTTGAAGTGATGAATTATATTTTTTTTCAACTGATATGTAATTCCACATGGAGAAATCACAAGGGTTTAATATTTAAAGAAAGTTAGGTATGCAAATTACTGCAGTGTAGAATTTTAGAAATTTCAGAACTAATTTTACTGTTGAAAATGTTCAATTTTTTTGGAAGTGAAAATTAAATATATGAATTAATTACTGGATTTCAAAAATAAAATCTTGGGTTTACTATCATTATAAAACTACTTTTGCATCACAGTGCATACTTTTTTTTTTTTTTTTTTTTTTTTTTTTTTAAATTTTTTTTCTTTTTTTGAGAATGTGTTTTTTTTTTTTTTTTTTTTTTTTTTTAAATCTATCTTCAGTCTGTTGGATTTATTTGGAAAATTTTAGACAGATAATTTTCACCATCTCTGAAGATCTCCTCCGGTGCCTGATATATTCCTTTGCTTACGTTCACAAGTTCTGGTCACCCTTTTTGCCTGAGAAGTTCTTGTGCTACCATGCAGTGGAAAATGGACTTGGCAGTAGATGGCTTCTGAGTCAAGACTGAACCTTCCACATTTGTGTAAGAACACACCCACACATGTACAGCCCAGACCTTCTAGAGATTCCCTCTGCAGTCACAGTTTTGAGGTAGTATAAGCCAGTTTGTGCTGCCTAAGAGAGAGCAGAGAGAATATGCCAAAATTAAAAAAAAAAAAAAAAAAAGCAGGAAGAGGTATAAAACAGTATGGAAAATGGAAATGGTTTCACACATAGAAGAAGGATACTAGAATTAGGAGTTAGTACTGAGGACCGGTAGAGTGTGGAGTTTGGGGCAGGAGTCATTTGAGAAGGACAAGCTTGTACAACACATTAGATGCTGAGGGAGAAACTGACATTTCCAGAAACAGGCATTTAGAGACTAGCTGGGGGTAGGAACCTGCAGGACATCAGAACATTAGGAGGAAGATGCATTGGAAGAGACAGAATTACCTCCCCGCTTCCCCCCAAATATACTGGAGTAATGAAGCAGGGAAAATGAGGGCGTTAAGAAGGGGAGAAAGTGAATGAAAGGGAAAGAGATTCAAACTGCAGTGGCAGAAAGCTTGGAAGGAACCAATTCTGACTAGGAATTGTAAATGGTACTGAAAGAATGGAGAGTGGAAAGAGGTGAGAAGAAATACCTATTGTCTGGGAGGAGACAGGAGTACAACAGGAAAAAGTTCATGATGGAGAAGCTCAGAGTAGAAAGAGGCACTATCCTTGACAATGCACCAGTCATACATGACCTACCAGAGTCTCACCCATATTCTGCTGTCAGTGTCCATTTGTGAAGATTTTTGGTGAAGAACTTCTGCAGCAGAGTTTAAAGGCTCTAGTCTCTCACGAGGCATTTTCACCATGTTTCACCATGTAGTTAAAACATTGGTGTAATGGGTTTATTGTGTCAAGCTTCAGTGGGTATGGTACAGAAGCTATCTGGGAAGCTAATTAATTTTAGCAACTCTTTAGTTCAATGCATTCAGGGTGTGAGCAGGACTTGCAGACTGTAAGCTATGTACCAGTATTTATGGTAGTAATTTAAACAGACAGAAACTGGAGAAAATTTTATGCTCTTCACACAGAGAAAGGCTAGAAGTGTAGACCTTTTGAAAGAAGAAAGTTTCATTTAGTGCACAGGTTAGGTTGATGGAATCTTCTTTTTTTGCTGGACTTCAGGCAAAGAATGAGGAAGATCCTGCTTCTCATATGATTTTGTACAGAGAGATGAGAAGAATTGTAGATGTCTGTAAGGCAAAAGTTTTGAAGCTGACAGAGGAAATGTGGATAGACAGTTGGAGCAATTTGAAGTATATGGTTTCAGAGAGAGAAATTCTCTGTTGAGCAAAGAAATCTTAGGAAAGCTGAACACCTACTGAGCCCTTTGGTGTGAGTGAATCAACCATCTGAAACTGATTAAAAATAGACTGTTTTTGCTGAGGAGAGGTAAAGATGAAATAAAAGTATGAATGTTAGTGGAGGAAATTTGAACATCCTAGAATACCACTGGAATAGCTATGAAATAAAAGATACAGATCAGATGAGAGGACATTTGGTGATGACATGTAGATGATAAAATGTGGGTCAGCTGTCATTTGTGTGCACAGAGAGAAGCACAAACCAAAGTTCACATTAGAAGCATGGTCCAGAGCCACAAACCCAGCAAGTTGTCAGTTAGCATGGGAGTATCATAAAATGAAAAATGAAAAGCAGGTGTTTAAGAATATGTATGCTAAATACTGCAAAGCAAACTGAGGAGATCAAAGGTGAAAAATGTGCAGCTGAAGAATGTTGCTGGGGAAGGCAGCCAGCAGAAATGTTAATGTTAAAAAAAGGAGATTTATAGTGGTGAGGTATACATCTTTTCAAATAAATTAAGAAAAAGTAGCCATAAAAAATGAGCATCAGTACTAGGGACAAGTTTTGGGACTAACTTTAAGAAAAATTGAATCTGTGGCATACAACATGGTTAGTAATATACAGGAACATTTATCCTATGCAGATAGAAGTCCAAAGATACAAGTAAACATCCAGATATCTTTATAATAGACACTCCTGAAGAAATAATTTTGCATCAAAAGGTTAGCTATGCATTAAATTTGATAAATACATTAAAAGCAGTAAAATATTGAAAATAATATTTGTCCTGGCAGGCCTATGTAATGGTTTATGATTGTGTTTGAAAATAGAGGATGTCAACAGCTTGCTGCAGAATCTACCTAGAAGGCAGTACTGGAAGTGCACTGCTCTATGATAGCTATTTCCACTGTGAGCCCCTTGCAGTAAAGATGTTAATTATAAAAGCGAAGAAGCCATGGGAAAGGGTGCACTTGATGATGGCAGTAGAGAAGAAAAATGATAGGGTATTCCACATTTACATAGATATTAAAGAACTTTAAGGCGACGAATCAAGAACAAATCAACTCAAGAACAATCATGCAATCATGCAGGAACAAAACAACCCACTCATGCTAAATGTCATCACTTCCAGGCCCTCTGTAACAACGAAATTCATTATGTTAGATGCACAGTTTGATACTGGAAAGTCTGACAGGACAAGAAGAGCAGCTAATTAGTGCTTTCTAACACTTTATCCAGAAGGCAACATTTCAGAAAATCTGCTGGTAAATTGTTTGCGCATGATAAATCGAAGAAGAAGAAAGGTCTTGGAATAGCAGAATGTCTCACACTCTTACCAGAGTGAATGCCACTAAAATCTGGTAGTGTTAATCACATGATACTGGGGACATTTAGAAATCACAGTCAGATCCAAATCATTAGCAAGCAGATGAGTGGTAACAGTAGAGAGTGCTCTATCGGAATGGATTGCTCAGAGAAGATGTGGAATTCCCCTCCTTGTGGAGATTCAAACTAGCCTGGATATGACTCTAAATAAGCAGATCTAGCTTTGAAGTTAGCCCTGCTATGAACAGGGATTTAGGTTATCTCCAGAGGTCCTTTACAGCCAGTTTTATTCTATGACTCAGGGAATTACTGTGGTCTCGAAAGGAGGCATCCAGGCATGTCCTAAAATGGAAAAAGGAAAAGAGCAGAGGGCACTGATCTCTCCAAAGGAAATTAAATTCAGAGTAGGATAAGCAACTCACCTGCTAAGTAGCAAAAATTATGTCATCTCTGTAAGAACTTGAAGGAGGAACAGGCTTTTATGTACAATTAAAAAATAGCCTAGGAAATTTAGAAAATCGACACAGTTTACCTTGAAATAAAAGGCAACATTCCATGGGAAAATACCTCTACAGGATGTGCTGCATGAGCTGTGGACATTGCTTTTGGACAAAAGGCTAAAAGTGAATTGGACTTTTGTAATGTTGCATAAATGTACATTATGATGTACATTTATGCAACATTACAAAAGCCCAATTCACTGTCAGCTGTCTTTTAAATGCTTTTCCTTGTATGTGTTAGATATTGCTTCTTCATCCTCCATGTGTATGATATGCTGAGCTACTGAAAGCAGGTAGTAAGTTTAAGAGGTCTTTGATTAAGGAAAAAAATGCCAACCCATCAATGCAACATTGTGGAATCATAATAATGTTATCTCTCACCAAACAGCAGTAGTTTGGAGGTTAATTATTTGTCAGTGAAGCATTTATACTGCAGAAATGAGCACCAAGGAAAAAGCCATGTAGACAAATTAATAAATCTGTTTACCATGAAAGGTTTTATGTATGTACAATAAATGAGATCCACTTACTACCAGTGATAAAGTATTGAATCACTTTTCTTTAAGTGTGCACTGTTCATCCTTAAAAACCAGGGAAGAAGGATTTCAAGGGCAAAAGAAGTGTGAGAACCAGCATTTATAACTGTAGTAACTATTACCAAAAAAGGTTAAATAAAGGTTATGCAAGTGGTTTCTATCTTTAGAGTTACCTTTATAATCTTGGGAGGCTTTAATTATGACTTTATTACATGAATTTCATTTTATGGATTTAATTCCAAGAGAAGAGACCTTATATGACATACGGACACCAGTGATTTACAAACACGTAACGTGTTACAGGCAAGTACCATGTTTTTCTTTAAAAGATCTTTTAACATCAGTGAACTCAGAGTCAATGGTAAAAATATAATCCATTACTAAAAGCAAAAGTGGAAATGGAAAATAATGCAGTAATTTAAGTACCTTAGACTTAAAAAACCCCAAGAAAGCTAAATAGAATACTATTGAGAGCTAATGTTAAAGTGATCTTAATGCTGCTGAATAAAGCTCATCAATCTTCAAGAAGGTGGCAGTCTGACAGCCAGTCTGTTAGTGTTCAGGTTTAATGCTAGTCCATGAAGAACTTACATTTTCTCTGTGGGTCATTACCGTTAGCCTGATAAAAGAAGTACATCTCTGTTCTTCATACTTTGATTCCTTTTAAGGTATTTTTTTAAGAGCAGATTTCACAGACTGCAAGAGAAATGAAGTGGTGCTAGGGCATGAGGTAGCTCCCACAGCTGAAAGAACTGCCATCCTGTCAGAGAGACTGAAATGTGTCAGGGGCAGGTTTTTCTGTGACAGGACTAATACAAGATGTGATGTGTTATTCAAAGTTAAAATAGGGGATCCTGTAAAATACCTTAAGATACCTGTTTGCTTAAGACAACTCTAGAATTTTCATAGGCTTTCATACCTGTGTCAATGTCTTTTAATAAAGAGAGGAATATCTTACTGGTGAAATCCTGTTTGGTACACTGACTTCCTCAAAATCTGCTGGATCCCAAAGCAATAGGATCATTTACTAAGAACTCCCAGTTAAAAGTAAAAAAAGTGAGAGAGTCTTTTGGAGACCTCTTCAGATATCCAGATATCCAGATATCCAGATATCAGTTTGAGAAGAGATCTGGTCAAAACTGCCTTTCCTCTTTCTCCATTTTGCTTAATTTGTATGTGGCTATTCCTAAGCAGTTTTGTCCTTCTTAAATGTCTTTGATATTTCAGGATAATCCTTGGGTAGGGACAAAGCATGGGGGTGAAAAGTTTAAGAAGGTATATTTGGTGTTCTTAAAAATCAATAATTCAGAGGTTTTTTTCTTAGAATTTTATTAAAGCTGCATTTCATTAACTATTTTCCACATCCTATCCTCATTAGTATCCTCCTCCTAAGTGAAATTTTAAGGCAAATAGAGCAAGTAAGAAGCACTGCCAAACAGACAGGACAAACAAAGAACTTCTTGAGTATACAAGCTAACTTGTGTGATGAGACTTTTCCCAAGAGGAGAAAAAGGAAAATCTATCTACATTGTTTATTTAGGTAGAACTAGGGGTTTCTGTAGCCAAGACACACACTCTTAAAGCGTGGTCTATATGTTTATATGCTCTGCTATGTCAAAGGAACGAAATAGCAAAAAATCATAGAGCTCCCAAGGAGTGTGAGGTTAGAACAAGATAAGTAGGCACACCCTGGTTTGGGTAAGAAGAAAGAACTGTGTATTGGTGGATAAAAAGCACATCTGTACTGTTACCACATTAATTACTGCACCAAATACTTCTTCCAAATACAAAAAGAAAGATACTCTTAGAGGCATATCAATACCTCTTTTAAAATTAAGTAAACCAACTTTGTGACCCCTTGTACATCACACTTGTTATATCAAAGCTTAACTATCACTTGAAAAGAGTTGATTCATATGAAGTCCTCTTGGTACTGCCAGTGTAGCAAACAGTGAAGATAGTGAAAATGAGAATAGGATCTAACACAAAGACTTAAAATCTACTTATATAATTAATATTACTTTGCCTTAATCTGTTAGTGAAAAGGAATCTGGAGAAGGTAGGTATAAATGTAATCCATGTTTGTTTCAAAGTTTTTTAACTCTGCTAGAATAGAATAAATTTATCTGAATGGTGAATGAGAACGTGTCCCTCTGTTTTTTTAGTACTCTTTAACAAGATATGGGCAACAGCTACTCACTTTTCTAAAGGTTTATGTTTAATAACAGAGACTATAAACTCATTCCAATTCTGAGGATTTTTCTGGTATCTTGCAGTCCACAATTGGAAGGGGTACTAAACATAAATATACGTGGCAGTTTCCTACTAGAAAACAATATTGTAAATAACAAGGAGACCCAATAGTTGAGGCAGAACATAGTGGCTGAACAAATAAATAACAAGGCTGAAATAATCTCACAAACCCAGTAAATATAAACTCAAAGCTGAAAGTTCTTTTTTAACTTTTCTTTTTGACCACACCAAGCAGCGCCTAAAGCAAAGCCTGATTTTCCCCTAAAACATGATATTAATTCCATCATGTTTGCTAGTGTGCATCTCTGCATGTGTGTGCATATATTGCATTTTTTAATTGTTTAATTGTTCCATTTTCAATGGAAAGCCTGGACAGTACCTGTTAGCCTAATGGAGGAGAACAGAAATAATGGTAAACAGATTTTAAGATGCAGCCTTCTCATCAGGAATAGAAGCACCACGGGGAAAAAGTTAATAGGAAAATAAAAGAATAAATGCTCATGAAATATGAAATTAAATAAATAAATGCTCATGAAATATGGCTATTGCTGCTGCTACTACTAAAAGAGAAAAAGAAGAGGCATGAGAAAGCTGACAGAAAAGAAAGAAAACTCTGAGTTTGTGGAAAACCCCAAACTTAAGGAGCACTGAGAGGTTTTAATTTTAAATTTTCTTAGTCCGGTTTTAGGGAACTACCCTAAAAAGCAGTCTTTTTCAGTTTTGTCAGATCTACTTCATCTACCTCTCCAGATCACTTGCTGGAGGTTGATGAGGTGCCCGGTAGGTGGCATCCTTTTAACGCAGTGCTGGCATCAGTTGGTTTGGGTTGAGGTTGTTTGGGGTTTTTTTAGTTAAATGAATTTTTTCTACAGAATTTGAACGGATTATCACAGAACTGGCACATGCAGAAGTTATGTTGTTGCGAGGACTTTATTCAAGGCTCTCAAATTTGGCATTTCCAAGCTTAAAAAAATAAAAATCTCTATTTAGGAATCTAAATGGAAGAGAGGGACAAAGTGTTTTCCCTCATTGGTTCAGAGCAAGTTTCTGAGGGAGTTTGCAATGAGCTGTATGTTCACAGCACCTACTGAAATCACTCTGTGTTTTCTGACTTGAGGGCTCTGGTTTAAATTAAATCTTGTTTCCAGAACGTGGTGATTAGGATATCGTATTTACATTTGAGCAACTGATGCCTGAAATTGTGACATCTTATCATCTGCATTTAATTTGCCTCTGTTACATCTTGCTCATTTTTTGAATGTATTCATTTTTTTCTTCCCAAGAAATAGTGCTCATGATAGCTGGAAAGTCTGTGTGGTCACAAACTCATCTCTGCTTCAGTGTTTGCTCACAGTTCTACATATGAATGATGTCATCAGATGTAGTTTGAGCAAGAACATGCTTTGGGCTGTTAGTGTTTGGCACAGGGCATCAGTATCAGGTGCCAGCTATCCATTCAGTTACAGCAGTGCCCCCTCTGAAAGCACACAGATAATTCACATGCTGATTACAGGTGGAAAACAAACCCCCTTAACTTGTTCAGAAACCTGTGTGTAGTGGATCAGGATGTTGAGTAGCCAGGGATATCTGGGGATGTCTTGAGAGAGTGTTTCCAAAGAGCTGTTCTTCAGCTCAAACTTCACCTCCTGATCTGCTTGAAGGTTCACCTTGCTTGAAGGAAAAAAGCAGCAGAAGTTCATTGTGGCTGGAACCAAGACCAACAACAACAACAAAAAAAAAATTCTCAGCCACTGTCTAGTAATACAGGACCTGAAATAAATATACTTGGTACCTGAACAAGTCTCACTAGTTCCAAAGCTGTCTTTGCACAGAATAGGATTGACAGATCTGCATCAAATGGAACATAGTGGGGTTTTAAAAACATTTTTCTGCAATTTACTACTATGAGATTTGTGAGTTGACGTGGGGATAAAGATGCCATAGTGTCCTCTGCCAATCTGCAACTGGTCTAGTTGTATCTACAAATCCTGGTAATAAATCAATTATATTGTCAGTTTGCATCAGATTGAAAGGTCACTGAGAAGTGAAGTTTGAAAAAAGCAAGTTTAAGATACTGGCCTATTTAATTTCTTCTGTTATTTGTTCTGAATATATATTTAATCCAAAATTGTGTTGAAAGTGTTGTTTTAAGGGGAATACAAATGTTTTTATATTCTCTATACATGTGCGCTCTGTGTTGTGCTTTTCACATACACACCGATAAAAGAGTTCATCTCTATAACTTCTTCCATTCCTGACTACTTTCCCTGGGACAATCTATCCCTGGGAAAACTCCCCAAAATACGCAAGTAAAAAAAAAAGGATGTGGATTATTGCTGGTAAATGTATAAATAGAAACAATATTTCCCGAGCTATAAAATTCCATTTAAAGCAAAAGTACGGGAAAACTTTTTTGGGTGCAATTGTCAAAAAGTAGTACCACATTAAATGAATATGTCTGAGGACTACAAGGGTAATTTCCTAACCAAATGTGAAGTGCAAAGTCATCTTCCCGAGTCTGCAGACTAAATCTCTGTTTATCTGCTGCCAACCACAACTTTCCCAGGTCATACAAGGCTGAAATTCATAGGATAGGATCATACCCACCCTTCAGAATGTGAGTGGCAGTCTATGAATCAAGCCAGTTTATAAATCTCCTGCTGCTGTCTGGAAAAAGCTCAGAGGAGCTGAATTAGTAGCATCAGGGGAAGGACCCCAGTAAATAATGTTTTAGGCCTGGATAGAATGACACAAGTCTCTGCAGGCGTGAAATAAAGAGGTTGCTTGGGCAAAGTGAAGGGGCAAAATTCCTTCTTCCTTTGAACTTACAGCAGGAATGGAGTTTCAATATTTGAGATAGACATGGGAGAGAGAGATAAAAATGCAGAGAACACCCCGGGGCAGTGCTCCCTTAGATGTCACAGCATATACCATTGCAGCAGACAGAGATATTTGTCTCAACCCTTGCTCAATGATGCTCCCAAGTTGCTTTAGTGACTCATCTTCATTGCTGATGTTAAAGCAGTAGGTGTCTGGTAGCAAGGACTGTCTGTAATCATAACTCGAGGTCTGTGGCAATTGCTTAACAAATCAGCAGCCTGTTCAGTGCATCTGTCACAGCTGACTGTGCAGGCATGGAGAGCTGTGCTCACACAGCCCCCAGGGATGTTTCACATCTCCAAATGTTGTAACTTGGTGCTGGATCTGGCTGAGGGATGCAGAGCCCAACATTGCTGAGCAGGTGCCTGAGGAGGGTCATGTAGGGAAGTTTCTTTTCTTTCCAATAAAGGCACCCTTCATTTCTTGCTAATAAGTGGTCTGTATGACAGACTTACCCCATATTTAAGCAAACTAAGGTCCAATTTGAAGAAAGGAAGGATTATTGAATGGCTCAATGCAGAATTAATTATGTCAGATTTTATAGGGAACATTTATCCCTATGAATTATTAAAGTTTCTTTAAATTAAACTATCATCTGTCTCAGAGTAGTTGGAACCTACTCATCAGGGCTCTTCAAGCACGAAACCAAAACACTGTTCCCATCCCAGAAGATTTACCAACTAAGCCAAGAGAAAGATGTACTCCATGTGGATAGAAACTGAGATAGTTATATGAGAAACTGTAGTTAATAGAAACATATTCAGTAATGCTACAAGTTTTTCTGGAGCATTTCTTTTGTGGCAGATGTTTCAGAAAATGTGGCAAATTTTAATTATATAGTTAGTTAATTAAGAAATTATAGCAGGCACTGAATGAAATTAGGGACTATAATCAGGAAGGGAATGTTTTTTTATAGATCAGCTTTGAAAACAGAAGTGTGAGTAAAGCTGAGAGACTGAGAGGGCAGGAAAATAGACAGTAGGATGAGTCAAGTAGGCTTTTGACACAGCACTGTCCAGCATGAATAAAGAAGTTATGGCAGACTTATAGTTATTAGATAGTAGAAGAAAACATGGATTCAAAAGGAAATCCTGATATTCAAAGAGAAAGTATGGAAGAGATCCAGAAGATAGACTTGAACAACTATATGGAAAGTTTGAAATTAATTTTTAATTTTTTTTTAATTGTATGTTGATGAACTTAAAAGAGAACGTTTAAATAGGTATGGGTCTTCAACTTGACAAAAGTCTCTCTAGACAGCTAAGTCCTGGAGCTTGCATCTTGTAATGGGTTGCAATAAATAGCTGCACTGGATAAGCTGACCAAAAAAACAACTGTGAAGGCCCTTTTATGGCCTTTTCACTTATACTGTTTGCTTGATGGTAATGTTTCTCTGGATTATGTCTGTAATTTGTGATACCCCAGATAGATTTGTGGCTGGATTGCTGTACTGGTGTTTGGCTATCACTAGGTTTGTTTCTATTTTGCTTGTTTATAAATGCTCCCCAAATTTGTGTCCTCCTTTATGGCCTTTAAAATATAAGATTTGTAAAAAGAAAGCAAACTTTATGTGTGTAGCAGCTTCTGCTTTATAATTAGTATTTGATCTTAATTTAGCTTTTGAACCTACTAACTTGAAGCACCTTTCAGTTGCTTTGTCTTTTTACTGAAAATGATGTGGTCTTGACTCAGGGAAGAGAGTTATTGATGGTGAAGTTGCAAAGCAATGTGTTTTGAAGAGGCAAATATTTGCTGGAGCAAGTGCGTATTTTTTTTCCATATTGTGACACAGTCTGGGTGTTCAATAATTATTGCTTATTATACCAACTTGGGTATGTCATGCTCCTTTTTTAGGCATGATTTATGTGATTTCTGCTCACAAACCTGGCTTGATATTTGGACAAGCCCTCAGGATCTAATAGTGCTTCAGCTGAAATCACTACTAAAATTGACATAGATCAGAAAAGTTCTTAATAATGCAGTGAAAAACCCAGAGTGGGTAATTCTGAGAAAAAATTATTGATGCTATTCTTGATTTATTGATCAAGAATTAGACAAGGGATAAGTTAACAAAATAACTGAGCAGTTAATAACACAACTGTTTTGTGCCCACACTTGGTTTCATGTTTATCTATTAATTACATTTCCTGCAACTATCTCTGCTTACCAGATTGGCAACACATATGCAAAACACATTTAAAACTAGTTTGCCACAAACAGACAGAGGTAATGAGCTCATTTCTATGGAAATAATTCAATACTGTCATTGTTGCCTGCCTACCAACTGATCTGTAAAAATGTTTGTCCAAATTTAATAGCTTCTCATTTATTGAGAAATGCAGAAAAATAAGAGCATAAAACACACATAGGAGGTAATTGATTCATAAATAAGCTTGGCTTTCTGTAAGATAATTAATCTGGCCTTAATTCAGAAGAAAAAAATATTAAATCAATGCTAGCAGGTAGCACTTGTAAGGGAGAGAAGTATCAACTGTGAGACTAATAATTACATGTCTTGTGTATTGCAATATTTCATCAATGCAAATCCACTAATCCTTCTGAAGATGATCCTGCTCACATTTGCAAATGTAATTCAAAAAACTTTGCCTTGAGTATAATGATCTGCCTGCAAAAAACCCGACAAGTAAACCTCTAAATCTATTCCTATTTGATGTTTTCATGAGCTTTCATAATTTCTGAGGGCAACAAAGGAATGCATCAGAAAATTTGTTTGGAAAATTAGAGTTGGAATCAAGATTTAGATTCTCAGAAGATCTGGCTTCAAACACAGAGATTAAGGGATTTATCCAAACACATTAAGTGATGGGTACACTCAGATTTCCTTTGGGCATTTTAATGTTCTATGTTTCTTCAGCCCTTTTCAGCAGGATTGCCTCTGCCATTAATGAAAATTTGTCAAGAAAGGTCAAGCCCCAGAAGGTAAAGAACTGGCTTGATTTGACATCTGATGTATCAGATGGTGATTTCATCAGATTTCAGGATTTATAAGCTTCAATATTGTTGAAATCATGCTGGAAAGTCAGCAAGGAATACCAGTGTGTATTGGGTGTTTTCTTAGATGATAGTCTTTGTCTAGAATCAATACTGAACCAATACTGCAGGTGTGCTTGATGACTAAACACAGAGAACTGTCAAAAACAAGATTCTGCTCATTAGTTAATGGCAACTAAGGACATTACTTAGTGTTTCTGTTTGTTTATTTCTTTGTGAGATTATTTAGACAGATAAATATGCTGTATAAAACGATTTCCAGCACCACAAAAAAACACACAACAGAAACTTAGAAAACACTTCATTCCTCCCCTGGCTTCCTCTGTTCCAGTCAATAGAAGACAGAAAGTTTTTGAGACTTCCTCAGAAAAGATTTTCTCAAAAATTATCAAATCCAAATATTTCAATGATATTGTACCTCTGTATAGTCTTTCTCTATATATATAGTCTTTCTCCATGCAGCATCAATCAAACTAGAATGGCAATCTTTTCCTGCTCACCAAGATCCTGTCAGCAGATCCCAGTGAAACATTTAGTGCACAAAATGTATTTACAAGACTGGTCCTTAGATTATGATATGGTACTGCTGTGAAGTGTTGGAAGACTACTCTGATGTATCTCAGAAACAGAAATTAGGATTATTTGGTATTTAAAGGTGTAATTTGTAAAGTACCTTCTAGCCCTTTGAAATTAAAAGTGCAATAAAGGCTGCTGTTATATCCCATGCAAACAACAGAAGAAAAAATATTCTTAAGTAGCTGCCATAGTACTTGCTATATTTTGTCATGTGTGTTCATAATACAGCACTAGTTTCAATACAACAGAATTAGAATATCAATTGCCTGTTTTTATTAGAGCACATTAAACTGTTTAACCAAAGTGAAATTGATTGCATTGAATTGCAAATTTGAAGTGAGGAAAAGCAGTTGAAAATGAAATTAGGCTCACTAGAGGGAAGTTAATATGCTCTTTAGCTCTCCTGTACAATAATACAAGCTTGAAATATGACTGCATATTCTGCTAAAATTGGGTTATATGTTTAGCTTTGTGTACTAGTCTTTACATCGTCTTTAGGTTGTTTGCTGAAGCTTCTCTGGGTCTTAATGTCACCAGAATTAACCCATGCATGGCTACCAGGCAAATACGGCACAATGCTGATCTTTCCATTATCTCTGGTTTTACTTTGGTTGCATGGGAGCTAAACCAGTCATAGTGAAGTGGAGGTGAACTCAAAAGCCCACCAATTAACTTTACTGTAATTATAGTATAAAAATAAGTAAAAGGAGGCAGGGCATTTTGTTTTGATCTGATGTACTGCTCAGAGGTCTGCAAAACACAACAGTCCCTGCCCTTGTGAGTCAGTGGTGGAGCTCAGCTGTACAGAGTGCTTTGCATTCTCATAGTATTGCAGGTACCCCAGCTAACGAGGAAACAGACTGCTTATGTGATGGAAAGACAAATCCCACTGAAGTTACTGCTGGATTTGATGGGGGCTTTTCTCCATGGTGTGGAGAGGGTGGTGTTGGCTAGCACTGACCTGTATTAGGAGGAAAATAGATAATTTCAAAACAGTAATCAACCAGAATGACTTTTCTGTTGTGCTTATTTCTAGCAGCTGACAAGTAGTTTTGAACTTACACAGGTGGATTTACTGAATGTCATAAAAATGGGGATAGTAAATGTCAATATTTTTAGAGCATGGAACTGAAAATCTTGCCCCTTTCAGACTATGACTAATGTGAGAAATTTTCCAAATCATAGAAATGAAAAAACCCCAATAGAAACACAAAGAAACAGAAAAAATCCTTCCTACGTGATTGTTTTATTATGCTTTGGCTTTTTGTACTCCTCAGTTTGGCATCAGAAGTCATCTGCAAAGGCCTCACTTCAACGATTTAGATAGCTTGTTAGTAGTTTGCATGTTGTATATTGCTATGGGACATTGAAAAAGTTATTTTGTAGGCTTATAGCTGTTTCTGTGTTTGTCAATTGAAGCCTATGGCCTGCAGTTCCTCAAACTCTCAAAAAACCACTTAACCCTATACCAGAGTCTCACACATGTAGAAGAAACCAACTGGGAAAAATGCATGAACATGCAAATTTCCAGCTGTTTTTCACAGGAGAAGAAAGAGTATCACAATGATCTGCAGGTATTTTTCCAAAGAGTAAAGTGGTCCTTTATGTAGCATAGGTTAAGAAATGCTGCTATAAATTCCACACCATTTCTTGGATTAAGTGAAAAGGATCTTACAGTCTGGAAACTTAAAGTGATGGAACCATAGAATCACAGAAAGATTTGGGTTGGGAGGGACTTTAAAGATTGTCTAGTTCCAAATCCCCTGCCATGGGCAGGGACATCTTTCACTAGAACAGGTTGCTCAGAGCTCCATCCAACCTGGCCTTGAACACTTCTAGGGCTGGTGCGTCCACAACTTCTCTGGAAAACTTGCTCCAGTTCCTCACTCCCTTATCATCAATACAGCAGCACAATGAAAATATTATATGTAATTTTGGTTGTGAACAATTGTAAACAGATTCTTCTTATTCTGTTTAGAGAATGATTAAATGCATGACTACTATAGTTTTTTTATTTTCTGCATCTCCTTGCATCACTACAATGGACAGCCTGCAGAACCTCCCACTGTTTCTGCTGGCTGGGGTTGTCTCCCCCTTTTGATGTGGGAGCTTTTTCTTGCTGACAACTCTGTTCTAAATGGGAAGGAGCTGTTACAATCAAAATTACATGGCATGTGAAGGCTAACTGGAGCTCTGAGTGTGGAAAAGGTTTCTGGAAAACATGTTCTAGCTGGACAAGGTTATTTAAAGTTCTAACAATGCTTTCCAAACTAGTGCCCATGGAGTACTGTGTGGCATTCTCATGGAACAAACTGTCCTTGTTTCCAGCTGCTAAGTCACATTAAAGTCAGCTAAAAATATATTCGTTTCCTGGTATTAGTCCTTTTCATGTAAGCAACTGATATGGGGTAAAATGGGATTCTGAGGAGGAGCAGAACTGGTTTTTGATATTGAAAACAGAGTTGTAATGTAGATCTCAGGTCTCAGAAATGAAGGATAATGAGTTCTGTGAAGTCCTCCAGGGGAAGATAGTTTTTATTTCAGATCACACAGGGAAAGGGAAGATGTGTGCAGAGTCTCTTTTAGTTAAACTTTGTTCACGGAAAAGGAAACGATCATTGTGGCATCAAAACCTGAAATCAAAAGTGCCTGTTTAATTTGTGTGCTGAAGGAAGGCCTTGTTCAACATACAAGCAGTAGCTGTTATGGCTGCACTGGGGGCAGGGAAGTTCTTCCCCTGCTCTGCTTCAGTTTTGAGTTGTGTCAAGAGACCTGCTTGCGTGCCACCAGATTAATACGTGCAGTTCTTGGTGAATCAGTCACTGCAGCAAAAAAAAGTCAGACTGGTTCCTGATCAGAAGGGAAGTTCTGCTGTATTTCTGGCATCTGTTTTGGGTTGTAATTGAGTCTTAATTATCAACAAGCTGTTCACATCAAAATCTCCACTAGAAACAATCTGGGTATTACTGCATCACTTTGCAGTTCAAAATGTGTTCAAATGATACACAGCAGTACAAAACATACTCCTTTAATAAAACTTGTAGAAATTATAACTATCCTCTTGAAGTCAGCCTTTCTGAAAACTTCTGTCAGTTTCTAAGTTTGGAAGTTCCTTCTTATGTAAAAGGGACTAAATTTTCTTATGTATTGGTGGAGGACTGCTCTGTGTCTTGTCATAAAGGTATTCCTCAAATGGCCACTGAGTCTTGAGCCTCAGTGCTCCTTTGCTGACCAAGAGTTCAGGCCTTGCACCAGATCATCCCAACTAGAGACTCTGGTGCAACTCAAACACATTTTGAGTTGCTTTCTTTCCATTTCAAAAAGAAAATGTCATTCAGAAATGAAGGGCTGTGTATAAACAGGTTGTCTTTCATATGACCATTTGGTCCCTAATTTGAGGGTCAGTCTGTGCAACACACATCCCTGTCTAGCTTGTCATGCCTGCCTATATGTTATATTCATATAGATACCTGCACAAATAGCTCCTCTTCATTCTGTGGACTTCTAATCTCCATGTGTAGCTTATATTTTATGGACTCCAGTCTCTCCCTTCTAGAAGTCTGCTTTTCCTTTATTCTTTTACTTGTTAGCTCCATTGTAAAGCATTGTATTGCATCTATACTGCATTCTATTCTTGTCCTATAAAGCATTACAACTCCACAATATTTGTTCATTACTGCAGTCTAATTACAGATTGACATTAACTTCATAGGATAAATTATAATAAAATAACAAAAATATGCTTAGGATGTTTCAGTGCTTTTTTGTAAGCTGTGCCCTCACACTTACAAAGACATGACTGATTTTTACCAAAAAATACAAAACAAAACAACAAACTTGGAGAACATTTTTGTTGTGGTGACCATTTTCACACATGGATTTTTGAGTGTATTCTTTTCTAAAATGTTGCTACAGAGTTATTCATTAATCATATTTCTGTACTACTTACACAGGATATCCTCAGCCTGGAAAAATAGGATACTGTTATTAATGCAAGGTGGGGAGTGGGAGCCTGACTATATCCTAAGTTATAATCAGTACAATTCGAATGAAAACATTTCTAATCCAGAAAACATTTTCTAATCCAGACTATGTAAACATGTTTAATGTTGAGATATAATGTTGGTTGTTAGTGTAATGGCTACATAGAAAAAATTCTCAAAATTCACAATTTTTTCTCAATATTTGTGACACAGAGGAGCAATGGTGTAGTTTAAGCAGTTCTGTGTACAACTGTCTGAAGAAGTAGCCATCACATTTAGGATTGTAGCTATACTTCCTGCTAGCTTGACAGAATTCTTCATTTTCAGTTTGACAAGAAGAACAACTTTTTCCTCAGCAAATTCTGCTGGTTAAATTTTTTGTGACTGTGATAGAGACTTCTCAGTAGTAGCATTTGCACTCAGGTTTGACTGAATGTTTGACTGCAGACTACTTTTTTGAAATGGCATTAACAGAAAGTGGGAATAGTTTCCTAAAATCCCATTATAGGATGAAGAGGAGCTGTATAAGGAGAATATAATACACAGGAAGACAAAATTAATAAATTCAGAATATCTAATCAGCCTGATTTTAAGAAGATTCTCTAGGGACTAAGTAGAAAAATGACATTTTGTACTCCATGTAATATTATTGGAGTATCAAGAGGCCCTAGAGCTTGTATTTCTCTAATGACAACTACTGCTCATGTAAAGCTTATGTTCCTTATAATTATCCTGCTGATTATTATGTAAGTATATATGTTGCTCTGACAAGAATACTAAAAGAGTCTGCAGGAATTCTGAAAGATTTGCATTGTACATAGTGGTATCAATGATAATATAAAAAGTACATAATCTTAAATTTACCACAGTGAAAGATTTTTCTTTTCATTTTTTTAAATGTATGGGTCATGGGCAGCACAGACAAAAAGGCTTCTGTACAAGTTTTTGCTCATGTCCATTTGAAACTCCAGAGCAAAAAAGTTACTTTCATGAATTTCATATGTCAGAATCCAATAAAAGTTGTCATTGATGACTAGCTGAACGTGTGCAGTTGTTTGTCTTCCTCATGACCTTTGTGTGCTTACACAGACAGTGAATATACTGGATGCCAGCATATCTGATGGGGATTAAGAGTAATATGATTTAGATTTTACTTGCTTTATCACTTTACACAAATAATTTCATTGCTTCAAGCCTTGTGGTGAAAGAAGACTTGTGGCCATGTACTTAATAGGTTGTTGGAAGTTCCGTGAGTACAATTGTACAATTTTATCACATTTGTCAATTCTGATGTCTTCTGGTCTCCAAATGGTATGTGAACCTTTATCTGGGTAAACTTTGCAGTACTATTTCTGTACTACTTAATAATTTAATATTGGTGTTGATATTATTCAAAGAGAAAAATCATTTGGGCTGAAAATATGAACCTTATTTGACTTTTCTGAACTGTCACAGGTATAACAGCAATAATAATTTTAAACAATGTATAGTGTCACAATAGAAGCAATAATTTTGAGGTGTGTTAATTTCCATTTTTGTTTCATCTGAGGAGTAAGAAAAATAGGGTAATAAAGATGTTCAGCAATTGATTCCTGTTATGAAAATTTTTGTTAATTTAGAATATAACTAGAAGTTTATATGGAATAAAAAGTTCAAAAATATCCCAAATAAGAAATGTAAGGCAGATACAAGGCATTTTTAATTGAACCTATAATATTTTTTAATAATTTGTTGAATGGTATTAATTAGCTGATAGAGGAAAACGTGAATGGGGGGATTGCAGACTCAGTTCACATGAGAATATAGCAGCTCAGGCAGCTACAGAAAAATTTCTGAGGAATCAGACTAAAAGTATGTCACCTCAGTATAACAGCAGAAATAACATGGTAATTCTTTTCCCCGTGTGTTGCCGCCAAAAAGAGAAAAAAATCCCAATGGAATCGTGACATTTTCCAATGGAAAACCAAAACACTTCAGTGAAATAATTATTTTCCTTTGGCCAAAAATTTGAATACAGATTCAAGACTTGTCATTCTAGCATACATCTGGTCTTTTTGTGGGTAACTGCCTTTACATGGCAGAAAAATCCTGAAAGATTGGAATTAAGGCTCCTAGTCAACATTCTGTACTTAAACAAGCCTCTCATTTGGCTTTACCCTCATTAGTGACTGACCCAGATTATACATGCCACACTCCAGTGGTTGTCTGACACCATAAAAAATTGCATGCTTGAGTGGTATTTATGGAGTTCTCTCCAAGAAGTAACTCAGAGTTTTAAGGCTTTGTATGTGTATCTCAGGCTACATTCCCAATCACAGCAATAGCACCATACTTCAAAACTGTTGGAGAAGCTTGTGGCACACTCAGCCTCAGCTGATTTACAGCTCTCCCAAGAATTGCTGGATGAAGTTTGGGAGCTGGCATGGGCCTGGGATGTGCACAATAGGCAGCTGGGATGTGGATACTCCGTTTTCAAAGTGAAGACAGTTGAATAGTATATGTGGGGGTTATTGCATGTTTTAGTGCCAGGGAACTGTTTTGGGCATGTTTGGATCAGTAGTATAAATGTAATCTCAGTGTCTGTCTTGAATTTGGTATTGTGCTCATTCTGAAGTTTCATTAACAATTTTCTATTTCTATAAGGTGTACTTTAGAAAAGAACAACTGTAGTATTGTTTTACAACATGTATGTGTAAATTCATCATTTTAAATGCATCTTGCTAATATTAATCTGAAGTCAGTCTAAGCATCCCATGAAATACAGCAGTTTATGATTCTAAATCAAGGACTACACTGATAGTATCTTTCTCATAAGCTTAGGAAAGGCAGATTTTTCCATGCTGGAATAATTCATACTCTGGAATCTTACAAGAAACATTGCCTTTAATGGGAGTCTGTTTCACTCAGAGGCAACAATAATGAGGATCTATTTCTCTTCTCTGTGTCCATATGGATACCTTCCTTCAGGGAAAATAAGGGCACTGTGAGACAGAGGTTGGTCTGCCACTTATGGTTTCTCATGTTTTGTATTCTAAAGAGGAATGACTTGTGCATACCAGGGGACCTGGAAACTAATAATTTTTCAATTTTCACTAATAAATCAAAATGGCTTTTTGCAAATATTTATGTTAAATAAACATTCAGTCAGGTGTGCTGGTGGACCAGAGTGGACCTGCACTCCCCATAGCCTAAGAAACCCTAAGAAACCCTAAGAAACCCACATGCTCCAGGGCTTCCCAACTTTCTGCTGTTGAGCTGAGAGTCTTGGCAGGTTCTGTCTCCACAGGCTGGAGCCTGAAAGCTGTGGGAATGAGGGGTTTGTGGCCACTGCGGAGGAATGGCTGGGAGTAGCTGCAGGGCTGTGAGCAGGGAGCCAGGACACTGAGCAGGGGGCCCAGGGCTGGGGTGCCCTGGCAGCTGCTGGGGAAAGCAAGGTGGGTGATTAGCAAGCGTGACAGTACCAGGAATGTTGATTTCACTGAGCAGCTGCTGCCTGCAGTGAGGTTATTTCCTGGAGGAAGTTTCATGTGCTGGGATTGTCAGAATGAAATATTCTCTGAGTTTCCAGTTCGTGGGAAATTTAAAAAGGGATTTGTTGTCTGATTTGGAGTAAAACCAAATAACCCTTCCTCTTTGCTTCCCACCAAAAAGTTTTCACAAATCAGAAATGCTACTCCTCAGCCAGCTTCACTCAACAAACAGGCCACTGGGAGAATGTGCTTTATTTATGCTTTTACTGAGATCTGATTTTGCAGACCAATGCAAGACTAAAAAAGTAAATTTGTTCATAGGTAATTTACCCATTGTAATACTAACCTTCTAAATCAGCAGTTTCTGCATTTGATCAGTTCTTTCATTTTTACATACAGTTATAAAACTCAACTCTGAAGCTAATGCCGAAGTGCTGATCAGAATTCATCCCAGTGCTTTTCAGAAAGCCAAATTAACATTTGGATTAGAGAGCCCAATACTTTTCCTTGAATGTTTGGAATATTAAGACACAACTCAAGCTGTAGATTTTAAATGTCAGTACTCAGAATAATATCTAAATCACACAAAACCCAAGCAAAGTAGACATCTGGATAATGGAAGCTTGCTTTCAACTTGTGACAGAAAGCATAACAATGTATTTTTAGGGAGAAACTTTTTAGGTGTGGAGCAAGGTTCCTCAATCTATATAGCTTCTAAGTAGGATCCTCTTCAGAGTTCCTGAAATGCTTTTCTGACAACATTGGCAGAGCTCACCCTGTGCTAGGTATGAACTTTTACAATTTACTACTCAGAAATAATTTTTAAACTTGTGTTCATTTTTTGGCCTTCTGCATTCCTGGTCCAATGCCTGATGTGTTGGCCAGGAAAACAGCCATTCCCAGTAATGGGGACTTTTTTGGTATTTATCAATATCAAAGGTACTTGGGACAATGGATTTTTTGAAAAGGGAAGGTGTGTCACGGTCTGCTGAATTTGTGGTCTGGTTTGCAGAGAGTATGAGCCATTATAGTCCCCTGTAGGGAATTTTTCATCTGTTTCCTGAGATCCTGTGTCATGGCTAGGACAGTACTGTTACAACTGCAAGACAAACAGCTCTTGGCAAGTGGCATTTACTGGTTACAGTGGACTGCACATTAGTGTGGAGAAACCAGCCAGCACAGCCCTGCCTCTGTCAGAAACTGGATGGTAAATAAAGCTCACCTGAGTAAATCTTCAGCTACATTGAGATGGGTAGTTCATCAGCAGATTAATAGTTTAATTCATTCTGAATAAGTGTTGGGAGATCCCAGCACAGTTAGGAAAGGCAAACTTGTGTCCTCAGCGCTGCAGTTCACTCTGCCTGTGCTCCCTGGGGCCGTGGCTGCAGGCAGGGCAGCTCTGGCTGATGTTGGCACCCCTGAGAGTACTTAGTTGTGGTTTCCTTGGATCCCAGAGAAATTACTGAGCAGTGTCTCATTGTGCAAGTGCCACTGGTTTCAGAGAGATTATGATGCTACTAATTTAACAGGGGAAACTGGTAAAATCTGCCTTGAAGTGATTGCTGTAGCCAGCCTTTGGTCCTTTGTTTTACTAGGGCTCAGTCTCTGGTCTGTTAGGGAAAAGAGCATAAAACTTAATCCCTTTCTTCCACAAGTAAAGAGACAGAAGATTTTTCTGTGTGTGCATCACTTGGTGGCAGGAGGTAGTCAATCAGCACCATCCAGAGGGATAAAATAAAGGATTCTTACACATCTTCAGAGAGCTATGCCTCCAAGAACAACAGTAACAACACAAAACTGAGACATTTGTGGACTCATCTTTGCAGTTTCCTGGTATATTTCAGAAGATTTTCTGGATTATATTTTTGATGTGATATAAGATTGTTTTTATCAGAGAACATAAGCATGTATCTTTAAATATACTACTGGGTTTGAGACATTAGCATTGTCTCAGAAAATTTCTTATTGTCATAGAAAATTGCTACCTTAGCAGTGCTTGCACAGCTGTCTGTCATATATGTGATATATGAGTGTTTCTATAGAAATGAACAACCGTAACTGTTTTTCTGAAAACAATGAAAAATAACTGGTAACATAAAAAACAACAGGAAAAATGTTAATTCTTCATAGAACCTTCTAGAAGATTCATATTTTACACTTAATATTGACACTGACAGTTCAGAAAATTATTCTCTTCCAGTGTCAGGTTCTTCCCTCATTCATTCCCTCTCAATAGAGAGATACCTCTCTTTCCTAATTTGGTTTTCAAGGTCACTATTGAAATAGTTGTTTTTTGCAGGAAACTAGTATATATTCCATCATTTCCTAAAACTCCTTGACATACCTTTAAGAAATATTAGTGAAAACCCTGTCTGTGTCCTGGCAAAATCCTATAAAACTGAAATCTCTTAAGGCTTTGAAACTCAAATTGAAGTTGTTCAGACATGAAGAGACATTCTTAGTCTATTGAACCTCAGGCCTGACAGGACAGAGGCTTCATGGCAGATTCAACTCTCACTAATGCCAGCAGAGAAAAGTCCATTCAAATTCTAACATAGCAACTTCATGACATCAGGAGATGACAGGTGCTATAACTCATGTGCAGATTTAATACAACAGCTGCTTCAAAAATTAATATGTACTAATGTCTAATAAATTGCCTTTTTAAATTGTTCTTGAGTTGTAATGTTAGAAGTGCAGGCACTTTTGTTTAGGAGATTTTTCATAAAAAAAAAGTTTGCCAAATTGCTTTAAAAAGCAATGTAGAATTATTTCATCAAAATGATTCTAAAATGTGATCATTTTTGAGAAACTTACTTCTTGACACAAGTCTATAACGAAGATGATCTTGAAAGGCCAACATCTTGATTTTAAAAAATAGAGAAAAGAAAAAAATCACAAAATACTTCATTGCAACATGAAACAGAAGCTTTTTAAAATTATTTGTTAGGGGAAAATAGCATTTGGGCATTTGGTCTAGAGAAAACAAATAGTTTTATTTAATAATGAGAAGCATCCGTTAAGAAAATACCAAAGCACCACATTTATGTGACTTTTCATCCCTTCCTAGACCTCCAAATACACTTAGCTTCTTCATTTTGTTTGTGAGAGCTCATTGAGAAATTACAAGAAAAAGATAAAGCAGAATTATTATTATGGAAAAAAACTGAATTGCATCTGCATAGTGTATCCAGGCTTGTTTTGGTGGAGAACACTTCAGAAGTATGCTGCCCAAGTACTTCCAACTCAGGTTTCTGTGTTTACTATGCTAGCAAAATACTGTAGTCATGGAAAGGCATAAAACCCTTGGGATAACTCCATGTACACGTTACTTAGAAATTCTGGTAATTTGTTTTGGGGATTATGGCTCTGGAGTGTTTGTAATTGCAGTCCTAAGAGTGGCTCAAAAGCTAGAGCTAGTTTTAACTTCTACATCATAAGGGCAGATCCTTCAATGCTTATTGAGGAAAATTGCTCATTGGTTTCAGTGGGAATTTAGCCTCATCAATAAGCACCACAAAGTCAGGCCCTAGAGAGTCCCACTTCATAAATCAATTATAGTTTATTCACCAAAAAAAAAAAAAAGCTAATTCTGATTCAGTTTTGAACACCCAATCTCATTTCAAATCATTAGTTACCTAATCATGAAAGAAATTAAAATATTGTTAGAATTAATCCTGTGTGACTCAGCAGTCCAAAAGACCTTCAGCTAACAGATTGAGTTAAAACTTTCCACAGATGCAATATGCTGAACAAATATAACTGGGGATTTTCTTAGATCAGAGCATTGTTTGTGCATAAGCTGTTGTGAGGTAAATCTAGTGTAAGGTTATTGATAATGCATGGTGAAGAGAAAGTTTTTCTGACAAAGGATGTGGTTATCTGAGGAAAGCAAATGCAACTTGAGGTGAAAATCCTACTTTTCTACTGAGAAGCTGTGTTTACAGCAGAAGTAATGACAGCAGTATCTGTCATACCATTGTCATTATAAAAGTCATGGAGTGCCTTTGCTTTGTAAATGAATTTTTTTTTTTTTTTTAATTTACTAGATGATGTTTAACAGGAGCTTTATTAATTCCAGAGGGGGAACCAGTCTTACTGCTTTGGGACTGGTCATAGTACTTTGGGACTTTAAAGCAGTGGTTGGTGCAGCTGTGCTCAGATAGGAACCTGTTGGGCTGCTTGTCCTTAAATAGCTTTGGCCCCTTTCCAGAAAAAAACAGACAGAAGCACTATTTTGTAGTCCTATCAGTAAACATGGCAAGAAGCCAAACACGTGGGAGCTTCTGTCAGCTTTTATTTTTTCCTTTGCAATAATTCTCCATGAGCTTTCAGAAGTCATGATCAACCTGTTTACAAAACACATCACAGCTGTGTAAATAAAATACCTTCCTCTGGCAATTATATAGCCATCAGGACAAAATGCAGTGCTGCTGAATTCCAGTTATACTACTGGTGAAATCTCTGATTGCAGTATAATTGTAAACAAGAAAATAAAATACCTGATGGATAATGGGGATGGAGAAGGTTTGGAATGGTTCTTTTTGCTTTTCCTGTCTATTCCTGTTTGAAGTATGCAGCCATTCTAGTGTGCATTCCTTTAGAATAAATTCAGGAATTAATGCTTTAATCATATTTTGATGTTCATATCTCACTAAAGGGAGTATTATTTGTTCTTCCTTTTATACGGTTGCTGAATTGGATAGATCTCTGTAAAAGAGAAGCAAGACTGTGACATCATGCCAAATTTACTGCACAGTAGTTTGGAAATTCAAACATAATGAGAAAGAAATGTGCTTCAAATTTGAAATTATGAAAACTGCTGCACTCGTGGGTTGTTCTATTTTCTTTTGCTGCTCATGATAGCACATGGTTACAGCTGTATTGATTAAAAAGAATTAATTTTCTAGGACAAATAAGATAATAAAGTCTTTCTGTGAGTGTATGCTTTCTTAATTAATTAAGTTGACTTGACTAGTTGGCTTTAGTTTCTTTGGTATCAATAAAAACCAGAAACCTCAAAAAGTGTCCATGCAATAAAGGTTCTGTGCATTTCTGTATGTCCATTATTAAATAGGTTTCATGGGAAATATCAGAAACCTCTGATATTTTTCTTTTCCCACACCTGGGAAATACCAGTCAGCTAAAGTCTCTTTCTGACAGCTGTGGTAGCTTTCTTAGCATAATTTGATCTCAGTCCAGAACTATGATCTTCATCCTTCAGCTGGTGAGGGGTCATTGCTTTTTGGGGTTGAGTGGTCCCGTTATTCCTGCAGAAGTATTGTTTGTAATCTGAAAGTCAGAGAAAAGATTCCTGCTGACGTCAGTTGACTTTGAATTAGGTTTGAGCAGTTCCAGCACAAGCCAAATAACAACTTTTTTATATGTTAGAAAAATGCTTACAAAGCATAAAAAGTCATTTGGCAATCATTAAAGCACCCATGTTTTTGGTGAACTTTTGTTGTTCTTGACTTCAGATTGCAAGCTAGCTGTTTAGTTTAAAAGGACACTGAAGGTTTTCCTGAATTAATTACTGGCTCTTAAAGTCGCTGAAACAAGTAATCTGTCCATGATTACTTTAATGCAAAGTAGTGATTTTACCCACAAAAACTGTTCTTGGGGAAAAAAAAAAAAAGATTGATTCTCTGCCACAACTTGTTTTTAGAAAGATTTATCATGAAACTTGAATTCCTCTGATAAGTTGTGTTACACTCCAGTGAATGCTGTGGGCCACCTTGTGTGAGCAAATATTATTTTCTGTGAGTAATGGCTGCAAAGGCCAAGCCATCTGTCAACAACTGACTTTGTACTTCTTACTGCTTCAGTTGCCTTACTCTGGTAGCTAAATGAGATGTTATAATTAGGAAGCCACCAACACTGTATTAATTTTATAGGTCAAGTTCTGAACACACTTTTCTGACAAATCTCCCAGTATTGTCTGTGAGAATGTTATTTGTGTCAGGATCAAGTTCCTTATTTAACTGTTAATTTCATGGCTGGGCTGCACAGCTTGATAATAGGGAAGCTCATAAAATAAAGATGCCCTAGTTCTGTGACTAAACTCTGTAATGCATGTGAAAATTGTTTTTATCTTTTATAATTACAGCTGGTATTTCAGCATTCACTGACAGCTCCCACTTTCCTCCATCGACACCCCCTTTATTTCTTCCTGATACTGGCGCAAGCATTAATTTGATCACATTCCAACATATTTGTAGAAAAGTTCTCCATAATTTATAGCTGACCTTGTCAGGATTGCTGAAAATAGACAACTGATGCATATCTATATAGCTGTGTTGACATTCATTCTAGTTTATGTTTGCAGAAGATACAGGTGTAGATCTGTTTTCTTTGTGTCTAAACAAACAGATATATTTTAAATACCTTAAGAAGAACAGCAATTACAGCTGTTTTTTGTACCAGTTATGTTTTGCAGCTATAGAAACTATTATCTTCTCTAAAAAGCCCCCAGTTTTTATCTTTGCTTCTGACACACAACAAACCTATACTTCATTTCCTGCATCCACTGCAGCAACAGACCTGTCAGTTCTTGTACTGCTATCTATGTCTATCTTAGTACATAATTTGGTACAACTGGAGCATAATATTGGTACAACATAATATTGGTACAACTGGAGCAAAGCAGAGGATCAAAGCAGTTGGTGCTTATGTTTGTCACATATTCATTATGCACATGTGGATACTTTATTCCAGCCTAGGGTTACTCTGGTTCCTCGAACCAAACTGATGCCTCTGTTCCCATATATGATCACCAAGACTGGTGGCAGCCAGAGAACAGCAAGGTGGAGAGGTGGTATTAAGCAGTGAAATTGGGAACAGAAGGCTCCTAGAGGGAAATTGCTCCCTCATGTTGATTTTTTGTTGGTGGTGGCAGTGGTGGGTTTTTTTGGTTGGTTGGGAGTTTTTTTCCCCAGTGAATGGAGAGTGAACCAGAGCCTCCTGCTGCTGCAAGAATGCCTAGGGTAGCAGATGAGGCCTGAGCACAGTAGAAATGTCCCAACAGGTGTTTTCTGTGACTCCACTCCTATCCCTGACTGCCTGTCCACAGTGAGGAACAGCAGAGGTCATGTTCTATAGAGACTCTGCATCAGCCTGGGCTGACTCTGCCTGGTCCTCAGGCAATCAGCTATCTGGTGTTCCTCCCAGTGCACAAGCTTTCCCCCATTCCCATACCTCTTGTGCTGAATGTCACAAGTCTCTGTCTGGGACTCAAGCAGAGCTGTGCTATGGCATGCTGCATGCACAGCTGGACAATCACTGGCACACAGCTTGACGCTTGTACAGGCTGGGACTAGGAGGGCAGCTTCTGATGTAGTTAGCTGTCACATCGAGGAGTTCACCCACAACTCATAACCACAGACATTTACTAAAGTACTGTGTAACACACATCATCTCCTCTCAGTCATGATCCAAGTGTCACAAACGTCATGTTGCTCCCATTCCACTATAATGACCTGCACAGGAGCAGTATGCTGGTCTGAACTGGACTCTGGAACACTGACACAGATTTGCTTTGCAAAAGCACTAGAAGCAAGCCAGAGAGTCACTGCTGTTTCTGCTTTTGAATTGTTTTTCAAAACACTTGTGGGATGCATGGACAGGATCCCAGAGTGGCTGAAGGGTGTGCTTGGAGATATGTTGTCTTGTAACCCAGAGCACAGACAGCCAAATGGGCAAAAAAATCAATGATGGCTCTCGCCAGGAGACCAGTTCGAGCTCTCCAGAATATGGATACTCCTGCTGTGCTACCCCCAAAGGGTGGTTGTTGCCCTTGCTCATCAAGAATGATTTTCATCCTTTCAAAGTTAAAATTGTTTGGCTCACCAGTCCTCTTTGCTCATCAGTCATGATGCAGCCCTCTGAGACTGCCAGTGCTAAGCTGCTCCTGAGGAAACCTTCAGCCCTTTAATAGCACAGTAAAATTTGCACCTTTAGTTTTTCACCTCACCATTGCGAAAGGGATAAAAGTCAATAATAAAAGATCAGAAAGGGTGGATGGAAAACAGCTGACATAGGGAAGGTAAATAAGGGTTCCAAGCTAGGATTAGAGAAGATGAAGGTGGAAGGAGTGCTAGAGATTCAAAGAGTCAAGGGCGGACTGTTGATGATAAATATGGCAGCAGATACATTTTGTTCATTTGGTTCATTTTATAGGTCCCAAAAGACTTCAGATTGTGACAGAAACACTCTGGGGTTTAAGAACTTTTTGATGTTCATGCATGTGGGGTAGAACTTTGTGACAATATAGCCCACTTTGGACTGGCCCTTTAGTTCTTCTTCAGGGCAAGCATGTTTTCATTTACACTTAAAAGCACAACTTCTGGATTAGTTTTCTCCCAAATGTAGAACTCCCAAGCAACTCCACCAGCAAAACTGACATGCGCTAAGTGGAAACATTGAAGCAATCTGTTTCAGAACTCCTTTGCTCTAAACCAAAATGCTTCTACAGATAGGGCCAGTGAGTCCCTTTGAAAATTGCCTTTTCATGCTGTTGCAGTGGATGTCTGTTCTTTTTTCCCTTTTTTAAAAAATATTGTTTCAATTCTCCTACACAGTCATCAGTGAATTATCCTGTTACCATATATTTTTCTAGTCTCCCAGTATCCCCATCTGCTCTTCCTGACATACTAGTTCTCCCTCTCCTTATCCCTTCTGTTTTTTCTTCTTATCTTTGTCTTCTGGAGCAACAAGCCCATTCTGGAAGTTTTTATTATTTTTCATTCCTTCCTCCATGCCTGTCTCTTCTTCCTCATGACGGTGTTCATCCATCCTTATCAGGTATTCTTTGCTGAACCTTCTTCTTCCCTTCACCCATCCTGTCCTCAGGTCTTGCCTGAACTCCATCCTGATTTCCAGCTGCATCTCTAGCACTCTGGTGCTTTTTTCCCTGTGGGTCCTCTCATGCAACACTTGATACATAAATAGCTTCTAACAAGTACCCTCTTGATAGTAAAGTACATCCTGCAGCTTCTGCATTCAACCATTTGCAATTATTTGATCTCTTCTGCTGCTGCCTTAACTGACATTATCTTTTCTTCCCTGTCTCTCTCTTTGAAAGAAAAGAACATAAGTCAGAGACAGGTCTTTACTGCCCTTTATTTAAGTGGTTCCTATGTTCAATATCTACTTGCTGTTGTAAAAAAATTAGTGTAGAATAGCCTGGCTCTCTGATTTAGACCCATTAATTAACAGCTTGCTTGCTGTGTTCAGACAGTGCAATGTTTTTTGTTTTTTTTTTCTTAATATTTTACCTGTAAGGTTTTGTTTGTGCTCACAACACACAACTCACAGAGTGCTCTGCAAACTGGATCCACAGTGTGTACCCTCCAATCTGCAGCTGAACAAGCCATGAAGACTTGTTCTTTTTTTGTGATGAAGTTCTTTCACCACAGATGAGTGCAGTGCAGACTCTCCTGATGACACTGTTGTATGTGATATCTTTATTGGATTCTTGTGTTGTTGCAACACTGGTTGAATGAGCTGTCTCAGCGCAAAATTGTGGAGAAGCTGTCTTGTAAAGCTGGTCTTACTTTTTTTCTCATAGATAAATAATAGAAGTAACATCACACTAAAGTAACAATCTTGCACACAGTTCTGTTCACGTGGTCAACAGTGGATGTTTTCATTTTGAATTCAGTAACCAAAAAATTGAAAAATACTTTTGTTTCCTAGATGTCATGATATCTGTCAGATTTGCATTGAGAAAAGCCTTGCTTTTTCTTCTTCCCTGGTAATGATTGTTAGGTGACACAAATGTTATACATAAATACATGTGCTAATATTAGCAAGTTTTGTTACTTTAAAAAATATGACAGAATTACTAAGAAAACACTCTTCAGTTCTTTCAAACCGCCCTTGACGTATTTAAGTTTGGTAAATTGTGTGAGTGGTTTCAAATTCATGTTTTGCGGTATGGGAATACAACTAATTTTCTTCAGGAAAATGAGAAAATTAAGTCTTCTCTTCTGAGACTTCCTTAGTTATAACATGGGTGTTATGATATTCACCCTTTAATAATGCATATAATTTATTTCAACATAACTGTGATGTCTGAGAGATCCAAATTGACAATTCAAACTCATCAACTTAATTAACACTTCTAGTCATCTTTGCGACAATGAATAGTTCAGATGAGTCTTGGAACAATAAGGTAATTCTAATTCAATGTGCATGACCCAAATGAAACCAGAAGAATCCTGATTTTTTTCAGTAAAGCTCAAAAAATTATGTTGTAAAACTTTAGCTTTGAAGGAACCAGGAGTCATAGAACCACAGAATCACAGCTGAGTGGAGGTTGGAGACATAAGAAAGTCTCCAGTCCAACATATATAAACTTGAAGTCATATCAGCTAGGAGACAAGGTTTCTTGTGGCTTTCTCCAGCTGAGTCTTGAAAATTGGCAAGGATGGAGACTATAAGACCTCAGTAGAAAACCTGCTCCAACGAATGACTGTCCTTAGAGGGAAAAAGTTTTTTCTTATATCCTGTCAGAAATTTTTAGTTTCAATTTATGTTCATTGTGTCGTCCTCCTACAGTCTTGCTGGCTCTCAGCTGAACAACATTTTATTAACACTGCATTTTTTTGTGCAGAACCTGAAACTGTATGCAATGTTCCAAATGTGATCTAACAAGTACCAAGTAGAGAATGATAATCACACCTCTGAAGCATCTGTCTGTGCTTAGTACAGCCCAGGATACTGTTGTCCATCTTGTCTGCCAGAACACACTGCTGGCTCATGCTGGCTCATCTTGCTGTCTGTCAAGACTCCCAGGTACAGAAGTTTGCACAGATTACAATAAAATTTTATAATGTTCCTGTGTCAGCCTGTTCCTCCAGCCTGAGTCCCTCTGCATGACAGACCTGCCCTTAAGTCTGTTCTTCCCAATTTGGAGTCATCTGCAAGTCTGATGGAAGTGTACTCTATAACATCCCCCGGGTCTCTGGCAAGGTGTTGGACAGGACAGGTCCAGGAACAGAGCCGTGCAACAGTGCACTTGTTGCAGCCTTCTGGTAGAGTGTGAGCCACTGACTGCCATCCTCCAAGCCTGACTGGCAAGCAGGTTTTTGCCCTTCCAACTGCCCTCTCACCCAGGTTGTAAAGTTCCAGTTTGTTTACTAGAGACAGCGTGGAAAGGCTTGATTATGAAAAGTTGCACTTAAAAATAATGTTGTAGGATGAGAAGTTAGGGCTAGGTAGAGTCAGCACACTGAATGTGAGAATGTGCAGGCAGGAATTGCTCTCCAGTGGGCATATAGAGAGCTAGGATGATTTCTTTGGGTATAGATTCCAGCTCACTCTTTTTTTCTCCTCTGTCATTCAAGAATTTATTGTGGCTAATGCCCTTTAAAATGTCAGAATTCCTCAAAATTTCTGTTTCATTACTGCATTGCAAAGGGTCCAGGCTTCTTGTTGGCCCCTCCTTGTAAAGATTGTGGCTGTGGTATTGCAATACATGTGTCATATCACCCATAAGGGAGTGGTGCTAACAGTAAAGGTGCACTCCAGGTCTGATGCTGAGGCTGAATTCCCATGCAGGGAAGAACACAGGAATCAAGTGTGAACCTCCATGCCTACTACTTGGGGGGCAAGAAAAACAAGTCATAGTTTTTAGACTGTGCATATTTTCTGTTTTACTCTTTTGGGCAGTCCATATAAATTAGAATTGTATAGAAGGTAGAAATGTAGAAACTACATAGATTCGAGAATAGCCAAGTAGCTGACCTCACTACTAAGCACTGCACACAGTGGCATATTCCTGTTGGGAGAACACTGAGTATGCCAGTCCAAAACAGTCTACAGGCTAAGAAAATAGGTGCTTAGATTTCCCTATGAAAAGGGGGAATGGAATGGGTTTTTTCCTGTTTCTCTTTGTCATAAAACTACATATTTGTTCCTGCGCTGCTTACTGAAAATTGCTTTGGGCCTGAACTGCAATGTCATCTGCACCAAAACAGTCTCAAAGACAGCATTAGCTGATGTGGGTCGAAATCATGCCAGAACACATTCAAACAGATAAAAGGAAGGATGATTGCAAACTTGTTGTTTGCACCATACCCTGCTATTATTTTAATTGAATATATATATATATATATATATATATATATATATATATATATATATATTTGCAGTGGATTCTGACAGAGGAATTGATAATTTTTGACTCTTAGCCTTGAGATAGTTTTAGGTATGTGGGAATTTGTAAAGCACATATAGATATGAAGTTTAGCTACTTCTTGGAAAGGCAATATTTATGTGCTCTCCCAAAAAAATATTTAAATTCCAACTGGATTCTCATTTGGTTATCTAAATCCTTTTCTGACACTGCCTTTACTGTCTAGTTCTTTTTCCCCAATATGAGTAGCAGTAGAGACAGAGAAAGGGTGCTTGTTAACAAAATCAGATATAAAATCAGAGGAAGTTTTCCAGATCACCTGGATGAGCTTTTGATAAAGACCTTGCTCATAGTTATTTTTCCCAGTGCTTCAGTCTTTTGTGGTAGTGAATCTTTATGAACCCAAGCATAGAAGAGCATTTACAGGTCTCAGCAAATAACAGATATATTTCTAAATTGCCAGCTGTCATTGATGAAAGAGAAGATGACAAGACTTTGTATACAACAACCCTTACTGGGTAAAGGAAAATTAGATAAAGAAAACATTTAAACCATCTGCCACAGAATAAAAGCCTCAGCCAAATAGGAGTCTGGAAACCACAGAATGTTCACTTACCAAGCACTGGATTAGGCTGCCCAGAGTGCAATCTCCATCCCTGGAAGAGTTTGTTTGTCTGTGGCACTTGGTGATATACTTTAATAGTGAACACAGCAGTGGTGGGTTAATGGTTGGACTCAATCTCCTTAAATGTCTTTTCCAGCCTTAATGATTCCATTATTCTTTGTAAATGTGTTGTGTTTGTTTATTATATGGGGGTTTTTTTACAACTATATGTCTTTCCATCAGAGTTATCGGTTAAAGATACACATATATCAAAGAACATGCATAGTGGCTAAAATGCAATTATGTGAAGATTGATGAAAGATGTAAAGTGCTAAATCATAACATGAAACAAAAATTGGTTTGTGTTTTCTGTACTTCCAAAGCCAAACATTTTATAATTACAAAATTCCATAAAACATTGCCAGTAAAAATAATGCTCACAGAAGATTAGGACAGCAGTACAACAGATTGTTTTTCGGTATTTCATCCTTCCTAAATTTTGTTAGAATAAATAGTTGCTAATAATTGCTACAGCTTGCTTTTGTGGATACAACTGGCAATTTAATGTTTCTGAAATTACTGATTTTTAAGAGTTTTAATACTGTTCAAAATGTTGCAGTTACTGTGCAGCATCATTGGGCTTCTTTCTACCTGCCTGCCTCTCAGCTTTTTAAGAAATTACAATTAAGTACATTATACCTAAAAGCACAATATTTTTCTTTCCTTTAAAAAAGTCTTTAATTGACCCTTTCTACAATCATTTGGTGCTATACATTCTTTAATGCCTGATCACTGAGAATTTTTTAACATTGCAAAAGTCTCCCTGTATATGCTAGCCAGTGGCAAAGATTCTATTATTCACCTGGTTTATTTTGGCTTAGATATTGTGCATAACCTCTGGGCTTCTAAAACATCTACATAACTGAAGAACTTGGTAACTGTCTGCCACCTCTGGAGACAGAAAATTATTTCCCGTTTGTTTTAGAACTGTGTAAGGCATCATGCTTTAATCCTCATCAGTCCATGTCAGTCCTTTGCTTGATCATTCACCTCCATGGTTGTAGGTATTTCACCATGAGAATAGAATTCAAATGCTTTCAACCCTTAGGAACTGGCACAAAATCACTGAGTATCATGCCATACTTGTGTCATTGGCAATTTTTAAAAAATGCACATACTTTCAAAAAGCAGTCCTGTAAATTAGGAGTAAAACTGCCATGTGTGTATGTACTAGTTTATCCTAAGTATAACAAAGTTAATTAATCATTCTGCTTAGTGATTTTGAGAGAGAGAAACTTGATATTCTGGTAGACCTAATGTTTATAGGCTGCTACTGCTGCTAAGGGAAACTCACAATCTGTTGTATTTATCCATCATTTATCAAAGGACAACAAAGATAAACAAGAGATGATGTCATCGCTGTGCATTCAGCCACCACAAAGATGCTCTGCTACAGTTGTCATCACAATAGGGAGCAGAGGAAAGGTACACCACCACTGGTAATGTAACTGCCTGCTCCTGAAAGGGACTTGCACAGCAGTGCCATCTTCTCCTTCCAGCATGTGAGATGGAGCTGACCGTGATGTCAATCAGGAAAACCAGAACACTGTCAGTTGCCTGAGCTGCCTCTCCCAATAGACCCGTGCTTTTATGGGACCCTCCATAATCATAGTGATACATCTACTTCCTTTTACCATTTACCTTTCTCTTAGAAGATTTTTAGAGATAATACTTTAAACTTCTTGTTTTGTTTTTTTTCCATGGAGTTGTCAACATTATCACAATTCATTATTATAATATCTCCTTTCACTGCTAGACCCTTTGTATAGCAGAGTGAATACTTCAGTAATTTTGTAAGATATTTTCTAATTAATTTGCTTGTTATTCTTGTGCTTTTGTCTCATATCAGTTTTGGGATTTGCTTTTCATTAAGCATAAAGTCTTCTAAATTTTAAGATAACTGGCATCTCATCCCCTTGTGTACTGAGAAGTCACCACCTAAAGGCACCTTTCATGTAATATCTCAAGTGCTTACCAAAGAACTGAAAATATGTAGTGTAGAAAGCTAAATGCTAAACTACAATGAAAATGGAAGTTATGAACAGAACCACATTAAATGTCCAGGGAATGCAGGAAAAGAGTTAGCCATTTCCTCGTCTGAATCAGAAATGTTGATGAGGGAGGGCTGTTGTGGTGCCCATGAGCTTCACTCTCATTGTCCATGTGTAATTCTGCATCTGGTTATAATACTGCAGTGGCCTCTCCTACCATGTCGTAGTGGAGGGACACAGATGACCATTTGTTCTTTAGGAAAATGGCTCAATTGGTATTGCAAGCAGAAAGCCAAAAGCAACCGACTTTCAGCTGTCAGCACAAAGGTGACCATTGAAATTAATTATATGAGGTGTTCCTCTGACATGCAGCAACAAGGCAAGAGCATGGTTAAAAGAAGAGCACTTTTAAAATAAAACCAGTAGATATTAGACAAGCCAGAGGATAGATTTGCATTCATTGGCATTATAAGTGGGGCTGTGGCACCATTTTTCTTGTCAGGTTTTGCTTGAAGTGTAAAATCGCATGGTAAATGTGAAACCTGAAAGGGTGAGCTGCGTTCCCTTCCTGCCTATCATTAAAATCCATTACCCCACAAGTTGGCATAAGACCTAAACGGCTGAAGTAGCCACCTTTTATGAAGGAGTGGAAGTGGTAACAAGTCTGCAGTTTGGAGAGGAGAAAGCCACAGGAATGTGCTCCAGGGTTACAAAATCAAAAAGGTGGTTAATGAGATAAATGCATGCCAAAGTCTTATTCACCAAGTCCCACAAGACTGGAAATAGGGAGCTGTAGCTTAAAACACATAAAAGCAACTGGTGAATCAGTGGAAGTTCATTGTTGCCACAGGAGTCTGTGAAGAGCAGAGTATTGGCAGGTTTTCCAAAAGGGATTGGACAAATTAACAGACAGTGAGCTGATAGACACTGTTGGGAATTAGACAGGGATGAAGAGATCTGTTTGAAACTGCCTTACTCCAGTAACTATGGATTTACTTCTCAGATACTGTCATCATCTCTTCTGCCGTGAGCAAATACCACTCTCTTCCTATTGCTGCAGAATAATACAAGATTTTCTATAAAGATACCAGGGTACCTATCTGAGCGCTTTCTAAATGTGCAGATGGACTGCTTTTTCTGATGTGCCACCAGATCTTCCCTCTGGGATGCTATGCAGATTGTCTCTTTTTCTGTCCTTCATGGGCAACAGAAATTAAACCTCTTTCCCATATTTTAAAATGCTGAATCTTTCCTATATTTAGACATCTTTTCCCACATCTCTCAAGACAGCCTTCTCACACATATTTTATGTTACTCTTCTGGACATTAATTTGCCCCCAACTTTATTAAAAAGCTGATTTCAAAGATGTTCAAAAGGGGACATTATGCTCCACAGACATACTCCTATATTATATTCCACCTCACATATGGGTGAGGAGAAAGTTTGTATTTTAAAACTGAGATAATATCAGGCTCTGGAGAGAGCCCCACAGCATTGATATGCCTCACTTTGCTGACAGGAAATATTTTTTACCAAGTCCTTAAATCTTAAATTTCAGCTGGGTCTACATCGATCTTATAGTGCTGTCATCTAGACCATGCTTCCCAGCTTTTTTTTTTGTGAGAAATTTTTGGGAACCGTGTTAGAAAAATCATGTTCAAGTCACACCAACAGCAGTCTCAACAGTTAGATAACCTGGTGTGAAATTAGTCTGGCTCGATACAATTTCTTCTTGACATACTCACAAAGATTGTTTCTTATCAGTGTATTATTTACTATGTAGTCATAAATTGTCTTCTATCACAGTTCAGTATCATTTTGTATATTGAAGTTAGGCTGAGCTGTTTAATTTCTTCAATATCTTCTCATTTCCCTTTTTTATGACTGGGTCATCCATCATCTTCAGGGGCATCTGCCGTGCCCCTGTATCCTTCTGGAAGCTCAGCCTCCTCAGGCTCACAGTCCCTATTCCTTCACTCATGGGGCTCTTCTAGCCTGCACTGTGCTAAGAGTCGCTTGACAGTCACATAGCTCAGGCATTATCTGTTAGCCAGCCTCTCTTTCTACTTCTAAATAACCCTGGTGTACATCACTAATGCACCAACCCCCTGTTCTTAGGGAAAACCCTTAATTCTCTTTCCTGGACCTCCTCACATCATTGGGAGTAGCCCCTGGTGAATAACCATTTCACTGTTCCCCTAAAAACCCTCTTGTCCTACGAATTTTATTCACCTCAGCAGTGGCCAATCTTTTGATGCAGTTGGCTGGAGGTCTTTTTCCTTTTACTCCATTCTCCCCCCGTATTGACCCATTTCTCTTGTCATATAGCTACATTTCCTTGCATGGATATATTTACCTTTGCATGGTTTCTTATTTTGCTGAATACAAGGGGTTACTGATCTATGACTATTGTCATAGTACACATAATGGTTAATGACAGAGTAGGATTTAAGGAATCAATCTACAAGGTAAGAACAAAATACGGTTGTGGTAATTAATATTTTAGTTCTCATAGTTTCATAGTAAAAGAAAAAAAAACACAAATAAAATTCAAATTCAAAACAGAGTTATTGATTAGTTGCTGCAGTGTGTGTTAAAAAGGCACTGCCAACCATAATAAATCTCTCTTTCTTGGAAAAAAAAATATTTTGAATTCTTTCAGAATTCTTCCAGATTCCCATACCCATTTGCTCTGAATAAAGCAGACTATCCTCCTAACATAGGACTTTAGGTCTATAAATCAGTTAAGCAAGCTATGACATGACATTTCAAAGCTTCTATATAATTTAAGAAAATCAGCTCCTAACAGTACTAAAATATCTCACTGAGATACACAAATTTTTTTATGGCATCTATGTTTAATCTTGTTTCTTATCTGTGCTTTTGCTTCCAAGAATTATTGTGACAGTCATTAAAGTAAACATTCCTTTTAAAATCTATCAATCACCATTGACATTTTTTTCTGTTTTAAGGCACTTTGCAGTTTTAGAAACACAATCTTTCCATCCTTTGCTAAAAGTCAAAGATGGCACAAAATGCTATGTTTCACTGTTCTAAGTAAAATAGCTTTTTACTTTTTTTAAAAAGAGCACAGATTCATGTCCCTGAAAGAAAGAAAATAAGTGATGATTCTGTATCTTTTCAAGTGTTGCAAAAATCAGAATACAATATTGGTAAGGATTGTTTCCAACACAGCTGTATCTCCTCTAACAATCATTTAGACACAGAACGAACTTCCAATTATTTACTCTTGCAGGCTGTTCTGAATTCATTTATTTTGCATTAAAAGCACAGTAAACAGAACTGAAACAATGATGGTAGCTTGAACAATTTATTTTCTGCAATGGAACAATGTTTTCATACTTCAGTATCCCTTCTCTGCTTTTCAATGTTAATGTTAAAATGTAAAGCTGCTCATTTATTCATCAAGATTTTTTTATTCCCTAAAAAGTTCTTTTAAAATGTTTAAAACCTATAGTAACAATGTTCTGGTTTGGTTTTAAAAATGTTATTATTCATGTGATCTAAGAAACAGTTGGATGAAATATCTTTGTAGGCATGTCTTAAACATTTTTCATGAAGTTTTCATTAAGTCATTTTTCATTTTCCCTATTAAGAAAATTTTACATCATTGGAATCAAAATACTAATGGAAATGTATTCCTTTGATAGACTTAATTGAGAGGTATGAAGCATGCCCAAGGTTTCAATCACTCTCATTCTTTAAATTTGTGGATGTGTGTGAACAATGGCAAGTTTGGATTGACCAATCCAAATTTCTTTATTATCCTTTGTGAAAAATAATAACCTCTCTTTATGGAAATGGAGAAGAACATTATTTGTGTAATTAAAAAAAAATACTGAGCTGGAAAGATCCTTGAACACTTGAATTTCTTACCCATCTCAGAGATTTGCATTTCAAAAGCAAATATATTCCAAAAGTTTTTGCTTTGTTTATTTTGGTTTTATCTGAGAAATATATTCCTTTTTTCCTGGTAATAGAGAAGCAAGGACTAGTGTTCAAATTCCTATGTACAGAGAAATTGCAAATGACATGCAAATTTACTACAGAATAAAAGTGGCATTGTTGACAAATTATTGTAATGCGCTGTTGTGGCAGTACTAAGAAGGCTTCTTTCAGTCTCCACAACAAATTAATAAGGAAAAATGTGGAGTGCCTCTGACTCACTAATATGGGGAATTTTTCAAAATTAGTTAAGGCAGTTTCTTGCTGGTTTTAGGACAATGCTTTAGTCAGGATTTCCATTTTCAATCAGATATGTATTTCTGAGTTCTACATACATGACTGATGTTAGTCAGCTGCCTATGTTTATAGTCCAAAGACCGAATCATTATAAATAAATAAACCCTGATCTAAATTTTAATTCTTGCATGGAAAGACTCTGGGATTCTCACTTCTGCTTCCCTGGGGGTGCCTGCCAAAAGAGAGCAGTTCCCATTCCCAGTGAATGTTCTGTAGAAGGCGCCAGGAATGGCTGCAGTGGGTCATTCACCAGTGTCACTAGCAGGAGCAGCAGTGAAAATGAACAATGCAGGTCAGGCCTGTGCTCCTGTTGTGCCATACCCAGTGTTTTACCTCCCCTGCCTGACTGCAGGTGAAATGCTAGTCTAGTCTCAGTCTTCCCTTATGTTGTCTTCCCAGGAAAGGTGTTGAAACACAGGATTTCAGAACATCACATGGCATATGCTGAAACAGCAGCCACATTTCTGAGGGATGGGGATTTTAGTAAAAGAGGAGACTGCAAATGTAAAAAGAGTTGTTGCTGCTGCAAGCCAGGCAGAGGTAATGTAAACTGATTTGTGCCTGTGTCTCCTTGATGAACCATTCTTTTCAATCTTTCTTCTGAGGCAGACTATCAGCAGTGATGGAGGTGTTAGGAACTGAGAGATACATCCCCAGTCCAGCTGAAAAGGGCACCAGACACAAGATTCAAAAGTGGATCTTCCAGGCTCCTTGTAGTTCCTGTTACAGAGGGGTTATATCTGTTATATCTGGGGTCTAGTCTGTAGAACACTTCAGCTAGGCACTGATAGCTAGTATCTTTCCCACATCCCCTGAAATACAGGCCAGTCATTTTAAAATTCTTTCCTTTTGTCACCGTACTAAAATCTGTATTACCTGAAGACTTATGTGATTTTATCCTAGATGCTGGCACACAAAAAAATCAGGGTATGTAAGTCACAATCCTTAGAAAACAAGACATAAAAAAAGTTTGAAGTTGACCTGAAAATAAAAGTACGTCAATATAGCTAATCCACTGTAGTGGAATGATGGAAACTTATTTTCTTGGGTTTTGTGGGATATTTGGAGGGACAGTGGCTTACTAACATGATCTCTAAGCAAATGGTGGAGAAAAAACATGATTTTTTTTTATTAAAAAAACCCAGAATTTCCCATTTTTTCAGCCTAAACTAAGTAACAGTTTGGCATGAATTTTCAGAGAAACTTCATAAAAAACCTCATATTTCTGGTGAATTTTTGATTTATGATTGATGTTCATACATTAATAATGTACAATTTTAGCAAATTTATTTTCATCTAAAATTCACTTTTTATTCTCCACCCAAATCCTTTGGTCGTGAACTCAGTATTTATCACAAAAGAAATAAATGACAGTGCTTTCAACTCACAATAAAGAATAACTGTTGTATTTCAGAAAGGTAAAGGATTAATAATATTTTATTTTAGCAGTGTCTTTGACCAGTCCACTCAGCAGCATTCCTCTCTTTTCCTAAATGTCATGCTGTTGAACAGCATTCTGTTCTCAGTTTCCCATGCTAAAATGAGAAGTCTAAAATTCTTTAATTTTTCCCTTTCCTTTCTACTGAAAACAGGAAACATGTTTTGGTTGCTTGGGGAGCAGTGTCAAGGATTTAGTGTAATCTGTCAATTTCAACGTGGTCATGTTCATCCTGAGAAGCAGGAAGATTGACAAGAATTGCAACATTTCAATAGGAAATGAAATTAATAACTAAAATATAAAAATTAATAACTGAATATAAAATGTGAAATTGATAAGTAAATATACTGAATGACTAAATATCCTGAATAACTAAACAGCAAATGTATGGGGCAGGTTTGTTGTTCTCCTTGGCTGTGTGAGCAATGCCACGCTCCCCACTGCCAGAGGTAGGATGTGTGCCACAGCTGAGCCCTTCCCTTGGGGGCACTCCTCCCTTCCCACCTGCACTCCAGGACAACTGGCACCTGTGGAGGTGCAAGTCTTGAAAGTAAAGCATGCCAATGAAGAGGAGAGGAGAGGAGGATGTCATTTGGCTAAAAAGAGCTATTTGAGCTCTCTAGTGGGGTAATCATTTGTGCTCTTCCTAGTCCTCCATGTGATAGAAATTACAGTTTTTTCCTTGAGAATTGATGCACTCTTGTGATTTGCAAGTAGAAGATACAAAATCCCTTTCCTTTGCCTTTGTCCTCTCTCCCATGTGTTATCTCACTAATGTCATTTAGTATCAATATTTGTTTCAGTTTAAGTAAGTTTGCAATTTTAATGGACTTCATGGCTCTCCTTTCTCTTTAAGTGCTCTCACAGCAACACTGAATCATGCAAATCGGTGCAAGTACTTTGTCAACAACCATTCAGCCTCCTGAAGTGTGCTAGCCATTTCTAAATTTACATTTATCACAGTGCTATGGGCACTAAGGGTATCAAACTATTAATAAAATTGGTGTGAGGAATCTAGTTAAAAGGAAGCTTTCTTCTTCAGTTTGTACAAAAAAGGAAATACTTGTTTCTAGGCATATCCAAGACAAAGCAACCTGAAATCTGCAAATTTCCTTTCTAATACATATTCCTTTGCATAAAAATATGTTATTGTAATTACAAGTCCCTCAGTCAGGCCTCTGTGCACAATTTTACCATTTGTAGTGGAAATAAAAAGAAAGCAGTATCAAAACAGAAATAAAAAATATCTTATAGCATGTAGCATACACTGAACACTGTTCCTAATTCATTGTCTCAGGAATCAGCTCTCCATCAAATCCTGGGAAAACATCTAAGGTGAAGCAGAGTATAGAAGTCTATTGGTTTCAGTAGTTTGATAAAAAAGGTATACCTGAAAATGGGTGGGTTATTCTCTTGGTAGGAGAAGGACTAGATGTTAATGTACAATTGTAGTGCCCTACAAACTGGAACCCTGCTCTTACCTCTCCTTAATAAGAGGATATGAAAAACCTGAATCAAGATTTGTACTTAAATGCTGTGCATAGATCTCTTTCTGTTTTGTTTTGTTTCATTGAAAATGCAAATATTTAGTTTGCGACTTTTAATGTGGAGGATGAAGGTCAAATGCTCATCTAATGCCATGATTCATATTTGAAAGTAAATCAGAGCTTAAGTGACTTGGTTATAACTTCAGCAGAAACTTGCTACACTTTGAGCATCAAATTCTAATATGTTATTAATGCTTCTATGATAATTATTGAAAGAACTGATTTTATCTGGCATCATATGAAGGTCAAATGCTCATCTAATGCCATGATTCATATTTGAAAGTAAATCAGAGCTTAAGTGACTTGGTTATAACTTCAGCAGAAACTTGCTACACTTTGAGCATCAAATTCTAATCTTTTATTAATGCTTCTATGATAATTTTTGAAAAGAACTGATTTTATCTGGCATCAATTAGCTATTGTCCACAAATGTGATATTTTAAACTGCTGATAAGGACTAAAGAGAGGCATTTCGAGAAGAACTGTTCTCTGCCTGTGCACACCTGCAGCCCAGAGCTGAAGCTGGCATCTCCACTGGCTCATCATTGCTTTGTGCACTATGTGCTTCTATCTAGAAAATTCAGGTTTGTGGTGACATGAAACACTGAAAGCAAAATTGTTGCCAGTATTCTTCTGAGAAAGTGATAAAGGATCTGAGAGAGCAATTAAGGATCAATATCAAAGTTTTCTCTTGAAGCTGCACTTGTTGCCATTCTTAGTACTAGTTACTACCTACTACAGTCAGGTGGCTGAGTTACTACCCAACACAGAGAAATCCTGCCTTAAATTTCAAAGCTCTGACAGGAATCTAGGAGTCTATGAGAGAGAGTTCAGAAACCTTGAGCTGCCACTAGTTTAAAATATCAACAATGTGCATGCCTGCTAGTTAAGCAGGTATATGTAACTGTAATACTTAAGAAGCATGCAGAGAGGAGTGATGAAAAGTGAAGCTGAGCAGAATGCTGCCTTATGTGGATGTTAAATATTTCCTATTTCTAAATTAAGCCATTTGTCATCTCCTCTACTACTATCTATTAACTGGTGCTTAAAAGTCCTCATGTTGCATGTGCAAGGAAAGATATGCAGAGTAGATGTGATAAGAACCTAAAATGCACAGCAGATAAAGAAGGGTTGCGAAAGATGTAATAATGGCCCAATTCATCGCCAGTAGTCCTGTTAAAATTTGTCTCCCATGGGTTTCAATTTAGGAAAACATGAAAATGCAGACCTGAATCTGACTCCCTTAAATTATCTCTGGCTTTGCTGATTGTGACTTCAATGCACACTCACATTTACATATGTATTTTTAGCTTCTTCTGAATAAAATTTTCCTGAAAAGGACTATTAGTGACATTATGCAGAAATTGGCTTTGTGAACCCAGGATCTATAATCCTGATCCCATTTTTCCTATAAATTATGCCAATTCATAAAAGACTTAATCTTGGAGTGAGGAATGTTTGCATATGGATTTTTTTGTAGGCAGTAGTCAGTGAATTAACAAGGTAGGAAGAAGATGCGAGCTCAATTTTTGACTGCAAGAGTGGTTTGGCTGCTGAAACATGCAAATGGCTTTATATGTCTGCTTTTACATTAATCAGTATTTAGTCAGCAAGGGGCTCTATCAGTATTCATGGCTGTTGTCACACTGTGAAGACATCTACTTCTCCAAACTGCATTTCAATCTGCGGCATAACTGCTTTGAATCAGTTACACGGGGACGGATGTTGGCCTCAGAATGAGTGAGCATGAAAACTGGGGCTATTACAATTTGCAGGCTTTCACTGACTTCATTAGATATAGGAAAATGACCATAATGCAAAAAGGCCAAGGTCTCACACTTCAGGACAGTCCGTCTTTCCACAGCCTTCATATGTTATATCTGATAGATAAAGAAAGTTGCACTCTTGAAGATGAAACATTGCACCGTACCTTTGCACTCTTGAAGATGAAAGATTGCACCATACTTTTGGGCTGAAATAACAGACGCGCCGGCTATGGAGAGTTTGAAGATGCCTCTGGGAGGGAGCACAGCACAAAGGGCTAATGGCACTACACAACACAGTTATACTGCACACCCTCTCTTGCCTCATGAACTTGCAGACAAACAAGCAGTTTCAGAGGGTTTCTTCATTGTGTTTGTGTCACATAGAGTGACACAAAGAGCACTCTGTTGGAAAGCGCCAGGGTTGCAAAGTGCCAGGTCTTTAGCCTGTGGCTGATGTGGGCAGAAAAGTTGCAGTCTTGTTCCAGAGGCTTCCTCACCTATTCCCATAATCCCAGGCATCTTGCTTGGCAAGGAAGAGTCATGGCAGTGGAGCTGGGGTTTCATGGCAGGACGCTTATCATCTTCTCTCTGCAGAGCAGGGGATGAAGGCAAACTGTTGTCTGGGTTGGTGTGCCCACCAAACTGTGAGTCATCCCAGTGTTGTGCAGAGCTTGTGTAGCTCAGGAATTCAGGTTTTGCTCAGTTTGGACAGGCAGCCAAGGGTGAGAGCACTGTCATGGAACCTGCAGGGACATGTCTGCTGTGCTCTGGCCTCATAGCTGCCTGGCCCACTCTCCGTTCAGTGCACACAAAAATTCAACATGAAGGAGCGATTTCCCTCCAGAAGCCTGCTCCTTCCACTCTCACTGCTTAGCATGGAATTTTTACCCTGCTGTTTTTCACCACTCCAATGCCTGAGGCTGTTCCTTCTCCCCTGGCTGCCACAGAGGGCAGCAGCTCACAGGACAGAGTCCCTGGGGCACAGCAGGCTGCTGGCAGCTGCCCATTGCCCACTCCTGATGTGGGGGATGTGGGGGAGAAAGTTGCCCTTTTGGAATCCAATTCCCTCTGCCCTTCACGCCAGCTGGGTCTGGCAAGAGCAGTGGGCTCCACCCTGAATTGAGTCCTGGATAATCTGGGGTCTGCTCAGCAATGGCTGCAATCACCCACTGGAGGAATGCTGTGTAGTCCATCAGACACTCAAGGATATGCAAGTTTCCTTTTCTCTCTCTCTGATGGACAGCTGGGTCAAAGGAGCTGCACTTCACTTTTTCTCACTTCAGCATGTTGTCTCCATGCTGCTGCAGATATTCAGAAGGGTATGGACCAGGAAGCCATGCTGGAGCCTCACAGCTGAGGACATGCTACAGAGGGAAGAGAACAGGGAGAAAGAACATGAAAGTTGTGGTTGCAAGGCACCCAAACATAGCTGGCAGCAGCCCTCAATCTGCCTCGATACTCAGGAGATCTTCAAAGGTGGTGAAAATTATAACTTTCTGTGAACACCCTTTGGCCTTGGTGTTGGGACAGTAATAAGTGGTTTCCAGGAGACAGAAGCTTGACAGGGTGCCCAGGGCAGCTGCAGTAAGCTTTGGTGGTGGCTCTGGGCCCGCACCTAGCTGTCGTTCATCCACACATGGCAGTGCAGGAGGCCAACAGAGGACAGGCAGTGGCTTTGAGTCCTCCACTGCTTGCTGCAGACCTCCAGGTGTTGTGACTTCTCCTTCAGTTAGCCCATGGTGGTCAGGTTGTTTTGATGTCAGTCTTTAGTATGTCTTGTTTTCACTGTTTGGCTACGCTACTTCATACAATGATTACACTTGGACTTCTTCCCTAATTCTCTTCCCCCTATGATTTTAATATCTCTAACTCTCTTCTCTTCCAATTCACAAGTTACAGGCATGTTCCTTTCCTCTTCCATCCAACTATTCTTCAGTGAAGTTTTCCCATTGGCTTGAACAGTTTTGCAATAAACATCTGCAGTTGGAGAGGGAGCATCCTTGCTTTCAGAAGTCACAGATTTTATCTCCAGTTGTGCAAGAAGATCCCATTCTTGGCCTCCAGCCATACCTTCTGCTGTGCATTGTGGCTCCTGTAGAACCTATCAATCTTGGTGTAAGCTCACTGGTGCCACACATTCTGCTCACCTGCCTCAGCAGGGCTTGAGCTTCCTACCACTGAGGCCATTCCTCCAGTCTCAAACTCAGGGACACCCTGGGCTTTCTGTGTAGATAGAGAAGTAGATGTGTGCATCTGCTTTAAGGACTGAATTCTGTTCCTAGGACTCCAGCTTGTCAGAAGTGTCCCTTCTGCTGCTTCCAGTTCTGCAGATGGTACACACTCCATAGCCTCTGATTATGCTGCCAGTAATGTATGCATAACTGATAAAAAAATGGCTTCTGGAGGATGGTAGGTCTTATTATTCTTTGGATTTGTTTATAGTAAATACCTCTCTCATTCCTAGAATTATTGCTGTCATATTTAGTACTAAAATTACAGACTAAGTGGTGCAGCAAAGTGTTTCTATGATATTCAAAAATAACAGACTCAAAAGACATCAGTCTAAATATACTGCAATATGTTCAAGCAATTCAGTCCTTTAAATGTGCCTATTGAAGTAGAACTGAATTGGGCTGTGATGGGAGTAGGAAAAGGATGAATGTTATAACAGTGTATGGTGAAATATAGTCTTGTAGCAGAGGGGTTGACTGGACTTGTGAAGATGAAGACCTATTTTCCTGCTCTGCTACAGATTACAAGTGCAAACTCAGACAAAACAATGTAAAATACCATTGACTTCAGTGGCCTAAGTTAGAAGGGCTAGCTCTGGAAAAAGGATGTAACACTTTAAGCATGAACAGACACATGCATTGCTTCTACTTCACCTGTTTGTACCTATTCTGAGGGCTCTCATTCACCCCTTTTCCCTTGAAACCTCATCTTAACCTGCTGCTGAGACACCTCCTTTTTTTCAGGGGTGTTTAAGTGCTGGGAAAGAGGTCTTAAGAGGCAGGATGTTTTCAAAATAGAGGCCTGAGTGCTGAACTCAAAACTACAGATCAATAGCTGTTGAAAACTCAGCTTACTGCTATATTTTGCTGCTATTATCCCTCCACAGAGTCTCACTAAGTCTCCAAGAGTGTCAAAAGAAGGATAATGTACTAAGCAAATCTGATTTTAGTTCTTTTATATCATTCCCCATATCAGCTCCAATACTCTTCTAGGGCGCAGGCTAAGTCATATTAACCTGTTTTTTGGAACCAACCTCAAAGAAAATGTTTGCAGATCTGGCACAAGGAAATGTTTGTAATGCTGTTAGCAATTCCTTTTTATGAGATTATTCTCTGTAATAGGTGACTCAGGCCTTGTGTTGGCTGTAGGTTTGAGACAAGACATGAATTCTAATTTCTTATGAGTTAGACTGAATTCATGAATGGAAGAAAATTCTTGTCTGGCAGAGCCACAAACACACACACAGACACAGACACACAGACACACACACACACATAGGCACTCTCTCAGGAGCTGGTCTTCCAGAGGTCAAAAAGTCCTTTTAATTTTGTTCACAGGCATTTTCAGGGACAGCTCTCTCTCTGTAAACCATTCTTTCTTTCTCTGAGGGTTTGGAGGGAGGTATTGTTTCTGTCAAATATATGTCAGCTAACTAAATTTATTCTGATACTGTGTCTCCATATGAAATCCTCTGTAAAGGCTATGATTTCTTTTTCAAAATGAGAACTGCCACACTTCCATTTTCTGTATACCTTTTGATTACAAATTAAAGGAAGTTCAGGAAAATAATCTAAGCAAATTTGTCAGTTTTATAGCTTGAAAGAGTTCTATGCACACCTGGACAGATAAAAGTTGTAACTAAACATTTAATTTCATTCCATCTAGCCTCTCCATCCTTCAAGCCTCCCAAGGCAGCACAGTAAATACAAAGGCAGCAGAGATAATACTGTTCCAAGCAACTGTGAAATGAGTCCTCTGTGTATAGTACTAAACAATTCAAATGACCAGAACTGAATATTCCTGTTAAGTTGTGTTGCAAGCATCTGATGGGCTGTGAGCTGTGGTTGTCTTACCATCCTCTTTTCTTCCTTCATTTTTTTCCACTTGTGTAACCTGAGTCCTGTGCACGCCTTGGCACTCTCTTGAACAAGGTGCTGTACCAGTTTGCATTGCAGTTATCATGGTGAGGCTGTAGCCCTAATTTTGAGACCCCATGCCATTAAAGTAGTGAAGATTAATAAGCCAATAGTACTCCTGTCCTGCTGCTGTTTCTTTCCTTCCTGAAGCAAAAGCAGTCATGAGCTAAATGTCTTTATCATTCAGGCAGATAACAAATTGGAAATTTAATGTAATGATAAGCTATATCCCGAAGTAAAGCAATTAATTTATTTTCTTTGATTATTTTTCTGTTCTGTGGGCATATTGGGCTGGTAAAATGAGAAAGGTGGAGTCAGTCTTTGAGGATAAGGCAGGTTCTATTTAATTTTCCTTTATTTCCAAACATTTCAATGTTCTCAAGGGATTACTAGTTCACATTCTTATTGTCATCTTTCTGAGGGTACAATAAGAGGATTGGGGAAGCAAAGTGAGCTTTAGAAGCAGTTAAAAATTTGAATGCCTCCTTCCCTTCACTGATTACCGTACCTTGATGGGTAAGTCCAGGTATCCAGGTCTCTGCCTGGGAGGAACAGTCCCACAGACCCTGGAAAAGCCAGGGGCAAAGATAAGTGAAGGAGACGGTCCTTGTCATAGGCTGGAGTGAAAAAGAGTGAAGCAAAGAGCTATTTGACTGAAGAAGAGTTAATGCAAAATGACCTTCCCACATAATGGGATACAAATATTTCACTGGCTGCTTTTATCTCTCTGAGCTGTGCTTCTAGGAATTAAACAATTCCTCCATTTTTCAAAGATGGCTATACAGGTGGACACATCCAGTACTTCCCTGATTAGATGATTAATAGCCAAGATTGCATGAAATTTGTGGGAGTGTATTCATGCAGTTTATGTATAAAAATATATCCTCAGCTTTTCCGGAAATGCTTAGACTTTTTTTTTTTTTTTTAACATTTCATGGGATTGTTAGTAGTCATCCACCTCATGTGATTAGTCCAACAACAGACTAATTATTCCCTGCCAAAACAACACAAAAATACTACATTAGCATTCTTAGGAACAATCTGGATATCCATGTGCAAAATCTTGTACTTCTTTGGGCCCTCTTCTTTCTCATGCTTTCTGTTTTTAGATTTTGCTTATGGATATAATAATTAAAATTGGCTTTGAAAAACTAGCAGGAGATTAGCTGCATATTTGAATGGTTTTATTCAATGAGGATCAATTTACTAATTTTTAAATTAATTTTCTTTAGTGCTTCCAACCATTTGGAGAGGATCCATTATTACAAATGATTTAATCAAAATACTGTATTATGAATGCCATATTTAATTAGCAAAGATATCAGGTAAACTGTTACAGTTTTTATTATAATTATAAATCTACATATAGTTATATTAAAACTAGGAAGTCAGTAATCAGTATTGTGCTGCACCAATCTGTGATGTGTATCTGTTCCTATAAAAGATGTTATTTGAATCAATTTATGGTTTCAGGTTCTCAGATTACATAGATTAATGATGAACTACAGGAGTTTGGACCAACAAAAATTTTTGCTGATGATATGTAAAGGATTAAAATATTAGGAAGAAAAGAAATGAAAACATGGTTCTTTCAAATTAAATTTAAATTTAATTTAATTAAGTTCACCAATAGTAGTTAACAATGACCATGTCACGGTGACAAAGATATAAACTAAATAGTACTAACCACAGGTCAGAAAAAGTTGATACTTTGAAAAAGGTGAAACCCACAACTAAAAAAAAACCACTCCAACTAACTTTTGCAATCTCCACAACTGTTCATGTTTATAATATTAAGTAGATAGAAAAATGCTTGCCAATTTAAGGCCTAAAAATGCTCTTGCCTAAACTCTATTCATCCTTTACAGATTTCATGGAACTACTGCTGGTTTCTACTGCATTGAGTAAAGATTGGACCTTGTCACACAGCCTTTTTTTTCAGAGTACAAAGTGACATGAGCAACTACTTGCAAATAATCAGAACGCAAAAGCCATACTAGGACTCGTTATAGAATTTGTTCTGTTGAGAGGAGAACCCCAGCGTTTTCCGGAGAACTTATATGACTGGAGGTTTTACCTTCCAGGCTCCCAGCGGGGACACAGGTTAGTCTATTTTCAAGAACTCAGAAATAGAGATGGTGTTACATATGACAGCTCAGTCCCATGTGCAAATGCACGAGTACAAGAGTTTTCTGTTAGCCTGTTCAGCTAGGAAGTGCTGCTGTTTAGTAGTGTAACATATGTTCTCTTGTTTACATCAAAACAAATATACCCAAGGCTAGACTGAACCAGCGGCTCCTGGGAGAGTACTTGACTGAATCTTGAAATGTAGTGACTGGTTCCAGAATGGATATTGCAGTTCTCTGGAGTACAGCTGTCAGGTAGCTGTGTTTGCCTTTCACTCTTTGCAACTTCTCGACATAAATTAAATTTCTGAAAGGCAGAGACTGGACTTCAAGAGAAAACGAAAGACTAAGAAAGATGAAAGAAAGTGAGAATTGGCTCTACTGATACTACTGTTATGGTAGTTCAGCTTTACACCCTGATTAGCAAACAAGAAAAAAATTTCTGTGTATCTTACTGGGTTCCTGTAATTCTCCTGAGACAGGGCCAGTTACAGATGAAAATATATTGATGAGTTTATGCGCTAGAGAATTTTAGTCTAGTGTTTCGCCTAATTAAATCCTAACAGGATAAAAGAAAAGCACTGCTCCCTAGAGATGGGGGGGGCATACTGCTAATATCTATGTATACTACACACCACTGCAAGGCACGGCTCAAAGTAACTGGGTAGAAGTTCTGGTACAGCTGTCTTCTCTCTGGATATTTGAGAAGACTTTCATTTATCTATGATCAAATGATTGTCTCACATTTCTCGTCATGACCTCCACCATCTCAAACTCAGTGAAGAAGAAGGACTGATTAAAGGAATTAAGTAATTCTTTGAAATTAAGTCAATAACCTACGTAGGTGTTGCACAAATATTCTCCAGAGGACAACAATTCAAATGAGCAAGAAAGACATTTATTGTAGGCCTGCTTTTGGGTATTCTTTCTCAAGACGTATCTTGAGAGACTTACACCTGAACCCCTGTAGGACATCATGTTGTCCTGTGTCATGCATGACTCCCCATGCATCTATGAGGAAAACTGGAACGCAGAACCAGATTCCACTGAAGAATACTGAGGTGGTTTAGGTGTCTTGAGGGCAAACACCGAGTATTGGAGCCGAATTCTGTGGTAAGAGAGGAACTAACACTGCTGATGGCTCGAGTCACAGTCTTGTCTTCTCCCTGCTAACAGGGTCTCACACCAGGTCGGTCTTGCAAAATCTTGCTCTTTGAAGTCTTGCACATTCATCCACAGGTTTCTTCAGATAATAGGCAAGTCTTCCACCGGGATTATGAGTAATATCTGCACAAAAATGGCATCCTTGCAACTGTAATGAAGTTGGAGCAACACAGACCTCTGATCACACTCATTTGGCAGTGAAGGCAAACATCAGTTATAAGCACATAAATCCAGAATATAAGGTTTGCCATGCATTTCGTGGTAGTTTGTAACACACTGCTTATCTGTATATCATAATGTGGGAAATGGATTTGTAGAGAGTTCTTAAGGTATGATAGAAGGTTTATATAGTATGTATTTGTACTTAAACTTTGAGATAAGAGATGTTGATTTAGAAATGTTATGGGAGATGATAGATATTATTCAGAGAGAAATGGAGTTAGAAAAAGTTTTAAAGGATGGTTTTGTAAATAAGATTAGATCCTTTGGGGAAATAGAACTATGAAAGATGTATTGTTATAATTGTACTTACATTGTTGTACTTACTGTTGTACTTCTTGTATTGTAGGACTTACGAGGGATAATTTTAGATTATTAATTTTAAGGTATTTATAGTATGGTGTAGTAGAAAGTTGATAGGTTAGGAAACATTTATAGTATATTGTAATTAGGAAATAGGTGGTTTTTCATCGCGATGGTGTGAATTATAACATTTGTATTGTTTCACTCTTTTTATGAGATTGAAAGTGGAATAAAAGTTTATATACGTTGATTGTTATTGTAGCAATGTTAGTGATAGTGCCTTGTGTACTTCACTGTGCACGGCAAATGATGAACAAGGTCATTAAAGAAGTGCTTTTCTGTCCAAGAGAAAGGGGGAAATGTGGGAAATGGATTTGTAGAGAGTTCTCAAGGCATGACAGAAGGCTCACACATCATGCATCCATATGCAAACCTTGAGGTAAGATATGCTGACTTAGAAATGTCATGGAATAGGACAGATATTGTTGAGAGAGAAATGGAGATTGAAGAAAGTTTCAAAGGATGGCCTTGCAAATAAGACTAGATACTTTGGAGAAATAGAACTATGAAAGATGCATTGTAGTAGGATCCACAAGGGGTAGTTTTAGATGATTGGCTTTAAGGTATTTACAGCATGGTGTGGCAAAAAGCTGATAGGCCAAGAAATGTTTATGGTGTATTGTAATTAGGAAATAGGTGGCTTCTGATTGTGATGGTGTGAATTGTAACATCTATATTGTCTCGGCCTTCTCATGAGACTAAAAATGGAATAAGAGTTTTTAAAAATGCCTCTCACTTGCCCCATCTCTGGATCAGAAAAGGGTATCATCCAACATCACAGAATCCTATCTGTGACTCAAATTTTAGTTATGTAATTCTAGGGGTGAGCAGCATGCTACAAATCAATACAAATACATGTGAAGCAGTACATAGATTTTTACCACAAGTTAGCAGCACAGTCTTTATTTCTGTGCTTGATCTGATCTGACAAGTGAAAAAAGCTGTTCACAAACCATTCACATACTCACAGATAGAACTCACAAGTGTACTTGAAAGAATGTGCTACAATCAATGCCATGTACTTGCACCTGTCAGCCAAGAGATAAAAGTAAATCTGAAGGCTGCCAATACCTTCATGTACAACTATTTGCCCAGACACTATGACATGTTGTTCTGCTGTCTTATATCCTCTTCATCTGCAACAAAGAGAGCTAGAAACCAATATTTTCATAAGAACATTCAGGAGCATTCAGGAAAGGCTGCCCACACATGCAGACTAAAGCATGAGTTCTTCGGTCACAGTTTATTGTGAAACACAGAGAGGGGCCACTTGAGTCTCAAGTAAAAATAGCAGTATTAAAAGGCAATTTATGTCTTAGATTTTTTTCTTTAATGTTTTGCTTTGCAAATTTTATGAAATACAATCAGAAATAGCTTTCTTACTTTTTTTATGTTACATCAAGACCAGTCTCCGTTGGCTGACTGAGATGGAGTTGGAAATCAACAGAAGGCAATGCCAACTTATTTTTTCAGGCGTTTTCAGCATCTGTTGAAGTTCAGCATTATTGTTATACTTTTCAAAGCTTCCATTCTTACAAGCCAGTTCAAGAAGTGAACAATAGCAAGAAAGGTTCATAAGAAAGGATGATTTTTTAAATATATATTTTTAAACAGTCTGTCAAACTTTGCTTTTCAGTCCTTGAAAATCCACCCAGCATCTTTTTATTTAGGTGCCATTCTAGAAACTTAATCATATCCAAAGCCCATATTTCCATACTGGAGCTCTCTGCAATAAACTGTTCCCTCAAAAATTGCTAACAAACCTTTCCAAACTGTAACCCTTTTCCAATAAAGACTGTCCTGATGAGGAAGTAAGTGTATGAGAATTAAACACCAGTCCTGGAGTCAGTCTTGTCAGCAGTTCTATCTTGTACTTGATGCTGGTTGTCCTGGTTTCTGCCAACCCAGGACACTGGTTTAGTATATCAAGTTGCTCTTTTGTTGGACCTCACATTCCACACCTGAAAAATGGATGTAGCATATTTTGAATGTTTTTTTTCCAAGACTGAAATGTGAACCATGCCCAGAAAAGCAGCACTAAATTTTATGGCTTATGATATGCACCTTAGTCTCATGTCACTGTAGCAGCTTCTATGTGCCACGAGAAAACTAGTGCCATGGGGCCCCCACTGAAACAATTTCAGCTGCCATTTCCACCCTAGGAATGACTGGAGAGACCTCAGCCAAAAGGCCCCAAAATATTCTCATAAATGAAGAGTTGCAAATTGTTCCCACATTTATCCCAGATGAAGGCAGAGATGTCTTTGAACTTGTCTTTTATCAGTGATTTTCACCCCTTTGCACATTTTGGCCTTCCTGAGAAATTTAATGCCATCAATTCCACAGTACCCCTTTTCCATGCTGCAAACCCCAGTAAGTTCCTAATGCATTGTTGCTGAAAACAGACATGTCTGTGAGAAGAAGGGTAAACTGTCACAAAACATACAATATATAACTGCAATGTAATGACTCTATCACCATTAAATAATAAAGAAGTGCATTGACAAGTCATGCATTTTTTGTATTTAAGTGAATTATCTGTAAAATACTGGAATATCAGACCTTGTGAACAAATACTGAGAAATTTGGGCTGCTGTCTCTTTATCAGAGCTTCCTTCCTGCAACACTCTTAAAAACGTACTTGTAAGGGAAATTGTTTGCACTCGGAAGATAGCAGGCCAGGTAAAAGGAATGAATAATATCTCAGCTGAAAATTCTTCACAAGGATATTGGAAATATTTGCTAGAAAAGCAGCTTCTTTGGTGTAGAGTCTTTTAAAAGTCTTTTAAAAAATAAACTGTCATTTTTAATGTAAACAGGAAATTGTTGCTATACCCTTTGAAAATAGAGTGATGTTATGAGGCAATTTTTTTTTCATATGTGATCAACAGGTAGCTCATTTGAAGGATTTAATATCATTAAACTACATCATAGTAAATCACTACAATTTATTTTTTGTTTTCTGAAAAACTGTGTATAGATAAGAGTGCAAATGTATTTCTAATCTGAATCAGACATAACTGGCAATCACCCATTCTGTTGTTTCTAATGTTGCTTGGGGTTTTTGTATCAAAATATTTTTTCTGATTCATAGTTTCGAGGGAAGTGCCAATTTTTGAAATAAAAGCATGCAGCAACATATACATTTCAAAAATGTTCTTATATGGATAACTTAATCAGGTTCAGAACAGGCTATTTGCAAACAAAAAGGAAAGGATAGAAAGACTATATCTTCACTAAGCATAGGATTAATGAGATTTTAAGTTTCTAATCTGAAGTGCAGAATGAGCCTAAGTGCCTTCCTGAGCATGGTCTTAGCCAGTCCTCATTGCTGCAGCTCTCACTGTTCCTATGATTTATAAAATATTATTGAACCAATTTAGAGAGTCTGATTCTTGTGACCATAGGACTGTAGCACAGCAAGGCCAAATATGAGCCCTCAAGTGAGGGCAATGTGATTTTATTTTCAAACAAAATCTGGGTTACTCATTCACACTCTTGCAGCACATATTCACAAAGACACAAGATACACATGCCCGAGTCATGGCTTCAGCACACAGATGTCACATTGTACCAAGGTTGTCTTTCCAGGCTTTCTTGATGTTGCTTGAAGGATAAAGAATGGAAGCCACTGAACCTTCCTCCCTTCTCCTTGCTCCTTCTTAGCTTGGAAACCCTCAGCACTATGTGTACACTGCTTTTTGTATGATTATAAGGGTTTCTTGTGACTCCTACTCTGTCACTGTCGTCTCACCACCATCTCTAAATGCACCGAGCCTGCTTCAGACTGCTTGTAGGCAACCTTTATTTTAGTACGTCCCTTCTTTCAGTCTGTCCTTTGCTTTCTTGGTGCTGTGTGCCCTGAGAAGATGCACATAAATGACTTGGAATCCTGGTGACTGCTACACCTCTCCTGGAAGTTGTCCATTCCAGTGCAACTAAACCTAGATATTCCCAATCATTCTCCATTCAAGTGACCTTAACATTTCTGTGACAGATGATTCTTCAGTCTATCCTGAAAGGTTTTCAGGCTGCATTGCTGTGCAGTGGAGAGCAATGGGCTCTAGGCAGGTTGCTGCCTAAAAACTAAGTTGTCAGAAGCCTTGCCTTCCCCCATTGACTATCATAAGGATTTTCTCTTTGTGCTTCAGCTAGCAGTATCACAGTCAAGAGCCAGGAGACAGCAACCAAGGACAGCAGGTATCAGGAAGTTAACACCACTGGAGTGACCTGCTGAGTTTGTCTGTGCTGCCCTAATAGGGAAATTGTATACAACCTTACATGACTGTATTTCTAACCATGCAGGTGTCACCGATTTTTGGGCTATTCTTTTGGACTGAGTCTTTGACTTGGACAAACTCTAGTTTGATGTCATCATGATTTTTGATATGCAAATATTGGTTTGGATTGTACTAAAGCGCCCTGAATATCAAGGAAGGGCAATGCTTGCAGTGCTTGCTGCTGTTGTTCCCCAGCAGATCTTTTGCAGTTTCATCAAAACCATGATATGATGTTCCTGGAAGCAATGGAGAAATGCATAGATTATATAAAAACAGATATTTAAATGTATTAATTTTTATCCCCCAAAATAAAGATTTAAAAGAGAATGTGAATGAATCGTGTTCTACAAGTACCCGTTTGTCTTGCTCCGTATGAAATGAAAGAGGAGTGTATAGCCCAGATGCCACCTCGGAGCTATAGTGTTTTTAACATTCCCATTTTTAAAAAGAATATTAACTTAAACATGTCATTCAAAGAGGGACATTTCATTTTCCTTGGCCCATCTCTTACCTTCAGGCATCCTTTGAGAGTGTCTTTGCAGAGAGAAGATGCTGAGGAGGAAAGTGCCTGCCCTCATAATATTCTAAAAAAATCTGTGGCTTTGTGTCCTAAATCTTAAATTGCTAGTAAGTGTTCACATACGAGAACATAACAGCTATCAAAATAAAAGAATAATTTCCTTTTTTTTACAATACTTTTCCTCAGAGAGAAACGTATGCTTTGCCACCTGCCCTTCAGATATTTGCTTACTACTGCAATTTGTATAACTGGTGATATCAGACCAGTTCCAAGAAGGGCTTTTATCGAAGGGAATTGTGCTCCTTCTAATATCTGATTACTCTGAATTTCTGGAGCACCAAAGGAAAAGGAATGCTGCCTAGATGCTGCTTGTGTTCATGCTGAGCTGACCTTCACCTCTTGAATGGTGGCATTGAACCCAGTGTCTTTTGGCAAGTAAAAGCCTCTTTAATATGAGTCACAGTGTCACAATTGAGAGCGAGGGTCAGGTTTATTGTGTTGATTAATCATCTTCATTAAGAATTAGGTTACACCTGCACACTTTTCTTGGCAAGGCAACATCAGTTGTCTCGCAGAGGGATGCAGTAGTGACTCAGACTAACCATACCTACCAGTCTAATTTGCTTGCTCTTGAGAAGGAATTTTTTGCAACCCTGCACGAGTGGATTTTTTCCTTCATCTTGAACAGGACATTGCTGCTGGTCCACTGAAATGCTCTAGCTGAGTCTCCAAGTTCCACACTCAGTTCTTTTAAAAGGAAAAGGTTTGAATATGTCTTTTCTTCCTGTGTCTGAGCAATGATGTACCAACACCAGCATGACAAAAGGTAGAGCTCTAGGTTTTCAGAGGTAGCATTAAAAATTAAAGCAAATGAAAAAGTATTTAAAAGAACAAGGGATGTAAAAATCTTAGTCATATTAGACCCTCATACGTCTGCCAAAATCAAGTGTTGCCACATAGATTTTCCTGCCACTGAGATAATGGAGCCTGTTGTGAGAGCCAGCTTTTGACACTAATTTGCATTGCATTGCTATTACAAATTTCTCGGCTATTCCATTTGCCGAGGATTTGCTTGCTATGAAACCAGTGTACTGACCTCCTGTTGGGAATTCCAGCACCAATTACATCCCTGTCTCCTGTGCAATATAGCAATAAGTGATGGGTAAAATAAAATAGCCATTATTTTATGAGTAGGTGAATTCCTGGGCATTTGGAATGAAAATTATTTGGGATAGAATACATACCATAGCTATGATACAGGAAACAAGATGTTGAACTAGCATGATTTACATTTTTATTCTGAAAAAAAAATGGTTTAGCCATTTCCTTTCTTGGCCACAAAAATCCTCTGGTGTGTAATGAATGGGTTACAACATGATTACCATTTCAAGGGGAGTGCAGAAACTGGTCTGGGAAATAGCAGCTTCCAGGCAAAGTTTAGTTTCAGAGTTTGTTTTTAAACCCCAAGGCAGATTTTTGATGACTGCTTATAATGCTTTCATTAATCATAAATTCATAGAATAGCTTTTGTTTGGAAGGGACCTTAAAGATCACCCAGTTCCACTGCTCCTTTATTCAGGGACACTGACTAAACTAGATTGCTCAGAATCCCATCTAACCCAGCCTTGAACACTTCCAGGCATAGGTCAACCTGAGCATGCATATTATTAGTGAAATTAGGGTTTAATTAAGAGACCAGGCACTCTATGCGTTGTGTACCTTAGCCTGGCTGTTTTTCTCTTGAGTTTAAAATGTGGATGTCTGCAGTGGTAGTGCTGCCGTGTATGGGAGTAACTCCCACTTACTTATGGCAAAGGATGAGGATCTGTCCTGCTGTATTTTAAATTGTTCATGCTCTGTGTCTTCAAGGCAAGAATTCCATGTGGAACTGAAGGACTGGCTCTTTGTTAAAGGTTGCTGCATTGATTTGTTTAAAAAGGCTTTGACATTGAACTGCGGAGCTTCTGAAGCGTGCAGTTTGGCTGGACATATGTACTGACATGAAAATGAATAAAGCACATTAGTGTATTTCATAAACCCACTGAAGCAAGATTTCTGTGATGGTGATGCACTTTAGCCTGGACGAACAGAAAATACAGTTATCTCATTGATAACTGCATAACTATATTTATAAATAAATTGATCTTGAGGCTCTGACAGATGAATTAGAAAAAAATGTTAGTGAGAATGAGCCTAATAAAAATTAAATGTTTTTAGTAACTCACTTCAGCTCTTTGATCTGCTGCCAGAAGGAAGTTCTCTCTGTCTTGGTCTGTGTCCCCTGTGTGTGAGAGGCTCCCCATCCCAGTTGAGTGGTAACCAATCCACATGGTGATCAGCCCAGGGTGGCCCCACTGTTTGCATTCACTTCTATGGTATGGGCAGCCCACTTTACTCTCCTTATACAGAGCTTTTCTAAGGCTGCTTGTTATGGGAAGAAGCACTGATAAGCTGCTTCCCTATAGGCATGAATTTATACCATACACAGATGCTCAGCTCTAGTGCTGGCTCCTGACTTCTCCATCACATGATGCAAGAAGAAACCAGATCAGGAGGCAAATTTTCTAGATGAGGAAAGGGAGAAGATAACTGGTTGGTCCCTAAAAGTACTGGATTATCCTCTTGTTCTTGAGGCACCTTATGATATGTATCCTGTTTTCTTCTGCATATAAAGTGATGTAGGTGATCTGGGCCATTATTTCTCTTATTATTATTTCTGCACATTCAGAATTGAGTCATTCTCATATAGTCCACACAAAGGAGACAAAACAATCTGTATCAGGATTAGTAATTCATACTTTGCTGCACTAGCTCGGATCAGTATCCACTACTCTGGTGGCTTGTCTGCACCTTTTACCAGCAGCACTCCTTTCAGGGGAAGCAATGGTTGCTGTCCTCCAGGAAAACAGTTTAATGGACCAGAGGCATACAGAAAGACATGCTGATTTTGTTCATATTGTGTCCAAAAGGGCAAGAGTCTTGCTGATGCCTGTGTCTTGCTCTGCAACCTGTACCAGAACCTCTGTATGCACAATGTAAACTGGATTCTTTCCTCTAAGATTAACCCCAAATCTCTTTTCACAGTCATCCCCTGTGCCTTTCCCAGTCTTATCAAACAAAAAAAAGATTTTATATAGTGTGAGATTGTTAAATCAAATAAGACTAGAATATTCACTACTTCTAAAGAGTATGCTGGAATACTTTTTCAAGAAGGGATAGAAAACAGATTTTGCAATTCCTTACATTGCATAAAATACATAATGCTATTCGTAACAGCTGTCTAGTTAATGAAAATATTATTATTTAATAATAATTTTAATATTCTCTGGTCTTAGTTTTAGGTTTGTCATCAAAATTTATGACTATTTGTATACTGTCCCTTATTTTTTAACAAATGTAAATGTATAAAAGTGACCACCTTTCCCAACATCATTCCTTCCTCAGTGAAAACCTGTAGCTAGCACTGTGCCCCAATATCCTATCGTGAAGTAGCCTATTGCTTTTCTTCTGTAGAGAGAATTGTGAAAACTTTAAGGCTGTTGCATTATGAAGGCTACAGATGGTTTGCATGCTCCATCCCAAGACTGAAAATTCCTTTAATTTTTCATTGTGACTCAGAAAATGAAGGAGATACTGTTCTTGTTTTTATATGAAAAACCTATTAACACTTCTCCACAGAGTACAGGAAGCTGCAGTTCAGATCTTGGGCTGACAAATATTTTCTTGCTTCTGTTCTGTCCGCACTTACAGAGGGGGTTATGCTTGTCTTGACAATAATTTCTAAATCTGTAGATGCCAAAGACACTGGAGACCTTAACTGTTTCCCCTCATTCTGACAAAATAAATGGGAATTAAATGTTTGAGTGGTAATTTGATTTGCAGCTCTGCTAGTCAAGGACATTTGCTGTGCTTGAGAAAGTATGAAGTTCCCCACATAGCTCTTTCCAGAATACAGAAAATTTTACATCTAGGGTCTAGTCCCCTCTTCATACCTTTTGTTCTCTTAACTGTATCAGGGATGGTAGAATATACAAGTCTTACATTACACATACAGACAGAAAGGTGAGAACACACTGTAGAAAGCATGAATTGATAAGGAAATTTGCAGATTTCCACTATGACTTCTGTTTTTAAAGTTTATTCTCCTTGGCTGTTTGTGATACCATTATGGCACACTGCTGGAGTAGCCTATTTTTAGCATTTGTTAAAAAAAGTATGCATGACTTGATCTGTGGGGAAAGAGAGAATGGCCTGTGTTTTGGTGTGAAATATCTGTCACCACAGCGGAGGAGGCATTCTCCTGTCAGCATTCATAACTTCACAGAACCATTTTTGTACTTGAATCCTGTGTATTTTCTACAAGAGTGCAACTTTTATAATAATTGCACAAGAGTTGCCTGATATATTTTTATGCATCACAAAGAAAATGTTTATCCATGGAAGTTCCTAAATAGTGATATAATGATGCAAATTTCAAATATTGAATTCCTCAAATGCATTTAGTGACCAGAATCTGTAGGCAGACTGCTGTACATAACCAAGATGTATATCTCTGTCTGACTGTCTTTGCCAGACTGTTTTTTGAAGCTGCAGTTGCTCTTAAGTTTACTTCAAGTATGAAAATAATCCTTTGCTTCTATTTTCAATGGAATATAAAAATTTTGCACATTTTCAATAAAAAATAAGACTGAAGGCTGAAATGATGGTCCATACATATGAATTTGGAAAGGTCAGGTGAAATTGCTTTAACTTCAGCACTAATAGAGTGTGTTTGATGCTATTGTCTGATGAAACTTTATCAGTAGAGAATTGCATTAATTTTTACACTATCTCATTCCCATTTTGGTATTTTTTTTTATCTTAAAGCTGGTTAGGGAAGTTTTTCCATTATATTTTTCTAACTTAACTTCAAGTAAGGAGCAATGTCCTGTTCAAGTCATTGATAGTAAAGTGAAAAAAATTACTTAATTTATATCCAGGAAAACAAAAAGAAACAGCTTATCTTCTGTGCTGGCATTAGAAATCATGGTCTTTCTTTTTGGTATTACAGTCACAAGCCACAGGCTTTTTCATTCTGTCTCTTCAGATTAAAAATTTATTTCCGTGTCTGACAACTAACTTTGCTAAGCTGCCAATACATGAGCTTGACTTCTGAAACAAAATTTCAAGAAATAGCCCAATATTCATATAGACTTGGAACCTGCATCCCTGGAGACAGCTTTGCCCCATTATTTTAGCACACTGTGGAGTTTGAAATCTCTTTTGGCATTAGAACATGTGTTGGGCTTTGTTGGAGCTGCAGGTTGTGCAGCCTATGGAAGGAGATTGGAGCAGGAAAGTACACTTATGTCTGAGTGTGGTAGTAACAAGTCTGTATGAAGGTTTTGTTGTTTTATAAGACTTGTCATTAAGCAGAGCAGTGAACTTATTCCTAAGCCCTCATTATTAAATTTGATTTGAGCAAGGCATGGTTGTTTGTGTGGACAGTGCTGTGTACCCCAGCTCAGAATTGCAATTACCAGGGAGGATGTTTGAGCTAGAAATCCATGATGAGTAAAGAGATTTGTCTTTTTGTAAGCTTTGCTCTCTGTGGGAGACTGTCCTTCTCTTTGTAGCAGCCTTCTTTTTCTGTGTCTGCTTCAAACTTCTTTTCATTGAAATCGATACCAAATGTTGACTTTGTTTGTACAGTACTATTGGCCCAAAGTAAGGCCAAAGTTAAATCAGAAAAAATATTGCTTGCAACTTCAAAGTTGATAGTAATTTAACAGTTGTTACTTGTAATTTACAATTACAGGCCAGATGTTTATTCCTGTTCAATAAGCAGTATATAATATTATTAATGACTTAGTCCTGGAATTAAGTCTTGAAGCCACACTCAAAAATTAAGCTACTTTAAAATATTTTTCATTTTAAAATCAGTTTGAGTTCATTGATTCAGGTGAAAATAAATAGAACAATGGTTTCTCCCAGAAAATTTTGCCTATTTCAGATATTTTAGGTCTCACAGTCTGTATTTCACTGCCTCAAATTGTCATTTGTTACAAATGCTGCAACCCAATGCTTAAATTCCCACACTGGAGAACCTGACGTTAAAAATGAAGTTACCAAACAATCTTTCCCAAAACTGTTACTTCTAGAATTAAAATCTCATATGAGATATTTATTTAGCTATAGACATCTGCTTGAACCGCTGGCCTCTAGCCTGGCACAAGAATTCCCAGTGAGACCCTATTGTACCTGTACTGACAGTATCACTTTTTTTACAATGGTTAAGTCCTGTGCAAACAGAAAGATACAGACTTTCTGCCTGAAAAGTCACAGTCCCAGTCTTCCAAAAAATTGAGTACTACAAAATAACCAAGGAGCAATTACTTACAAATAAGCAATTTTTTTCGAAGGAACTGTCAATGCAACTGTTGGGAAAGCAACCCCAAGTTAAATAAAGATGGAGCACTGGTGAGTTTTGCTAAGAAGGATCTACACATTGCTGAGTATCCAGCACCCAGATCAGCTCCAAAACAATATCATCACTTCATTGTCTTTCCTTTGAAAATAAAAGCTGAAATGCAAATGCAGTGTAATGGGAGTAAAAGTTACAACACTAAAGATAGGTCATTGATTTTCAACACATCCAAACAGAAGATTTATAAAATAATTCCAAGGTTCCTTAACAGGCAAAGTGGGGTTTAGGCTCTTTTGTATATCTGCTGGTAACTCCTTAACTATCTCACCAGAGCAGAGCAATTTGACAGTTTTCCAACCAATAGCTATAGAAAGAAATTAGAATAAGAGGCACCTGGTAGGAACAAGGAACAGACACTTTGAATAATTTTAAGCCATTCTTTTTAATGAAAAGCCTGTTGCTGCTTTTTTCCAGAAGAGATGCAAAAAAGTCTTAATCTTCCAAGTAGAATCTTTATTTTCATCTAAGTTTTGCTTCATGTTTTAATCAGCAGCATTTGATCACATAGAAACAAAAATTTCCTGTTCTTTCAGGTAGGAGATATTAGTCAAAATTTGCTTGATATAGATGGTACTTGTAGCTTAAATGAGAACCTAAATTATAAAAAATGGAAAATGCAATATAAAATCAGTTAATTTTTTAATGAACCCAAACAGCTAATTGACCACTGTCAAGCCACTGTTGATCCCTTTGTGGGCAAAGAATTTAAAAAGGGAGGTGTCCCATCCAGTAATAGGAGAGAGCAGCCCACAACATACACATCCACTGGCATCAGGTGAGAGACACCAGATGTCATCAGAAGCCACAGAAACCTTCTGCCAAACTGTTCAGAGTGTAGATGGCCTTCTGCTGCTGATCTGCTGCTTTGCCTCCAGAAGGTCTGTGGATGCAGAGATCAAAAGGGATAGCACTCATAATGTGGACTAGGGGTCACTCACTTCAGAAAGCTAACATAGGATACAGCACGCCTGTGTGCTCCGCCTGCATCTCTTGAAATATGAACACTGCAAACCAGGTAAATGCTGTGTATCCCTCTTGAACACAGGGATACTGGCAGTGCCAGGATACAAGTCTTTGTTACATCCTTTTGGCTGAATCATCAGATTGAGGAGCTGGTTCAGTATCTGTCATCAGACTAAGGAGTGGGTTCAGCATCTGTTAGCAGAAGTCCTACTAGTCCCAGGTAGTAGCTGGGACCTAGGTTCAAGAGCTCCAAGCAACTGTCTTCCTCTCATCATCTTGTATGACGTATGCATCTGAATTTCCCCGTGGAAGTCAGTGTGTTGGCTTTAGCCCAATCCTTTCTGATTATGTAAAAGCAGCTCTTGGCAAGGATTCTACTCTATGTTTTAAGTCCTCTTCTGACTTCTGCAGTTTGTTGGCCAGAATGGAATAAGTGTTTTGTCTTTTATGCTGCCTTTCATGTCAAAGGTAATGTTCATAGTTCAGTTCATGCACAGATTATATTTTCCACATATGTTCTACTTTTCCTGGCAGAACTCATGAAAGTAAAGCCAGGTTAGTGCTGCTAATGATTGAAGACCAAGTTAATGTTCCAGTTACGGATATCAAAACTTTTGTGTCAAAATCTAGATGCCACTGAGAAAAGTGATACCAAAAACAGGATTCAAGATCTGCCCATTAGCTTAAGTGCCATTGAAGCATTGTACCAAAGCTGGTTTTACTAGACACAGATCAGATCACACAAGCAGGAAATGGCATAAAACCGTATTATGTGAGTCAGGAAATTAGTTCATTATTTGATTTTATCCCATTATTCTAATTTGAATATCAAGTAAGCAAGCCAATCTAGTAGAATTATTCAACAGAGATGAGTGGTTGGGCAAGAGTTAATGTAGAAATTCAAGGACCAACTGTTGTTGCATCACAGGAGCAGTATGATTTTTTACATCCTCTCCCATTACTATCAGTATGATTGCAGGAGATTGACAAAGAAATTATTGTCATGATTAAAACACTTCACAAAGCAAAATCCCTACATTTGGTTGTTATCATTGACCACTCCCCATATTTTGATAACACTGGAGTAAAAGTGGAGTTTCATGCATTTGCTACTGCCCAGGAACCACAAAAAGGGAAAGTTTGCTATTTTATACCAGTTGCAGTAAATTAAAATATTTAATATAAAGGTATTCAGCAGCATGTACCCAATCCCTTGCCCAGCAGCTCCTCTGTCTCTGTGGCAATGTGTAATTGCACATTGGTGATGGGATGCAGTGGGTGTCCAGATGCAGCTTGCTGGGGGAGCATTTCTGAAGCTGTGCCTGAACAAGACTGACCCAGATGGACACACGGGCTGAGTCATTCTCTGCTTAGCAGCTGTTTGAAGTGTACAATGTGAATGCATTTAATCCCTTTTACAGTGGTTCTTTCAGAACTCACTTCCCAAAGTAGCTTTTGTGGAGTTGTTAATTTGCTTGTTCGTTTTAGAGTGGTTTGTTTGTTTTGGTTTTTTGGGGGGATTTTTTTTGCTTTTGGGTTTTTGTTTTTTTTTTTTTTTTTCTGTTTCTTTTGAAGTCTTTTCAAAGAGATTGTGGGATTCATGATTCGAACCTGGATTACAAAGTGTTTTCATTAAGAAGGAAGTTAAAGTTGAATGAGTTTGTCATAGTGTGATCCTGGAGCAGAAATATATAACCAGAACTCCAGAAGCCTATCCTAATTCCATAACAAAGGGCTGAGGATTTTGAGACATAATGCAGCCAGCTAGACAGGACGTAAATCTTTGAGATAAATTCCACGTGAGTGTTTTACTGAAACTGTATGGGAAGCAGTTAGCCCAATATTCACTGAAAGTAAACTAAATTTATATTGCACCAGATTTTCTGTTCTATGCTGTGGAACTCTGTGCTATCATTATAGCATTATGACTATATTTAAAGAAGATGGAAATAGTATCTTCTGGAAAAAAAATGCAAGGGTAAAAGGAAGTAAAGGATAGTGGGAAAATGTAGGGAAGGGAACTACGACTATAAGGTCTGGAAGAAGAAGTTTTAGGACATATAGGCACAGTAAAGCACGTTCTGCTATGTCTGTCTTTGCTGTGAACTGTACTATTAAACTGTACTACAAATTTCACAGCGATGTCTTCCTCAATCAAAGAATTGGTTCTTCTTTCCTTGTAGATATGTGAAACACCTGCTTAAAGGGGATCATTGAATGAGGTGACAGAAGAGATATTTTCTTGCACATACTAATAAAAAATTAATTAATAAGAACACCCAATACTTAAAATATTAAGGATATTTTAATCTTAATAACAAAAAAATATACAGATGCTGTTTGCAGTCTACAATGAAAATACATGGCTTTTGTATTGCATTTTTGATTGTATATGTACAATGTGTGAACTATGTGATATGTAAAACCAGATTTTACTCTAAGAAGCCAGAGCTGGGCCTCTTATTTCCTTGGTGAAGTACTAAGTACAGTGCAGAAGATCCAAAATGCAGACTTAACTAAAAATATTTTGATTGTTAAAAAAAAATATTCTTTAGGTGCTTTTTAAATTGGTGGTGTCTGAAAAACATACTTCATAGAAAGGTCAAGTGCTTCATCAGGGTGAATACTTGGCAAGCTTTAGGCAAAAGCTCCAAGTTACTAATAAGCAAATAAAATCCTGAGATCTTTCCATCACCAGAAGGCCAAATAAACACTTGGGGGCAAAAGACCTCAAGACATGATCTCTACAGATATCATAATAGCCAGGCTGTGTTAAATTCCCCACATCTTGAGATTTTATACCTCTCTGCAGAAGCTAACACACATACTCATAGACAGACATACATTTGGATTTAATGAGACAGTCAGGATGAGAAGCAAGGTCAGCTGTAGCTGCTGTTGAAAAGACTGTTCTGACTTCCTTCCAGAGCCACCAGAAATCTTTTCTGAATCTCAGTACTCATCCAAATATGCTTCCCTTTTTTCCTCTATCTGCTATATGAAGTACTTTCCATATGAAGGCACTTTGTCTGGCAATGTAATTTATGGAAGAGACCGTCTATTATTTTTCCACATGAAGCTTTAGGTCATGGATGGATATTTGAAGTTTTTAACATCACAGAGAGTCTAAAGTTTCAGGTCTTTTAATTTATTGCCAGTGAAATAAATACCAAAGTTGGCCACTTATGGTGAAAAAGGAAAAATCTTGCTGAGAATTACAGACTACTTCCAGGGGTTTATTTTGAAAAGTCTTACAAATAGGCTGCTACATTGGAGGCATTTCTTTTCTTGTTTAACTTTATCATTTGTGGTCTAGATTATCCTTTGTCTCTGTGGCTGGATTTGGTAGGAAGATTTGGGGAAACCCTAAGTCTAGCTGTTACATAAGCATCCAAGTTCCAGCTCTATATGCTAAACTATGAACAGTCCCCTGGCAGCTGCATGGGTCTGGAATGTGCTCAGAAAGGAAAATTGACTCTATGTTTTCAGCTGACTCAAAACTTGGAGGTTTGTCCTTAGTGACTTCAGATGTCATTCTGGGGTTGGTTCTGAATCCTTTGGGTACTGGAGCCAGAAATTAACTTCATCTGCCCCAGCAAAATAAAACCCTGCTAAAGACATTCTTCAGCCAGTGTACATCAAGACTTTACCGAAAGCAAACCTTGGCATAAGGAAGCATTTGGAGTTAGTTTTGGCACCCTTATGAAATACATTATAAGTGATTGTAATTGGACTTTGACTGACTTGCTTGAGAACTGCAGTGGCCCCAGAGGCTTCCAGTGCTAACAGTGGAGCAGGTGAGAGCCAGACCACATGATGCTTTACCCCCAGCCTGACTTACTGGCCCTGGCTAACAAGATGCTTTTGGGAGGCCCTGCTCCCCACTGGTGCCCACGAAATTAGGCTACGCATTATTTGTCAGACTAGAATGTCATATACAAAATAACACATGAAAAGACAACAAAATCAAAGAAATTAACTTTAAAGTAATAACAGTAATATCAAATGAAACAGTGACGTTGCCAAGAGGCCACTAAAGAAAAAAAAAAGTGTCCCATTTAATGGGCTCTCAGGAGTCAACATAAGTGACAAGAAATCATTCCCATGTTAGCTCCTTTTCAAGGTAAGTAGGTTTGCTTCCCACTGCTGCCTCAGAGCTCCACTCAACATGTGTAGTGGAAGAAGAAAATGCCAGGGCTCACAGAAGGGCAGTTCTGCTGAAGGCAGTGAGAACCTTGACACTTTGGAGGATCTGGCTCTGACCTTGCTCCCTGAACAATGGACAGCAAAAGCAAAATGATAATCTGTGAGTCAGCCTAAACTCTCATTGCTGTCCTCAGAATGCAGGGTAGGAAGAGATCTTCAATAAATGCAGCTTAATACACTAATCTTAATTCACTAACTTCTCAAGAACATATTCATGATAGCTCATCTTGGCAGAAAGATGCAGACTTACAGATCCAAAGCCTCTTCTCTGCTCTTTCTGGCTGGGAAGGTTGTGGTGAAAGACCTTGTTTCTCCTTTGTACGGCTTTCTCATGCTTCACCACTTTTCTTGGTTTTTTGTTTTCTTGTTTATTTTTGGATTTTTTTTTTATTTTTTTTTTTTTAAATATTACATCCTCTACTGATCTGCCAGAAAATGAAGCTTTTTTCCATAGACCTGAATGCCTGGGTTCCAATGAAACCTCTGTGGTAAGTGGTTGGTCATTCTTAGCCACGTGTCTTTAAGATCTGTGGAAGGTATTGCTGAGACTCTGAACCCCACAAGTGGTTATGAAAATTCTTCTGCTTATTAATATTTATAAGCACAGAAAGAGGTCACCAGAGCTTCTGTTTGCATGGCTGGCAGCTAGTGTCCTGGAAAGGTCATCGTTAATATTGGTAGCAAGTAATGACCGACCTTTCAGCTCACAAGGCACATTCACATCTTTTAGCCATCATCTATTTTAGCTGTCTCCTGGTCTTGTTTTCCTGCAAACAGCTGTTCCTCTGGGACACTTGGATGAACCCTGGACTCCAGACTGCAAGCCTGGAGCAATGTTTAAGACAAAGAACCAAGGCTTTTTATAAAATTTTCTTGGAGCATATGAGTGAGTTGCACCAGTAATGACTCATCTCACTGTTCAGATGATTCCCATTCCCTCATCTGTATTCCTCACTAATCCTCTCTAATTTACAGATAAAAAGAGGACCCACGAAGATAACAGCAACCTACTCTCTGCAGGTCTTGGCAAAGACCCATTTTACCCTTTATTTTAACCTAAGCACTGTGAACTTCACCTGTCTAGTTATCATTGAAAGTACATCTCTTCATGTATGTTAGTCTGGAAGCCTTCCACAGAATTTTTAGTTGCTAATAACTACCTCTTGGGAAAATGTCAGTTCATAGTACTTTACTGTATGTAAATTGCCCTGCTGAACTTCTGAAATGAATGTGTAATGCCTTAGGGAAAAAATGTGTAGATTTTGCCTTAATTGAAACTGAAAATTTAGATGGTTACATTCAATTTAACCTTTTGTAGTAATGGTGCCATAATTCCTGACAGGGACAACACAGTATCCAAACACTACAGCTGTGATATCCAAAATCTGTAATAACTGATGCAGATAATCTTATTTTTACTGATTTACCAGGTTTTTTTATATCCCCATCAATAACTACATTATTGTATCTTTATTCATCTTTAGATTAGATGTAAAAATATTTTAAAATGCAGTGATAGCTTTGGGTCACTTTTCTACTCATTGTAGGGTAGGCGTAATACAGAAGTATCAGTGTTGCAGTAGATATAATAATTTAAGAGCATAGGTAAATCAAGATGTATCAGCAGAGGTAAAAAAAATCTTTAGGTATACCAACTGGTGTATTTTTAAAAGTTAATTGAGACCTCAGACACAAAAAGCCTTTTCCAGAGACCGTCACAAGAGCATTTGAATGTCCCAAAACTTGTCTCCTTCTATTAAGGAATTTAAAATACCCTCATAACGTCTTACATACAACCCTTAGAGATCAACAATTATGTTCCCTGACCTCAAATCAAAATCAAGATTTTTATTCATTATTAGGAAAACTGCTATAAAATCAGAACCAGACTCAAGAAAAATGCATTATTTCCACACAGACTCATAGTTTTTGAGGTAGAATTGAAACCTACATCCAGATGTAGCATGGGCTATTCTGCCAAGTGAGAACAAAATGCTTTAAATGTATGTCATGTGCATTTGATTTAAAACAATCTATTCACAGGAATTTCACACTTTATATTACTTATATAAAAACATTGATATAATAAGAACTTATAATATTTTTCTTGTTTTTTTTGCCCACTCCATAAAATATTCACTTGCTTCTAATAATTTATAGGATGTATGCTTAATAGGAATGTATGCTTAGGATAAAAAAAAAAAAAAAAAAAAAAGACCTTAGGGAGTTTGCCTGAGGAATGATTGAATGGCAGACTGAGAGGGAACTGGCTGAAAATAAATATTAAATAACTGCTTTTCTTTGCAGTATGTGCTCTAATCAAAACAAAAATTTTTGACAAAAACTTAATATGTGAAATCAAGAAAGTATTGACCAAAACAAGTATTGATCCAAGAGAGAAGAATGTAATGTATGAGGTTACATTTATCCAATTACTTGAAGATTCTTCCAGTGTGATACAGAAAGAATTAGGTAATTGGAAAATTACCTGACATTCACCTCTTACCCTGCAGTTTTTCTTATTTCTCCCTAACTCTTTATGTGTGCTTCCTAAGTCCATCCAGGTCTGCCTTGCCATTGTATTCTTGCTCCACTGAACTCAAGTATCTGTTAGAGTATTTTAAAATACATTTACAGGCATGTTTTGTATGTAAGGTCTAGGCTGTAGGTACAGTACAGTTGGTATGGTGTTCCAGCTAAAGTTATAAGGCAACCATGAATATGGCTTTTTCCTTAACTCAAACATTTTGACTGAAACTGTGTAACATGTTTCAGTTTCTTTAGCAATGTGTATTTAGCTGTATCCTTACAATTCTCCTTTTAAATTATACTAATATCAATCTTGCCCACAAAGGTGATAAGGACTGTGAAAGTTGCATTCCCTGTTAAAATATTATATAAAGAAAGAATAATTCTAAATTTCTGCTTTAATTCTGCAGGCCATGCAAAATATTTTAGTCTGACATAAATGTGTGCAATTCTTTTGAAACCTTTGTTTTACAGCAGTGTAGCATTCATCCCAAGCTTTTGGCTGTGTCCAAGCTGCACTGTCTCCAAAAGTAGATAATTGCATATTTTCTTATTGTACAAGCACTGTTGCAAAGTGCTCCAGAAATTGCAAGCACTTTTCAAAAGATATTTCACAGCTGGGCCTAAAAGGCTAAAATTATACTGTGCTACTGTGTGACATGCTAAGCCAGAGATTCATAATGATGCAGCAAAATGGTAAGGAAGTGTTCTGATTTGAGGAATGTTCAGTGATGAACTAGGAATTCCTGCAGTGTGCTTGCTTTCATCTGTTGAACGTGGACCAGTGGCCAAAGCTGCTTCATTTAGTCCCACTCTCCCAGCACTCTGAATAGAAGGAATGCTTTGCTATAGATTTTATTCCTCTGCTTTGTTACACAGCTTTCCGGAGTTTTTTATCCTTCTTTGTTCTTTGTTTAACATGGTAACATTTCCCAGCACTTAGCAAGATTCTTAAAACATTGCTGATTTTATCTTGTTATCCATTACAGAAAGCAGAGCTAGTAAAATCCTGAGTGTTGCTTCAGAATTGTAAGGTTTGCATTAACTTCAGTATTTCAAATTTGATTGTAAAAAGTAAAAAAAATGAAAGCCTCCATCATCAGGTATGCACATTGTGACACGACAATTGTATCCTGGGCTGCATCCAAAGCAGAGTGGCGAGTCGATCGAGGGAGGGGATTCTGCCCCTCTGCGGGCTCTGATGAGACTCCAGCAGGAGTGCTGCATCCAGCTCTGGGGGCCCCAAAGTAAGGATGATGTGAACCTGTTGGAATCAGTCCAGAGGAGGTGATGAAGATGATCAGAGAGCTGGAGCTGTCTCCTATGAAAAAAACCTGAAAGAGCTGGAGGTCTTGAGCCTGGAGGACTCAAGGCTCTAGTAAGACCTTGTTGTAGCCTTTCAGTAGCTAACAGGGTCTTACAAGAAAGATCGGGAAAAGTTTTCACCAGGATCTGTAGTCACAGGAAAAGGTCAATGGTTTTAAACTGAAAAAGGTGAATTTTGACTGTATATTAGGAAGATTTTTTTTTACAGTGAGGGAGATTAAATGCTAGAACAAGTTGCCCAGTAGTTTTGGATGCCCCATCCCCCAAAGTGTTCAAGACGAGGCTGGATGGGGCCCTGAGCAACTTGGGCTGGTAGAAGGTGTCCCTGCCTATGGCAGAGGGGTTTTGACCTAGATGATATTTAAAGGTCCCTTCCAGCCCAAACCACTCTATGATACTTTGATGGGTGCTGAGAGCCTGATGTAATTCTTATGTGTGCAATAATTGTTTTGTAACAGTGAGATTATTTCAAGATGGTATTCTCTGAACAGTGATAGAAGGCAATTAACTCATTTTCCAGAGTCACAGCGTAAATCACTCTCTGTCCTGCATTATGTCTGAAGTAAAAGCATAATTGCATGTGTTGTTTCTTCTTTCACTGCAAAAGCATAAAAGTCACTTTTTTTTTAAAATTTCAATTCCACAAAAGCTTAAATTGACCTATGCAGGGGCAGATGTGCTGTTATTATTCACCGTCTCCTCCATCTCTAAGCCTCTTCCTTTAACCACTCTTTGACCAGAGCCTGTGGTGCAAAGACATAAAAGCTTGATCCTCTGGCACTATTTCTGGGTAAAACAGTATGATACTGCCAAATTCAGAGAAATGCAACATGGTACAGAGGCTCCTGTAGATGCCAAACTCCAGAATTGCTTGGTATGCAACTCTTCACATAATGCTGTTAACATTTTGGGCTAAAATACTTCATAGAAGACATTTGCAAAAGACTAAAATGAAGTTTTTAGAAACTAATTACACAGTCTGGTTTGTGTAAGTATTCCAAGCTTTTTCTGCCAACAAATCTGCTGATATAATTTGCTAGTCTCTTCCTGAAATTTTCTTTGCTTTTACTTGCAACCTCACAAAACCCCTTGTCCAACAGCAAGAGGGTCATTAGCAATGGCTTCCTAAGCTCTGAAGAAGTAGGGGAGTTTTGGCTCCTGTGGGGTTTTTTGCTACTAACAAGCAGTAGACATCACCCTCAGTTTACAGTCATTAGAGGATGCAGAAGTACTACACCCACCCATATCTACATGTCATACAAATTGGATTTGTATCAGTGCCCAGCCAGATACCTCAGCACTCCCCACCTAAGTTATGCCCTGGCAGCTTAGGTCCTCTAACTCCTTTGATGCTTTACTATCTTTTGTTTCATAAAATGTTCAGCCTTTCCTGAAAATCTTTTGGATAATTTGGCTCATATATTTTTAAAGTCCTAGAAAAATAATTCCTATTCAAAGTGTATATATTGGTTTTTTGTTGTTGTTTTTTCAAACTATATCTGTCTCTGTTGTATTACCCAGTCTAAGAACTTCTTAGACTGGGTAATACAACGATACAATAAACTTCTTCCCTTCCATCTTCAGTTTCCTCACTGGTGTGTATGATCACATCGGCTGCTCAGATATGTAATGTGGGGGCTCAGAAAACTTTGTAATTACCTTAGAAATAGACACAGACAAGTCTGTAGCTACTTTCATTCTATTTTCATCTGGTTTATTGGAAAGGATTTGTTTAAAGGGAAACCTAAGTTTAAACAACCCCTTTTTGTTGACTGGTTTTAAATAAAAAAATGAAGTACCAAGTGTTGCAGCTCCCATGTAATCCAAATGAAACAATAAAGCAGAATTATTTGGTCATTTCCTCTGTGTAAATCTGAAATTGCCTATTTGCCATGGCTGATAGTTTCAGTTTGTTAACAGAGCACACACTCGAGATGCAGTTCACAATCTCCACCAGGCGAGTAATGGAAACTGTGATCTGTTGCAATAACAACTGAGTAGTCATCACACAACTTAGCATTTTGGTTTCCAAGACTCCCAAAATAAATGAGATAAGCTGCAAGTGTCCTAGATACCTGCAGTTTTAATGTTGCAATATCTTTATGTGCCTGACACCAGAAACTGAGAATGTGGAATTTTTATTTCTCAGGGGATTCCTGTATGAAAAGGAAGGCTAGACAAAACATTGAGGTACTGCACAAAGGTTGGCCACAGGGAGTGCAGGAGTAGTAGACAGTAGATACATCTCCTGCCCTGCCTCATCTCCCTGGACACTTGACTAGAGTCTGTAAGGAGACCTGTCTCTCTGCCCGGGACTGATGGTCACCAGTTTTTGCCATGTGAGAAATAACTGAGCAGCAATCACGATTTCTGTTGGAAGTAGCAGGAGATCCTGGTGCCACTTATACAATTTCAAGACTATTGTGGGCTAATGGCTAGAGAATGTTCCGGGGAAATAGGAGGGACTGGCTCTACTCCCATCTCAGGCATGGGGATTAAACGCCTGGCATTTCCTCTCCTGATGGGGTTATAACTATACTTCTGGTCTGCACAAGACCCGAAATTGTAGAAGGGTGATGTATGGCTCACTCCTGGCCCAAAGCAGTAGCCTAAATTAGGAACCCAGGAGTAAAATATCCCACTGGGAGTGAGAGGATAATTTTAATACTTCCCTCAAAACTGTCTGCATGTTCAGCTACACACATCCACCTGCAACTTCCTCCCTGGACCCAAAATCCTTAAACACTCAGCAGCAGGAACTGCTCGCTTGCCTGTGCCTTGCTCACTGGTGTCTGCCCAGTGTTTCCCAGTCCAGTGTTAATGCAGGCAGAGCAGGGAGGTGCCTTCTGTGCTGAGTGGCAAGGCACTCCTCAGGAGGGTCTGCAAGTCTTATCTAAATAAGAAAACATAGAGACCTTGTGGTTTGAGGTGTGTACCCAGCTAGTCACCCTGAGAAAGCTGCATGGGGTGGAAAAGAAGCTCCCAAAGAAACTTACAGCCTAGTAGTGAGGTTGCAAGAGACATTTCAAAAATTCTGAGTATAATAAACACACTGAGAAAGAGATTTTTGCATTACATTTCTGTACTTAGCCACTTCTCAAATTCCTGTTTTGTAAACCATTTTTAAAACCATTTCTTTATCTAAAGGTATGTCAGCAATATTGTGAAAGATGGCACTGCAGATTTATCATAGCTGAATAATTAAAGAAGTTTTCTCTCTTTCTTTCTTAATTTTGTTTCTTCAGAACATGGCAGAGAATTGTTGCTCTACTGCCTTCTTTTAAATCTTCCTCTTTTACCCTTCTTTCTGACTAAATCTGACTTCCCTTGTTGGCCTTGTGCAAATGGCTGTGTAGGGAGGGTTGTACCATTTTCTGGATAACCCAATGGTAACTGTAATGAAAGCATTATTAAAGATGTAATACTGTACTGTTCAGCACAGTATTACACCTGTAGACCTGTAGACAGAGACAAAAGAGATGTCATTACCGAGTAGGATGCTGTGTTCATCCTCAGATAAGTTTCAGGTATAGTCCCAAGGTGTCTGTGGTATTACTATTGTAGCTGAAGCAGGAGGAATACCTTAGCACACAATGAGCTACATAAATGCTACTTTTGCAAAGAAAGAAAGAACAATATTCTAGTTTAAATAACAGTCAGGGATGTTGTATGTAACTATTACAAGCAACAAGGGCTGAGGAATTAATACAGTCATAGAAAAGTACTGGGCTTTAGCAATGTTCTTTTGATTAATCCCTAAATATGGATATTCTAAAATTGAAGTACATACAGCATGTTATACTAACTTAAAATTGAGTAAGTACATCATTGGACTTAGAGAAAAAGGCTGAATATTATAGGAACAGGAATCAACACAACACCTAAAACCTGCTTGGGGACTTCAGCAAACAAATTTTGGTGTAATTTTAAACTGTATTACATTGCCATAATAATCATTCTTATATAAGCTCAGGTGATCCCAAGAACTATCAGTACATTATCTATAATTCCTTTTGTTTATGGTCATAAGCATCATCTCAGGAAAAACTCATGCATACCTTAAAACATCTGCAATACCTGTTCTTAAAACAGGTTTGAAAGCAGTTTGAAATATTGCTGTTTCTCCATCTGTAATTGTAAAAAAGAAAATAAATTTAAAACCCCTTTTAAATAGATTTTAAAATTGTGCAGCTGAAAACTAATTTCCTGATCACTTCATAGTGTGGTCCTATAGTGTGGCTGTGGAATTAGCACAAGTCAGGTGGCCCTGAGCAGCCAGGAGAAGGCATGGAGAACCTCCTGTGTACTGCCATGGAAGCCTACCTGTGCTTGAGTCATGGTGTGAGCACACACTGGGGAGCAGACTCATCTCTGTTTCCACCCTCTGTTCCTGACAGCACAGCTCCAGAGCTGTCCAGCCTTCCTTCAGCTGCAAGCAGGCTGCCCATGGGCTGTAGTGTCCCTGTGAAAAGGTGATCCTTCTAACACAAGAGACCCAAAACAGCAGGCACTTGAGCATACTGCTTTGCACATCCCAGCTTGTCTGGCATGTCATACCTGAACCTGGATCACTGGAGATGGGATCAGAGCCATGGAGGTGTTGGTTTGTTCCTCTGTCTGCAGGCTGACAGGGTCCATCTCCTGGGGTTCGCCTTGTGTGAATCTTTCTGCCTCCCTGTTGTTTCTGCCCTGCCCATTGACCAACACTTTGTATTTGCATGTACCTTTTAATTTCAAAGAGATCATAATCCTTGATCCAGTACTGATGCCAGCCTAAGTGTGCTGTAGTGTTATGGGCCAGTCTTATAGTTAAAGTAGAAAAAAATTATTCTTAGTCAGGGGCTTTATAGTTTGATAGTTAAAATATTGTTGTTCAACTGTTCTTGAAATTTTTGCCAGTGGAAAAGATTTCAGTGAAAAAGACAAAAAAGGTGCTGGATTTTATCTGGCATGTCACCCATTCCTGTGGTTAGAGCTGGCTAAAATAAAAATGACTAGAAATAAATAGACTAGCTAAGATTCAGCATGGGAAATAGTTCTTACTCATTTACTCATACGTAGTATCATATGGTGCCGTCATTTTAGTTAACACAAGGGAAAATAATATGTTAAATATTTTACAGATTGGTTTGTTTGTTTGTTTGTTTGTTTGTTTTTAATTAGGAGAGACAGGAGCAAGAAACATTTTAAATAGCTCTTTCAGTACACAATAACAAATGTTCTCAAAATCTCATGAGATAAGATTTACCTACATCTACAGCTGTAACCCAGCCTGGTGCTGCAGGCACTCTTGGCACAGAGTGCAGGAAAGGCAGACATAGAGGAGGTAAATTCAGCTGATTTTGATCTTGCTTATGCTTTCTAGGTTACAGTATTGTGTTAATCTCAGTGCCATTGGTAGGAACTGTTGTGGATTTTAAAGCTGCTGACAGTTTGTAAGACAAAGTTCTCCCTTTGCCTACTTGATACTAAATCCCTATAAATGCAGCAGAAGTGATGATGCTAACAAGAGCAGAGGCACCCACCAGACTGGCTTTACACCATGCTGCAGAACACTTCACAGTACAGTGTGTAACTGGATGAACAACATACTTGTGCTTGTACTCACTGTACAGCTGTCCAAGAGTCATTGTTTATATGTTCTTCATTAATCTTTATTGTCAGTTTGAACCAATACAGCCTGCAGGGAAGAGCCTGGAAAATATGCAGACAATTCCAGGCATTTTTCTCTGATCTAGATGTCCAGTTTTTGCTTCAGTTGAGTTGTCTATCATGACTTAATCAAATGCAAGTTTGTGGCGCACATTGTAACTACATATTATTTCTGTATCATTTGCATCTTGCATTTCTTCTGACACAGCCGAATGGTTCTGGGAAGATTCAGACAGTAATAAGACTACTTCCTATTAGAGACAAATCCTCTGAGCCCTCTTGGCCATCACTTTATATTTTATGTAATCTCAGTGACACATGACTGCAACATGTGCTGGACACATGACTGGATCACATGTTCTACATTGAAATGGAAGTGCCACACCTTTATTACATTTTGACATTGCATATTTCAGACCCAGATGAGAATACTTATTTTCCCTCTAAAAAGGGATGCCCTTCCAGACCATTTAAAGATGAGAAAAGCTGTTAGAATGCTGTTGCTGAGACAAATGTTACACAAATCATTGTATTATTCACTGCTTGTCAACTAGACGAAGCATCCAAGTCCTTATGCCTTTTTCTCATTAAATTCATGGGCTTCAAATGTGTAGGGTGTTCAGAGGATTGTTTGTCCAGGTAGAAAACACCTAACTCCTAGTTTTTAAGCTGTCTGAAAAATGAAGGTGTGTGAGTGCTCACTGTGTTACTGTGACTGAAGGTGTTCACAGCCACATGTGCTGTGTTGCTCAGCACATACACCACGAGTGGTCTGTGAGACATCAGAAGGCACAACGTGCTTTGACAAAAGCTGCATTTCTCATTTAATACACAACTTACATTTTTGTAAAACTTAAAATTATGTGTTAATGCAAAGAGCTTTGCTTGCTTGAACTCCCACAACTGTGAAGCAATAAGACTATACCCGGTGGCCCCTGGATATTTTTTCCAGTTAGGCGGGAGAAGTGTTGATGTAGGAAAAAAACAGAAAACCAAAAAGTTGCTGATCCAGTTCCCTTCAAACCTGTGGAGTCGTGTCCATGCTCTGCCTCCCCAGTACTTTGTGCTGAAGCAGTCATGCTCGATGGCCTGAGGCTTACCCTGCTGTGTGTCTATCCACAGCACAGCCACCCACCTGCATTATGGAGCGTGTAATCCCAGCCTGTTGTTCCCAGTTTCTCTTTTCCTGCCACATGGGCTTGTTCATTTGGCTAGAGATTACTCAAACCCTGACTTTCTCTAGCTCCACAAATATGTCTTTTGAGCTGCTATTACATTTATTTGCAAACTGTCTCTTTCTGGGTTTTGCAAGTCAAGTTTAAAATATCCAGATTGCTCATTGGTCTGCAGCTCTATATTAGGTTAGAAGAAGCTGAAAAAGGACAACCAAGGTAGCCTCAGCTGGGAAAGACACAGGGTTTAACACATCAGCTGCTGGTGACCCAGTAACATGGAGCTGTACCCCACACCATCTGTACTCACCACCAGGGATTCACAGAGGAAACTAAATTTAAAGTGTACCAACCTCCAAGTAGATCAAACCTGAGCACATGTAAGACTGGGGGTGCTCAAACAACCACACACATAGAGTCTAGACTGTCTAAAAATGTGCTCATGCATACACAAAGACAAGGAATTTATTGTAAATGTCCAATAATGCTTTTATTTTTGTTGTTTAATTCCCAGAAGGGTCATCTGCAACGTGTCTCTCCAAGAAAACTCCACAATGAAAAAAACAACCCAGAGTTGCTTCTTACTCATCATCCTTCTAACTGTAAGTACAAGAAAACTGAACTGTTCATGACACCCACTGTGTTTAAACTTGTGGTGATGTTGAGAAAAATGAGTACCAAGTTATACTTGTTGTACTCCACAGTTGAAGGAAGACTTTCCTTATTAATAAATTTCAAAAGAAATAAGATTAATAAGATTAATAAAATTACCTAATAAAAGTTTGAACTTGAAAACATTGTTTCTTGGTGAGACAGAACTGCAAGTCTGAAGAGGGTTATGCTTTTCATTTCTGTGTTTTACAGGCTACAGCATATAATGGGAACATGTGTGTTTGAAAGCTGCCCTTAATGTTGTTCTGTGAGACAAACTGACTTAAATAGTGATGGATTTTCACTGTTTATAGTTGATCTGCTATTAGAAAAGTGACCAAAATGAAAAATAATCTTATAAATCTATTTATTACTTCAAATATTATTTTCAACTGTTTCATATCAACATTACATCTATTTTAATGTAGGCAACATGGCTGAGTAATTGTGGTTCTAAACATGTAGTAAATTCATTTCTGCCTGACTAAATACCTCTCACAAAAATTGAATCCTTTTGTTGAACTCTACTTGTGAAACCTCAAATTATTATTAGTCATCATAAAATCATAGATATTATAGGCAGCCAGAATTGAGAATACTGCCCAGAACCTAAGTTACAGAATGAGCATATGTTTGAGTGATGCTGCTGGGAGCAAGCACCTCACTACCCTGGTGTGGTACGAGTAATTTGCATGATGCCTGCCACTTTATTCCCCATCTAATTCTAGCCCTGTGCTCCTGAAGAAAGCTTTCTTCTTCTTCTTCTTCTTCTTCTTCTCCTTCTTCTTCTTCTTCTTCTTCTGTTTTGTTGGTTAGCTCCACCTGCCCCTCTGGTTCTCATCTTCTTCTTTAACATCTGAATGTGAAATACCTCTGTGCATCTCCTCATCAAATCCCTTTGGAGAAGCAAAAGAAACTCACATGCTGTAGAAAATATGTTGAAGACCATAAGCAACTGCTCTACCTGGTTTACTTATTGGGTTGTACCTCTCCTTTCAGCCTAGCAGAGTTTGTCCACAATGCTGTTTGCCACTTAAATTTATATAGATAAAAAAGGAAAGGAAAGTAGAGAACAGTAAGAGAATGATGGATAGAAGGAGGTAAAAAGAAAACAATTAAATGAGATCATGGAGAATCTAGGAGAACAGCAAAGAACACATTACTTCAGTAAAATATTGAATTCATGGTTCAGGATTAGAACCCTCTATCAAAGAAGAGCTGAAGAGATGGAGAAATAATTGAGGAGAGTTAATACATTTCTGCTAACTTAGTCCCAAAAGAATTTGTCCAGAATTAGTTAATGATTTGAGGAACCATCTCCATCCGTAAGAGCAGTCTTCTAGCCTGAGGCATACTAGAGTATTCTGGTGTTTGTGACCATTTGGGTTGGCTGTTCTACCTACCCTCCAAGGGTGCATGTGGCAATGCACTGGCTGTGAAATCACCCATGCTCAGAAACATTTGCAACAAAGAGCCTGAGAGAGACCAGCTTTCTTCTGGTTTGAATCTCATCTGATCTGCATAGCTTGATAGGGGTCTTGACAGAGAACAGCAATACTTCCTATAAAAGCCAATGTCAAATGAAGAAATAGATCCAGCTTATTTTGCTCCCAGTCAAGTGACAGGACTGTAAATATTCTGATAACTAAAATTGTCAACAGCACTTCTGAGCACTTGAGGTGCTTTGACCTACAGCATGGGTTTGTAGGTCAGCCCTTCAGGACTGATCCTTGCCCTGTTGACCCCAGACCTTTTAAATCTCTTACCCGTGAGAGCAAGTGTGCAATGTTAGATCTGTGCTCATTCCTGCAGCACTCAGGGGGAGGATTTCTTTTAAAAACTCTTCAGTGAGATCCTCATCTGCATTCATTTTAAATACCTTTGCACCAAAGAGCACTTCATATTCTGACCTCAGTAGATAACTTAACTTACATTTTCACTCTTCCAATCTCGATGTGCTTTCCTTCCCCACTGCAGTGGGCATACTGTGCTCTACTTTGATATCTCTTAGGTTAATTTCCATTTCAGTAGGGAAGAAGCCACAGTCACAAAAGCAGACCACAAACAAGCTTTTCTTTCCATCATGAAACTTGTCTAAAATACTGCTGTGAGATCAAATATGAAAAATATTTTGCCTCAGTCATTTTTCCAAAAACTTCCCCATCTGCAGATGGTAGAAAACATTCATTTTTTGCATGTTATTTATGGTTTGTAATGGGTAAAGGGTGTCTCTCTTTCAAAAAGGCTGTTCCCACTCTGTTGGTTCTTCAAATCACTCCTTTGTTCCAAGAACTGTGAGACATGTCAGCCACTATCTGAGGCTAAGGAAAATACAGTAATTAAGGTGATTTGTGACACAGACAGGAGTGATCTCCCATCCCTCTCCTCTACCCACCCCACAAGACACCCTCTAGATCTCCCTTCTTTGATGACTTTCATGGTTTTCTGTCATCTTGTCATTTGTGACCTGCACTCCCAGCTGGTCACTGCGAGCTGTTGCAAAGCAACACAACCCTGAGGTCCTTGTTTGCTCTTCTGGGCTCCAGGCTCTCTCTTCGTGCTCTTTGGTCCACTGTGGGTGCTGGTAGTTCCCCTGTGGTGGTCACCCCTATTGAGCAGGGGAGACCTTTACCTGAAATCTCTTTTCTTAGTGTAGCTGTGATTCCCTAACACAATCTCAGAGCTGGAGCACACCCTGCCCTCTATATAGAGTTAATGCTTTGTAGAAGCCTTCCTCAGTTTCTTCTCATAATTCTCCTTCAATTTTTTGTCACAGACAAAAAATTACTTGGTGTGTGCAGACACTTCCTTCCCACCACCTCCTTTAGACTTGTCACCAAGGGCTTTTTGTACCTTCTGACAGAAGCCATCTCTTTTATGCATGCAATTTTTTGCATGGAATTTATAGCACTCCCATGTACAGATCCATAATAACCTGTCTTTGCCAAAAAAAAAACTGAAGTGTCAGTTGTTCCAAAACCTTATTTAGAAATACAAGCAACTCCCTATTGGCTTCCTCTTTGATGGATTCCCTTGCTTTTGGATACATGATAATGCATCATCATATAGTCATCTAATATAAAAAGGGATTCCCACTAGAAAATGTAATTGTTCAATATGTCATAGTTCACTTTAGACTGATGCTCTCTAGTTTTTTGTAATTATTGAGAGCCACAGAATATAACTGAGATTTGTTTCCTCAAGTACGTGAGCCCTGGTATGTTGGAGCAATTAGTTCATGTCCTCAGTGCACATTTCTCTTCACAAGAAAGATGGAGCATCACCACAGTGTGCCCAGCAGCATCAAACTTCTGAGAATGACGAAGAAGAAGAAGGTTTGGGTCTCTTTCCTGTGTGGCCAGTCAATTTTTCAGGACATTGACGGAAGAGATTTCTATTCTCTACTTTATTTTCTTAAGTAAGAACTGTGCCTACAAATGGCCCTGGAAATGAGGATTGATGAAGTAGTTTTTCCCATATACTCCAATTTTGTGTCCTGAGCCAACCACAACATGCATAGTAAGGACTAAATGGATGCTGCAGCTGAAGGCCACACTATTTTCAGTTAGGCCCCCTAGACCAATATTATATTTTAAAATAAATTCATTTTGAGAGGAAAAAAAATTGCGCATGTTCACTGAGTCCAAATCTGTTAAATTGTTACCAAGCCCTAGTCACAAAGATATGCAGAGTCTGGTACTTCTTTCCAACACTTAAAAGACTTGTGAATAATTCCTGTTTATGAAACATTGAAAATTAGTTATATGAAAGCCTAAATGTAATTTTTCATAATTGCATACACTGGTGTATTTTGGAACACAGCTGTGGTAGGGTAGATTCAAGCTTCCAGAACCGTCAGTCAAGCACTTGTCACCATGATGTGGGATCTGCCCATGGTGTACCTGTTTGATCCTCACAGCTGGGAGGGCAACACACACTGGTGGAGTGGCCACAAACTCCACTGGGCTCCTGCTCCTGCTGAGCTCAGTGGCTCTCAGTGTGCATCTCTGAAACCCATGCCTGTGCAGGTACTGTGAGAACGTCTTTTCTTGCTTAGACAGCATCTCTTCCAGCATCTGGTTCAGAGCAGATCTCCCATAGGCCGGAAGAGCTGCTGAAGCTCTGTCACAGCCTCCTTTGTCTCTCTTCTTCTTAGCCTTCTTGCTATCTGGCACCTCTGGCAGCCCAGGGTCTTCCCCATCCTTGGATGGTGAGATCCCCCTGGGTCTCATCACCCTAGACCATGCCTTTGGAAGCTGCTGTTCTGCATGCACACCTCCCTGAGTAACTATTTATGGGTTGCTTCATGCTGTAAGTACGTGCAGTCAGAAGTTCTGAACCTGTTCTCACACAAAGGGAAGCTCTGGAAAGCAAACTGCTGATATTTTAAGGTGGTAAGAATTAGTGTGAGAATTTGGGAGTCAAGCTGCTCATAATTTCCCAAGAAATAGGAATGCTGTATTCTGTTCTATTCACCCACTTTCAGGGATGATCAGGACGTTTTGACTACATCTTTGCTTTTTTTTAAAACAAGGCTGTTGCTATGCAGCTGATTGCAGTAAAGAGGCCTTTCACAAGAGGATAATCAGGGCCGCAAGAAATATCCATGAAGTATTTTGGATTGGCCCACAGTTTTTATCAGGCTAAAATGAAAGTAAAGCTTCTTCTGTAAGCAAATCTTGTACAAATGGAAAAGAACTGTAAGATCTGTAACTTGCTTTTCATTACAACAGCCTTGTCTTCATCTACAGCACCTGATAATCTCATGCTTGTTTAAACAGCTGCCAAAATCTGCCATGTTAGTCATACGGGGTCTCACTGAGATAATTACCATCCTGCTCCAACAGTGGTAGAGTATGGGAAAATTCTAACATTCAGATTAAGTAAAACATGTCATGTTGTAGTATTTCCCCAAAGAAATTGCCTGCTGCTTCCTAGCACACTTCTGATGGATAGAAATGATTATGTTTATTGAATATCGTATGCTAATGACCTTCCTAAGGTATCAGAGTTGTTTTCTTATCTGTCCCAACACTAGCAGTTGTGAAAAGTAGTTCAAACATAATCAAAGTATGAGAGGGGCTCTGCAACTCATCTAAGTCATGCTGAGCTTTTGCTCTAAAATGTGATGTATTGAAGAACAGTAGTGATTGACAAAGAGATGACTGCACACAGCAGTTTTAAAATAATTGTACCAATTGAATGTTTGATCTGTTGAAATCAATAAAAAACAGTTAGAGCATCCAGAATTTCTGCTAGTCTGAGCTCACCAATAATTGTTGTTAAATTACTATATTTAGCGGAAGAGGGGGAAAAAAAAGACAGCTACAAACGCCTTCTTTTCCTAAATGTTATGTACAGTTAGTGTTAGTGTCCTGCAATCTCCTTGATGGCAGAAGAAAAATATTTGGGGATGCTTGTTCATCGTGTCCAATATTTTGTGGGGAAGAAAAAGTGAAAGACTTTTATGCTTATTTATCTGGATTCTTCCTTGCAGAAATGGGCACAGCCTGGCACAGGTTAACAGCAGTTTCTCTTACAGAAACCAGGGCACTGTTTGTTCATTCCTGTATAGTTTAATAATGAAGCCAAATTGCTTTCTCAGAATCCTTTATTCATTCCAGGTATAAAGTGAACTGCAGCATTCCCAGCAGCTTGTTATTTCTCTTTGTAATGATAATTCACTTTCTTATGTCAGTCATTTGTCACGTGGTGGCTTGGTGGTCGTATGTATGACGTCATTTACTTGGACTTTTAGGAGTGACATCATATGTACGGCTGCTAAACTGCTGCATGGGACATCACTTAAACTGTTTTCTTCTGAAGAATTCAGTGCATTTTTAAGCAATGATCACATTGATTATTGTGAATTATTTATTTCTCTTTAATAAAGAATGTTTTTAAATGAATGAGGCATTCCTTTATTGTATAAACTTCATCTATTTTTCCATCTGAAGTATCTGGTGAATGGATGGGAAGGCTTTTTAATGTGCGTTAATGAACAATGAACATTTAAAATTTGTTCCATATTTCATAGATTCAATATTTGTCGGTAGTTACCAAGTGAAGATTAATTGACCTTGTCTTTTTTGTGGTACAAATGTATCTTTTAAGTCTTAATTTCTAAAATACATTGACATAACAATGAAAACATAGTAGAAGAGGTGAGTTGAAATCGTTAATTCCATGAGAGTTTATACAAACACTGATATGGAGACATTCATGGGACATTCCCAACCTCTCCCATTAACACAATACAGACTAAACTTTCTCTCCCATGTAGCCATACCCAAGCTCCTGCTACTTCTGAAAAGGGAATAATTACCCAGAGATGTCTTCCTGCCCCATTTGCCTTTTTCTGACCACTACAGTAAGGAATGAGGGAGACTAAAACAAGTAATAACATCTGACATCACAAACTGCATCAAAATTTTTGTCTGACTAAACTGCAGGTACATAAAGGCTGGATCATCAGCCCACTGGACTGACTTTGGAGGGTCAGGCTTTAAATTCTGGGTGGTAGACATGGGGATTCTCTTCTGTATGGTAAAAAACCCAGTATTTGAAACAGGGATATGACTTCTCCACCTCCAGCAAGCCACAAAATTTATATTTCATTAATCTGCTGAAGTGGTAATCTGATTTAAATGGAGAAGAAAATTGTGTTCAAGCTTCCAAGGCCAGCTTTTCAAAGCTAGGTAAACAAAAATGAGGAATAGCAATCAAAGCAAAGAGTAGATTTAAAGGGCATATACACGTGAATAATCCCAGTGACATACCTATGTATAACCCCCTAATTTGATTTCATACACAAACTATTCAATTACATAAAAAGTGCCCGGAAATATTTTTGGGGAATTACCTTTGGAAAAGTCATTTCTGAGTCATTGTGTTTAATAGAAAGGAAAAGAAAAAGGGAAAAAAAATTTAAGAGACAACTATTAATCTAATGTTATTATTCCAACTCTTATCCAAACTTGCTTTCATTTTACTGGAGGCCATTAAGTGATTTCCACTGATGAGTTTTAGTGACACAACTCATCCATATTTTTATCTGTCTGAGAAATTGCTTGCCTAAATGTGAGCAGTAGAAATTTCAGCTGCTCCATGATTGCCTTGTGCAGGGGCAGTAGAATGGGACTCCTGCTTACATGGCTGAGCACTCTTACATAATTTTGTACACAATGCAAGACATTTAATCTATCCATCATCACAGGTACTCTCTACATCCAAATATCAGAATATTTACATTAAACTTTACCCAATAAGAGCCGACTTCTTCAGGAATTACACACTGCAAGTAACGAAACTATCTATAAGAATACTGCTATTTTAGTGTCCAAATTTTGTTTCACCCCTCAAAACCATCATCCCATACATGTATGTGCTCCCAAACTGGCCCAGAATTGCAGAGAAATTATCAAGAAGAAGGCATTGACACAGAAGCCCTCCTGGCATCCTGTGATGAAACTGTTATTTCTGTCTTGAGTACAAACAGTTTGGAACTGAGGAATTATTCAAAATAAGAATGGGAAAAAATAGGATGCAACACCACTTCAGAGAAGCACCAGTGCCTGTGTCATGGACATAGACACGAAGGGCTAAGACAAAGCTGAGGTTTTCTGAAGAACCTCATCTCCACTTTCCTGTGCTGGATTTAGGATTTTGCTTGGCTGTTACTGGGGACTCCAGCTGCTCCCCTTAGTCTTTTTAAAGCTAAGAGATCTGTGATGTTTGGCTTTGCTTCTGTATTTCCTCTTCTGACTTTCTAGATACTTAGTTTTTCACTTGGATGGCCAGATGAAATGTTTCAAATGGCTTCATTGTCCAAATATATCTTGGAGGGAGGGGGAGCAGGTGATGTATATGTATATCTAAAATTTATATAAAATTATCTCTGCCAGAAAATATTTTCATTCTTATTCCTCCTACTTTATTTCAAGCACCTACTTAAGTACAATAAGATTAACTGCCTCCATGTCCTCCAGCTAGCAGGTGTATACAGTTGAAAACTTCTGTGTCAGAAGAGATGGTGAGATGAGATGAGATGAGATGAGATGAGATGAGATGAGATGAGATGAGATGAGATTAGAAAAACATAATTGATTTGATATAAGAGTATAAAAATATTAAACTCACATAGTTTGGTACAGAAGTATCAGGATAAAAGTAATGGCTTTTTTTCAATAAAGTCAAACACACTTTGGTTTTGCCGCATATTTACAAAGGTGATTTAGCATGCAAATGAGGAGGAAAAGTAATGTATTGATGGAATACAATTGCCTGTGATGTGGCATAAAAAAAGAGGCAGCAAAATGTAAGGAGTAAGCCAATATTTGAACTTTCAAACCTGTTATGTTTTAAGTTCAAACAACTAAAAAATGCATGCCTAAAGATCTTTGTGTTAGCATTTGCTGTTAAAAAGGTCAAGTTTGTGTGTTTACGTGACTCCTAGATTTTGAAGCAGCCTGCAAATGAATCTGAATGTGTTTGTGGCGGCTTTAGTACCATTTAGTACAGGGGAAAACAGAGGGTCATGCTAGGAAAGTGCTGCAGTGATGCTGCTTATGAGTGGGGAAGCAGAGGAACTCATCTTTTACTATCACCTTCAAGCAAAGAAGAGTCATGATACAGGATTAAGGCAGAACAGAACAAACTAAAACTCCACACTTTCATTTCCATTCACAGACCTCGGCTGCACAAGGCGGGAAGTAGGGGTAGAGGGATGGAGGGATGGAGGGAGGAAGGGAGGGAAGGAGGGATGGATGGATGGATGGATGGATGCATGCATGCATGGACGGCAGGCAAAAGAATATAACTGACCTCTCTAGCTGAGATCTTTGCCTTCCAAAGGCAGTGATCCTTTCCTTTAACAGGCAGGCAGTTCAGAGTGGTATCATTCAGAAGATGCCACTATACCAAAGAGGACCTTGCTATTTAGACTATCAAATTTAGGATGTCTGCTTGGAGATGCTTGGGTACTTAACTAGGAGCTAAGGTATCATGGTTTAAACTCTACCTTCTTTGACCTTAACTGTTGCAGAAGCTCAAAGCAAAGGTTGTGACACTGAGGTATTTTGTCTGCACTGTCTACAGTTAAATCAGCACAAGTGAACAGAAATACATGGGTTTAACAGAAAATTCTCTTACAGACACTAAATTCAATTAAAATATTTTGAGGACTTTATCAAGCATTTAATGACCCTTTCTTCACCAAGAAAAATGGCTTGGTTAAAATATTATGTTTTCATGAGGTAAACTAATACAACTCAGCATTTACTTTGTAAGTAGTACAAGGCCCATCATAATGATAAACATATGTGCAAATAAAAGGCCTTTCAAAAATGAGTAATAGAAATTTCTGGTCCTCACTTTTTTTAAATTTAAACCCCTTTGTTTTTCCAGTTGTACTAACAGCTTTTCCTTTCCATACAGAGAATTGTTCCAAGTCTTTCTTCTACTGTAAATTATACTGATCCTACATTAGAGCCTGTAGTAACTGAAAATTCAGTCATACGGCAGAAGATAATAGATTCACAGTTCAAATGTTATGAGAGGATGAACAGAGCTCCTCCATACAAGAAAAAAGGTAAAAAGGGTTTTTTAAGAATCTGTGTTTTGCTGTGTGTGATAATATAACTATAAAGAAATATTTTCTTCTCTATACTAACCCATAGTCTTCCTCAGGGTGCAGTTTCCTTTCCACAAGCAGTAATCAAATTCACACTTAGCATCCTCCTAAGTGCAAAGAAAGGGAAAAGTCTGGAAGGAGCCCAGGGAATGAACAGCTCTTCCTTCCTCTTGTCACCTACATTTCGGCTGAGTACTTTGCTGCTTGAATCTCTCTTGTTCTTGCTTGAGGAATAACATTTTCCTGAACTTCTCAGCAAGGTCACACCTGATTGTGAATCCTAAATATAAATGTTGTTCTGTTTGCTCCACTCTGTGTTTCAATTTTTTGCCATGTGTGTATTGACTGCTGGGCATTGTGCTCTGTACCAGCGCAAGTTCCACATATTCTATATTCGGCAGCAACAGTAGGAAAAAGAGGTTTATAAAACACTAAGACTTATAAAAGAGGTTTTTTAGACATCTTTATTGAATACAAGGCTTAGGTGAAGATTAATAAAAAGGGAAATGACATATAATAGTGGTGCTGCAATTGCATTTAATGCAACATTTCTGTTTGGGACTGAGAGTTCTGGTCAATTTTTCTCACAGAAGATACAAATGAAGATATGAGGAGCTAGAGAAAAAAATATCACAGGAAGTGTGAGACTTTTGCAAGCAAAAAACAGATAATGAGGACATAGTTTAAAGGGAAACTATATTTTAAACAATTAACAAAAACACCTAACCTAATAGTGGTGTTGGAGATAATGTGGGATTTTTTTGTAATACAAGAATAAAGACATTTCTACAGCTCTTATCTTAAAAATTTTACTGGGATCTCTAAGACTCAAAGAAGAGTTAGATGTTAAGACAGATAATCAGGTATTGATGCAGAAATATTTGGGAATGAATATAGAGATTCCCACTGCTTAAAACAGGTTTTAATTCAGCTGAATAATACCCACAAGCAGTTAAACAGAATTGTTGGATACAAGGAATGTGGTTTCAGTCATAAATAAGCCTTTTAGTTGCTGGACTTGCAGGGGAAGTAACTTACTGTTTCTTGTTAGATTACCTTTTAGTCTCTACCTCTATAAACAGCTGATTTTTGCATCCATTGACAATGACCACTGGATTCACCTTTCTTTTGCACTTTCCTTGTGTGATAAGTTGCAAAGGGTTGATTTTCCATCAGGAGCTGGGAATTCTTATGTATCAAGACATGAATTCCTAGCAGTGTTCTCAAGGGCAGTGCCGTTGCAGGAGGAGAGCCTGCATTCCTGCATTCAGCTGGCAGCTAAATTTAAGTGATGCCATTGAGGGCTGCTGGTTCATGGCAACATGCACTTAAGTAATTTATAATTCAGAGTGAGGATAATGGGTGACTACAGAATGGTGCCAGATAAACTGAAGGTGTGTTCTGAACTGAAGACATGATAAAATGAGGAGCTCAGGCATATGGAAACACATGACCACCCCTCCAGAACAGCAGTGTGTGCACATAAGTGTGTACATGTACACAGAGACAGACAGATAAAGATAAATGTGAGCATATATATATATAAGTATATCCTGATAATTACCTTGGAAGATAAGCCCATGATGTATAGATTGATCTATATGATTATTTTTCTTTATCAGGCAAGGCAAAGGATTTAAAGTTTTAAAACTACATATTCCCTCCAACTCCATTTGGCACTACTTTTCAAAAACAAGTTCAAATTGCAATCACTTTCTACTCTTCTTCTTCTTTGGTATTACAAAAATGTTCCTAAAAGTTTTTGAGATGCATTTCAAAGATCTAGAAGAACATGACAATGCCTGAAGGAAAGATAACAAACTGCTGATATGATGATTGGTTAATTAAGTGAACAAGTATCATTAGCACATTTAGCTTGATAACTGAAAAATATATGTGCATAAACTCTTAGCTAATGAAGAAAAAGTGTAGTTAAAAATTTCCTTTCTGAACAAGATCTGGAAAAAAATTAGGTTTTAAATCTTATGCTTTTTATTTTTAATCAACAACTACTTGATTTACAAACAGTTATTTGTGCAAGTTGGAGCAATTCAGATGTCTTTTTACAGCTTTCTTGCTTCAATTAGAAAGTTTATCTGTGGATAGTTTCAAAAGCTCCAGAAGCAACTACCCATATGTTAATAGCTTGCAGTGGTTATTAGCCAACCTTCATTTTAATACTTCCTCATGCCCAGAGTGAAAAAAAGCTAAAATGTGTCTTCTCACTCTGTTTTACTTTAGCTTGATGATCTTGGTGACAAATACATTTTCCCCAACACAAACTGGTTTTGAATGGAAAATAACCAGGAAATGTAGGGGGGTTTTAATGTGTTTCTTGTATAAATCCACAATGAGTCATGTTACAGGTTGTAGCAAGCAGGCTTAGAGCACAATTTCTGAGGACCATGGCATGTACAATCTCTGTAACGGGGATCAGCAATGAGCTGTGTTCTGCTTCCTGGCATTGCTGCTGTTTGGGGGCTGGGAACACCCCAGAGCCTCAACAGCACCACCCTTCCCAGAAGGGGCATGACAAGGACAGAATCACAGCATGCCTACCTAGACAACATCAACAGGCAGGATCTGCCTGCTACAGGTCAGTCTTGCACCTGCTTCACTGGGTTTGTAGTTACATCACCCACCTCTGGTGCTGAACGGGGCAACAGCCTGGCAGGGACCTGTCTCTGCTAAAGTTGCTTTTAGCTGGGATGTCTCCACAAATGTTTCCTATCTTTACATTTCAAACTGATTTTCAAATCTGCTGAGCAGCAAAAGGTTAAATGAAAAGTGGATGTCTCACAGGTCTTTGGGTACCACTAGTGTACATACTTAGAGCTGACAGAAAGAGAATAAAGAAGAGAAATTTGTAGGATTGGACCCTACATTCAAAGTTCAGTTCAACATGCTTCAAAATGTAAATTTCTGGTAAAATAAACACCACTAGCATCAGGTCAGTAAAAGCAAGCACCTTCCAGTTCCTGAATGCCACTCTGAGTGTTACAATAATAAAAGAATATATTACAAAAAGAAAACCTGATTGCCTGCAGGCAGCAATAATCCTCAAGAGGCTAGAACAGAATGGTTCAGGAGGGAGTTAACATTTTTTGTGGAATTAACTCTTACAATCTTATTAAATGTCCAGGTCTGTTCTGCAACCGAACATGGGACGGCTGGTTGTGCTGGGATGACACACCTGCTGGAAGGCTCACTGCTCAGAATTGTCCAGATTATTTTCCAGACTTCGATCCAACTGGTACAGTATTTCTTTTTACCATTTTATCTATCTCTAAAGGATGTCTTCAGAACATTTGTGCCATTGAGTGGATGTGCTCAATCCAGTAGCATTTTTGCAGATCTGTGAAATCTCAGAAAGTTTGGTTGAAATTAAAACACATCAAGATTTTGGTTTCTGTAATTAACATATTTTAATTTTTAAAATATGTTATATGTATTTATATTTATGTAAATATAACCAATGAATTTATAGAACCTGGTTTATGAAAATGTCAGCTTCTGAATTACAACATCAAGATATTCTTAGCACCTCGTTCTAAGTTTTTTATAATGAAGAGAAGATGCTTATGTGCTTGAAATATGCATCAGTATGTTCTTTGTTCAGTTTTTATTGGAAAATATAATTTTATGAGAGAAGATGAGCAGAAAAGATGTTCTTTCATTCTCTGAGTTTCAGTCCTTAGCTGAATTATTCATGCAAATACCATAAGTAGACTGAGAGAAGTAAATGAAGAATGTTTAAAAGGAAAAATTAAAAATCAATGCAAGTATTTCTAAATAGATATGAGGAAATATTAGACACTCTGCAAAGAGTAATGTTTGAAGAGAGACACAATTGTGTGCTCCTTGCTCAGAACACGTTGCTTCTAGGTGGTGCTTGATGGCACAGTGTGCTAAGTTCAACATAGTCACAATGCACCAATTGCAGTTAAAATCTAAGAAATTAAATATTTGGGAGAGAAGGTGCATAAATCTGAAAATTTTCAGCAAGCTTAACCCAAAATGCATGTGCCCAACTGGAAATAAAGGAAGCAAACTATTGCATAGCTGTGAGTTAATTATCCAACACCATTAGCTAAAATTATTGATTTTCTTGAGCTTATTGCTTATTTAGAAACTGAGGAGTTTCCAGGTTGAATCAAATCCCTACACATTTTGCTGAATCCTGTTTACAATACCAGCCAGATTGATTGTTATTTCTGTTCTTCATAAATCAAGCTGTCCATAATTAAAGAATTCAGCAAGTTGCAATTTCCAACATCAGACCTAGTCTGACCCCCATTCAATCTCTAGTGAAGGAACGTTCCTCTTTCTAGTGGAAGTAGGCATTGGACAGGATGGATTGAAGGAAATCTGTTTGCTCAGGAATCCTGTGCTTGGAAAGTGAGCTCATGTGGCAAGGTCACTATTCTCTTCCTGTGGAAACACCCTGAGAACAACCCAACACATCTTTACAGCAAGTTAGACCCCTGAGACAGACAATGGGCACCAAATCATAAGGTCTTGTCTTTTGTGCCCTTTCTTCACAAGACTTGATCTCTTTTCTGTACAGTGTCATAGTTTTCAAGAAGGAGACTTGGAGCAGGGTCACGCTCATGGCTCTTCATTGAAGCGCCTGGGGACAACAGACTGAGAAGCTGAGACCCCAACTGCAGGGCTGCCTTTCATTCAGGTCTCCATCTCTGTGGACCAGTAGACTATTTGCACAAAAGATTCCAAAAGAGCATTTTAGAAGAATTGGACAAACTTGGTTCAGTTCCCACACAGAAGTGCCTGCATTCAGGAAGGAACCTGAGACTCCGAATCCTGGGGTTGCAAAAGATTTTTCCTGCATGCATATTAAAAGTGCCTCTGAGATGTGGTCTGTACCTTCTGCTTCAGACCCCATTTTACTCATGATATCCTTCCCACACAGCAGCAGCCCTCCTTATGACTAGAAAGATTTACTACAAGTCTTTTCCTTTCCTGCTTCCATGGTTTTCAACTAAGAAAAAAATATATGGCACTAACAGTCTTAATTTATGTATACTCCGTGCAATGCTCAGCTTGTACCTGCAAAGGTGGGTGATGGGCAGCCTTGTGATCACAGAAATGACTGAAGGTCCTCATCCTTCATACATGGGGGTGATTTCAGAGCCACTCTCCTACTTGCTCCCCAACCAACTATTCTCAGCTTTTCCTCTTGTCTGTCTCCAGTGACTTGTTCTGAGCTAATTGCTCTGCTACAGCAGCACTCTTTAAAGAAACACTCGAAGCCATCCATGGAGAAGCATCTCACTCCACTTACTAATGTTCATTAACACCAAGGCCTGTGGCTCGTACACTGATTGCAAATCACTCCTTAATGTACAAATGCTTGTATGAAGTCTGGCCCACAGTGCCATACTGCAGTTACTCTTTCTGGCAAGATTTAAAATTTGAAATTTGGGAATTCATGAAGTCTGGCCCACAGTGCCATACTGCAGTTACTCTTTCTGGCAAGACTTAAAGGTTGAAATTTGGGAATTTTTTTTAGTATTCCTGTTCTCTGTACACAGCCGTAGGAAGAAAAGCCTCCTCCAGTAATTAATTTCCTGCTGTTGTCTCTACTGTCCTCTTTAGCAACAATACCTGTGGTCTTCTGGACCCAGTATTTTCCTTTGGCACATTTCTCTTCTCCTCACCAGCACCTGTGTCAACCTCTTTGCTTGCATCCTGTTTCCCAGTCTTGGCAGCAGCTCAGCATCTCCTGGCTGAGCCAGAGCTGCTTTCCTAGAATAGCTGTTGAGTAACCCAGCATGTGTTACAGATGTGGCATCAAACCAGTGGGTAGTCAGCCTTGCTTTACAGGTGGCTGGTTGTCACATAGAGACTTAATAAAGTAGGAGGGAGACAAGAAATAAGGAGGGTGTCTACAAGTCTGTCAGCTGCTAATGAAAGTGGCTGCCACTACCAGGTGGCCAAAAGCACATACTGAACTGTCCTGAGAAGTCTATCAGGTTTTGTATCACAAGTCATTATTTCCTTTGGTACCTTATTCATATTAAACAAAATACATTCAGCTTTTCTGCTGAGAAACAGAGACTTCATCCTAAAAAATAGCAATTTTCCATGATGAAAACTGTAGTGACTGTCAGATTTCCTCCCCATTGAGTCTCTGATATCCAAATGCCTCAGTATTTTAGGCATGGAAGTAACCCCATGAATTTCTGAAACAAGCATTTCATGCTGCGTTGTTTGGGCTGCACCATGATCTGCAAAACCGCTGTGTACCAGCTAATTGATGGCTGTGTCACTTCACTAAGATGCCATGCATAGCTTTGAAACCTGAAAGAAAATAATGTCTTTCCTCTGTATTTTTTGCTTTGACACTTACATCATTCATAATTGGAAAAGTGAAACATTATTGTCAGCATAGGATCGAATCCTCCTCCCATCCATATCTGTGGGTGCCAAATACCAGCCCTCTGTATCTGATCCCCAACAACATTCAGCACCGATGCCAAGAAGAAATTGATGGAGTATGTCAGAAAGTAAAAAAGGTGAAATTGTATTCTGAAAAAAAGAACACAGAAACAAAATGAAGGAGAACATGCTCAGTGCTCAGTTCATTTTCTGTCTGACAACTTCACAGTTAGCTACCAAGTGTAGTCCCACCTATTTCACTGAACTTAGATCAGTTCTTACTAGACAGGAATCTGTGTTCTGAAAGAAGCAATCTCTTTCTCGCAGTGCACATCATGCACAATGTGATAATGCATAAAAACAAATCAATTTGTCTGGAAAACATAACAAGACCTACTGCTTTAATGCCAGTGACAGCAGGAAATTCATTGTCTCATCCTTTTCTGGCTGTGAAGCTCTGAGCAGGGCTATTTTATATGCTCCTATTCAGACAACATGCAATTCTCTCAAATTGTATTTTATATTCATATTTTAGACAGGTTAATCTTTGGTATAATCCCTCTCAAATGGTTCCAGATCACACTAAAATTGGTACGAGTTTAGTTTTTGAGGAATTCAGTATGAAATTCATGCTGTCAATATTCTAATGAAAAAAAAAAAAAAAAAAGAAAGTACATTGTGGATATAATGGCCTTTGGCAAGGCACGTTTGCCAAGGGCAACAGGAGGAGCTGAGCCTTGCCCTGTGCCACCTGTGGGCTGTTGGGTTTGTGGCAGGGGAGTCTTACATTGCCCACTTCACTGTCCCTGTACAGTGCATTTAGTCAGGATTATTTTGGTGCAGTCATATAGTAAGAGAGACAAATGTGGAAGTTTTTTTGTGGCTGACACCCCTTTTCATCTCAGTTTCACTCTTTACTTTTTGGCAGAAAGCAGTGTTTAAGAGCAGCATCTACCCCACTTTGTGAACCAAAGGTGCATTTAGCAAAACTCCCCTCAGTTCTCTGCTTTTTTGGGTTTCTGTCTTTGGTTCCCTTTTGAAAACTATTGCTCATAACTCTTCATGTAGCTCCAGGAGAAGAGCTTCTAGAAGTGCAATTTGGAAGCAAATCCATATGCATCCATAAGTAATTAGATGATTATTAATCAGATTATGATTAATGTGTTGTTGCCTCTTACAATTGAAGAACATGCCTTTCCTTCCTGCTGTGACACTGTGAGAAGACTTCTCTTGCTGCCACAAAATCTAAATTTTGGCTGCCTTTAACTAAAATAGATAGTTCTGCATTTCTGCTGGTCCTGTTTTCTGGTGTTGAAGGATATACTTTAGATGATTATAAAAAGACAAATCTGAACTCTTTGTCCAGCTGCTTCTTTTCTCCTTACCCTTCTGTGTATTTCTGTCCTGCTCCTTAGCAAGTTTGACAGCTGTGTCTTACAAACCAATTCCTACCCCCACACTGTCCAATATCACTCATATACAGATTCTAGTTCTGCTGTCCAAGACATTCTGAAGACAGTGATAATCCTTCATTTACTAGGACACTGGAATTGAAGTTTTCTAGGGTCTCCATTGCATTATATGAAATTATTTTTTTCATTTTTGAAAAAGTTCCGGAACATTTTACCAAAGATGTGAGTAAATCAGATGTAGGACACTGGAATTGAAGTTTTCTAGGGTCTCCATTGCATTATATGAAATGATTTTTTTTTCATGAATACGAAATTATTTTTTTATTTTTGAAAAAGTTCCAGAACATTTTACTGAAGATGTGAGTAAATCAGATATGCAACACCAACTATTTCTTCATCTGCAAAAGTAAGCACTGCACAGGTCTATCCAAACAATAGCAAAGAATTCAGTGTCTGGTATGTGCCGAGCATGACTGCAACAGGGGAGGACTTCTTTCTCCTTCCATCTTATAAGTGAGCAATAAATAAAAAACTGATGTTGGCTCCTTTAACATGTGCTAGCTGTAGCTCTGGTCTCATTGTGAAAAGCCTGATTGATAGTGCTATCATGTTGTTCCAGAGATATTAAGATATTTGTTACATATAGATGACTGAGGGTTTTTTAATCAGCATATGATTCATAAAAGCACTATTAGTGGCGCAAACAATACCCATGCAAATAATTGCTACTGGTTAATCTTTCAAGACACTTCACTGCTCCCAAAAAACTTCCTTTGTGGATAAGATTGCTTGCATCCATTTTTCCCAGACAGTTCTTGAAGTGTCTGTCTCTCTCAGTTAACTGCAAAGATTCTGCACAGCTGCCTATGAATTATGTAACTTCAAGGTTTCTACAATCAGGTGAGATCAGTACAATGTGATGTCACTGTTCTTCCACTTTGAATAATGCAGTGCCTAAGCGGTGTCCCATCCTAGCTGATAGGGTGCAGACAGAGCCAAAAAAATTAGTGTTTTCACAGTATTTTAATAATCTCAAAGCCCATACTTTCATTTTGCCTTGCTAGTGTTGTCTTACCCATCCTTGCACATGTGTATTTTTTCAGACTTTACCATATCTTCTGGTTAGCACAAAGAACCAACACATACCCAGGTTCAATATCCCCCATCTGCTACTGGGCCACTCTACAATAACTTGCAGTGTAACAGTGGTTGGATTGCAGCTTTGTTTCTGTATAAAAGAATAGATTTAGAAGAGATGTTTGACCTGTTTCAGTCACTAGGATGGACAGTAAAGAGCTCTTATTCCCCAGCTGTGTATTCTCAAGTCACAGCGAGAAATCCATGGCACATTGGCACTTTCAGAGTAGGATCAGTTTTTAGTAGGATCAGGTTTGTCTGGCTTTAAGGAAAAGTATGAGGTGAAAGGTTTGTCTCTAACTTACAGAGGCCACATTATACTCTGGCAGAGTGCCTACCCAGGCACTGAAGTACAGAGATGATGGATGACATTGCCATACGTTCTCTGTAGCAGATTAACAAAAGCCGTGCACTTCGCAGAGTGCACGGGATAACCAGTGCAACGCTTGCACACCGTGTTCCATGGTAGCACTACCATTAATCTTTCATCTGTGACTGAAAAGTTTTTCCAGCTTTTGATAGCATCTGGCAAGGAGTAAAAGGGAACGTTGCTACATGGGCAGTCTGAGATTATCTCCAAGCTATGGAAGGCTAAAATTACATGTACTGTTCCTCTTGGTATTGTCGATGCACGTATTGATGTTTAACATGTCCCCCAAAACAATTATTTGAAATCCACAATAATTTCAAAAATTATTGTTTCTGTGTTCTGGAGGATTCTTTTTTCTGCAAGGGTGCTATATAAAATGTATTTATAGTCAGAGTAAAATAACTCTGCCTATACTATCTTTACCTTACCCATAGGATCAGTTCCTTTCTTTAGGCTTTAGGAGTATGAATCTTACAAATTAATAGAACCATTAATCATTAGATAAAGAAAAGTAAGTGGGTATGTTAACCACAAAAAATGAAAATCTAAAAGTGTAAAAGTGTATTGACTGGAAATGCTGATAATCTAAGTATAAAACCAACCAAATTATAGAGGTAGAAAAAGCAAAGATAGACTTTTTAGACTATTTTAAAAATCAGAATTAAAAAAAACATGTTTTTCATAAGTCTCTGCATCACTATCTAATAAAACATAAAATAATTGTTTATTATTTTAAAAGTTTATGATCTTATCCTGTCTTTGTTACTTGGGCAAACATTCCAGTGACTCCCATGTGACGAATGAAAGGCCAGAGGATCTGGCCAAAACTTGACACGTGATTAGGAGTGACCATCTGCACCTCAGCATCCAGGGTGTCCCCAGCAGGAGTGTGAGGCTGACGGAGGGACGCAGACACAGCACAAACCTGCAGCTCCAGGCATCCCACCGAGCTGTGCGCTGCTGAAGCCCCACTGTCCCCCTCCACAGCAAGAGGACGTGCAGAGGAGCACGAGCCTGGAGCACCATCCGTATGGCAGGGCTGTCAGGAAGCATGCCAGAGCCACCTGTGGTGCAGGAGCCAGCACCAGAGACACCTGTGCAGAGGCCAAAAACACATCAGATTATTGAAACAGAGAGCTCTGCAACCATCTTAAATCAAACTGGACACATGGGACCAGTGCCAAAACGTTTGTGAGGCTGCTTGCCTCTGTGCCTGCATGCTGTGCAGACCCTGAGGAGAGCAAGCAATGCTCCCACTCTGCATGTCAGGATTCCACTGGTGGGGAAGCTGGGAGAGACTTTTCCACTCCTCTGCACAGAGAGAGCCCTGGGCTGTTGGCATCTCCAGCACCCAGGCTCTGGTTTATACATTACTGCCCTTTATCTGTGCAATATTTTTAACTCGTTTAACCCTGATACTTGAAACCCTGCGCACTTCCTTCAGGTCTGGCATCAGCACCTGTGGTTATTTTCTCTTCCATAAGCTGCTGTCAACAGTGTCTTTAAATGGATTATTATCAGCTAAATATTGTGTCTGAATGAAGACTGAGATATATACTCAAGGAGTGCAGTGAAACAGGAGACAGCTAAACAAGTTTACCACCAGATAAGTCTCAGAAAAAAAACCAAAACAGCAAAACAGCAAGAGGTATATTAATTACACAGGTTGAAAATAATTTGGATGTTATCACACACACATTTTATTCCCAAAGAAATTATTTCAGATGGGTTTTTTAAGTCATAATATGCAAATATTAAAATAACTATTATTGCAATTTATCATCAGAGAGGGCCTCAAAATATTGTGATGAAACTGGAAATTGGTTCCGCCATCCTGAGAGCAACCGAACTTGGTCCAACTATACCCTGTGCAACTCTTTCACCTCTGAAAAATTGAAGGTATGCTGAACTTAAAGAGGCAATGGTTGTTTGGCAATGTTTTGGGCTGGGCTAGCAATCATACATGTGAGAGAGAGCAGAATAGTCCTATCTTTCAGCTTTATTTTTTGCACAAGACTTAAATAACATTGTTCTTGTGATTTCAGCTTATCTAAATTCTTTAACGAATGCTCAAACATCAGTATTGGTTTGCTATTGGGTGGATAATTTAGTTGTAGTTCATGTGACAAGTTTTGCAGTATTTTTCAGAGGCATTTTTAATTCCTATGATTTTCTCTGATTGACCAAGAGTTATGAAATAATCTTTTAGAGTCTCAATTTTGCTTTCTGTAACAATAATATTCCAAGATGTTTTCTCTGCAGGGCTAGTAATATTAATGTAAGTCAAAATTATTTTTCTTAAGCAAACAGTATTACCCGGTACTCACACTCCTTGAAAAAATATTTATGAATGTACCATTAATCCAGAAAATCTTACAAGCATGAACACATTTAACTTTGACTTTTACTGAAGTAATTGAGAGTATTACAATAATGAATTAAGTACCTGCATCAATATTTCTAAAATCAAGGTGCTAAACTGAAAGAGAAGAACTAAATATAAAAGCACCAAAAGAAATAAGGAGAGAGATATCTGAGAAAACCTTTAAAAAATTAAGTTAGGGAAGCTCATAAAAATAAATGTATTTCTCAAATGCAAGTGGAGGTCCAGGAAAATCTGATTACAGATTTGTGACAGAATAATTTGTGACTATATGGAACAGTGGAAGGAAAAGATTCAAGAAGTGATTTGATTTGGGATTTGTGTTGGAGGACCTCTTCTTATACAGCCAAAAAGCAGCATGCAGGTAACTCAGCCCAAAGGGCCTTGGACAAGTCTGTTGGACTAGGCAGGAGGTGAATTTTAAGAGTTTTTGCAGCATGACAAACCATCATGGTAAAATGAGGCTCATCTATGTGACAAGGCAAGAATAATAGTAACAATAAGAGCTTACAGAAGCATTATGTGGAAACACCATAAATATATAATTTTTCCAGATGTTGGCACATGTAAGGAGGCAAAAAATGTGGTTCTGTTACCTATTATCCATGCCTTCCAGAAGAAGAATTTTTAACATCATTCATGAAGAGAACAGATAGAATAGAAAGGAAAATTGTATGCACATCATGATTTTTCTGAAATGAACATTTTGGAAAATGCACAAAGAATCTAATCTTAGAGAAATGCCAAGTTAGATTATGACCTTTAAACCAAGTCTTCAGTAAACAGAAATGTGCTTCATTTGTAGGCTATTTCCACTTACCTACACATAATATACTCACTTTATTGAGTCAAAGGTATTACTTTTAGAGAATTCTCTTCCCTCAAGTGAAGAAATCTAGAGGAAAAAGGAAGAACATATAAGTTTTCTAAATCCAGGTTAAAAAACCTGCACAAAAAAAAATTGTAATGAGTCAGCATGTTATATAAGTCTTATGTGTCAAGCAAAGCAGAAATTAGTAAAAGTGCTCATTATTTGTTTGAAGTTCACTGAAAATATCAATATGCTATACTTTGGAGGCAGATCATTGGAAAAATATTATAGCCAGTTCTTTCAAATGTAATGATATATGTATGCTTTGTTAGCTGATATTTCAGTCCATTTTGATCTGTCATCACTGTTATATTTTAAGGCTTTTTTAAGCATTTGCCATAGTAAATTTGTAGGATGCAATAAAAAAAAGCAGTTGCTGAGTCCCAAATATACAGTTACTTTAGCACTTGAGAACAGAAAGATGATAGATAGATAGATAGATAGATAGATAGAATAACCAAGAATCCTCCAGGGTGTACATAAACTTGCATGTAACTATCTGGAGATCTTTCCTACTTGTAGATATTTCAGACTATATGTTGTATAAAAGATAGGTAGAAAAAAAAATGTATTTTTGAACAGGTCATCTGTAAATTAAGTTCAGGCTTTAAGAATATATCCATTTAATGTCATTAAAAAACACAGCAATCATGTAGTATGAAGTGGAACAAATGTCACATGTACACAGGGAAGCCTCTCCCACTACCCTGTATTGGAGAAAGTTGTGTCATCTTCTCCACACTCAGGCCTGTCCTGTCTGGGATTGCTGGTGCTCTCAGAACAGGTCATTAAGCATTTGTGCTCACTAACAATGCAGTGGTTAGTCTTTGTGAAGGAGAACTAGGAGACCTAGGTATTTTCAGTAAATATGAACAGTTTTCCATAGCTTGGTGAAGGGTATTCATACTCAGATCATGTCTCTTCTGCATGGTCAGATCAGTGTAAATGTGACTCTGGTTTAAATCTGAATCAGGCCACCACCAGCTAGGTTAATGAATGCAGAAGCTTATTTGAAAGCTACAAAATGTCTCGAGACCAAATTACGTAAGATGTGCACCTTTACTAAGATGAATGGCTTTGCTTTCTGAATTGTTTTCATATTTGTTCTCAAGGCAAAGTTTAAAATTACTTGGAAGCACCAAAAAGAAGTGAGTGTCAAAACTTCAAGCTACAAAAATTCATCTAATCACTGAGAAGAGGAAAATTGCTCATGCATAGCAAAATAAAAATGAATGAAATAGAGCTGAAAAGAGAATAAACCCAGCAGAGGAATTAAGACTTCCAGTCTTTTTTTTTTCCCAGACAGGTTGCTGCTATGTCCTTGCTTTTAGAAAGGAGGCAGTGGTGAAGCCTGGCATGGCATTTAGCCTCCTTCACTCACTCCTCTGACAGATGGCTTAAGAGCTTGGCTGAGACCAAAGTGTGACCTGTAAATACCTCAACATTCTGATGCCCAGGTGCTGTCCTGCAATTTATTTTACAACTGGCATAAAAGATATGGATCAGCCTCCCTTAGAATTCCCTTAGATTTAGTGAAAGCCTAATTATCTGTCCATGGGTACTGGATTCACAGCACTGTCAGTGCACTGAGTTGCCCAGCACCAAGGTTCACACTAATGTGCATGAGAATTTGTCTCAGAATGTGCTGTTCTTGTGTGGTGTGCATTGAGGATAATGGTCATTTCAGCTGCTGCTTTCATGACTCTGAAGGCCTTGGTCATAAGCCCCCTCTGACTTCTCTCCAAAAAGGAGAATCCCAGACTTTGTACCCACAGAAACTCAACCTCAGCTATTTTAGGTGCCTTTTTTCACCTTTCCTTGCTCTTCTGTCTTCATGGGATATGGAGACTAGAAGCACACATGCACTTAAGGTTAGTGCTGTACATTTCAAGCACAGGTTTTTGTTCTACCTTCAGTGCCTTTTTTTGTCATAATGATTATTTTGCTGGCTGCTTGGCTATCATTGCACAGTAAATCAATGATTCAGAGAATTGGCTTGGATGACTCCAAGATCTCCTTCCTGAGTTTGGTCTCCAGTCCTAAGTTTAGCATTGTGTAGACAGGATTTAGATCACTTGTCCTCGGTCTATCAGCCCACTTTTTTTCTGTGTTAAAGCTCATATGACATCTTCTTGTTCCTTCAGTTAAATGAGGCCCTTTGTGAGTGCCTCACTATTATCTGGAAGTATAACCTGAAAATTTAGAAGTTTTTCTGGATCAGCTCATTGATGAATACATTGAACAAAAACACAGCCCTAATACGAGTCATGAAGGCAGTTAAATACTGACTCATCTCCAAAAGTGACCATTAAATTTCTGATTGCTGTTGTTTAAGCTGCTTTGAACACATAAAAGTTTTCTACCAATCCTGCAGCAACCTCTCTTTCTTTTTCTTTTTTTTTTTTTTTTGCATATGTGTGAAAACTTGTCATGGGCACATTAAAAATCTAAATGCATTACGTCTGCTGCACTATCCTAGAGCTTGGGAAAGTTAATGACACAGTGTGAGCAGAGATCTCGCAATCATATCAGGAACAGATATGCATATGTAAGAAACACTCATCTTTAGATCATGAGTCATGCTATTTAATAGATTGCTGATATTAAATAGAAAAAGAATGTTGGAAAGAAAAAAAAATACAAAATAGGAGGTTGATTTTGTAGATTCTTCCTTAAGGAGAAAACAAACGAAGTGCCTGCAAATTGTTCATGCTTGTTTTTTCTTTTTGTTAAATTGCAGATGGCATTCATACTTTATTATATGGCAATCGTTGGCCACGCCTTGTCTATAACATCCCTGTTGATTTCCTTGGCAATTTTCTTCTATTTCAAGTAAGTGTTTCTTACAGACACTCTCTCTTCTTCCCTGAGGCATCTCAACCAAAGGAAATCTTGGAAGTTGTCATGGCAGTGAGAAGCAGCTCTTCTGAGGGTCATTTTATATAGTCCTGATAAAGAAATCTGAGCACAGTTTCCTCTCACCAATGGGACCTCTCCCAGTGGAGTGTAGCTGAGACAAAGTTGTTGTGTTTGTCAGGACTGGTGTGAAAAGTGCAGCCCATGGGGAAATGGTGCAGCTGGGGATGCACTAAGGCCTTTCATTTACCTATTGATATATGTTCCTTAAGAGCATGTCCAGGGCTTGCCAGGTGTCGTGACTGGGGCATGGGGCAATGAGTAGGAGCTCCAAGCTCCTGAAGCACAGGACTACCTGCATCTGAGGCTGAAGGACTGAGCTATTGACCTGAGTAGGTGCTTACAGGACTCAGCCCTAAGAGCCATCTGGCACTAGTGTGCAGCCTGTTATCCTCATTAAAAGAAAAACAGAATGCTGTTGTATCAGAATTTTAAAGGAGACTGATATTCACTGAAAACACTACATCTACTGTATGGATGTACAGCTTCACTAGAGCATTTCAATCTTGTTCTTTTTTGAACCTGTCTACTGTCAATTAGATGCCTCTGCCTCAACTGCCAAACAGGAAGAGTAGTAAAAGATCAAGTCCACCACATCACCACCACCAAGAGGAAGACTAGGAAACACAGGAAAACTAAATGGTTGGACTTTTCATAGTTTATAAGATTCTGTAAGATTGCAAACTCCAAAGAGGTGGATCCAAATACAGGCTGTGAATTCTGGTAATTTCCAAAGAGGCAATTTGATGAGTGCCTATGATAAAACGTCTTAATCAGCTACAGAGATAGCTAGAAACTCTGCCAAATGAACTGATGAATTCCCTTCCCATCTAAGCAGATAAATAGCACAAAACCATAGCCACTGCAATGCTTTGAGAAAACTGGAAAGAGCACAGTTTTATCTGATTTGGAACCCCATTCTCTGGTTTGAGTTCTTTGGGAGAGTAAGGACAGGATCTGGTCAAATTAGGTATGCTAAATGGACCAGCAAGATGATTCCTTGCAGCAAGCAAGGCAGGGTCAGCCTGTCTGACTCACTCTGAGCTCTGAGTCATGAACCACGCATGATCTTGACTGGTCCCAGGCTGCACTGAAAGACTGGTCTTTGCAGCAGCCTTTCAGACAGTAAAACACCTCCTCCTCTCTTCCCTCCTCCGCTTCTCCTTCCCCTGCCATGACTAAGCCATGACACAGAGGTTACAGAGAGAAGAGAGAAAGGAATTAAACCAAAGTGCTTCATAATGGGAAGTCAAAGAGAAAACTAAACTACAGTCATAGGAAAGAGAATTAAGTTATGTGGGAGCGGGGCTCATGTAACCTTCAGCTGTTTTCTATCATCTGGCTATGACAGCAATAAATAATTTGACCTTCAGCTGAAGGGAAGCTGTCAATCAGACAGTCCATCAGATAGCAAGAGTCCATCAGATAGCAGATTATTTCAGGACTGCATAATATACTTTGACTTTAGAGGCAGCTTTCAGGGATTGCAGTTTCCCACATATAAGTTTTCACTGGCAGAGATTGATTTTCAGTTCACTTTTGGGTATCAAGATTAGTAATGATCTGGAATCACAGATGTTGCAGTACTTTCAGAAGGGAATAATGAATCAGTATTGATGAGCATCACTAAGTAATGCTAACACATAACAGGAGAAAGTATTAATAAAGTAGAATGTCTAACAGCTTCATGCATTATCACTTTATTGCAAGATTTCTACAATCACAGAGTGAGACCCCATTATCTTAGTTAATAAAACACAAAGAGGTACCCCTACCTCCAAATCACTACCAAACAAATTATTAAAGACATTTGTATAAAGACAGATGGGGAGTAAAACAAATCTATATTTGCCAGAATAATAGATGGTGTGTTATGAATGCACCTGCAGTCTAATTGCTGCCAAGGCTTTTAAAAGGAGTTGAAGGGTAATGGATGGAAGAACATTCTGTGAAATTTTTGGGGAGTTTTCCCCAGATGCAAGGGAGGACATGGTATAAAGCATGAAAATAATTTGATAACTAAACAATGGGGGAGGAGAGGAAAATAAGTGTTGAGGCATGAAAATCAATATTCTCAGTATTTATACATGAGAAAAATGACAGATTCACAGAGCAGTTCTATGAGGAAAACATTCTAATTGTAATAGGGAAGTAGAGATAGGAACAGTAAAACAAGGGTGACTGTGAGTAGGTAAAAGAACCTGTCTGAAAAAGGGAATGTAGGAGACAGAATCAATGTGAAACACAGGGGAGACACAGAAAACATAGGAGACTGACACTCTAAAGAGACAATGGATAGAGGCTTGGAGACACAAAAGCTCACAGGTTTTAGACACAGATAACTGGCTTAGTTATGCCTTCTTGCATACTGATTTATTAGAATCACACAGAATCACAGAATAAACTGAGTTGGAAGGGACCCTCAAGGATCATCAAGTCCAGCTCCTGGCCCTGTACAGCACCATCCCCACAAGTCACACCATGCACCCAAGAGTGAAGCAGAGTAGGGAGAATACAGAAAGATGGTGGGGACAATGCCAAGGAGCCTCCAAAAACATCACAAAGGAATTATTAATAACACAAAAAGGGCCAGGAAGAGAGCTAAAAGAGGTCAGAGAAGATTGTAAAGGATTATTAAAACCAGCAGAAAGAATAAATCAAATAAAGGTTTGGTTCGACTTTCTGCTCTTGGTGTGGGCCATGTCAGGCAGGTGTTAATGCCATTGTGATGGCAAACACTGAAGGTCAAATTAGAAAGTGAGAGTATGGAAATAAACGTTAATGCTACAGGTGGATCTTTAGCACGAGAGCTGTAATCAAGGAAAAAGGGGAATACTGAGGGAAAAGGAGGAGAAAACAAAGAGAGGAAGGCAGACAGGGAAAGGAGGCTGGGCAGCACACAAAGACACACGTGCTGAAGGGCAGTCTGATTGAATAGATGAATAAAACTGCCAAAAGTCAAGTAGAGCAGTGAGGAAGGACAGGAATGGGAGTTAAGACACACCTACCTGGCTGAGATTATTACAAAAGACTCCCTGTACCAGAAACCACAGAGAAAGGCACCTCGAGAGACAAGGGTCTGCATTTCTGTGGCCAGGAGCTGAAGAGATTGTTCCCAGTAATAAGGAATATTTTATTTCTTGGGAACAGCACTGATGTCACACCAATCCTGTTCCCAGGGTTGCAAAAGAAAGGCAGTTATAAGCATGTCACAGTGTCCCCAGAAAAGTGGGTTTAAGTGGCATAGTGAAAGTATTGTGATGGAGTAGGGGGAGAAAGAAAGACTCAGGACTGAATAAATATCACCAGGGCTTAGGAGCAGAAAAGGAACGTCAGGCTAGATTTGTGATGGGGACAAATACATGTGGAGTAAGCACAAGAACATAGTGTAGCAAAAGTAGCTCCAAAGAATAGTCTATTTTTTCCAATACCATGTCCTACAGTGACTCAAACTGAAAGTTCATGAACCCAGCCCTGTATCTGGCACTCAGTACTTGCCAATAGCTGATGCTGAAGGAGGGCTATAAAATCATGGCCAAGTGTACAGAGATACTCTCATTCTTAGCCACCAGGATCTGCATCTCATAGACATCCTAAACCAAAGATGGTGACTTGATAAATAAGGAGGTCTAAAGAAGTGATAAGCATTGCGGGATGCTGATAACCATAACCAGAAAGATGAGCTCAAGCTAAAGGAAGAACTCCATGCAATGGCTTGGAAAGTAGGTGTAAGGAAAACAAAGACTAAATGGCAGGTGACCAAGGGGCTAAAGAAGGGAAATAAATCAAGCAAGCTAGCAAAATAAGCGGAAAAGAGTTCAACTGGCTAGATTAGCTCTCTTTTTGAAGAGAGTGCACTCTGCATTGGCCTCCACATGCAGAGGAGAAGAAAGCCACTGCCTGTGCTCCATTCAAGACTGCAAAAGACTCCTAGTACTGAGCTTACCCCATCAAAACAGCAGTATTTCTTAGCTGTTCTTTACCTAGCAGTTTTGCCTCCTGACTCTCAGTGATCCCTGCACAGCACAGCATTATCTAACAGCTCCGTGACTGCCTTTCTGCAATCACCCTCTGCCAGCCTGGTGCTATGCTCTGGGGCATGGAGAGATGCAGGGCCCTTTGCCTCAGGGATGTATGAGGAGGTGACATCTGGATTTGGGTATGAATTAGAAATGGGAGATTGTTCAGGTCTGAAACTGCAGTCATGATTTGGTTTCACAAGAATTCTGAAAATTTATCTTGTGTAGCTCTGCTACCCACAATAGCATCAATCCTACCTTCCCCAAAACCAGTGGTTTCAAGAGATTTCTTCTCCTTCTGAGCAGGAAAACAACCTTCTCTGGTTTGGGATCTCACTGGAGTTAGAAATATGCTGGATACCGACCCAAATCTCCCTGTAATTTAAGGAGATTCCTGCCCAAATTCCCATTCTGTCTCACTACTAATTCCTGAAGTAGAAAATAATTTTCATCTGAGTATTTGAGAAATTGAGTCTCCAGGGAACAGTTAATTATAAAGCAGTATTCCTGATATTCATTCCTTGTATCATGCGCATCCAAAAATTCTCAGGGTTCTGCTTTACCACTTAATATCTCAATTACCATGAATTAAAGAAAGGCATCAAGAGCTAAGAATGTAGCTGGATAGGTCTTCACAACATGGTCTAAAAAGCGTGTGGTGCTAAACAGGTGTAAAAACAAACCCAAAAATTTTTCAGAGGTTATGGCCGCAATGCAAGGCATGTATTTTCCAAATATGCCTTGCCAAAAGACATTCTTGAGAGACTGTTGCCAGAAAGAGCTTGTTAAAGTGACATCAGAGGAAAAAAACTAATTTATGACATGTATTACATATTTTTCAGGAGCCTCAGCTGTCAAAGGATAACACTGCATAAGAATTTGTTCTTTTCCTATGTGCTGAACTCCATGTTTACAATTGCCCACCTCATTGCTGTCGTCCCTAACCCAGGCCTTGTAAAAAGGGATCCTGTAAGTACTGCATGACTCCTCTCCATCCTAACACCCAAGTAAAATCACTATGGCCATGCCAAAACCTAGAATTCCCATTCCTCAGCTAATGATAGCCATCTGGAAAAACACACACAGAGGGTGCAGATTCTGAGAATTTCACTCAAACTTGCTCAGATCTTTCACCAAGCAATAAAAATCTTTGAGTCTTGTACAAGCCCCAGACTTGCTCCAGCCAACTCATCCATACAAGTATGTACCAGACCTCCACTGCTCCCAGCAATAACTACCTCAGGATTTCCAACAAAGCCCCTGAGGTGATAGGTGCCTTTGGTGACTGCTTGTCCTTCTTCACAAACCACACACTGGAGAGGGACAGGATGGAAAGAGAGATGGCTTATTTCAATACAACACAAAAAAAGGTCTATTTGCTGTATCTTTTAACTTCGGAGGCAGTAAATCAAAACATTAGTTGCCTTCTCTTAGGTAACTAATGAGTTAGTTACTGCTCTTAGGTAGTGAAACAAGTTGTGCCAGTCCCTCAGCTGATACATATATATGGCAGACCTCAGTCATCCAGCTCTGATCTTGCTCCCTAACCCAGCCATTACACTGTGCTCAGTCCTTACAGCAGCCCCAGCCAATGTGATATTAATGCAAACGTGGTAAGTTTCATTTTAACGCTCATCAGCTTGTAGTCTAATAAGATCATTCAATTATAATTCAGCCATTTATGGCCTGCCACTAATTTCATTAAAGGAATTAAATATTAGCACCTGATATTATTTGATCACATGTGTGTCTCTCAAATGTGTGCTGATTAAGTAAGTTAATTAAAGCAGAACATATATAGCCTAAAGAAAACATCACCAGTCTCAGAAACCATCTGGAGATTAAAAAATAGAGTAGAAGAATAATTTAAAAATCACATATTTTGTTTGTCCTCATTTCATAGCATCATATGTAGATAGTCTGTGCAAGAGGTACAATGAAAATACACTTGATATTTGAAGATAAAAAGATGGCAGATTATATCAGGCACCTAAATTGAAGCAAAATCATTACCTCAGGGTTAAGAATGATATTTTCTGACAGCACAAATAAATTATCTGAAACGGTTTAAACTAAGAGTTGAGGGAATGGGAAGGAGTCTTGTGTTTTAAGATTTCATTTTAAAACTATTGTCTAACAAAATTATTTGTCTAACAAAAGATACTATCTAGTATATTTTGGCCTGATCTTTACTGGAAGTGAAGTCTTGACACCAGTGAAGTCAATGACAAAGCTCTCAGAGGCTCCCACAGAGCCACGTAGCCACAGAACGGGTTCCAGGGCACTGAGGATCACACAATGTTATCCCCAGCCTCCATTACTATGGCACAAACAGTATAAAAGTGACACCAGTGGCTGTCTTTGGAGACCATGGAGTCCCAGAGTGGTGCAGAGGTTCATGTACCACACTCAGCTCTCAGGACTCTGCTCAGAATATGAACAGGAGCCTAAATGCTCAGTATAGTTATGGAAATGACCCAAACAGTGTCCTGTTAACAAAATTGGCTGCAGTTATTGGCTAAGCAGATGCTTTGATGAGCAAAGCCGTTGCTTTGCAATTTCTTCTTCCAAACCAAATTTGCATGTCTTTGACCCAGCAGTGAAAGGCTGTCTACAGCCAAGGTACAAAACTTGGGGCCAGAAGATCTGGGGCCTCTCATTTTTGTCCCACCATTGATTATGGGAGGACGGTATACTCAGTGCTTGATCTTGCCTCACATTCTAGATTTCCCTCCCAAAAAACCAAAAAAAAGAATAAAAAGAATGTGAGGTGACCTGCTAATATGTTCAAAGTCTCCCAGACTTACTAGAAAATATATTCTGTTACCTTAGTAACTTAATAAATTTTTAAGTTTGTGATTGAGAAAAGAAGACTAACAGACAGGACCACATTTTTAACATATGATGAAATTACAGAAAATCTCTATATAGAGTATATGAAGACTTAGAGGATTTATGTTTAAAATGCTAAAAAAAATTACAAAAAATTCCCATAATATTTTTATGCCTAATTATCAGAGCAAATGATACCTATTATCAGAGCAAATGAAAGCTTTACATCTTGGGTGTTTTCTACTCCTACTGCACCCTCTGCTTTAATAAGTTCATTTGAAGATCATGGCTTCTGACTTCCTCTAGTTTGCTGCACTTATCCACTTTCTACATGCACATCTTTGGAGCTTCACAGGCCCATGTAGGTATGGCTCTCACCTTTTGCATATACAGAAATACTGAAATGCGTAGACTGAATTTCGAGCAGTCGTGGATACCACTCACATAACAGCCATAAACTGAGATGAAGTTGCTGGTATTTATTCTGCAAAATAATAAATGTGTTTCCAACCCCAATAGTTCCTGCTTTTTTTTTTTTTTTCCTACCTAAAATTTCACAATAGTTTTTAAATGTGAAATGCCATGGGAAAATACTTTCAGTGATTCATAATTTCTGAGGATATCAACAAATCCATATAATTTTGAAAGAAGAAAGAACAATCTCTTAAATAAAAAGAAGAAGAGTCAGGAGGAGCAAGAGAGGAAATTCCTTCCTAACTCCAAGACAGCCCCATTCTCCCTGTGACCCAGGGAGAAATGACATGAGACAATCCAAAGCATCATTTACTTGAGGACAGTCTGTACCACATCCTTACTCACATTGCTGCTAAGAGTTAAATCCTTTGATGATCATTCTGCTCATGTAAAATGGTAAGTCAAGCCACTTTTACAATAATCTTAACTTGTTTATTTACTTCATGTTTTCTGGTTTTACAATTTTCTCTCTCTCTGTTTCTCTTTCTGTCAGATTTATCTGGATCTGAAACCATGGAAAAGAAGGATCTGAGTCCAGGTAGCCATACAAGAAATGAAGAAGCAATGGACAAGGTTCAAAGACATTTAAACAAAAATAAACAGGACACGTGTATGAACACTTATTTACATATACTGAAAATTTTCACTGCTTTATCTGAACTAGGAACTGCATTAATTATGCTGTTACTGGAACTACAGTCATAGGAAGAGATATCATTTATCACCTTCCCAAATGAGACTGACCCACAGTAGAAGGGTGATCCATGGACAGCACATTATGTTCTCCATTAAAATCTCCAGAAATATAAATAAAACTCTTGCTGCCAAATCTCTCAATATAGTCTTATGCATTAAATCTGTATTTTTCATTTTCTGTATTCCACAGGAGTCATTTTAATACTCATACTGATGGGAGTAAAAGGAATCGACAGCTAATGCCTGAAGGGGCAGCTTTGCCAATGAGAAACTGAGCAATGCTCCATGGGCATCATATAAATATGCTTTTAGGTGGGGCTAAGTTTGGTCACAAATTATGTCTCAGTAATTAGAACCTCTTCCACAAAGGCAGAGATCTTACCTTTTTTTTTTTTTAGAGTTCCTACTGTATTTTTTTTTCATGTTCTAGTAGAAATATCTGTCCTCTTCTTTCTGCAGGTTCTTCTGTAGCCTCTTCACCTGCCATTGTATGGTGTAAAAGTTTATACTTTGATTGCAGTTTTATAGAGGCTATAGCAAAGGCCAGCATTCCACTAGTAGTTCCTAGGAGCCCTGTGTGGGGTCTCATGCTTGGCCACATTATGTCAGAGAGTAAGGACACAGCATCCATTCAGGCACATCCCAATCCCACTGTCAAGTCCCATCTCATTGCCACACAGTTTCTTTAGGCCTTAATGTATAAACAATCTGTTCACCCTCTTACATGGGTTCAGTAGCAGACCTGGTATGGACGAAACCAAAGCAATCCCTCTTTAATTACATGCAGCATGATTTCATTTCCTCCTGGCAGCATCTGTAACTAATTCAGCCCTTGAACATGAGGGATGAGAGGATGGAGGCTGTTTTTCCCTCCTTGTGTAGATATATTTCTATTTTAAAGATCTTGAGCTAGTTTCCACCCTAGCTGATGGTGCAACATGCACTCTGTGTCTCTGGCAGGAGCACATCGTCCCTTTCCCTTTGCAAGCATTTCCCTAAGTTTGCTGACACTGTGAGCATGAGGTGGGATGACAAGGGACACTTGGTTATCTGTACTGCCCAAAACCCATCTCCTGGAACAAGCAAGCCTTCTAAGCACTAAGATCTTCTGAGCATCTTACTGCTTTCAGCATTATTAGTTAGACCAAGAGAGCACGAAGGTGGTGCCAACTAATATTAAAGTTTTAAAGCAAGGCTTTAAATAGTAAAAATTCTAGTTTGTTGTGGACACAAGAACACTATAAATAATCTCTCCATTAACAAATTAAAGTGAAAACTACTACTGCCCAATCATGTTAGGTCTTCCTCCCTACCGCAATTACAGCATAATAGTAGAAATAAAACACTGAGCTGTGTGGACAGATGACAAGTGTAAAAGAACAGTTACTGTGATTTATGGGGTTCCAATATTGGTATTCCCCTGTTCTCAAAGGAATAGAGAGGCAATGTAAGACACGAAAGCAAAGGAGATTTTGCAGCATTTCGGGAATAGTGTCAATTTGTGTATTTTTTACCATACAAATGTTATTTTCTTACCTCTTCTTGCTTTCATTTCCTGCTGATCTAGCCTGGCAGAGCATGGGAGGTTTAAAACACCTTTTTATCAAATGTGGGTCTCATATCAGTGAGAACAAATGGCAAAACTGCTTCTCCATGTGACTTTTTTTCCTTAGTTGTTCCAGGAGATCTCCCTGGAAACAGCAACAGTGGAGATCCACAAGGAAAGGGGGACTTCCATCTTCTGAGTTGTTTCATGTATTATATTTGGGGTAGGGCTTCAGGAGGTGCAATTCTTGTTAAATAATTTGATTCTTTTTTTCATGTGATTATTTCCACAAATTTCTGTCACTTTCAAAGCATCTCTGAAGTCTTTTATCTTAGTACATCTCTTCCTCCTCCATCCTGCTTCCATTACATTATTTATCCTCAGCAGCCAGTTTAGAGACCAAGAGGTGACACAGAACCTGGTCAATTGTGAAATCAATAGAATGAGAGTAAGGACAGGAAGATTTGGCACTAATGTTGAAAGTTAGAGAGAAGTTGTCCCCACTAAGAAGAATTTTTGAATTGAACAAAGCACCACATCACATTGCTGAGGTTCACAGTTGTGGTGGCTGAGCCCATGAGGTGCAAGCAAGCACAGTTCCAATGTTCATGTGTCTGTGGAGGGGTGATCACAGAGGGATAGGGAAAGGAAATTCCTACTCTATCTATCTGTGCCCTCATCCACAAAGAAAGGCAGGGATGATAGCTTTCATGTAGCTCAACCCAAAGATTTTCGTGTTGAAATAACTAAGACTCTATCGGATCCTGTGTATGGCCTCTTATTTAGGAGCCAGAGTGCCATTTCCTCCAGAAATGTGTTTCCAGAAAGAACCTTATAATGCAAAATGCATTGTTGCCCAGAAGCTGAAGGCATCAAATCCCAGAGCTCGTTCCCAGATTTTCTGTCCGCATCTTTTCTGCTCAGGTGAGGTAGACCTGCACTCAAATGCCCTGTACAAGTCCAAACAGATGCAAATATCTGTGAAAAGTCAGATTTAACCTGTCATTCTGCCTTGTCATTATGCATCTGCAGCATCTCTGGACCCTGAAGCTCTGCAACTGTGGCAGTGAGAAGTGAGCAGTCCCAGCACAGTTGTTCCCAAAATCAGTAGAATCTCAGCATCCCAGTTCTTGCTGTCATTCTTTCGTTTAGCCACAGTGGTCATTCACAGCCATGAGGCTGTTGAAGCAAAGCACACACTGCAAAGCACACACTTTTGCTTTATGCAAGATGAGCGAATCAATTCCAGATTTGCTGAAATTCATGACATGTCTCCAGAACTGCTGCTCAAGAAAGATATGCTTACTTTACCCTCAGATCTGAGCTGTAGCAATCTCTAAAAGGCTATTCATCTTCCACAGTATGGAATTGTTTTTGACTTAGATGAATTTCTGAGGCTTTTTTCATTTTTCCTTTTGGTCTTCCCAAGAGATGAGAGAGATGACAAAGTGAAGATGACGTAAAAATTTGGGATAGTACCTGGGCAACCATAATTTTCTGTCAATTGTGCTGTCTCCAATGCATCTGAGGGACTGAAAGTTAAATAGATAATAATATGTCATTAGTCCCTAGGCATAGAAAATGTCAAGTAGCCACTCGTTAAATGTCAGATCAACAAGTGCAGATGCTAACAGTTGTCTTTTGATGGATTCTGTGTTACACTGTATGGACATGTCACATCCTGATGAACTTCTCTTCTACACAAGGTCTCCCACATTCATAGAACATTTGATATTTCTCTGTGAATATAAAGCAATTATATATAGAAACACTCAAGATGTCTCTCCAAGTTTTCCTTGCAGTATGCCTTTAAAAGGGTCTAACTGAAATGTGAGACATTTGAGTGTGAATTGCCCAAAAATATATTTAAAAATCCTTCAAAACATTGGATTGTTCAAAAAATAATTCCCCTCAGAAGAACAGTACTATAATGTTTCCAAAACACAATACTCTCCCTGATACCATTCTGCCACAGCTATTTTCCTTGCTGGGATTTGTCTGATTAAATGGCAGTGCTTCCTGTAGAGGCAACTGTGTCTCAATCTGAGACAATTTACCTCACCCTAAAGCAGGTGGCTAAAACAGGTCAGGTGAATTAAATGCAGAGTGCCTTCTCCAGGGACTACATCATCCTGCACATCTGTAGCATGAAGTCAGACACGCCCTTCAATGACTGCTGCGCAGACCAGCAGTATTGCCCATTTTCTGCCATGACCCTGCTACCCTTGGTTACCTTGTGTTTCTTGAAGGTATCTAAGACCAAACAGAAGTAGCCTGACTCAGAAGAGAAAAAAAAAAAAAAAAAGAAAAGAAAGAACATCAAAGTGCCTTTAGATGACAGCCAAATGTATGGAATAAGGGTATGGAAGAACAGTAATGACTTTCAGTAAGAGTTAAACATCAAGAGACTTGGGTTAGTTATGCACATGACCTTTAAATTTAGTTGGCAGAATGAGCTATTGGCCAATAATAGCTCAGTTGTTTGGATAATTGAACTCCTTTGCTCACCATCTCACCTCTGAGTGGCTTATGCTTGCATACACCCAATCGACTGACTTTGCAATTTTCTGGCATCTCCTTGGCCCAACATCCTTTGAAGGGGTTGGCAGCTCTAGCTAGCAGCAAGTCATCCCAGGAAAGACACTGGAGCAGCATCTGAGTTACATCTAGAGAATTAAAACACTCAGAAACTTTTAAGGTCAGACTTGTCTTACATTTGGAGACCTGTTTTGCAGACACTTACAGCTGACCTAGTCACTCCATGCTAAAAATAGACAAAGTTGCACGCAGGTACTATCCATCTGGCTTATTTTAGATATATCCTGTTGGATGAGGTATTTTTTACTATAATCTCCATCATCTCTATCATTATCTTTTGATTACATGAGAGACAGATTGGGTGTCTATATTTAGTATCACAAATCCCAGTTGTATCATTAGAAAACTCCTGGAGCATTTAACTGAGTCGTGAGTGGATATATCCATGTCATCAAAGCGCACCTAGTCCCCAGGAAATGCTTTTGAGGGTCTAGATCTTACACCTCAAACATAAGGTAGGTGCACTTGACTGTTAGATATACTCCATGCAAAATTAAACTACCCTGGCTCAGGGCTCAATGCCCAGAACTCAGCTATGCCTGGATGCAGATTTGAGTAACTCTGCCTTGTCCTATTCTCCTGTGCCTGTGGCTCTTGCTTGAGTGTTATGGTAGAGGAGAGGTGCCTGGAATAGCAGGAGCTCTTAACCCTTTTTTCAGGGATTGCCTCCCTCCACTGGGAGAAAGTGGCAGCAGATCCTGTCCAAATGAACAGCAGGTTGCACTGTCTTCTGCGAGTTTTTTTTTTGGGTTTTTTTTGTTTGTTTGTTTGTTTTTTGTTTTTTTTTTTTTATGCATCCCTGCCCTTGTTTTCTCTCCCTCTTTGCTGGCCTATCCGCTCTCCTCCATCAGTCAGGCTCATATCTACAATGGCTCCCTGAAAAACTGCCTCTCTCTGGCAACACCACTCAGAAACCAAGCCGATAAAACCCCTTGGGAATGATGAGGCTCTTTTGCTTTGCCTCACACCCCGCGTCACTCTTGCCATCCTGCAGGTGAGGAGCCAGTGGCCACTGCACACTGAGACAGGGCCAGCTGTGCTGTGAGAACCCCTCTGGCCCTGCAGAGCTCAAAGCTGCAGCCCAGGGAGAACTATTGCTACAGCAGCCAGGACTCAGGTATGTGCAGATGTAGCCTTATTAATTCCTGTCCAGAATGTGCAAATCTGGGCTGGTTGCTTTGCTGTAGCAGAGACCTGGACACACATGCTGTTAAGAATATCCCCTGTTGTTTAATTTCTTATTTTGCTGTCTTGTAACACAAAACCTGGGAGCCCTCTGAGAACTGTGTACATTTCATTCTGTAAATGATTAAGAAGTATATTAAAACGTTAATCTTCTTCCAAACCCCTGTATGCCAGGTTTCTGACTGGAACATAGTTTAATGGATGACTCATTGCAGATACATTGTATAATGGTGTGATGTTCTGATAGCCAGTGATTTACAGCTACAACACTTAGCTCAGTCTTGCTTTGGAAAAACTTTTATTGCTTATTTGTGTAACATATGGATACTTGGAATTTAAGAATATTTTCATAGACTAGTGTTCTAATAGTCAGAAAAAAACACAATTTTTTAAGGCAGAGCAGTAATCAAACTTGAAGCTACTCCTTTAAAATGCTATGTTTAGAATGTTTGAGAATATTTTGTACTGCCTTCAAACTGAATTTGAATAAATCATATCTGGCCTGCATGGCAAGCTGTAATCTCTTCAAGGAGGGTCCTTTGCTGCCATGCACTGGGGAGGTTTCCCAGAGCTGAAGAGGAACTAAGATAGTAAGGTCAAATATGTGTATTTCCCTTTAAACAAAGTGTACAGCTGTAGTGATGGCTCATATAGCTGGCTTGGTTTAAAATTGGTAACCTTGGCTGGCCTGTTCTCAGTAATTTATTTGAAATGTCGGTGGGGAGCATTTCAATGGATGGTGAGCTTTGGAGAAGAGACATTTCGTTATGCAAGCTGAGAGGCCTTCCCATACTTGCTTTCCATAGGGCAGGTTCTCTGCAGTTGACAAGGACTGATGTAAAACACAGACCTCCCAGCCTGCCAGCCTGAGCTCCTTTACCCAGGAGAGCACTGCAGGAATGGGCACACACAGAAATCTGCAAGACTTTCCTGTGCCAAAACAGAGTCAAGCCATTTGTTCTGACTGAATTACTAGGACAAACTTCCTCAAACAATTAGCAGGTTTATTTCATATTAAATTTTGTTATTATCATTGAAACTGGAATTGTGGGGTTTATGCAGTCCAAGAGTTTTTACTTGACTTGCCCCTAAGAGGGTAAGTGGTATAGTTAATGGTGCAGTTTTCTGTCCATAAGCTATTAATCAATAACCAAGGAGAGCCTTAATAGAGAAATTACAAGTACCTGTGATGCGAGGCTGCTGGATTAGCTGAGGAGAGCACTATGCCAATTACATTATTGTGCAATTGCAGGGTCCTGCATAGGCAGATGGACCTTTGGGACTCCTTTGGCAGGACTGGAACATTAAAAGTGTTTATAACATGCCAGTATGCCCTGCAAAACATCATAGACACCGTTTCTATCTCTTTCTTGTAAAAGGAGAGTACTTGTTTTATTTCTCCTCTGGGAAATATTCCAGAATCCTTTTGAAGTTCTTTTGTTGCATACTGCAGCTGTGGTGTTTACAAGATTTCCATAACTCTCTGCAAGATTTGTAAGTGAGAGGAATATGACTAACTGTATTCCTATTGACCCCTTTTGCCCCTGAGTAATTAGGCCACAATCATTGCAGTCATTGGAGGTTGCTTTTATGAGGAAGGAAAATCAGCAACAATTGACTCCTTTTTTTCTTGGATGCTGTCCTGCAGATCTGTAGAGAACCTTTCTCAGTTTCTGTGCCCATCAATGCAGTGCAAACATGTGGCCAGAGGCAGCCTCCTTGCTCGCAGATTGAGTTTCTTTCCACACTGCATTCTGCCAAAATAGGTTCATTCTTGGCCATCCTTCCAGAATCACAAAAGTAGCTGCTTTTTTAAGGCTGACTTTGAGGTAATTTTTTCCTGATAATTTTTTCACACTTACCCTTGCTATGGCCATCAACAGAACAGTGCAGGACAGTGCTGTCTGTTTCCAGGCTGTCGAAAAGTGGAGTATTTGTTATTCCATTGTTCAGGACACCAACCTGAGCAACAGTTATGGGGGTGCACTAGAAAGGACCTGCTATTTCCTCTCAGCCTGTGCTGCTCATCAATTAAAACCCACTAGCTTCAGTCACCTGCACACCAGGTTGCAGACTGAAAAGCTCATGACTTTTAACTCCCCTTCAGAGTGTGAAGGTGCTGCAATAATCCTTTCCTGGATTTCACTGTGCTGCATATTTGTACAAGACACAGCAAGGACAGAGACTCTGCCTCAAAGAACTTACAACATAACTTTTGTCTTCAGCAGAAAATAAACTTCCTGCACATGTTTTTATGTCAAAGTTACCAGTCATAAAATCTTGAAACAGTCATAGATCATGGAATGGTTTGGTTGGAAGGGACCTTAAAGATCATCTCATTCTAACACTCAATGTGGTCTTGAACACTTTCAGATATATGGAGTCTACAACCCCCCTGGACAACCTGCTTGAGTGCCTCACCACCCTTATAGCAAAAATATCAGTCTTCATAAATTATAGATATCAGTCTTTACAGATTATATTAAAGATTTATAAATTATAGTAAAGAAAACAATCAGTTATTAAGCATTGCACAGGTGGAAAATCTGCTTCTGCATCATCTTGCAGTTTTGTTTTGCTTGCTTCTGTAAAAATAAACACTATATAAAATCTACTATTTTTTCTATTTTCTCAATTAAGATTAATATACACCAAGGTGTTGGTTGTATTTGTCGTGTTTTATTTTTACCAATCCAATTCTTATCAGTAAAAAGATTCTCTTTTACTAAAAAATCTCTTTTACTTGTTCTAACCAAAGAACAACAGTTTGTTTATTGTAGGAAAATATTTCCATTGCATCACTTAGCCGTAGCTGAAACACACTGCATTTGTTACCTCATCCAAAGCAGACTGATTTTTTTCCCCTTTGAATAATACGAATTTAACATCTTATCTTAATGCACTGTTGTGTTTAAACTTATAATAACTTTTTCACATAAATTCTCAAATTAATGTGATGTGTATGAAAGTACTAGTCATAATAATCCTTTACTCTTTGCCAAGGGTTTTCTTACTTCTCTAACTTAATACATCAGAAGTCATGTGTTGTCTGCATGTCCATTGCCCTAAAGGATAAGTAAAATATTTCATTTTTGAAGCCACAAGTCATAGTTCAGATGGAGAGTACACGAAAGAAAGAAATGTTGGGAAATTAAGCAAATGGAGCTTAGCTCTATATGTCAGCTGTCTTAGCTCTATAGCTGTTTTTTCTATGTGTGCATTTTTTTGAGCTACAGATAGAAGTTCCAGCAAAGACTGACTTGGTTCTAGTGGAAGGTATGTTCAGACAGTCTCTGCTCAGAGAGCTGCTGAGAAGTGCATACAAAGAGGCAAAGAGGAGCAAGGATCCTCCACAGCCAACTTCCTTTCAGTTGGGCAGTATGAAAGAGGGAAAGAATTAAGTCAAAATGACATACTTGAGAAGTACCATGGATTTTATTGCAGAACTCACCATCTGTGCTCAGTTCCTCCTCTAATTGTTCCTAGAGCCCAGCTCACTGGATGGAATGCTGGAACAATTTGGCCCTGGCAAGAGCAGGACCAGCCCATGTGCAACCTGCAGGCACCCTGAGTCATTCCCACTAGAGCCATGAGGAAAACAATGCCTTGAGCTCTCGGTGGCCCCTCTGACCTGCAGCTCCTTCTTGGAGATCTCCACAAGGGGACACAGTGCTGGCACAGTGCAAACCTCAGACACAGAAAACTGCTGTGATGGCTCAGTAAGTTTGCTTATGTTTTAGAGGCCAGGGTAGCTGGCTGATGCCAGGGAGAGCACCTGAATCTCTGTGTAGACTGAGGGAAGTGTCTGTCAGGCAAGGCAGCCCTGGTATGGATGGGTGATCAATAAGGGGAGAAAGGAGAAAGGAAAGCCACCAGCTAGGAGGCTGCATTGAGTGTGGGCTAGGAAACAAGACAATAAACATATTGACCCAGACCTGTGAAAAACAGTCCGGGAATGATATAAGAACCTTACTGAACACTTTTGCCCACAGAAAAAAGGAGCAAATACATCTTCACTTATCATTTGTTTTGGTGGTAGTTGTAGTGGTAGTGCTGGTTGACTGCGTTGGGTTGGGTTCAATATACAACCCTTTTTGGACACACTTTTAAGAACTGTTCAGCCACAGTGTGGAAAAAAGATGTAACAGTCTGTTCTGTCCTGCATGGTGAGAAGAAAACATGAATTGCTAGAAAATAAAAACAGTTCATCACACTAATCTTGTCAGAATCCTATATCCTAAGCTATCAATAAACCTATATTTTCATGAACATCAACCTGAACTTCAGATATTGAAACAGAATTAAATACACATGTTTGGGTAATTGGGAATTGGCAACAGAAGGTTGGCTGGATGACTGAGATTTTCTGATCCAGAGGGGCAGTCCAGACAAATGCAAAACATGCAGTCTCCTACCTGCTGAACTGCAAAAGTGTCTCTTGAAAGAGATGAGTGAATCCTAATGACATCTTGTACAGCCCAGATAGTCAGCTTGGAAAACACCCGCAGAAATTAAGGGAAATAGTTACTCTCCTGTGGCCACAGATGGTGACTGTTACTTTGCAATCACTGCTATGACCTCAAATTTCCAGGTAGCACGTGGTGCTCCCCAGAAGCAGTGGGTCTCTGTCAGCACAGCAATGCCTGCCACTCCTCCAGGCCCTCCTGGGCTGTGGTGACAAGGAAGTCCAGGTGGAGGACTCACTGCTGTCCCTAAGAAAGCAAATGGACATGAGACCCATTCAGAAGAGGAGCAGCATCATCCCTCACCAGCTGGCACTCCAGTAGTGGACACAACATGGTTCCCTCCACCATCTGCCCGCTGCTTCCCAGAAATGTGTAGCCACAATCCCTTGCCAAGGTCTCTGTTTGCAGCCTTGTCTGAACCATGCATGGGAACCACTTCACCAGCTCCATGTAGCTCCACACCTCAATTGGTTATTTCATCAAAATTGAGCAAAGCTGTAACCTGGCAAAGTGCTAAAGACACTGGTACCCTACAAAAAGAATCTCTGCTGCCACAAAAGCTTGCACATTCCAAAAGAATTCATTCATAACTAGGGGCTGTTTAAAGTGTAAATTACTTTGGCTTAGAAGAGAGCCCTGAAAAAACTTCTTTAGAAAAGTTTGATCTAAAGGAAGTCATCCAAACTGGAGCCCGATGTTACTGTCTTTTTCACAGCCCTCCTTTGACCTCCAGAACAAGTGGTTTGTTTCAGTTCTAAAAAAACCCCATCAGATTACTGAGTTTTTAAGGAAATATTGTAATTTTTTGTGTTTTTTGGAGTGCTGTTATCATAATGCTCTTCTACTTTGTGAGTGCTTTAATTTACTTTAATTTAATTTACAGAATCACAGAATCACTAAGTTGGAAGATCATCAAGTCCAACCCATGCCCTAACACCTCAACAAAATCATGGCACCGAGTGCCACATCCAGTCTTCTTTTAAACGCATCCAGGGATGGTGACTTCACCACCTCCCTGGGCAGACAATTCCAGTGCTTTATCACTCTTTCTGTAAAAAAGTTTTTCCTAATATCCAACCTATATTTCCCTTGACACAGCTTGAGACTGTGTCCTCTCCTTCTGTCAGCTGGTGCTCAGAGAAAGAGACCAACCCCCACCTGACTGCAGCCACTTTTCAGGGAGTTGTAGAGAGAGATAAGGTCACCCCTGAATCTCCTTTTCTCCAGGCTAATTTAATTTAATATAATTCATTTAATTTAATTTCATTACTTTAGTTCATCTCATTTATTAAATTTGAAATCCTTCTCACTGATAGGTGCTGAAAAAAAAAACCCAAAAACCAGAAAGAGCTGGGAATTTTTGTTCCCCTTTGGTTTCTTATATCCTAACAGTAACATTTGTCTTTGCCTACTTAAATGCAAAATGCTGGTCAAGTGTGTGACTTTCTCTCATTTATCTAACAGGTAAGCTGCAAAGTGCTGCAATTCTTTCATCAATACATGCTGGGCTGCAACTACTTCTGGATGCTCTGCGAAGGCATTTATCTTCACACGCTGATCGTGGTGGCAGTGTTTGCCGAAGAGCAGCGTTTGCACTGGTATTACCTCTTGGGCTGGGGTATGTATGCTACCATTTGTAGCAAGATGGTCAGTACACTCAGATTTTTGAATTCTTCTAGCATTTAAGTATCATTTATGATCTAGTTAATATCGTTACATCATAGCTTAAGACTGAGTTATTGTACCCTTAATTTGAGTGCATATAGTTACATGGGCTTAGATACTTACAAAAAACAGCACAACAAAGTATTTTTTATTTGCTGCATGTTGGGATTTGCAGAAAGAAATGCTTAAGATCTGTTAAGAAAAGCTATGGGAGAAAATATATCTCTATTCAAGTATACTTCTTTTCTGAAAGAAAAGTTGTTTATTTTTGTCACATATATGCAAAAACATGAATGTGTGACAGTACCTATAAAGTATAATTTTCCTGGAATCAAGTGGAAAGATCAGTATCTGTGTCTCACAGAGTGAAGCAATACACAGCATACAAAGAGGAAGCAGAATTTCTCTGGAAGTGAATCCAGTATCAAATACAGTTTTGCATATGTTGATTTAAAAGAAAAAAAATGATTTTACCTACTAAGTAGGTAATGGCTTTGCTGTCAGGACTGGTTTTGTCCAACAGCATGTGGTCACATGCATACTGCCCAAGGAACCATGACTAGGTCTGGTTCTTCATCTCTGAATATGCATTCTCTTCTGTTTTCTGTTTTCTTAAGGGACCCCTTGCCTTTTTAATGGGTAGCAGGAGATATTTTTCCTTTGGACTATCTGGTCCAATAAAAGACCATATGAATATAATCAGTATATTACTGAAATTAAAATTAATCTTTTACATTTAAATCACTATTTTAAATCCAGTCCACATCAGTGTTGTCAGAATATCAATATCAAGAGCTTTTTTTCCAATTTGGCAACATGAATCTCTGGCCCCATTCCAATTTCTGGTAAGGTAGCTCCCCTATCTTGAAACCACTGGTGCAGCAAAGCAGCAAATAATGGACCTTTACCCATTGTCCCACTGCACACAGGGATGTTCCTGCAATCCTGTCTGCAGCAGACACAATTTATTCTATATTTGCCATCCACTTTGGTGAAGTTGTACTTTTTCAAGATTATTTCATTTACAACAGGAAAAGAGAAAAATAGCCCTATTGTTTAAACCAATAAAAATTAGGAATTTTTAGATCAGATAAATGGATAATTAGATAACTAAGTAATTAGATCAAAGGAAAATTACCCAGTTTTAGATGTTCTAATTAGATCAAAGGAAAATTACCCAGTTCTAGATGTTCTAAAGAAATTTAAATCACTATCTTCAGACACACATTAGGCATCCGATATTTGATCCTAACTAGGCAGTAACAGCAAAGTTATCCCCTATCTAGATTTTCATTTTAAAATCTGGTCATCTACTTTCCTCTTACAATACAAGGCTTAGTGCTCTCTGGATACGTACATTACATACCAAGAAAATTAACATGATTTTCTAGTTTATATACTTTGTAGTGCCAGATAGCATTCTCCAGGCATGTAATAATTTGTCTTTGATGGTTTTTGTTTGTTGGTTTTTTCTTAATGAGAACACCAGCATGCACTCTTTTTTCTTACGAGAATGGCATTTTTTCTAAGAAGAGAGGCACTTGTAATGCTTTTGGAATTATAAGTATGTGAAACATTATCAGCTCTTAAATGAAGACAACTTTCCTGAAGAGCCCTAAATCTGCTGAGAGTTTCTGGACCTTGCCCATTGCCCATCCAAATAGCTGAGTCCTCTTGGAGCAAGCAGCTGTGCTGTCACAAAAATCTCATAGCTCAGAATATTTCAATATAAAAAGTCTCATAGGGATGTGAAACAGCAACCCAATGTGACAAGTCATTTTAAACATTTGCTTCCAGACAAAGCTTTTTCATGTCTTGCAGAATAAGGCTTCCCAAAATAGTGTCACCCTATATCCAATTGTGGAAGAGCAATATGGTCATAGACATATTTTTTTTTCTGGTCAATTTAGGCAGTGCAATTTAATGCACCTGTGACATCCAGCCTGCAATCTAAGCTAATGATCCAGCTGTAGTAGTGCTGAGAACGGCACCAGCAGCTCAGTGGGGAGTTCAGTGAAGTTACCTGATAAGACACACATCAGTATCTGAGAGTTGCCCCAAAAACAGAGGGTAGTGGCAGTGGTAATAGGGCACTGATATCTTGAGAAGGAAAAAGTTATTAAAAATGGACATAATTCTTGACAATGGTGTCTGCAGTCTTTTTTATTAAACTAGATGAATACTTACACATACACATACGCAAACGGAAAGAAAAAAAAAAAGAAAGAAAAGAAAAAAGGTGATGATTAGCACCTCCTAACTCAAGTAGACAGAAATATTATTATACTATTATTATTAGCAAAATGGTCTGATTACAACAATCTGGTCATAATCAGTTGTATGAATCATTGTAATTCCATTGATTCCAGAAGGAGTAGTAACACAGTTTAACTTTAAACATCCATCTATGGGAGTTCGCTGTTATTTGTCTCTGTCCCAATATGGGAAAGGTGGTTCTGGGCAGGCCGTGCTTCAAAGGATGAGTCTGGACTCTTGAGTTTTTGGTCTTGGATCTTGTTTATTATTTCTTATCTACAATATTTTCTGTCTGCCCAGCCGAGGTCTGTTCAGCAAGACAGCCCAGTGCACTCTCCCCTGCCCACGGGGTGGCTGTGTCTTTTATAGTGAAAATTACGTCTAACATATTTACGTTTAATTCCCTATACTTTTCACCCTTATTAACAAGTGCACCTTCACCATGAACCAATCCACAAATGCCAACATCACTACAGAAAATGGAAGACTAGAAGAAGAAAGAAGAACTTAGGACCACGCCCTGAATCCTCCATCTTGTCTCCATAACCCCCTTGTACCAAAACTCTAAAATCTATATTTTACCCTGTAACTATATCATTCAAACCCTAAGATTTCTCATTTCCTCATACGCAGATGACACATCTCTAGAAGGATCAAAGTCAAGCCACCAGACACTTTTGGCAACATTCCAAGGCCTCCGAGCCCCCCAAGGGTTGTCTCGGCAACTCTGGACATCCGGAGTGATGTGTTGAGTTCCCACATCCATCTATGTTAATCAATGGACAGAGAAACTTTTCTCCAAAAGGCAATACAGAGGAACCAGAGCAGGCTGTGCTCTGAATTACAATTCAAGAGATCAAGGCAAATGTCCAAAATGAAGCTACTCATTGTTCATTGCTATTGCTAATCTCTATGCAAGAAGATCTGGCTTACTTTATTTGGAAAAACCACTAATGACATTTGTAAAATAGTCTTATAAGAAAAATAAAAATCTGAGCAAAAATAAAAATACCTACAAAAGGTTTGAGGTGGTTGAATGGAATTTGGCATGGGCAGATGTATTTCAAGGCTGATGCAATCAGCTGACCCCTTCTCTGGGAACTGCTGCTGTGGATGTCATTTCTTATTTGTTATTGTTTTTCTGGGTCAGGAAATCACCGTTGGGCAGGACAAGGAAACACTATCAACTGTGTGCAACTGCACAGTTCATTCTGGATGCTTCAGGCAGCTTCACCCACATAAAAGTGAAAAGGGAATAATTTATTTGGACAGTGTTGAAACTTGAGTGCCTTCCAAACTGTAGTGGGAATGCTGATCTAATTGCCAGTTTGTGCTGTAAGGGACCTGGCATGACCTAAAGGGATGTGTCCTATCTGTCCCTGGGATGGCTGGGGACCTTCTCTGCAGTATTCACCGCTCACCGTGTGCAGGTGGGACTGTGGTACACGTAACCACAACCCCAGAGTCTTTGATGCTCCACTTCCCTGCTACTCTCTGCCTTTTGGCCCTTTACAAGAGCAACACTTAGCCCTAGAATAGCCCATCCAGCCTGCAGTTGGAAATCTGAGCTTCAGAGAGTCATGAGCTTCTTAGCCTGTGACTAGCTAATGAAGACTTTCCACTGCTTTCTTGAGATTTGCTTTTGAGTTTGTGGAGCCAAATATCCCAGGCTAATGCATTTAGGAGAAGAAAAACACTCTTTTTACATCATGTGCCGTGTTCTACTTGCAATGCTCCAGGCCACAGTTTTCAGCTGAAGAAGTTTTGCTATTACAGAAAGGCCCCTTAAAAATTGTATTTCAATCTTCCAACAAAACTGGCCCAGACTTGCTCCATTTCCCAATCAAAATTATTTTCTCAAGCTGTCAATCCCATGAGCTCGCCCTGAGGTCATAAGCTCCTTTCTTTTCATTCTGAGCTTTTTGTTTTTTTGCTGTGCATCGTCACCCAAAAAGGTAATTCTGCAGCCAGAGGCCTAGGAATCACTTTCTAAAAACATATAAAGAAGAAGGCAATCCAGTTTGTTCTCCCACAGGTGCACTGTCCTCCCAAGGGAAATTGCAATAAGAACTCTTTTTTTTTTTCTTTTTTTCTTTTTTTTTTTTTTTTTTTTTTTTTGGCAGTAGTGTAAATAGCTATTGCTTAAATATGCCTTGAAACATAAGAGTGTCCTATTTATGTATCTTTGGACCTTGTTTTCACTTCCCACAATATGGCTAAGGATCCTCCATCTCTTCTAAATATTTTTATGAAACCACTAAAATGTGAAAAAAACAGGAGTTATGTTCTTTTAATCCCTCCATGATTAATCATGGTATCAATAGGATATTTTCACACATTTTAATTCATAATTGTAGAATATCCAAAGCTCAGTAGAAAGGTCAGTGGTTCATAGAGAACAGGCAGCAGTAGCACCAACGGTGTGTGCCAAGCTCTCTGCACAGGACAGACAAGGCAGCAGATCGTGTCCGACTGTCTGTATGTGCAAGGCTGCACAAACTGGGCTCAGCACCGTGGTGCAGGCTCCCCAGTTCCAGGCTTCTAGCCTACTGGAAAGGGATATGACATTTAAGCAAGCTGAAGGGAAATGAAAAGAAGTGGACCAGAATGTCACTCTCAGTGTCAAGCCGGAAATAAGAACATGAGCTTCCCATTTTTTTAAGCATGACATGTTGCCAAGCCCAGTGTAAATTTTCTCCCATCAGGTCCCCATCACAGCCTCCCCTGAGGTGTCACAAATAAGTCAGAATATGTGGATTTATGGTAATCTCATCCTTTCTCCCTATTGAGATAAAGCTAAATGGAGTGGGCTTGGCTGCACAGATGCTGAGAGCCTACAGAAGATACCACAAATTCCCATCCTCCAAAAACCTCCTAGCTCCAAACACGTTCTCATTACATTGGCTCCAAAAGAGAAACTGTTCACTCTGTTTCTTATTGCTCCATAATCTGGCATGTAAGTCAATGTGCCTTTCTCTTGCTCAATCATGTAAATACATGATTGTCACAAATGTCCCTGGTTCCCTGAGGGAAGACTCCTCTGAGAACAGAATGATCCCTACATCCTTCCCACACTCCCTGCTCACACCCTTCCCTGCAAAAGCCACAGCAGTGCAGGGGAGCCTGGCAGCAGCTTTGAGACACCGCAGGAGAGCCTGGTCTGTGGGTTTTGCTCTTCCTTTTGGCCTGCCTTTTGTATCTCATCATTGAGGTGTTGCCGGGATGGGTGTCATGGGATAAATTCTCTCCTGAAAGATGTGATTTCACATCCATATGTTTTGTGAACAACAGACTTATTAGTGTGGGACACACATTAAATTCAAGCTAAACAAATACCAAGACTGATCTATAAATTTAATCATTTCAGGGTTCCCTTTAGTGCCAGCAACCATTCATGCAGTTGCAAGAGCCAGATACTTCAATGACAAGTGAGTAACACATCTGTTTTCAAAGGAATTTAGCATTGTTTAACTGTGCAGCGAATTTTATTCAAGTTAACAACAAATGTTTATGCTGTATTTCTCCTCCAGTTGCTGGATGAGTGTTGACACACACTTGCTTTATATTGTTCACGGACCTGTAATGGCAGCTTTATTGGTAAGAATATTGTTTGCTATCAACAGTATAATAAGTATTTTAGAAATGCTGCTAACCTGAACAAAATAGAAGCTTCTGTACTATAAGTATTTTGGTCAAAACCCAGAAGTAACTAGAGGTTTTTTCTACTCAGTGTTATAAAGGACAGGCTCACAACACTTTTTTCCTGTGGGACTTGAGAGGAATACACTGCATTTAAGCAACATGAATAATTTAACTGTGCCTTAGCTGGGGTGAGCTGGTTGCTCAGCATGGGTTCTTCTGATTACGAGCTGGTATCTTCCAAAGGTAGGGAGATAAAAGAGTCCAGGGAAAGAACTCAAACTGGGCTATTTGAGTAGGAGGACAAGATTCCAAGTGCAGTTTGGCAATGTGCATACATATAGCATCTGGTATGCCATTTGTGCAGTTGGGCATGGTAACCCCGACCTTCCTGACAGGTGCAGAAAGGGTTTTACTCAACCCAAGCCCCAGGCTCATCTCATTGTGTCGCCCAAGATGCACTTTCATCTTTTTATCTGCCTCTTACTTGCAAACACCTGCATGACCTACCTGCAATAATTGCCTCAGAGAACAATAGCACAGTTAGTACTTGGAAAATTTGAATAAACAACTTTCCATATCATAGCTGAAAAAACAAAAAAATCTTTCTACCCTTTCTGGAGAAGCACTCTTTAACATCACCTATATGAAATAGCCCATCCTTCCCTCCCTTATAAGTAGTCTGTTGATCCCATACAATTACATTTATTATGGGTTTATTGGTCCAACTGTATCTGCTATTGTAATGCCAATTGCCATATGAGAGAGGCCATTTAACCTTTATTTTTGTCATTGTGATCCCAGTCTGTATATCTTGGTCACAAAGAAAAAAGAAGCAACTACTATGGAAAAAGAGCGATCTTCACCTGTTTTCAAAACAAGACATTATTATTTCTGTATTGTGCTTATGCCATTTCCAGACTTACTTTTCTTATGAAGATATCAATGTCTACAGTATGTCCTGCTTGATTTGCTACAAAAAATCCCATAGTGGCAGACTGATTCAGAAGAGCTGAGTGGTTTTAACTTTGTAAAGTCTTTCTTTGACTTTTTACAGTTACTTTCAGACAATCTAAAAGTGGATGTTAAGTAGAGTGAGTGAAGTCAGAACAGGACGGAGAATAAGGTTTAGATTTAATGTTGACTGGGACCTCAGAAGTAATTTATTATTCCTCTTTTCCAGTAGAGCACAAATGTAAAACAGTTGAAAGGTCTCCCTGTGTAGTTTAGAAGTGATAAAATGTTTTACCAGACTTCTTGCTGATTCACTGTTCTGAAAAAAATCAACTGAAATTCTGAAATTTCTGGTATATATATATATATATATATATATATATATATATATATATATATATTTATTTGTGTGTGTGTGTGTGTGTGTGTGTGTGCATGTGATTTGAGCTCTGGAAATATTATAAAAGTTATGCACTTACATACTTATTTCAAAAAATTAGCAGGAAAAAGAAAGTCTATTAAAGTTCCAAAGTGTCAGTGCCTGATTTTACTGTAGCAGAGTGGAAATGAGTGACCTGGGTACACTGGAGACCGAGGAGTCTGTGATCCAGGGATGTCCACAGGGTAACCACTGAACTCATTACCAGCCTGGGTCTGCCCTCCCTCTTCCTGCAGGCTCTCAGCACATCCCACAAGGAGCTCTCTGTGTACCCAGGGTCAAGGGCAGGTTACTTGATGCTGAGATCAGATTTCCCCAAGTAACTGAGAGGAGATGCTGAACTACTTGGTATCACTGATCATCAGGATCAGGGGCAAAATTTTCTTCCCTGAGACAGCAAGAGTTACCTGTTCCCTGTGGGTAGAGTACCACGGGGTCCCTGCAGTCTGGTGGAGGCAAGAGATGCCCTAGGTTTTCCTCAAAAAGAGCCTTACACCCCTGCTCACAGACAAGCCTGAAGCATTAGTCCGTGAAGCATATTCCTTAGGGAACTTGTGTGCTCCCATAGGTCCCATGTGTCCTGGGACATACTGGAGTTTATCCCAACTGGCAAAAGAGCTTGGCAATTGTCAGGACAGAGATGTGGTTATTTCCAGGGGACAATTTGTCCACCCCATTTAAACTTCCAGTATGAAAATAATATTTAGTGTTCCCTGGAAACCCTGAATTTGCCCACATCAGTGTCAAAACATGCAGTGCATCCTAGAACTGACCCCTGCCTGCCTGAAGTATCCACGCAGGCTCCAAAGCATGTAGAACTGCTTAATAGATCTTTCCTGAAAATATTCAAAATATTTTCCAAGACCTGACTGCCAAGGCACTGCCCATTATAAGATACAATAAAGCTAGAAAGTTACACTTTACTGTCATTTATGTGTTTGGTGCTTTTATTTTGAATGTCTGTTTAATTTGAATGCTTTCACCTACAATAGCTTTGTTTTTGCAGGTCAATTTTTTCTTTTTGCTGAACATTGTCCGAGTTTTGGTGACAAAGCTGAGAGATACCCACCGTGCTGAGTCCAACATGTATATGAAAGCTGTCAGAGCTACTTTAATCCTGGTGCCCTTACTGGGAATTCAGTTTGTTATTATTCCCTGGAGACCAGAAAACCGACTTGCTGGAGAAATCTATGATTACATCATGCACATACTAATGCATTACCAGGTATGGAGCAGCTTCAGTGTAGTTGAATTGTTTGATGTTAAGCTAATTTACTCGAAGATACTGTTGCCAGGGGTTTTGCTCTGAAGCTGAAATAACTGGGTTTTCAGTTATTTTCCAGCCATTTTACAGTATTGGATTATCTGCATTTACACAAGCAGCACCACTGTGTAAAGAACAGAGATGAGATAGAGGAAACAATGTAATAAGTCACTAAAATTATCAGTTCACACTATATCTAAACTATGGAGAGAAAACTAAGTTCACAGACAGCTTTTATGTTCCAGCACAACTTCTGTTGAAGTGCTCAAATTGACTAAAACTGCTGTGACCTTAATATTAAAATAAGCAGTCTTAGCAGACTGTTGTTCAGTGGGAATGCCAACACACAAAAGAAAAACCAGAGAACACTAAACTTCATTTAGGAGTTATAATTCCATTATTAGGCAGTTTAAACTATCAGATTGACATTTTGATTTCAAAAAAGCTCTGAAAAAACAGCATCGTTAAGTAAGTCAAGTTTTTTGGTTTTTGGTTTTTTGTTTTTTTTTTAACAAAACAACCCAAACCAAAATGCAATTAAATGCTGGTCTATCTGGTTGACTGACTGGAATATATCCAGACCTATATTGACTAGGAAAGGCAGCTTTTCAATGCCTTTGTGAGTAGTGGTCCACATGAGTGAATATGGTGACCAACTTCTTGCTTCCATTCATATGGAAGGAGTAAGTGGAGAAATTATTTTAATGTTTTATTAAGAAGACAGCTTAAAAAATCAGTAGTGCTTTTTCCTTAAATGAAATTATAAATAAGGCTACCAAAATCTATGAACCCTGTCAGATTGTATATCCTGCTTATCATCCTTATCCCTTCAAAACTGTGGGTGCTCCTATTACTGCATGGGTAGAATAACTAAAGTTATAGGTCTGCTTTTGAAGTGTATGGCATCTTATATTACAATTCTGCTTAAAAGGAATGACAGCTTTGTTTCTTCTGTTGTTGCCTGTATTGTTACTTTTTCATTTACAAGAGTTATAAAGGAATATGTCCAAGTTAGTTTTTTGGTGACAAGTTATTTGATTGCAATTCTAACAAGTTAGGATAAGACAGTGTTACAATAATCACTTTACTCATAAAATATCTTTTAAATTCCATGCAGTTGTTGGAGAATTGCAAAACCGGTTATAATTGTCTTAATTAAAAATTCTAATTGTGATCGTTATGCAACAGAAAATCACCAAACTTAGGTTAAAATGGAGGCTGCACTGATGAAGGGGGTTGGGTGAGGGAGGGATCCAAGGCAGGAAAGTTTCATCCCTGATGGGTTCCTTCTGCTCACACAGAAGAACCCTTGACACCTCTGCACCTCTGTGTGCTTGCTGCTAGAATTTGGCCTTTTTTGAAGGGCTGTGCAGTCGTCCTGCTGGCTGCAGCCAACTGCAATCCTCCCTTTTCCACTTAGACTGGATTTTTAACCAGTAACCCAAAATAAACATTCTTAATCTTTTCCCTAACTTCTTTTGTGTGCATATTTAAGATCGGTCGCCAGCTGTAAAATCACTCCTCTGGTGCTCATTTTCTTCTAGGGCTGGTTCTCTAATTAGCAGATACTGTATTATCTTGTGTAATGGCTGTGTTTCCCCTTTAGCTGTTGTGCTCCCATGACCCACAGCACAGCCAGCCTGTGCAGACATCAGCAAGAGTCTGTGGGGTTTTGCAGCTCATGGCATGTCAGTCATATACAAGCAGGCATCCTGGGAAAAATTACCCATCTTTTTTTGGTGCAAAATATTATACATTCTTCGTTTCTACCCTGCTTAAATGAGAAAATTTTATGCCTTTTCTAGAAAAGAAAGAGAGGCAAGTTTTCACAGTACATGACTTCCTTAAGAAAACATGAAGGATTGATGTGTTAGTTATATAATCCATGTACGCAGAAATGGTGCAAACAAGCACTGCAGTCTATTGTAAAACTCAGAGGATTGAAGACAAGAAAGAATTTGTTCACAAAAAACCTCCATGTAATGGTATTTCTTTTAGAGAATGGTTTTCCCCGTTGAAAAACAACATACCAGTATTTCATTTTATTTGTCAACAAGCTGGGTTTACTCTGCTGAAGTGCTTCCAAACAACAGCAGAAGTCTGGTTTTCATCTGACCCACTCTTTTTGTGATGGTGTCATCAATGCTCACCATTTTAAGCAGAAGTGGGTTTTCAAATATGTTTGTATGAGCAATTCATGAACACTGAATGTCTACTGCATGTGTCTTTCACACAATCAACCAGATTCTTCTTACCAGATCCAAAGAGCAGATACCTAAATGATAAAAAAATGGAAGGTTGGCTTTTGTGCCACAAATGGGAATACATACACTTTTCCTGACCAGCTACCCAAATTCCCATTAATCCTCTAAATGTGGAGGTTCATATATCTTCTCACCATCACCAATATCAGTTTTTAGTCTCCAGAATGCTGAAATGAAAAGTACATCAGGCAAGAGAAAGACATTTCAGCCATTACATTGTGGTTTAACCCCAGCTGGCAACTCAGCCCCACAGAGCCACTCACTCACTCACTCACTCACTCACTCACTCACTCCCTGCACTGGCATGAAGGAGAGAACTGGAAGGGTAAAAGTGAAAACAGGAAAAACTTATGAGTTGAGATAAAGACAGTTTAGTCGATGAAGCAAAAGCCATACATGCAAGCAAAGCAAATTACAGAATTCATTCTCACCTTCTCATGGCCAGGCAGCTGTTCAGCCATCCTCAGGGAAGTTGGGCTCCATCACATGTAAAAATTTACCTGGGACCAAAAAAAGCCAGCAATCCTAACATCCCTCTTTTTCTTCTTCTCCCACTTCATATGCTGATCATGATGCCATATGATCTGGGATATTCCTTGGATCAGCTGGGTTCAGTTCTCCTGACTGCATCCCCTCCCAATTCCTTGTGCTCTCCTAGCCCACTCAAGGTGGAGTGAGATGAAAAGCAGCAAAGACCTTGACTTTTGGAGGCCCTGCTCAGCCATAGCTAAAATATCCCTGCATTATCAACACTGTATCCAGCACACATCCACAGCAGAGCCCCACACCAGCAACCCTACACAAAACCAGCAGACCTTAATTGGAATTATGTGCATGGATTGGGGTGCTGTAGGTGCATTGATGAACACACACAGCTATCTTGTTTTGCAGAGCTTCTAAATTAGGCACCACAAAGCAAACATTTGCACTCCACAAGAGCCAGTGAGTTGCAGATCTATGTTAAAGGACCTCATTTTCCAAACTTGTTTGATGATGCTGAAATCACAGGAAAGATGCAAACTCCCTCAGCCTGTAAAGCATTATGATACTGGATATGCCATCCTTTTCATACCTCTGGTATGAAAACACATCTGTCAAATGCCTGAAAACCCCATCATGCTGCCCAGTGAAGACAAAAATGATACACCTGGGCAAAGGGAATGCCTCCTGTGAAGGAGTGACACAGCAACAGCCCTTGCTCCTACATGTAGCTGCATTCAGGTCTCCATTCCAGGATAGAGTAAGAGAGGTGTGGCTTGTGCCTGATGACCTGGCAGGGCCTCCTGCACCTCTGCTGGTGCTGGAGCTGGAGCTGATGCTTCCTTCATCCTTGGAACCACTGACAACCTTTTGAGAAGCCCCAGGCTGTAAAGAGATTGGGGTGCTGTGTTTCCATCAGAGGTTCTGATCCCAGCTTCTCATTTCTGACATTGGTCCATAGCAAACACCTCACAGGAAAAAAGGAAGAGTAGAAAATTAACTGTATGATGCATCTGTTAGTCCCATATATAGACACAGTCCCCCAGAGCTCTCAAACCAGCCTGGGGATGAATAAGCCTCAGCTTTCAAGTTCCCTACACGAACTGTCCCATTCTATCTCCAGCATCTTCAAGCCAGGTTTCTAGAGGTTGTCAGGTTACATAAAATGCCACTGTCACTGTGGAGGTCTGTGATGGAGGGGTGGAGGAACAGCCCCTGAATCAACAGCAGTACACAAGCAGCTAAAGCTGCTCTTAATACCTTGGTGACTGAGGCTCTAAATGTGTGAGTCTACCTCTAATGAGAAATTAAAATGCTATTCAGCATAAGAGCCTTGGTTTTTATTGGCAAATGAAAAGGGGTTTTTTTCTGCTGAACAGAAAATAACCACTGTCTTTTTCTCTACAAATGAGATCCCTTGTGTGCCACTCAGCAGCTTCCAAGCAGCACTCTCAGGACTGCAGCACCCACCCTGCCAGGCAGGAGGATGCAGCTCAGAGGTGCCTGGTCTGGTACAAGGATATTTCGAATCTTTTAGGCCTGGGTTTGGACTGCATATATATCCACACTGCCTCCAAGTTTTAAATTCCACTCTCTATGCAGCCTTATACAGAGCAAAATTTACCCATTTAAAAGTAGCCTGTTAAAAATAGTGAGAAATTTCAATGTATTTTAGAAGGTATTCATTCCATCTGTTTCTCAGTTTAAAATGAAATAAATATCCTCTGTAATGCCAAACCAGGCAGAAATATTTTCTCCTTCTGTTCAAACTTAAGGTTATAGGACTGCTTTTGACAACATAAGCATTTTTTCAGAAGTGAGAAGTGAATGGACATGGAGCAAAGTCCACACTGAGGATCAAAAACTGATTTTTATACTATGACCACCTGTATATTATCTTCTAATATCAATAATGAATATATAACCCCACTAAAACCTCATCAGCTACCCAGTGTATGGTTGATTAAGGCAGGAACTAGGGCCCTGAACATGGTCAGCAGGAATAAGTGCTCCTATATATGATTTCTTGGTTTAATGGAGACATAAGCTCAAATAAAAAAAGTAAAAAGAGGTATGAAAACCTATGTAAATTCGTAGTATCTGCATTGGTATTTGTTATTTGTCCATTTCTAACCTGAGCAAATTACTCAAACTTCTCTTCAAGGCATTTATGTCTTCTAGGAGAATGAGATACAAATTAAATACCTGCCAAGCAAAGAATTTACTTAGACCAGTACAGTGTACTGGTCTACTTAAACACTGGAAAAAAACTCATGCAGTGTTAATAAAGTAAGGTATGTGAAGGTCTGAGAGCTGCTGTCTCTGGACAATCCCTATGGCATGATTCAGCTGAAAGCCACATTCATTTGTTCTTCACATAATTTCAGAAATACAGAATTTCAGAAGTCATTAGAGGCCCTCATCCTAAAACAAATATATTCTTCATTTCCACTTTCAACACCACAGCCAACATTATCTAGCAGGGAGCAGACAATATATCAAATAGGTTAGTTTAACAACTCCACACAGTGGCAGAGAGATATAATTGACTTAGACATCTCATCCTCAGCAAGCGTTGTATCCTGAGCAAAAACTAGTAGCAGTTAGAATTTGGAAGAGATGTGTCAAAGAGATCTGAGAAATAACTCATGGGCCCTAAATTAAATAATTAACCTACATGTAGTCTGTCACATGTTTTAATAGAACCACTGTAGAATTATGGTCATCCCAAGCACTCCTGGCTCCACAGAGACAAAGCTGGTGTCTGCTACTCATATCTTCGTAGCTTTACAGCTGAAGATAACAATAGCCCTCTGAACTATGGGCAAAACTTTATGTATAAAAAGAAGAAATAGAAAGGAATAGAAATAGAAATAATAGAAAGATAGATGGCAGAGTCCAGAGGGCCATGGCAGGTGGAAGAAGAGCAATGGGATATACATGGAACAGACTACAGAGAATTAATTCTTCAGCCAGAACATATACAACATGCATGGTCTCAAAATAACAGGAAGCCAGGTGTAGTTTCAGCTCACTCTAAACTACAAGAGAAACTGAAAGGGATATGAGGCATCATTCCACCTTCCTCTTTAGCTTTTCTGTCTGAAGTTGACAAGAGAAAACATTAGTTAAGGGAAGTACACTCTTGAAAAGCAGAAAAGTGGAGCAATTGCAGGATGGAACAGAAGAATTCCAATACCATGCAGGAATTGAAATGGAAAGTGGCTTCACTTCAATAGTTCAGGTTCAATTTATGTCTTTAGGTGAACTGAGGTTCCCACATTCCCCCTAAACACTCTCACTGAAGAGCAAACTTGAAAAAACTGTCCCTGCTTCCTTCTCTCCCCCACCTTCTTTCTCTCCCCATGCTGTCTTCTGATTTGCCATGCCTCATGTAGACTGTCCCTGAGCATCCCTGCTCCCAGAGGAGATCCAGATCCATCTGGTTTGCCATTGTGGCTGACTGCTGCTAGTGAAACCACATTAGCAGAATAGCAGAGCTCAGCTGCAAGGGTGCCCAGTGCAGTTCAAGAGCAGAGGCTGTGCCCAGCTGTGCACAGCACAAACAGCAACAGTACAGGCTGTGAGGAACCGGCGCATTTTCTACCCTTGCAAAAATTTTGATTTAGGAGCGTCTGGTCTGGCAAAGATCTGCTTTAGAGCTGTAAGGTTTTGTTTGAATTTGTGGAGTTTCTCAGCCCAAAACTTATGGACAAGGTATTGTGTATTGCTTACTGCATGGTGGGATTTGAGTTTTCTGAAAATACTCACTTCTTTGCCAAAATATGAAAGGAAACTTTTATTTCTCACTATGTCTACCCTTCATCTTCCTCCTATGTGCTGTTTCATGTTGATATTTGAATTTATGTCAAATTACAAATTCTGCATCAGAGAAAAATCTATTGGAGAGAAATAATTGTCATTATTCAAATGACAAACCAGCCCGTGTACCCCTATATAAGCATTCTGTTTAAAAGTTATTCCTTATCCTGTTTGTGGCACAAAATATATATCTGAGACTCCAAGACATTTTGCAAAGCATTGTCTACAATTCAACTGGTAATCATTTAAATGAAGGTTTTATAGAAAAGATACAGCTGTAAAGCTCTTCAGAGCAGCCCTTGGGAACATAAGCTGCATTGCAGTTTTCCCCTCAATTTCACAAACTGCCATACGTTTAGTTTATAATAACTGCTTTAAGTAATTCAAAATTAAGGCATTTGGCTCCCAGTGATGCTATGTAATGCTATTTTAATAAGAGCAAGTGCAGTTAGGACATGGACCAGTGTAACCACATAATCCTGAATGGCAGGCTTTCTGTGCAAGAATTTTCTCTCTTATTAATTTCATACTTTGCCATCTCATATTCCTGCCTTGGCCCTGTTTAATCTTATAGCAGTAGTGAAATGCTATCTGAACATCTCTGGTGATGATGAAATTAGCTTAAAGCCATTTGCGACCAAGCTATGATGCACAGTGTCTCTTTTTTTCTGCCTCCCTACCCTCTAACTCATGTGCTGTGGTAGGTTTTTTCCTTTTTCTGGCCACTTACACCTCTTCTCATATCCTCTCCATCCACTGTGGTGCCCAATATACCAGTTCTCTTAAAGCCTGACATACAGTTCCATTTAAAGCCTTCCTGAGACAGCTGGATTCTCTGTGTCTGGCCCTTTGGACTGGATAGTTACACTCTGATGAGTGAGTGGCAACATATAGGACAAAATTCCTCTACCATTCCTTCAGCAAAATCTGTGGTAGGGTGGTTCTCCTCTGTAAGCAAAATACATACCTACCTTTTATTTTCCTTCTCTCCATCTCTTATATATAAATAACTTCATAGCCATAACAGAAAATCTATAAAATGTAGTAATGCAGGGGAGGGAAACAGTAAAACATTATGAAAAGACAAAAAATCCATTTAATAGCATACCTGTGAAAGATGGGGAGTGTTTGTGATGCAGAGGAAGTGGATTAATGTTTTTATCTCATATCCATCAAGTCCAAATTTCCAAAACATGATGAAGTCTATATATTCTGATCCCTAAACTCTTTTCTTTTCCTTCTCTTAGGGCTTACTTGTGGCTACCATATTCTGCTTCTTCAATGGTGAGGTAAGCACGTGAAATGCAGAAAATGAGCAGAACTTGTAAAATAGTCATCCTGCTGTTCATAAGTGCAGATGTGAAGCATGTCACACTACAAACTTTGAAACCACACCGAGTTGCTTTTACTCTCTACACACAAGCAGCGGTGTGCATTTCTGTCAGCTCTGTGCAGAGTGACTGGAATATCCCTGAGCAAATTAATCAGGTCTGTTACCATTACAAAGCAGATGGCATCTAGTGAGGTACAGGCATGACACTCGCCCTACTATCTGCAAGTCTGACACGGAGGTCTAAGTGAAGGAGAAAAATGCTTTACGCACCTTCCTGCCCCAGAACAGCAGGAAGGACCACAAGACTCAATAAGAGCAGGGAAGACATTCAGAGATCTGTCTGAAGAATGAAGTGGGGAGCTCAGGCCAGAGCCATGGCAAATCCATCCCTGGTAGCACTGTCAGAGGTGGAGGAGTGCAATTGCTTGAGCTCCTTTAAGGATTAGCACTGGCCTTTTTACAGTCAATGTTTCTTGTGTAGCAATTGAGAAATAAAAACCCTTGAAGCAAAGATCTCTCCCAGTCTCTTACCGCTGGATCATATATATGAATATACACCTACAGTGGGTTTTAGATCCACTTTACTTCTTCTTTCTTTTACAAAAAATAGCAGGTTAAAATATGTCAAGAACCATTTAAATTCCTAGAGCAAGCCATTTTCCAAAGATGGTTGGCAGAAAAAAGCTTTTTCAACACATCAACAGCATTCAACTGTAGCCAAATAAAACACCACATATTTTAGCAAAGCTAGGAAGTCCATTAAAAAGTTCATTTTCAATGAACTAGAATTAGATACAGAACAAAGTTTGTGATGCTAACACTCAGTAAGTAAACCTCCAGAGACCTTTGTGCTCCTGTTTATCCCTGTATATTATTAGAAACCAGCAAATATATTATTATATTATTAGAATATATAATATATTTATATTTATATTTATATTAATGTATTAAATTATTAGAAACCAGCAAATTTCATGTAATGACATGACCACACTGATGTTTTGTTTGATAGAGACTAGAAGCAGGCTATCCTATAGGTAAGGTGTTACTGGCTGCTTTGATAACATTCAGGATAGCAGAGAGTATTAAATTCTGCCACAATTTGTCAACATCTCTGTATATTTGCCTCTGGTTGGCTCCCTGTGTAAATGTAAAGAGAAACTGAAGAACGAAAAAGACGAGAGGCCTCAGCTGCAGCTCTGTAGCATGGCTCCTCAGGAAGCAAGGCAGGGAATGGCAAAATGTGAACAGCTAATCACATCAGAACCTCACACAAAGTGAGATCACGCTACAGAAGTTCACGGTTTCATGCATCCAACTAAACAAAGTTGAAGACATGTACAACTCTTTTCCTAACACATTTCTGTCCCCAGTATCCGCAGGCTACTATCACCTTTCTCCTTCTGCTTTACTGTCATCACTCTGACACAGCTGAATATCCATGCCCTGGAAACAAAGACAAACTTCTGCTACTCCCTAGTATGGAGGAGCTACTGTGAAGAAAGTAGAGACAAGTCAGGCAGTTTTTGAAACATCCTCTGCCTATAAGAGTGACTGTATCACTGTGTACAAGCAGTACTCCTGTGTCTCCTCACTGGCCTCCAAACAATGTGTTACCCCAATATCCTGGTCTTGAACTTTGCCTTCTTCACCCCCACAGTGTCCCCTGCATTTTTTTCAGATTTTGCAAAACAAATTCTCTTTATGTTTTATAGCTTTAGTGCAGGAGATTGATTCTCCATTTCTAATGAGAACAACCATATTTGCCTAGATTAAAGGTTGTAGCAATGTTAAAAATTAGGAAAGGTCACAATAAAATGCACTGAAAACATAAATTATCTTAAGTATATTAGTTTCTTAGTTTCATCAACTAGCTCTAATTCCAAAGTACTTTTGGCTAAGCTACAATGTCAGAAGAGCATGCCCACCTTTACAACCCCAGGAATACAATTCTCAAAGTATGCACTAAGAAATACATCTGAAGCATCGGCTTGCCAATATGCATGATTGATGACCCCTTGGTGGAGCAGCTGATCAGAAACATGGATCAAAGTCAGGCATTAAAAACAAATGACTGTGAGGACACAGGTTTCTCAGACTTGCTGAGAGTGATTTTATTGGTGCTTGGGTACTTTTCACCATTACACCCATTTTCAAAATCATTGCATCTGCTTCAGATTTGCAGATTGCCAATGGCAGGAGCGCTGGAAAACCCTCTCATTATTTTCTTCTAGGAAATTTTATTTAGGGAAGCTTTTTCTAGAATATCCCATTAAGGTGAGCAGTGTCACTGATGACACCTCTCTAATACAGACTCAAGGCAGTTTGGTGCTACTTGCACATTACCCATGAACACCCAGCAAAGTTCATGCCCTAGATTAGCTGGGCTGGGCTGGGATGTGCTGGGCCAGGAGAGGATGAAAGGATTATGATCCTTTTCTCCTATTTTATTTCTGCAGTTACACAATCTGTAGATATATAAGGCACAAAACCTATAGAAAAACAGCAACAGTGAAATGCCAAACTGGTATCAGGGCCTTCCAAAGGAAGCACTACTCTGAGTTTGGCCAAGAAAATTGAGCTAATTTCCCTCAGTCCTGGTGTATGCAGAAGTACACAGACCAAAGACAATCTGGTCTTCAGTCATGATATAAGATTGTTTCCAAGCTGCTGCATACATCTGCTGCCATAGAGGCTAAAATTATTTCTCATGAGAAAATTCAGTGTGGGGCAAAGAGATTAATTTTAGTACTGCAGCAGCTTGGCTAATCTGGGATTTACTTTTTCCTACTGGAACATTTAACTTCAAGACAGAAATACATGAAGCTCAGCCAGGACAAACAATGCTAAACTCAGAACCACTTTAGTGTGTTTTATAGTGCATTCATCACCATTGCTTCACTAACCTCACTTTACTACCATGAGCCCATCTATAGAAAGAAATCTAAAAATAATAATAAAAAGCTGTACTAATGTCTGCATTCATCTGAAAGAACACATAAACAATGTTTGGTTTTTTACTTTCAAAATGAAAAATCTTCTTGTACCTTTTCATATAAAATCTTGGTGTCCAGTAGAACTGCAGTTTCTCTGTCCAACAGCAACAGTTTTGTACAGATGATACAAGGTCTCTGCAATAGTCTGCTCACCAGACCGCATTTTCAAGCCTGGGATTGCTTCTAGACTGCAAGGCTGGACAACGGAATGGAAAGTCTATTTGGGGAAAAAAAAGCCATGTATCTTATGAGCCAATGAGGTGTGAATGGCTAATAGAGAACAGAAAAACCTTTAAAGTCTTGAAGACCAGAGCAAATAAACTTGGGTCCTTCATTGCTTCAGTCTTTGCCTTCATTTATCTGCCATCATAGTGGAAAGCATGGCAGGCATCACCGTGCGCCTCATGGTCCCCAGGTGCCTCCTCAGTCGTTAATATGTCGTGGCTGTGCATGTGATTTTCAGTAATGCTGTTTACATATTTAAAATCCATGCCTGAATGGTTTTAGTTGGCACTGAGTTATGATCATCTGAGATTCTTGGAATCGTGGCAGAAAACTAGATTAGCAAGTTCTACTCAAATGCAGCAACTTGTACAATCCATTATCCATCTGTGGCCAGATCCTTGAACAAACAAGCAGCTCAGCAGAAAACCAAAAAAAAGACACTTTGACCTTGTGCTCTCATTGCTCTGTGGAGCCTTTTAGACTTTTATAATGGCACTTCTGATCATGGGCTGAGCTGGAAGGGATGTGGCTGTTGTCTACCCACCATACATACAGTGTAAGCATCACTCCCTCTGAAGAAAAAAATTATAAACTCCTCATGACAGGCTCTGAAGACTCAGGGACATTGTTCTTCCCTCTCCAGTTAACCACACTATAATCTCCACACCTGTGGCAGACTCCAGTTCAGCTGAGAGCAGCTGGGGAGCTTATCAGGAGCTTCTCACCTGCACAGCAGCTCTTCTCCCCATGCAAGAGCGATCAAAGGGGATGCGGGGTCTGTGCAGGGGGCAGAGAAAGGAGAGGGATAGGAAAGGAACAGAAATTCTCTAAGAGCAGGCTCTTGCTGCCTTCACTAGAGATGCTGACATGAATCCAAATGGATGAAGTGCTGTGAAATGCACACATGGTCAGCTCGGGGCAGAGGTGAAAGCAGAACTGCACAATGGGTGGTGACCGTGGTGCAGTGGGGGAGAGGGGGCTGCAGACAGACAGAGCCACTGTGCACACACAAGGTTTCTGCATTATCCTCCTTTTGTCTGCCCTAGATGCCCCCACCCCAGTGAGATATGGGGAAAGTCACTGTCCTCGTACTTCTGAAGATTTCTTCTTCCAGTCCCTCCCCATAGCTTCTGGGTAACAAAGCTAAAATGTTCATACTGTAACATCAAAAGGCAATTTTAAAGTGACTAAAATCTTTACATAGTTTAGTTTGTGTAATATTTCTGTATCAAGTGCTGCCACTGCATTACTCTTTGACCCAGTAATTCTTTCTCAGTAATAAACTTAGGTGATAGTGTGATAAAACATCCCCACATGCAACTATTTCACTTTAATTCTCCACATTGGCATAGTAAACCTTCCTCACAGCCCAAGTAATTAAAGTTCCATTATGACCATATGCCTTTCCTGCACTCAATATCTAATTAACCTCCACAGAGCCATTTGGTTTTTTCCTTTCTGTGTTAGGAGAAGGTGAATAGCAATACATTCTCCAAATGACAAACAGTACCCACCTCAGCAGGACCACAGAAACTTGTAGACTCCTGTCATCACAGTGCCTTACTTGCACCTTGCACCCTGGAGAGGTTATTTACCTCAGATTATTGTGCTATTCTTGCTTTGTGTTGTTCAGATTTAAACAAAAAGAGCCAGGATTTGCCCACTTTCTGCTCATGTCACAACACTATCAAGAGCTGCCATGCATGGACATGCATCTGGAGAAGTCCTTCTTATTCCCTGGCAGGACTCAATAGTTTAAATCATTTCCCATTACCACATATAACACTACTCTTAATGTATAGTGTTGAATAAAATATCTTATTCTTAGCAGATGACTGTTCAAAGTTTGAAATCCTCTGCCATGCAGAGGGCTATGACCATTCTATATTTTGAGAGCACAGAACCTGTTCTTAAATTATCAGAATAAAATCTCTGTTTAGCTGTCCTGATCCTCTAACTCTTTCTACAAAATTAGTCCTGGCAAGCTCATGAAGTGTACTTACACTTTGCCATTCATGGCAATTCTCATTACTCAAGGCTGAGCTTCTTCAGGAATCAAAATGCATTAGGTTTTTCAGGAGCAATAATCCAGCTGCAGCATTGGCTTTTCCTTTTCCTTTTCCTTTTCCTCTTCCTTTTTTCCTTTTTTCCTTTTTTCCTTTTCCTCTTCCTTTTTTCTTTTTTCTTTTTTCCTTTTTTCATTTTTTCCTTTTCCTTTTTTCATTTTTTCCTTTTCCTTTTTCCTTTTTTCCTTTTTTCCCTTTTTTCCCCTTTTTTCCTTTTCCTTTTCCTTTTTGTTCTGCATCAGAGATCTTTTTCCTTTTCCTTTTTTCTTTTTTCCTTTTCCTTTTCTTTTTCCCTTTCATTTTCCTTTTCCTCTTCCTTTTCCTTTTCTTTTCCTTCCTGTCACAGGGGTTTACATTATGCCTCACCCTAACAGTGTGTGTCCCTGGCAGGTCCAAGGAGCTCTGAAGAGGCAATGGACGCAGTACAAAACCCAGTGGGGCCAAAGGCGCCGAGAGCACTGTTCCACACGATCTACCTCCTACACGGCCACGTCAATCACTGAGGTCCCTGTGTACCTGTACCATCACGATGCCAACAATGAACAGTTAAATGGAAGATACGTAGAGGACTCTGAACTGGTTGCATTAAAATCTGGAGACACGTCTGCCTAGCTCAGCGCCAGCCACTGCAAACACATCGTTTCATGTTCTGTTTGTGAAAAAACTGGGGAGAAGGGTGGGAGTGTGGAAGTCCAAGATGCTGTGCCAGAGTGTAGGCCCAGGCAGAAGGACACATCCTATTCAAACCACATCAACCTCTGACAGCAATGATGTAGAGGGAGTGTGATGCAGTCCTGGAATAGCATTTCTTCCTGTGCACTGCAGCAGGGATTGATCATGGACCTGCCCACCAGGCTGTGCAATCTCCACATCTCCTGATACCTGTATGAAGTGACCATCTACATTTGTAACAGCCCCAGGTAGCCAATAGCAAATAGGAAAGAAAGAACCAGTATGTGGCAATTGGAAACTTTCAACACTTTTTGCTTTTGGTACTTTTCCTTAACACTAGGTTTTAAACCATCAACTTTCACAAAGTGTAACTGACTTGGAGTCCCGTATTTTTCCCTTATAATGAGCTTGATGACTGCTTAAAAGATTTTGCACATTGCAAGAAAAATCAACTATATGAACAGCAGAAAATCATTCCAAAGTATTGAAATCTTGATGCTTTCCAAAGAATGCCACAAAATAATGCCATTCCCAAAGGATACCCCAAAATATTATCGTCCCATTAGCAGGGGCATAAAGCAAATTAAGGTGAAATAGTCATTGCATACCAAAATTTCAAACACCCTCAGAGAAACAAATTAATTCTTCAGGCTTAATGACACAAAAGTCCTGAAGGCATCTCAAAATAGATTTTGTTTAACAATACTGGTAGTTCAAGAATATTTATTTATAGGAAATATTGTCACCCTATTACTCTGCCCAGAAACTCATCTTTAAGACACAATTCTCTCATTCTGAATTAAGCTGTGAATTTTGTTTGGGGACTATGTTTTATTTAATAGGCATTCTGAGTTGAGTGCTAGGTGAATGCTTGTCTCTGGTATAAATTTGTGATCATGGCAGGAAATGTTCCCATTAAAGAAATCAGGAACCAATATCTTGGCACAGGAAGCATCTACTTTTAGAATCTGGTTGCTCTCCTGAGTTCCTAATCATTACATAGTCTTGCCAAATGCCTTTATGAACTATTTCTGCTTCTATTGAAATTAGCACACAAATCCCTCTTAACTTGGATGAGCAATGGACAACTCTCTTTAATGTTCAGGAATGAGTAACGCAACGCAGTTCAGTGTAGACTTCAAAAACATGAGGCCATTTCCCCCACAGTGATTTGAAACCATTTTTAAATATTATATCCAGCCAGGCTGATTTTCCTTCCCTGACACAACCAGACTCTAAGCTTTTCCCTCAATTTGTAGATTTTAAATGGAGAAAAAATGTATGTGTTTAGCTACATGAGTCACATCTCACTGGAAAAGTCCCTTCCAGGAATGAGTTCATGAGGCAGAGCTGTAAAGCCAGCACTGTGGGGAGGGACCAGATTCACCCTGTCCACACATGAGGCAATGCCTTGCAGGGAAGGAGGCTGCTCTGTTTTCACCAGCAGCACACCCACCAGCTGTGCACCATGGCACGTTGTCCCCAGAATGAGGAGGAAGCTGCCAGCTCTGCCATTGTAGAAGAAAAGAAGAGCTGGGGAATAAGAAGGAATTGTCTGCTGGCGGTGCAGATCATCACGTGGTCGATCCAGCGGAACACCCACAAGAACCTACCATCGTGTGTGTTTGTTCAAGCCACATACCTATTTTTTCAGACTTCAAGGAATACAAAGACAGTTATTTTTTCAAACAACAGTATTTCTCATATTGCTATTTCTACTTTCACCAGTGAACAATAGAAAATGGAGGAGCCAGTTGTTAAAGACAATAAAGTGGCTCTGCTAGGAATCTGTATTATTCTGAATAAGAATAATATATAATCTGTATTATAGCTTTGGGGCACACTGCATTTCCCAGGAGGGCTGCAGAAGGCATTCCTGCTTTCTAAAGACACAAATGAGCTGATTGTAAAAGAAATGTGCATAATATAGAGAGTTTAATGATGAACATGTCGGTTTTAATAATGTAAAGTTTACAATATGTAAGTGCAAGTTGTTTCACAGTCAGTTCCTTTCATGTGGATGTACAAAATGGAAATGCTTTACCATTATACTGATTGTTCTCTTTCTTCTATAATGATATTTTCTTGCTCTGTTTAGTAGAGTGCTCTGAAAAGTCAGATCAGAATCTGAGGTTTAGGATATTATTTGCAGCTTCGGTGTGCTTGTGTCAGTCTTTATGGAAGCTTTGGTTTCAGCCAAGGGATGATGATTTCCAGACACAAAAACATTGGTATAACATACACACTGACTTTAGAGCTGTCATCACTCTTGGGTTTTGTAGGAAAGGCTGAGTTTTAAAGGCACTTACTGAGTAATTTCTAATCACAATATTTTCCAATGGGAAATGCTATTTTTCTTCATCTCAACATGGTTTGAAATGCCATAATTGCACACATAAGGTATATTTTATTCTCTGCTTTATAAATAGCACCATACACTAGTGACAGTAATAATAAAAATGCTGATACAACCTCAATAATTCCAATAATGACAGTAGGGTGGTTTGACTCAAATAGATTTCACAAGAAAGCAGAAACATGTAATTAATATATCAGTGTATCAAAAGGTATGGAAGGAGCTGACACTTGAATCAGTGGATTCGAGGTGTATTTTAAGAGGAAAGCAACTTCACATTTATCAGTTCTGCAGTATCTGCTTCCTCTCAAACACCACACCCAACACATGAAAACCCAGTTTAGTGAGCATTTGCTCTTGCAGAAGGTTTTGTGTGGTTGCTCTGAGCAACCAAATCTATCAGGAAGATAGATTTAGATGGATGCTGGTTGTTATTCTTTACGAGATACAGAAACACAGCACAAATTAAAATATTTGTTGTGGCATGGGATGTTGAAAGTAAGACTTGATTTTTATTTTATTTACTTAATAAATATATTTTATCTGAAATAAAACAGCAACAAAAGTAGAACAGACAATTTTCTCTGTATTAAAATTGTTAGCAATAATGCTACCTTAATTAAAACACTACAGAGTGTTCACATAGCAAAATAACTCTGCTTCAGGATAAGAACAACACTGCAAAAGTGGTGAATTCTGTTCTTTTCTCCCATTCTTTGCCAGCCTCAATAAACAAAATATGAGCAGACTTACAAAGATGGATATCTAGAACACTGAGAAGGTGAAGGTACCTACATTCCCACTGCTAGGAATTTTAAAAATTTGGTGCGTCTTTGTGAAGCCAAATACTGCTCAAAAATTTGAGAATTTGTAACCTAAAAGTCATTTGCGTCAATCCCAAGCCAATGAGAACCTGTAGTGTGAACGTGTCCTCTTTGCCCTCTACACGACTTTTTATGTACTTCCAGATGGATCCCAAACCTGTATTTAGGAACCCCTTTACTGGGCGTTCAGAGCATAATTGAGAAACTAAAGTAAATCTCAGCATCACAAATACAGATCAGTATGTTTCCCTCATCCTAATAAAGAACAGCTGTTTTTACCAGTGAAATCAAGTGCTGAGAAGGCTCCCATTGCTGGGCATGTCTTACTGCTGCAGGAAAAGGAAGAATTGGGGTAAAATGACTAACCAGGTTGTGGTTGGTATTGTGAGCCTCACAAAACACAAATCAGCACAGTCAGCACTGGGGATGATTTAGGCCCAGCTCACCTGCCTTGGCGTAGGAGCCATTTAGATGACCTGCTGAATCCCTGTCAAAACTTATTTTCCATTCTTTCATAGCAGCAAAGATGGGCACTGTGCTCTGCTGGAGCAGGAAGATACTCAACTCTCCTTATGCGCCATTTGAGAGAATGCCTTTAAAAGAAACAATTCTCTTGTTTTATACGCCTTTATAAGGTGCCTTTATTATATGCCTTTAAAAGAAACAATTATCTTCAGCCAATTTTTAAAGGACAACAGCACTAATTTTAAGACTCTCATCCCTTTTCTCTCACTGCATATTTGAGAAGTGGCCACACTTCTCAAAGGAGTTGCTTTGTTAATGTGCAATGTGTGCCCATGTGTAACTACATGCAACTCTCCAAGTTGCACACAAGTGCTGGTGATGTTGGTTTGCATAATATGGTCAAAGAGATACAGCTCCTTCCCTCATATGCTTTGCATTTCTCTCTCCCTCAGTATCATTATCACAAGATGTGTTTATTTCCCAATCTGTGCTTTCTACACATTTTCAGGAGAAACATTCTGCTTTTGCAGTTTGCAACTTACGTTGACTTGCTCTTGGTCCAAGATGTACTCACCAAAATCAGACTGGAAAATGTGCATTTTCATCCAAACCAGATTATAGAATTCAGGTGCTTGGCCCAGACTATTTTTTAAAAACTACTCACTGGAATCTGAAAATGGTAGGTGCAGATTTAAAACTAAGTTAAGATAAAAGTCTGAGCACACAAACCAAGTATGTTCAGAAGTACAGTAGCATTATCTTTTTTACTTTTGACAGAATACAATCCTGTTATTTAAACACATTAAAAAATAAATAGAAAAAAAATCTAAACAGATCTTGTGAAGTTGAAAATTGTACAAAAGGCACCAAAAAAACCCAACCATCTGGAAAGCCTAGATAGCATGCATGCATATGAATATATGTACAGTAAATTATTATAGGAGCTATGTTCAGGTAGAAAGTGACCCATCATCCCACAACGAACAAAATCTAAGTCATGAGTGGGAGACACAGCAGGTCAGAGAAGGCTTGCAGCCTCCAGTAAGTGCCTTTATGCTTTCTGGGGACTCCATATGGAACACAGACAACCAAGGTCATCCATCATCCCACTCCCATCCCAGAGGTGTTCATGATGGGAATTACCAGGACCAGAGACACTGGCTGCACTGTGTTTCTCAGCTTCATAAACCAGCACTGAGCTGATGAAAGGAGCTGACTGGGAGATGAGCAGGAGCAATCTCTTTTCCAGCTGCATGGTAATGTTGGGTTTTCTCCTTAGCATAAGATCGACTGTTGTGGAAAGGACTGATCTTAGACCAGGCGGTTCCTTGGTATGGAGAAGCTTTTAATTTCACTTTAACCTGGGTAACACAGCAGTAATTCTCACTGACTTCAGCAGTGTGGCTAAAGGCAGGACTTCTCCCTCTCTGATTTTAGAGGTTATGTAAATATAAAGCAAATACTGAAAATGCTTGTTGTAATAGAGTATCACCTGCATATTTGACATCAAAAATCCTGGTTCATCTGTATTATGCTACATATAGGCTTCTTAAGGTTACAAGATACTATTTTTTATATTTGCCTTGATTTTTTCTAGTAAAATGCTTGTTCTCTGTATTAGCACCATGTTTATATGTGTTACATGTATTTCTACCTTTGTATGTATATACACCATCACAATTAACACTCCTGCTAAGAAGGAGTGGGAGAGAGTTCTGCAGAATTTGAACAGTCTGTGAAAAAAAAATGCATGAGGAAAGAGGCTGTATCTTAGGTGCAGAGACAGCATTGCCAGTATAGGATTCCACATGGAAGAAATTTACATAAAATAGCTGCCTTTGATGAGTGTCACTATACAAATGGTCAGAGTGCACATTCTGCCTGCTGCAGACTGTGCAGGCAAGCTTAACAAGTTCAGGCCCACAACATATGAAGAGAAGGTAGTTTAAGAAAAGTCTCTTCTTATTATATTATCCTACAGGCTTTTTTCTTCTATTATCTTTTGGCACATACCAAATATTTAACTCCCAAGTTACTACTCTGCTCAAGATTGCCTCTCCAGCAGCAGAAGGGAGGTGTACCTCCGGGGAGGCTGCAGTTTTGAACTGGCAGCACTGTAGAGTCTTCACAAGAATTATGGTGAGAGCATATCCAACACAAAGCAGCCTTCAATTCTGAAAAAAGAGACTTCAGAAATTTTTCCTTTTAATCCTCTGTTGTAAAATTTCTTCCCTATGGGAGATTCCTTGGGAAGTCAGAGTTAGAAAGGATGTGGAAGGACAAGAGGTTGCTCCAGATGTACCATCACCTACATGGTGAATAGTTTGTCATGACTTGTCAAGTTTTGGTAAATGCAAAAAAAAAAAAAAAAAAAAAAAAATAGATAATGTTTCTCCTTTCTAGCTACAGTCCATGTAGAAGTAACTTGGTATCAACTTTTTTTTACACATCAAGATGTCATGAGCAAAGAGCTCTGTTTTTCAGACATTTGGTTTACATTACACAAGTACTAACACTCTTCAGTGCAGAATGGTGTGTCAGTTACCAGCAATGCACTTTGGCAAAAGCAGTGAATGCAATCAGGGCAAAGAAATAAAATAAATATACTTGATGCTCAGCACATACAATCATTGCAAATAAGCAATATTCCTTCAGTAATCAAAACATATACAATAACATCTGGATAGAATTTAAACAATTCCATGGGCACATAAGAAGTTTTCCTTTTTTTTTTTTTTTTAATAATCCATGTCTACATAGAATATTACTGTATGTTCATGGTAGGAAAGTTTTATGCAATTATTTTTTATTGGGTGACGCTTGAAATGCATGGTTCACAAAATTCAAAAGGTTTGAAAAATGTAGGAAGACTTCCCATGCTGGCAAATCTGAGACACATGTAAGTCACAAATTCATTGTTCATGATTGATATTATTGAAAAGACAACTATAATTGTATATTATTTTTAATATCTTTCACTTTATGTACAAGCCAAGAAATTAATTATGTGCTTCAGTATTTGCTACTAATGAACACCCTTGTGTGCTGTTCATAAGCTGCACTTTGGTCAGTATCTATTTGTAAGAAGGTTTTCTACACGTGGTGAATTACAGCAAAAACATGAGTGAAATCTCAACATTACTGAATTCAAAAACATCAGCTGATTGAGTTTGGCTGTAACAAGGATTTCATCCTTTACAGATCCTGTTTTCCCAGTATTAAAGGCTATGGATGGTTCAGAGAAAGGGGGGTTTTGTACTGCACTTGTAACAGCCAGGGGGGCTGCAAATATGTGGGGGCTGCTGTTGACTTTTCAGGTCATTCCCCCAAAGAGCTGTGGAGGTTGATCAGAGAGCAAGGCAGGAGAGAACAATGCAGAAGTTAAGCTCTGACATTTCCTTTCACAGTAAATACAGGAAGATGTAGCTCTGGAAAGGGTTTTCAGAGACTCTGGAAATCTTGGTCTGCTCCAGCCCTTGAGTCAGGCAGGGTCTGGTAGGGTCCATGTCAAGCTGAGTGCCAGTCAATCTTAGTTTATTTTATATCACACAGAAGTGGCTTAGATGCAATTTCTTTGGTGTAGATCTGAACCTTTGGGAAATCTTGGCTTTGTGAGAGGCTTCTTTTTGCAATTAAAGTCACACTCATTAAAAAATTGTTGGAATGTGTTCTCTTAAGATATCCTGATACAAATGAATACCAAACCACTAGTTCTTAAGCAGTTTGACAACCCTCACTCCCTCAAAAGCTTTCTGAAAATCTCTGACAGCTATGAGCTAGTAGAATAATAGCAATAAATAAATACCTACTAAAATCAATCAAAAACCTGTGGTTAAGGCACTGGACTGCATGGACTCTGCAGACTTATGTTTGGGTCATGTCCCTGCCACAGACTTACTGTGTGGTCCTAAGAAAAAGATTGCAAACCAGGTGCCAGACTCACTGAACCCACTGAAACTTCCACTGACAGATTTAGGGGCTTATACTCAAAATTGAGACTTTTACTCCAAGCATGTTTTCATTGGTGAAAATTCCCAACTTGTCAGACCATTTTATTACAGATACATCTAATTGTCTCTAAGTCCTAACCAACATTCCCATGAAGGTCAGTGGGGAAAAGCTGTCCCTCTCTCCCTGCAAACAACGTATTCCTGACTGGCCTGGCTTTCTGCTTTCTGACAGGAATTTTGTACCAAAATCTCCTCCTTTGCTATAGTGGTCAGTCATGAGCACTAATCTCTAGTTTCTTCCCTCTGGTTAGTAAATTTTTTGAAATATTTAGAACATCTCAAAGATTTAGAAGGAAATATGTTTAACAATATTTTCTGAAAGAGATACCTTAAGACATGTTTTAAGAGAAGCCTCTAGCATGTCCTGAGACCACACATCATACATATATCTATACATTCACATATAAAGCAAAATACCTACATAGACTTTATATCTGTAGTTCCAGTCATCTGTCTGGGGTTTAAGTGATGCAATGTCAGGTGTTGCTGGGCAGGGAGGTGATTCAGCTCCTACACCTGATGCAGTGCTCCAGCAACTCATTTGCTGAAAGGTAGTTACTGGGATGAGGCATAGCAGATATATTGCACATATGCAGCCTGGATATATTGCATATATTTTTAAATGTCCATGTGGTTGAGAGAGCTGAACCCTTCTCCACGAATAAGGTCAATCTCCATATAAATGTTTAAAAAAGAAAAAATAAAAGAGCATATCAAATGCACGTAACCCACACAGTATTATCTGCAGGCTTTGCTATCAACCTTTTGATGTTCATTTTCTCCATTTCTGCTGTAAAATTGTCTCTTTCTGTTCAACAAGACAATTTCTGCTGTGCCTACCACCAGTAACAAATTTACTGACAAAGTTAAAATCTCCTTTGTGTCACAGTGACCTGATGAACCCACCTCTGTTTATACAAGGGCAAAATGGACATAGGCAAGGCATTCCTGACCTGTGTGTGAATGTCAGCAGCCCACAGAAAGACAAAACCCAGACTGGTTCACTAATATCAAGAATATCAGTTCTTCAGCAGAATTTAATTTTTCTGAGGTGTTTGTCAAGCTTCCAGGAGAGAGCTCCTTCTGAAGCAATGTTTCACTTTAGAGGAAGCACCACCAATTAGCACTATAGTCAAATAACATTAGGCAATTCTACCTGCATGGGACACTGTGGTGCTCAAATATGTCCTAAGAATATTTTCATTCAGCCAAGGCACAAAACTTTTCAATGGCACTTCCCAAATATAGTTGCATTTGTTGTTTTGCTCAATGCATTAAAAAGCTGCTCAGAAAGTCTGGACCATTGCTACCCAGCAGATTCATTGGGCTGGAAAATGTATTTTACAGATACACGCTTTCTTGGCATCAAGTATCTATGTAATGGAACCTTCTGTACCTAAACAACATCTGCAAGGAAATAGGGGGGAAACCTTTTTATTTTCATATTCCCCGGACAAATTACAAGATTAAAGGACTTTCCTTAGCAGTTACTGAGGCATTGCCTGTCTTAGCAGTTTCTAAGGCATTGTCTGCCTTAGCCTTTTTATTTTCATATTCCCCGGACAAATTACAAGATTAAAGGACTTTCCTTAGCAGTTACTGAGGCATTGTCTGCCTTAAACATAGAAAGTCTTCCTCATCTGGGGGGCAATGGCCCAAGGGAGACCTGAGTGTCTATCTTGGGAGGTGTTTTAATGACATTAGACAAAAAAAGTCAGGCCTGATAGACAGGTACCGAACTGTTGTCTTTGACAGTATCGTGAAAAAAAATAATTGCTTGTTAACAATATTCCATTTTCAGTGTTACAACTCTGCTCCAAATCTTCAGACACTTACTTTACTTCTGGAGGGGTGTTTACTTTTCCTGGTACCAAAATGCTCATTGCCCACCAAAACAGATTTCATCTCCCCACGGGTACTTTCCCATAATGTTGTTTGTAGATCAGAGCTGAAATGCAGAATAATGGTGTGTGTTGATGCAATTTAAAAGCAACAGCCAAAAATTATTTTTCCATTTACAAATCGAATACCACTCTGCTTCACACAGAACTTTGTACATTTCTCTGCTGTTTTCAGATATTGCTCTGAGATTCTTCTCTGCGAGGCTCTTGAGTGTGAATGGATTTTTTAATGACAAAAAAATCCCTAACAAACATTTTTGCTCATATGAATTTCAAGGACATAGGTAAGGAATGGTTTGTATTCAGATTTTATGACACTGACATTCAGAATGGACATGAAGTCTTGAACATGTTTCAGCAACAGGGAAAGCCTAGCTATTCAAAGGTGTTTTAGTAACATGGACTTCTAAAATTAATTTAAGGATTATCTAAATCTTAGAAAATTTTCCCTCTGCCTCTTGTAGCTCAAATGTCTGTATTCTTGGTTGTTCTGCTAAGTATCACACAATTTCACAAAGCCACATGGCACAGCTTGAAAAGGTTATCTGTGTTCTGTCAAAGTAATAATCTCCAAACTAAGACTCTTGTCCTAATGGTGTAGGAGCAAGGCAGTGAATACTTCAGCAAGTCTAAATTTAACCCCCCAAATAATCTGCCATAGCAAGATGCATTCATAACAGATTCATACCTCTATTGTGATTGCAGCCATTGCCCACTGCCCCCAAATAACCACCTTATTTCTCTTAAAAGCCTAAACCATTCCTTTCCATTAAAGCCTTGAAAATTTCCCACTGTTTCATGCTAGAAAGTCTCCATTCTTTTGCCATTCTCTAGTTATTTTAGCATTAAATGAATGGGACATTCTATCTCTGATGGAAAGTGTGGTTTTGTCCTTCACTGGCAAGAACCCCAGCAGTAAAAGTTTTGGTTAATGTCCATCAGCTGTCTTTAGGTTTGGAGTCCATCTCCACCATTTTTACATTGTCAGAGATCCAGAATAGACATGGACTAAGAGCAATTTTCCTGCAGTTTTCTATTTTCTCAAAACCAAGTTTCGCTGGACATAGCACCTTGGAAAATATATCTGAAATCAACAGAGTTTTGCTATTTTTGTTACACTTCAAAAAACATAGTTCATTGGATTCCTCAGGAAACATACCTGATTAAAGCCAAGTTTCAGTGTGGTCAAATTAGAAGCAGCTGAAATATTAAACATAAATTTCCAAGATGGAAACTACAATAAGCAAAATACAATGTTGCATTTGATACTATGAAGAAACTGGGAATAAAGAGGAGCTATGATGGACTATGGTGGTAGAATATACATACGCTAGTTGCATTTTTGCACAGAATTCAAAATGCAAAATTCATACCAGAATCACACTTTGGACATTTTTCTTACAGAATAATTTTTTATTTCTTCATCTTTATCTTTCAGAAAACTTTAATTCTTGTTCTAATACTCTGCTACAACTGGCTCTGTCAAAATGTGGATTGAAAGTGCCAGGATTTCTGGAGGCCTTGCGCGTGAGTAGGGGCACCTCACTTCTCAGATTTCTTGCTGAGATCATGCCCTATTAGATTAATTTTTCTTCTGACATTGAAAGCGGGTGTCGATAGTGGAGAAAACATGTTTTCCTCTTGGCTTAGTTATGGGTTCTCACTGCCCTAAAGGAAGGATTGGGTTGGGATTGTTGTTATTTATTTGCTAGTGATAGTTCTGGTCTTACACAGCTATAGGGCAAAATGTGAAAGGCAAAAAGTTTCACTCCCAGCCCCAAACAACAGAGATTAGAGTGACCTGGCAAAAAAAAAAAAAAAAAAAAAAAAAAAAAAAAAAAGCTTGCGATATATATTAAATCCCTTCAAGCTAAAAGTTTCTCTAGAGATGGTATTTGCCCCTTTAATTACAGCATCACAAAAGAAGAAGGAAACTCTATTGCAAACAACTTTTCTAGCTTTTCTTGCTCTGAAATGTGTGCTGTGGGGCAGCATACTATGTGTTATGAGGTTACTTCCTTTCTTAGGCTTGGAAGGGTTTCATAAAAGAGCATCAGAGACAAAGCAAAAATCATAAGTAAGCTCCCTAAAACTGAGAAAAACCCACTGAGCCAGATACAGAGGGATTTGGAAGGTTATAATTTTTCTGACAACGCAACATATAGGAGTTAGCACATTTGAATTCCTCTACCTTTGAAAACACATGCACTCCAAATGGAGCCTGTTTCCTATACAAAAATAAAGCCAGGCTAGAAATCTTTCAAATCCCACTAGCATTATTGCTGTTTAGAGAAAATTTGGCTGCATGAAAACAATGTTGACAAAGCTTGTGTTGGTCTGGTTTTCTTTTGTTTGAGTTAGAAATGTCTCTATAAAATCCAGAAAACACTCCTGTGCATCCAAATTTTTTAGCAGTTATTTGGGTTTACTCTCAACTTAACTGCTTTGGTTTTGGTCTTTCTACTGATGGCCAAAATAGAAATAGAAAATCGAAATAAAAATAGAAATAGAAAAAGAAATTTGCTGTACTCCTCCCAAATATAAGGCTCACAGAGTCTTTCACTGCTCATAGACATCTTTCAGGTTCTGTCTAAGCTATGATTGAGACAATCATCGTGTTTATTAAGATTATTACTTATTCAAGAGTTTTCATTGCTAAAAGATCCTAGGCAATGGCTAGAAGCGCCATTATCTGAGTACAGCAAGGCAAAGTCAAGAGGACAGTGTGCTCTATGAAGAGCTCAGGAGTCTGTCCACAGACACTGTTTTCACAGCATATGCTGAAATTAGACAGGGCAGGTGAGAAAAGGGCTGATGCCCTGGCATGGGGTACTTCCTACTTGGAGGAATTCAGCTTGCAACATGCGGGAGTAATGCAAGGTCAAAAAATGATGTGTTTTGTTACAAATATATGTATATTTACTGTTAAATGTGTGTGCCTCTCACCCCAATGATAATGGATGCCAGGAACCTGCTGTATTTGCAGTAGGCAAAGAAACCAGGAGGTGATTAGGCTGCTATGCAGCCAACTATCTTCAGAATGAACAAACAGGTTTGTGTTGATTAAAATGGTATTTTGATGTAATGAAGGGTTTTTTGACAATAACTTTTTTGTGAGAGGTTTGTTTGTTTGTTTTTGTTGGGTTTTTTTGGGGCTGTTCTTACTTGTTCTGCACCCTGGGATCAAGGAGCTCATAGCCCCTGCAGTGGAAGGAGGAGAGCCTTACTCCCAGGCTCCCACCCAGCATGCAGCTTGGTGTTTTTCCATCTGACATGATTTGTCTTACAGAAGTGCCAGCAGAGGTTAACACTTCATTAACGTATTCCACATCTTCTTTAAGAAGCATTTTTGTTATTTTCTAAGATCTCTCACTTCCTAATTAATTTCTCTGTCATCTTTTTTTCACTGTGCCTCAGCTAGGGGAGTATAGTCTTTAATGAATTAAACAACATCTTATTTTTGTCTTGGAGCTCCAAGTACATTGGATATTTAATTCAAGTTTATGCTAAACTAGTCCACCGTCCTCTTAGGCAAGATTTCTTATCTAGAAGTAACATGATTTGTTAATACACAGTTTAAAGGCAATTATAAATGTACCTGATGTGCTTCCACTCCTCTCTCTACATGTTAGATAGTCATTTCTACACATCCAGTTTGAATCATAGAAATTTTACTATTTTCTCTAACTATAAATAAATAAGTAGATAAATTTCATACCCCAATTTTTTTTCCTTTATCTGTTTCAGCCATTTGATAGATGTGGCAGAGGACAGTGCAGTGAGGAGATGGTAAAATGCAATGTGGGGAAGGAGAGGGAAAAGGAAGACCGTGGCATCGGCTTTGCTTCTAGAGAAAATGCAAAATAGATCCACTTCCTGTGTTTAATTCCCTCTGTACTGAACAATGAACTGGTGAACATCTTTCCTCAGTTATGGTAAGAAACAGGAAAGCACACCTCACACCAACAGACCCAGGGGGAGTGGCAGCAAGAGAAGAGCTGATTCCACTTGTGAGAGAGAAGGTGAGGCCATAAATTATGAGAATGAAGAAAAAATGCACAGTAGATTAAAACCTCTGCTTCTGTTAAAACATTTTGTTTGGTGTTTAATACTCTAATCCTCAGTCTCAACTTTTGAAGAGATTTCATACCTTAACCATACAGGCTACAAAGAGAAAGGGAGTTTCACAGGCTCTCAGCACTGAAAACCCACATAGCAAAGAGGAACGCCTCTTACATGGTCATCTGGAAGACAGGGTTATAAATTTTAGCACTAAGGACTTGGAAACAAGTTTTTTTTCTCCCTGAAAATAACACGTGTTGCTTTTTCTAAGCTTCTCTTTTAATTTCTTGTCCCATTGAAAGCCCCAGCAAACCACTCATTCTCCATTTCCCACTAGTATGAAGTCTGGATGCTGTCTAGGTTGATTTCTAACATAAGTGTTCCACACTTTATGGCAAAAGGCCTTACTTTCCAGAATTTCACTGACATGAAAACTTCAGCAATTGTTCTAATTACAAATCTTTTCGTTATACTTTCAAATCTATGGTGCCAAACAATTACAGCTGCCAATCTCAGCAAAATAAGGCTCAGAGATAAAAAACTATTGGTTTCTATAACAGTGGTGTAAGGAATTTTACATCTCTGCAACTGACAACAGAAACAGTGAGGATCTATCAGGACTGAAAGGCTGAGTCTCAGTCTGAATGACCCTCTCAATTACCCAACTGATTAATTGGCTGTCTGCAGTTTGCTGCTGTCTCCATTTTCAGGGGTCTGAGTTAACTGAAACTGAATTTCTCCCTGTAACTGCCATTTTATAAATTCCCTGAAGATTCAGAACAGACTGATAGAACCAAAATTAGATCAGCTTCCAAGCACTGAAACCAAGGAGATTGTTGGAAGAGCTCTAGAAATCATTATTCCCATGTTGCCTACCCATCCTTCTGCCAGATGTGGCTGCCCCCACAGCTGATACATCAATATATCCTTTTCCTGGTCACCATTAAATCAAACTACTATCAATTTCAGGGCTCATGCTAAGTTGCAAGAACTGTCTCTGATTTAGGGACTGCACCCTTTAGGCCTGAAAATTATTGTCAACACTCTAAGTCATACATGGGATATCTATGAATATTCTGTCAAATGAGGCCCAAGAAAACTGAAGCTATGTATAGCTATATTTTTCTTTCAGTCATTTTGCTGCAGGTAAAAATAACATAAACAGAATATGTTATCTTAGAAATAAAACTATACCTTGTTTAGTATATGCTATAAGAGAAACATATTCTATGAACATATTTTTAATAATTTAACCAACCTGGAAAACTCTTAATTCTATTTCAGAAGGCTAATACAACAATTATTTTGGTTACATGCTGCAAATCTCTGTAATTTGGAAAATAATAGTAGCAACTGCTCTTATTCAGAAGTCTTTCTAAGGAAGCCAATAAACAGTATTTTATCCTTGGTAACAAAGCACACAGTATTCACCACAAAAATGTGCTTACCCTGAAACTAAACAACAAATGAAAATTCTTGTATGATTGCCTTGTGTAAATAAAGGGAAAATATTTGTGCAGGACTTAGAAAGGAAGGAACAGGAAGGGTTTTTTTCCAGAAGTTTATAGTGACTTTGGATTACTATAATTAGAATTCTCAGACTTAGATTTTACTTTAAAAGAGCTACGGTTTTCATAGGTCAAATTCTCAGCAGAGTCTGGGTTGGGTACATCTGCTTTGAAAGGTATCACAAGGAAGACTAAATATATATATAAATTTAAATATAAATATAAATATAAATATAAATATAATTAATAGTATGTCATTTGTCAATATAGTATATATGAGAATAGCATTATTATGTATTATAATAAGATAATTTGCAATACAGTACAATATGTTATAATTTGGAACAAACATTTACAAATCCAGTGGAAAAAACCCTCATCGAATTCCAGCAAGCATTTCACTTTGGAGAAGGATGCTCAGAGAGAGAGCTAGGGCAAGGTAAAGAAGAGAACTGCAGAGTAGTTCACCAGCCATGCTACCCAAGGAAAGGAACAGCAGCTGCAATTAAAGTGAGAATCAGGATTTCCTCCAGAGTCACAGAATCATAGAAGGGTTGGGGTGGGAAGATGATCTTCAAGGATCATCTAGTTCCCACCTCCCTCGCACTAGACCAGGTTGCTCAGTGCCCCATCCAGCCTTGCCACAGTCCCCCAAGCCTCACTGCCCTAGCAGCTCTCTCAGCAAGCTGGCAACATTCTCAGCAGCTCCCTGCTCAAATCCTGCTTTGCTGCCTGTGGGACAAGTGTATCCATGAGCAATTTCTGTGCTGTTTCTGAGCAGGTGGGAATAAGCATCAGCACTTTACTTGGTTGCTGAACCCCAGAGCGTTTCACTGCCTTATGTAAGGCTTCTGGCTACCATCAGGGGAAAGTATCACAAATGAGACTTGGGAGGGAAAAGTCTGTAAATCTGTATTGCAGTTTTTATGGGGAAATGAAAACACACATGAAAATTAGAGTATTTTATTTCACGGGCATGGCCTCAAAGTGTCCAGTCAGTAGAAGAGGAAGCAGAAGTGTTGTAAAATAATCTGGGATAAATTGCTCATAGGAAAGAAATCCACTTCAAACACATGAAGAGGAGTGTTGTGTCCAAGCCACTTTCCCTTTGCCTGTACCCACCTAGGCCTTTGAAGATGAACTTCCTCACTTGGACTCCTGTTTTCTAACAACCTTGAGAAAGGAGTGTGAATATTCCACATGCTTGAGAGGAGATTGTTAGATTAGGATCCAATATCTACAACTGCACTACAATGCATGGAGTTCAGTAAGAGGAAAAAAAGAGACTTGGATAGCAGCACTGCAGCTGAGATGAAAGTCACGTCTCACAGAACTCAAAGCTTTATTATGACAGAGCAGAGCATGCAGATCCCTGACTCATTCCAATGTGTCAAGACTAGGGAGCATGGCTAGCTGGAGGATGGCTGGATTGACTCCAGGTTAGATATGGAGCTGGAAACACATCCCATCAGGGCACAAAGCAAAGCAGCAATGCTGCACATGCATTACATTTGTCTAATGCAATGCTGCATTTATCTAATGCAATGCTGCACAACCCTCCAAAACTGTTTTATGGACACAGGGTGCTCCGACCAGCTCGCTGTGATTTACAAACAAGTCGGTTCATCTTTGACTGACAGCACTTTTTCCTGTCCCTGCTGACCCACACATTGTACCAGCTAGTCCAAGCTAAAAGTAAGGGCCTCTAAAATCTGGTGGGAAAGAGAGGAAGGGGCAGGAAAAAGCCAGGATGTTATTTTTGCTGAGAGTCAGAGCCCTTACTCCTACAGGAGAGACACACAGTGTCACACAGGCACACAGGAGCCATAGTGATATCTCCTGCTTTGGAAATGGGGCTGACAGAAGAGGAGGAAAACATTGGATCTTTTGCCCAGTGGGCTGCAAGTCTGTCCAGAGCAAAGGGATCCTGCCTGGGAGTTGGTGAAGTCCAAGAGCCCATTGTGCCACCTCAGCAAAGGTGTTTTCATCTAAGGTTTCCAGGAGTAGGTAATAAAAGTGATGGGCTCTCTGGATTCACAATTCTTAGTATTTAAAATCTCACCCTGCTATTACAGGTCTTTGCAGCTTTATTTAAGTTGAGAAACACTTTCCATCTGTTGTCTGAAAGCAGGTAAGAGACATCCTTTCAGTGTAATGTCCTCACAGGATCCCAGTGGCTTTTCTCAAAATCTCCAGAAAGCTCTTGGATGCACCTTGAGCAAATATCTCCTCATAAATCTGACAAGGTCTCAAGAGCCAGAGACACAGAGGGAATTTGGTGCAGCAGTGTGAGCTGAAAACCAGATGGATGAGATGATCAGACTGTCAGCGCAGGTTTCTTTTGCAGACATGGCAAGAACACCTACACTACACTTATTTTCAGCAGAACAGATTTAAATCTGCTCTTACAGTTGTCTTTCTTTTATGAAAGAGAAGTAGAACATTAGTGTCTGCAAAAGAATCTTCAGAGGCCATTTAACACTACTTCAAGAGCTCAATTATTCTTAAGAAAATCGTGCAGTCTTTCCCTACTTTTAAGAGAAATAAATGTTATCCCTCAAGAAAAACAGAATGAAAGCAGATATCTAGGCAGAGAGAAATATACATTTTTGGAGGTTTTATTTGGCCAGACACTAGGGGGGCTGAAGAGTGATGCAAACACAGGAGTTTTGCCACTCAGAATTAGCTCTGCTCCTCACAACACAATTGTCTTCAAAAATCCTCTAGATTCAGCACCAAATATTAGTGCTCATTAGTGTTAGGGAAAAAACAATCACAATGAGAGCTGTCTAAATAGTTCAGTGAAGCACTTGCTGTGCCAATTCATTCCCAAAACAGTGACTGTGACTAAAACACCAGACACATGAGCAGTCCCTGCTACAGCTGCTTCTGTGGTAACATCCCCTGTGGTTTCCTTCTGACCAGATGTCCGTGTTCAGCCCCACCTGTAGTCAGGAGCACAGATTTCCCTAAAGCAAAGGGGTGCAGGAACACAGGCACCAAACTGGAGTGGAATAAAGCACCAAGTGGGAATGATACCAGTGAAAAGGGAAAAATTTCCCGTTTTACATCAGCTTTATATCAAATTGCCTATTTATTGCTTTCATTTTATTGCTTACATGAGGGGATAATATATCTTCTGGTGCCTGTGTAAAAAGCACATCACACCAGGACAGACAGCCTTAATAACTATTCCATAACCAGCAAGATAAATGAAAAACAGAAGGGCATTTTAAGGACAAGTTATGGCTTTCCCTGAAACTTTACAAATTTGATATGCTTCACCAAAGTTACCAGGAATAGGGAAAGTTTACTGTCTTTGGATCATTTATAGATAAACTCAATGACAAGGTGTAGGAAAAATATTTCAATTTCCTGACTCTATAATCAGCCAAATTGACAGACCCTTAGGACTGAAACATTCTGCAAGTGCAGAAATACATTACTTTTGGATAATACATCCTTAGGCAAAATCAGCTTTCCATTTTACCATTGCCTTCAAAGAATATCTTAACAGACAGAATGTAACAATATTAATTAATGGGGCGAAGAGAAAAAGCTGTTGATTTTGTCCCCAAGAAATTTTCCCTAATGGCTCTGTTACTGAATCAGTTCAGAATATTATTTCAGGCAGTGGCACAAAGGCCTGGTATGCTTGCCAGCTCTGATAAAGATTGATGGCTCTAGCAGCAAACAGCACAAGGGGACAGCTTCCAGCTTCCAGGGCTGTTAAATCCTGGGAAGGCTGTTCCCCTGGTGCAGCAAGACTGTAAAGAAAAATTATAGACCTACAATCCTTAAGCTAAATAATACTTATTTACCAAAAACAATAGGTAGTTTATGAAAAAGTCTTCATAATCTGAATTGTTCCTTTGAACATCCACTCTATTTGGTTCTTCATTCAATAGGTTTGAATGAACTGGTTTGAAAACCGACCCTGCAACTCCATGAAGGTGCTAATTTAATAGTTTGGTTCAGATTTAAAATGCAGTGGCCCATAAACACTCTTTTTTTTTTTCCTGTTTAAAACTTAGCTAAGCACTTTTCCAAGTGCTTCAATGAAGTGAGACCCTAATTATTATATTTCAAATATGCTGATGTTCTGTAAAATGTGCTAACTTTTCCTACCTAGAGGTAAGTGAAAGAAATTGCTGTTATTCATGTCCTAAAGTTGTCTTTACCCGGTTCCAAGAGGGAGTAAGTCCTCCTTGACTTCACCAGTGGCCTTTTGTGGCCTTTGAGGGTGGGCTACAGCCCATATGGCTCACAGAAAGTGTTCCCAAAATTAACAGAAAAAAAGATTTAATAAACAGGCAAAGTAAACACCTCAGAAGTTGTCCAAAGACTCATCTGGGAAATCTACAGGGACACCACTAAAACAATGGAGTCTTTTGCAGATATTACTCCTGTGATTTCTTTTCTTCATCATCCTATTGTCACAAGATATTTGCTGAAATGAGAGAAAATTTCACTTCATCTATCAGATAGATATCTGCAGAGGAGGAACACTGGATAAAAATAAGGAAATATAAATCATGCAACTGTCTTCCAGAACTGCTTACCCTAGCAAATATTTTTTCCTATAAAAGTAGATTGAAAGGAAGAAATTTGATGTGAAAAGCAATATTTACTAGTTTCATTTGTTTGCCATATGTTGAAAGGCTTGGAAGGAATAATTATTTTTAAATGTGGGGGAAAAGAAATCTCAGGTGTCTCTAGGTTGTTAGGAGAAATCTTTTATCATTACTTCTATGTCAGGGACAAATTATACATTTTCTAATTTTCCATTAATTTTACCTTCTTCTGATGGTTCCATCACTTAAACTAGGAATATTCTAAAATTTATAATTATTTGCTTATAACTCTTTACTCTGGAGGGAAAGAGTTCAGGAGAGCCACTGTAGTTTGGATTTATCAAATGCAATGAGTCCATTCCTGTGCACAAGTGCCCAGAAGAAAGTAAGAAGCTGCCTACACTCTTCCTTGCCTCTCAGAGGGTAGGCTGATAGAGGACACCCTTACAACATGACTGCCTCAAATACAAAATTAAATTTTGTGCCCTGGTTTACACTAGCCCTGTCTGACCCAGCAGCAGTCCCGTTTGCAAAGGCTGCAGCAGTTTGGGACTGCACCTGGTCAAGCAGGGGCTGCCTCCTCCTTGCCAACAGGTCTGGCATTTATTTGGTCACCTTCCTCTGCGCAATGAAGCAGCACATCACGGGGCACAGGCTGCTGAGCATGCAACTGTAAAACCTGGGAAAGCAATGTACTTTCCTCTCAGAAAGAAATTGTACCAGTTGTGAGTGACTCCTGCGCACAAAAGTGGTTGTTAGTGCCACACAGAATTACGGCTTGCCACGGCCACATGACTGGACATTTATCAGTGTTTGAATGTATATTCAAACAAAAATGTTTACTTGAAAATTCCCCAGAGCCAGACCCTGCTTTCACCAACATGCAACCCAGGCATGTCTTTCATGGCAGAAAAAGTGGCCGTGAGGGCGTGTCTCTGCCCACCTTGGTCAGTCCCCCATGGCTCCTAGCGAGCACATCGCTCCCTTTTCTGCAAATGAACGTACCACAGCTGTCAGAGCACCACACACAGCATACAGACAGTGGCAAGTTGTTGCCTGACTTTCTCATGTTGCAGTGTATACAGTTTGATGGCCACCAGCTCTTTAAAATTCATTTTCGTAAGCACATTTTCACAAATGTTAAAAATAGCCTCAGGATGTATTGTCATGACTCAGTTTTCCTTCCCCTCAGGAGCAAACTAAGTGTGGCAATGCAGAGCAAACAGTGCCTAGTCTGATAGACTTCATTATACATATATTTACCTTGCAAACACAACAGTGAAACTTGAAAGAAAAAAATATTCAAAGTGATGTTTCTTTACACAGAAAAATAATCCATCAGGATTATTCAAAAATAATCCATTGCAGGAGAGAATAAAACTCCTCCACTCAGAGGACAATATTCAAAGTGATGTTTCTTTACACAGAAAAATAATCCATCAGTCCTTGCGAGAGAAAATAAAACTCCTCCACTCAGAGGATCTTACTGATTTACATCATCCTTTCAGACATGCAAGAGGCATATGTGAGATCTATCTTCACCTCACAGCATCTCCCTGTTCACTTTATTTTGTACCTAATCTAAATTAACCACCTAGCTTTCTTTCACAATGAGTTTGTTCAGTGAGTGAAGTGAGATTTCTAGAGGTTACTAGAGGTTACTCATGACCCCTAACTTCACATGGCTGAAGTTAGAGGATATTGACTTTGCTCTTTTTTTTTTTTTCTTATATTACCAGATCAGAACTCATTCCTTCACTCCCTTTAGAAAGGACCAGCCTCAGCTTAAGTGGTTTAGGAAGAATTTCTATTTATTCTCATAAATCATGACTGACTATGCACCTAGCCTTTTCTTTATGCACATGGCAAGGTAGATCCTTTCTGTCTAATTCTCTGTCTCCTTCAGTAACATCTTATCACAAAAAGTTAGTCACTTACTCTCTTTGAGTGTTTTATCTGCTTCCAGGTTGCCATCAATGCCTCTGCTCCGTATCTTCTTGTCCTTTCTCTGCTTCTTCTGTCACTTCTGGGCACACTGATACACAGAGAGTAAAAAAAACTGAAATATAAATTGCCTTAATATTCTGTGTCAGGGTCCTAGAGGAATCTATTCAATCAGCTGCCTAAGCCCTTGCCTAAACCTGCATGAAGATCAACTTCCCATTATTACAGCTGTTGCTTAACCAGGCATTTAATATTACTATGATTTGTCCTGGAAGTCATTTATCACATTCAACAGCTTCAGTGAAGTGGTTTAAATAATTATACAAAAGTAAAAATGTATTTAAAAGAAAGTAAAAGAAAAAACCCTTGGAGAATATAGAAGGATTTAAAAAGTGACAGAAAGCATTTTTAACTGGGCATAGAAATCTGTGTTCAGTATCATACATATTTTGTTCAGAAAAAAAATCCTTAAACTGCCCTTTAATGATTGGCACATGAAAAAAGCATTCATCAAAGATGACAATACCATACAGATATTAGTGGTTTGAAACCTTACTACTAAGGCAATTTCACAGAAAGATTTGGGTTTTTTCTGTAAAACCTCCTGTTTGCTCAAAACCCAAAACTGAGGTCTAGCAAAAAGAAAGCAAGTCTATTGTTCATTGCATGAGTCATACCTAAATTCTAAGTTAGATACTAAATTGGTGTGCTGGGGTCAGGGGCTGCCCCTCCACAAAGGCATGGATTTTCTGTAGATTCCATGTCACCCCTGCCACACCCAGTCCGGTGTCTCAGTTTTGCTGGGGTACCACAAATCTCTCTGATGATAAATTTCATTCACGCCTTTTCAGCCATATGGGTTTTTTCTTTTCTATCTGCAATTTCCTTTTTACAGATTGAACTCAACCTTCAGCTGCACAGCTTGGCATGCAGCACCTCCATTTTATCTCTATACCCTGTCCCGTGGTGTAGGGACCACAGGGCACAGAGGTGGGCTTGTAGCAATGTCTCCCTGGAAAATGGATTCCACAAGGTGCTCAAGTGTGAGATTTATAGTCAGAAATGGTGGCTAAGCAGTAGCAAAAGGATGATATACAAGGAGGGAACTTACTCAGGGAGGCTCCCAATATTCTTAAGAACCTGCCTTCCTCCAAAAAAACCTGGGTGGTGACAGTTGTCCCTGCAAAGTACAGACCTTTAATCTGCATCACACAGTCATCTTTTCATAAGTATTCCCAAGTTGTGTTTGTCCTCTGCTCTGTACTATCCACTTGCTATTTAATCAAGCCAAACAGCTAAGCTCTTCCATATTTTTTCCCTTAACTTCCTAAATAGATGTTTTTATCTTAACTGTTCTTCTATTATTTTATAATGTTGTTGTGAATTACTAGATTTTACAATTGTTATTGTTTCTGTGTTGTTGTGTTTTGTAGGTGTCACAAGAATTCACTCTTCTCAACACCATAGAAAGGCAAATACAGACAGACAAGGGGTTCATGGTGTCCAGGAGACAGTGCTGGGCACCATGACAAGCACTATTCCCAGCATATAAAGAACTTTGCAAGTTTCTCATGTTTTGAAAATGTCAAAGCAAAGGAAAGAATTTTAAGGAGCAATTTGCAGAAGAGCAGCATGGTCAGCACGAGGGTGTTATTGGTAAGTCGTTTTTCCCCAGACATGAGGCACAGAGCAGGAGAAAGCACAATGACTGTCATTTGAAATTCAGTCAGTATGAGTAGGAGAGCTGGCATTGTGGACAGGGTGAGCTTCTTGGGCTCAAAGTGAAGACAGACAATCCAGATCTGATCCCCCCAGAGGACTGGGGGACGGCAAAGGATGGAGAGAGAATGAGATGGTCACTGCAGACCCTCCTTGCAGACCTTTGCATATGTAAATGCAAAATGACCAGAGGCAAGGTCTAGGACAGAGCTGTGGGGGTCTCATTTTGCACATATCCTGTCCTGAGCCACACAGGTACGCTGACTGGACTCTGAAGTGAGGGTACTGCTGACAGGATAAAGGAATTTCATTTTAAAAAAGCCACTGCTGATGTGTTTTGATACAGGTTAGCACTGCATTGGCAGGGTAATGGTAGGCTGCATGCAGTGATAAGTATTCTCTTGTACATTTCTGCATGCACCAGCTCTCACACGAGGCTGCTGCTCACTGCTGAGATGTTTTACTGCCAGAGAAACAGAGCAATGACCTATGGAAACACCATGTGGAACCAGGGTGAACTCAGCACTGTGGTGGGTAAGCTGGAGAGCCATGAAATAACCCAGTGCCAGAGCCGGCAGTCCTTGCCAGCTCTCATATCGCAGTGATTTATGGACAAGTTTTCTAGAAGTATTTTTTTAAGTAGCCTGGAGGTTTCAAAAGCATTCAAAACTCCTGGAAACAGCACTTACTCTTTTTGTTTGGTTATTTTCATTTACAGTAGCTAAATACTTACCTATCAGACTTTCAGATCCAGTACCTCAAGGGCAATTTTGTAGAGTTGTGGGGAATTGGTAGTTCTTAAGGTGTTAATAAGCTTAATATGCAAGAGTCAAGAGATGCTTTAGCTCATGAAACAACAACTTAGTTAACTTTGTTAACTTAATGTCTAGTCACTTCTGTTCTCACCAGTTTATAACAATAAAACATACAAATGTATTTGAACTAGAAAATACTCCGTTTTTGAGCTGGGAGAGATTTCCTTTCAACCCAGACTGTCCCTTGCCGCCTTACTTTTCAGCACATAGTCCTGTAAATAGAGAGAACATCACAAAATATAAAAATCACAAATATTAGACCTTCCACTGAAGTTACAAATCTGGCATGAAATTTTCATTTGACTGGCAAGTTAGTAAAGAGAAGTTCTCCACACTTTCTTTGAGCTGTTACTTCCAATTCACCTGAGGACTCCCTGTGCATCCCAAAAATGATGGTCATTGTAAAATATCACAGATTTAGTAGTTAGTGTTAAGTCATTTTCAAATTAAAAATAAATCTGTGAATGTTACTTCACATTTACATACAGAAAATTCTCATCCTCCATGAGAGGATGTGGCACTCACACCTCTCAGAAACAGGGTATATGTGAATTTTACTGTATGAGTCTGGATGAATAACCTTTATTCCACATCATGAAAACATTGCTTATATTTCCATTTCACTTCATGCACTGTGACATTTTTTTCTTGATTTGGAGATGTTTTTCCTTCTAAAACTTCCAGACATGTAAAGCAACTCTGACGTTTCCCTGGAAGTGCTCCAGAAAACAGCAGACACAACTTTGGTAGGTTCACCCAGAAGCCTCCTTAGATGTCTCCTTCATTCTCAGCTCCATGACAAGAAAAATCTGAACCTGATGGTGTTCTCAAAGAGCTTTTACCAGTCATTTGATTCAAAATTTGGCTAAATTTTCAAGCTGTTTCTTCCAGCTTTCACTAGTTCATGTCTCAGAATCATAGCATGAGACAGTCTTCAAAAACACACAAATTTGAAAGCACAACCGAAATCTCCGGGCAGCTTTTATCCCCAGGGAATTCTCAGCTCCAATTGCATAAACCCTTAGATTTCTAATTTTGTAAATTGGTTGCTAACATCTTCAGGTCTGAGCCAAACTGATTTATGTCCACAGAGAATGGCCCCACAATGGCAGTAGCAGTGTTTGGAGCAGCAGTAATGCAGTATTGCCAACATTTGAAAAAGTTTTTCAGAACAGAGCAGACAGAACTGGTGGATCTATAAAAGGATGAGTTTACAGTCAATGCAGGAATTAAATCCATTAAATGTTTTGAATTTTATCACTCATGCAGTTTCTTCATTCCATTTTTTCATTAACAATTGTAGCAACTATGAACATTATGACTCATAAAAATTGTTGATTATATTTATTGCAGTAGGTTTAAAATTTAATGGGTTTGATACAATGACAGAAGCATTTATATTTACAATATGAATCTCAGGATGTGTAAAATTGTGCAGTTTAGTGTTCTACATAAACACATCCTGTAATTCTTTGAATGACAATACATTAGCATTTCTTCAGGCATAATAAAATATGAAATAACTAAGGAATAAATATATTATTATCGCTGTCAGAAAGAAAGGAAAGCATCAATTATAAAACTTGCTACAGTTCTTTAAACTCCACTTTAAGCACCTAAGTTCAAAGTGCAGAACCTGAAAGCCCATCTGGTCCTGAAGATTTGTCATGACCATGCACTGAATTGTTGACAGTAAATTACTTTAAAAGCTTACATTTCTTCAAGTATTTATGTGCACAGTCAGAACAGCAAACCTTTCCAACACTTCAGGGCTGTGAATTAAACAGAGCAGAAGAACTGCTAAAAGCTAAAGGCTGTGGCCATGATCTTACATCCTCATTGTCCATCTACTTCTGGATATTTTATTCCAAATTAAATGGCAAGAGTTTGTGTTTAATTTTTGAACAGGACCTCTGCCACTTGTTTCTGAGTCACTGACTAAGAAGGATTTCTGGTGCAGATTTTAGGAGGGCCAGAAGAAAATCAAGAATTCTGGCTTTGAAGAACATCAAGAAAAAATTGGTGTTGACTTATTCAAAGAATTTGGACTTAGTCCTTATTAATTTACTTTCACTAATTTCTGAACATGGGTTGTGGGATGTGTCTGACTCTTTTGGACAAGTTCTCTTTAGTGAGTCAGTGTCAATACTTCAGAACCTAATGGATTTTACTATTATTTAGATTGTTCAGAGTCATTTATTTCAGATATCATTTACTGTCAGTTATATATTTAATGTAGTTAAAGTCTCTTTATTTTGGTCCTTAACAGCTTCTATTGAGCAAAATGAAATTAATGAAAAATGCTCAACTTGGTGTTAGAGACATCAACAAACCATCATTTTAAAATCTTGAAAATAAAGAGATGAAATGCACCATACAGCAAACCAAAGTCTGGTTAGATGACAGGAGTTCATTTTTTTCTGTGGCAATTATGCCACAGAAAAGCAGTGCCTGTTTACAGAAGGCATGTGCAGGTTTTTCGTTTGCTGGGCTAATCTCACCCATAATTACACTTCAAGACCCCAGGGCCTCATTTCTCCTGTTGACTGATAAAATAGAAGAGGACAGTTTTAAGTCACCCACAACTTCCAGATAGGAAATGAAAACATTTTAACAGCATCTGTAAATGACAACAAACAACATTACAGGAAGGATGCACTGGATATGCAGGATGAGTTGCAAAAATGACCATATTTTGCAGAAATTTTCTCTGTGACTCCTAGCAAAATTGAAGTGTCACATTTCTATATCTGAGAAATTACCTTAGAAAATTGTTATCAAAATGCAGCATGTAAGTCCATCCCCCATGGTAAACATTCCAATGGGAGCTACTATTAGAGGACTCTTGTGCTACCTCATGGTGCTCTCTTTGTGTTTTATAGGATCCATCTACACCCAATTTTTGCCCACGATTACTTCAGCCGGGCCTTTCCCTCTATGTTACCTGCTACAGCTGCATCCAAAATCCTGCCTGACAGCAGGGGCTGGCAGCAGCACCTCTATGTCCTTGGGTTGGAGCAGGCTGAGGGGACTTGCTCTCACCTGAACAGGGAGCTGTTCTCTGTTCTGCAGGGTGCTCTCTGATAAATTACTGTAGGTTTTGTACACAATGCATATTGATATTTGAGTCCTTTAATGCAGTACACTCTGCATTTGTCTTTCATAAATGGAAAAATTTGGATTAGGTGCACAACAACCAGGAGAGGAGCACAGCAATAAGAAAAAGAGGACAGCAAAGACTGGCCCCAGAACTTACCATCTGAGTTCAGCCCTCTTCCAGGACACATTGCTGCTGCCTGGCTTAGCCCTACAGTGCTCTGAGGTATCCTGTATGCATGTAGCATTATACAGATAAAACTCAGAGTAGAGGACTAGGGAAACTGCTCTGCCCAGCAGTGCCTAAGGCCTGGGCTGCTGCCACTGCCCTCACCCAGTTTTGCCTCCTGATTCAGCCTAGGTCACTGGTTACCTGTGTTTAATATAGCAGAGTTTTATATTGCCTGTGTATTTTGCAACAAAGTGTTCTGAAGCTCAATCATTATATAACGTTTCCTCATTCTAACCATACTCTGATTCAGCAAAGTATCTAAAGAAACATTTACTTGCTTGAATGGTCCCATCTCTTTCAGCACAAAGTCAGATTTTTGAAACACACACTGCAGTACTTCATGGCTAAGTGCAAATGAACAGCAAAAGCCGCTTTTCTGTCAGTGGCTATCACAGATACTACTTCTTTACATAAATTGGAAACAGAGATAAAAGACACTCCTATAAAGAGGAAAATAGTATGATATGAAACATTTGAATTTTATACAAATTTTATATGTAGGTACTTGAATCATTTTTGCACAAAGCATCAAAAAGCAATTTGGAACTAATTTATACTTCTGAATTTTTGTCTTAAAAAGAACCATTTTTTAATTTGAGAAATAAGCAATATGTTGACTTTAATGTAAGGAAGGTTTCTGGAAAGGCGTTTTCCCACAAATTCGCTGCTTTGTGGTTTGGTTTTTTTTGCTTGATGCCTTTGCCATGCCTGAGTTCCCAAGGTTAGTTTCTCTCTCTGGGGCTCCACAGGAGGTTCTAGCTTGAAACCCAACAAGAGTTGCATTGCTAGCAGAAACATAAAACATCTTATGGTCTGTCTGCTCCCAACTTGCTTACTCTCAGTAAACACTCAAAACATCCAAACTTGCCAGGGAAATGGACCCAGAAGAGTAAGCATCCCTTTACTGAAGGAAATGAATCAATCTATCTGCTTCACCCGCAGCAACTGGGATTGCAGAGAGGAAAACAGGAATCAGCTGTAGACAGCAGTGTTCACAAGAGCTTGCTCTGGGTGCATTGCTCTTCCTTCGTAGGAACTCTCTGTATTACCGAAACAGTGCACAGAACCTGACTTCTACAGGTAAAGGCAAAGGCTTTGAGGAGTCAAGATTTAATATCCATTGACTCCATTCTGGATCAACCCCAGTGGTGATTATCTAAAACACAGTCAACAAATTAATGGTATTATGTGCTCAAGGGACTGGGCCTGTTTCAATAGCTACCACTCAGCTTGCACACACAAATAACCACTCTTGGAAGAAATGCAACAGTAGCCCATAGAATGATGCAATCCACTACGCACATACAAATTTACCCACAAATTTCATTTTCTAATAAAACTTGCTGTTGTTATGAGAAGAATGGCTGAAGTACAAAAAGCTAATTTTTTCTCTGGTAAAAGAGAATGCTTGCCGTGTCTGTTGTATGAGTATGAGGACACTGCACAGGATTCCAGAGCAAGCCGTTCTTATCCATCTGACAACTAATTATGCTGCACAATATATCATGCACAATTAAAAAGCCCCTCAAACATCAATAAAATCTAGTCAGCCTATTTATTATGGCCTGCCTGAAAGCCACAGTTGGCTCTGTCCAAGCCTTCCAACGTAGCTTCTAACAAAGTCAAGGTGTTATGCTAAGACCGAACAAGAATCCAGATAATGTAATTTTTGCCATTATGACTTACAGGCTCTGTATTGGCCTGAAATTGCATAACCTGACACCCTGACTCGGACAGGCCTGAATTTAGCTGTTTAACTGTGACAATAGTCCAATTGTCTGGTACTTGTTGCCTAAGATTATTTTGGTTGACTTGCAGTTTATAATTTAATGAATACCTGTGTTGTGTGGACCAAAGTGCCTCTGAACTGCCTGTAATGAAATTGGTGTGGAAGATGGTAGGTTCAGGATCATACCAGAGGTCACAGATTATAAAACAAATCATGCTGATAAAGTCAGCAGTCCCCACAGGAGTGCAATTTGCATTGCTCTGGAAAAATAGCTCTAGCAGTAAGAAAAAGAATAGAAAAAACTAAGTAAATGGAAAGCAGTGAATAGCATTGAAACAAACTGCTACAAAAAGCAAACAAAATAAATCCAAGTGGAACACGAGAAAGGTGTACAAAAAATTATCACTGTGTTTGTCCCGGCAAAGAGGAGAGAGACAGGACACCTTTCTCTCCCCTGGTGAATGCTGCAGGGTACTGACAGCTCCTCATAACCCACCCACAGGTACACACACTGAAACTCACAGCCTGTCAACCGGAGAAGCATTGCTAGGGTGAACATAAGAAATATACTAAGAAGGAAATTTCATTTTATCACATATTAACTTTATTATCAAGGATCTCCAGAATTAATTTGAATAAGATATATGGAATACAAATATATAATATTGTAACTAGACTAATCATGTTATTATTATTAGACTCTAAAAACTTTTCATTTATTTTCTCATATACGTATATTCTCCTTTTTGCTTATAAAAGGAATTTGAGCACAAGAGCAAAATTATGCTAAATATTTCCAGCCTGGCCACCGAGTTGCTTCCCCAGCTGATCTCCCATCCATACAAAATATACAGCATGTCTTATGAATAGTAATCTGTTATTAGATTGTTATTGGATCTATTTTGTGTTGTCTCCAACTCTCAAATGCCACTGTGTTGCAGAGAATGATTCATTTGCACTGCACAGCAAACATGTCTGAAAAAGCCAGAGGTGCTTGTTGGCAGCCACTGGGCAAGTGAAGCTTTTGTCACACTGCAGTCAAAGTCAGAGCTGAGCTACTCACTCTGCACACAGGACCTGAGTGCAATTGGCCATTTCAGGAGTTTCACTCCTGGTAAACAAAGTGGAGAGAAAAGGAGAAAGATAAGAGGAGCAGGAGCATGCAAGTAGAATCCAGAAAAGGGGGTAGGATGAAGACAACAGAGAAATAATCTGTAGAGCAATTTGAAGAATGTTTTGAGTAGACGGCAGTCCAATTGCCTCATGCTTGTATTATATATTCTCCTACATCCTTCATGAATAAGACAAGCATAAGCCTGTCACCAGTTACCAAGCAACTGGGAACTGTAATACAAATTAATATTAATAAAAATTCAAAAATGCTACCATAAAACTTCAGGGTTTAAACTGTAAACAGGAAGCAAAGAAATATGCATAGATGGAGTGATTTAGGATTTTTTTTAAGTGCTGCTTATTTCTAAGACTATTTTTATACAGAACTATTTTAACAGTTGTTGACTGAGACAACATGCTACAGCTCCTAATCTAAGTCTGGAATTAAATAATCTGTAATTCCATATTGCAAGTAGAACTCCTTCCTATGCCAGGTATAAAGATGCTATCAGTTCTAAGATACATTTTTGAGAAACAACTTGGCAAGTTCCTAAATCAAATGGTAGATCCATGTCATATGTTGTTTCCGCTATCATAAATTCATTTAGAAACATCAACACACTCTTGATCACCCAGAAGTTTTGCTGATAGTTTCAGGAAACGTGTATGCAAGGTCAGAGCCAGCTCCCTTTCACAGCCATGGAAGAGTCAGTGAAGGTTAACACGAAGTTTAGATAACAGGGAGTCATTTTGATTTGCACAGGGTGGCCAAAGCCCCCATGCAGACATGTATATATTACAAATCTTGTGCATGCTAAGTTGAGCACTTCCAGAAGCTTGGGATCCCTAACTCCTGCTTGGTGTAGTCAATTTAATCATTTTAGCCCCACCTTTCTAGATATAATATGTTTTAATTCCTATTATATTGTTCCATGAATGAGATTTATTTTCCTAAATTGAATGCAGGTAAAATTTCAGAATGAATATATGGATTTTATCTATTTTGGAAGAGTCTTGGAGTTGTAGTATTTTTCCAGATTTTGGTGTTGTCAATTTTTAAGATTAAACACTTGGGCATTTACAATAGCTGATAAGAAAATGAGTAAAATGACATGGGCATCGTTCCTCTTTCACAAGCGGAAGAATCCATTCCAGGGCAGCTCTTCAGTCATGGGGTCTGTGCTGGGCTGCTCTCAGGATCTGCACAGAGAAACTCCTCATGGTGTTAGCCATGCATGCAACTGAGCTGAGTGGTTAGAAACCCACTGGATGGGTCTCCTAAGGGAGATAACAGAACTCCTGCCTAATCTAAGGATTGTGTCGCTTCCCATAATAGCCAGCAATTCCTCTATCAGCACTACTGAAAGTACTGCTAAGTGGGCTTAACAAAGGCAGAACAGTCAAGTCAAACTCATTAAGCCCCTCCTGGGGCAAACTTAGCCATGTCCAAATCTTCCAAATCTGCTTAAGAAGCTCACAGCAGAGGATCTCTTGGCAAATTATAAAAGACAAAACACATTCTATTCTTATGAGCCTTCAATTAAAATTTTAAAAATATGAAAGTAAAAGTGAAATATAAAACCTACACTATGGAAGTAACTTTAAAATAATAAAATAAATAAAATAATAAAACTAAAGAAACAAAAGCAGGAATTTGTTTTTATAGATGTTGAACTCTTGCTCCTTCTGTGTCACCCAAAAAACCCCAAAATAGACTCACATTCTCAATCAAGAAAAGGGCTGGAACTAATTCCTGCCCTTCACACAACACCCCACCCAGGGAAGTTGAGGATGAAGACTAAAACTAAAGGTGTAGAAATGTCTTCAGCAGTTCTAAGGCCAAGGTTAATGTTAATCTGAGCCCTGATATTGGTGCATTAAAAAAGATCTGTTTAAGGCTAAGGACCCAAGACTCCACACAGATCTTTACATAAGTTTAAAAAGAAAAGGCAAGGAAAAAAAAAAAAAAAGAAAGAAAATGGATGGTGTATTTAAAATCAATGACCTAAGGGTAATTGGTACTTCACTGACTCAATTTTCAAATGGATTATGATGGAGAAAAATGTCTTTCTGACAGAGTTCACATATAGCAATGGCCCTGGGCACATACGTGTCTCTATGGAATAAAAAGTACATTTGACTTTCTATGGAAGAAACCATTTCCTTCTCACTTTACTGGTAGATTTCATCTCAAAAGCTTATTTCAGAGTTTTTTTGTATCTAATTGGAATTCAGTGTTTGATTTACTATTTCAAAGCATATTTTTTCTGAAGGTTCGATTTCAATATTTCATTTCAGGGTGCTTCTTGCCAATCCTTCCTTGCACTGTCAGGTTTTTCCTCACTGCCTTTTTGGTGACTGAAGCCAGGCTCTGCCACATTCCTGCTCCTTCTGTGATCCACTGGTGTTATGGAGAAACAATTCAGGGCTTCCATTGCTTCTCTTCCCTTTATTTCAGTCATGACAGAGTCCTTTGTATTTTGTGATTTATTCCTTCCTATCTTTGAGAAACTGTGAAAGTTTCAGTCATATTCCTTTCTAGCCTAAAACAGCACAGTGACACTGAGGCTATATGAACCACAGCAGATGGTTAACTTCACAGGAAAGGTGTGAAGAAAACCTAATGACCTTGTTTGCAAGATTGCAGGAGACAGGAACCCTCACCATTCCCTCTGGTCCCCTCCAGATTTGTGGGTCATCCTAGCCCTTGGGAATGGGAAATCATCTTCCAAGCTGGCTGACAGAATTATTTAGCTTCTGGCTGACATTGAGCATTTCTATATTGGACTAAATGCCCCAATGTTCTAAAAACATCTAATTTTCAGACACTTTATTCCTTGCTCAGGTTTCTTCCTCAGCTCTTCCAGTTAGGTGCACATGATTGAACCACGAGGGCACACTGGCAATGGCCTCATGGCTGCTGGTTGCAAGAGCAACACGACGGACTCGATCCCACCTCTCCTCTCGTACACATGGAACTGTTTGGGACCTTTAAATTTTACAGGGAAAATACAGGCCATGGTGCTTCAGGTAAACCTCGAGGCCACATTTAGGAAGATGGTGGGATGCATACATGTACAACCAAATTGACATTTGGGTAAAATGAAGGTTGGGGGAGGATGGCTGAGTCAGAAGAGAGAATGATCTGACACAATGCATCAAAAAGAGTCTGTCTTTTGTCTGTGAGCTATTGTGAAAAGCAAAAATAAAAGCAATTTGTCTGAGTAGCCCCTTTCCTTTTCAGATTATCTTACTTTTAGATACTGCAATGGGAGGAATGAAATTCTAACTCTTCTTCCAAAGTGCATTCAGCCTTTTCAAAGCACAAATATTGTGCTCACAAATATTCCTATTCATTACACCCAATTATTTGGACCATCTAATTTTCACAAAATAGGCATTCTAAACAGCAGACAATACACGTACACCAAGTCTGCAAATGACTTTTCACTGACACCCAGGCAGGTATTTAATGCACAATGAAGAACGGCTGCTTATATAAGCATAATGTTTTCCATCCCTTCTAGAAGAAATTGTTCAACATATTCTTTATTTTCATTCAATCGGTTTGAATACAAAATAATGATTAGAGATGAACATGAAAAACTAGATATTAGGCTGACTTAACAGATCAGAGGGGAGGAACTAGGAGGGTTATTGTTCCCTCTCCATGGCAGGTGACAGAGAGGCCACTTTGCTCAGTTGTCCTATTCCTCTCCATATATTGGGGTAGATAATGGGAGATTCTGTCAAACATGCAGCACATTTTGCATTTCTCTGGTCCCTCATTGCTTTAGTCCTGAATCTGATCACCACAAAACTTATATATAAGTCATCTATTTTGTAGTGGAATTTTTTCCATTTGTTCCTCTCTTCAGCCCAGGAACATATTGGAAATATGGTCTCTGCAAGGTGGTGACTCTGTTCAGCTTGCAGCCTGGTTACTCTTCTCATTCTACATCCTAAACCCTGTGGGCACCCTCAGTCAGCCTTTCTCCAGGGCTGGCATGGAAATGCTTCTGTAGCCTGAGCCCATGATCCAGCACGTGCTGAAAGGCAAATCCCTATTGCCTCCTTGGAGCATTCCATTAAAACCAAGATTAGATTAATCAGATCTAATTGATGTCCTCCTTTGATTGTGCTTGCATCTCCTCTTCTGTCCCTACCAAACAAAGGTTGGTGTTTCAGAGTGATGCCCAAATTCAAACTCCGCTAACACAAAGGGCAGGCAGCAGAGACTGGCTGGTGATTTCATTAGGAGGAATGTCCTCCCTGTGCACTGTGACAGAGCTTGTGACGCCCTGAGAAAGAGGCAGCCCTCTGTGTGCTCCCCCAGGCTGCTCCCGTGCTTCAACAGCATATGGAAGGCAGAAAAACAAGCCAGAAGATTACTTCCTCTTGGCAGTCAGGTGTCCTCTGGTCACCAGTCCCTGTATCCTTGTCATCCAGACTGGGGTTTTTGCCCATTTTCTCACAACCCATCTTCAGCTGGCTGGCCCCACCACTTCCAGCCCTCTTCTTGGAAAATCCACACAGCCAGGATGGGTGGCACAATTCAGGTCACAGAGGTCCCATGAAGGCATGGCTCAAGACCTCAACAATTGCAGGGCTGGATTCTGCTTTCCACTGCAAGGGCTGATGTCTCCAGCCTCGGTGACACCAGCACTAATCTGGTGATCTCGACAGAAGGTGTTCTCGGGGTTAATCTCTGGGGAGAGGGGAGGGAGGCATCTCCTCTGGGTGACTGGCACCCCTTTGGGAGGAGGGATGAGGGGGATTCTGTGCTGTGGGTAGACACAAGCCAGCGGACATTAGCCAGACTTGGCTGAAACCTATGTTATTCTTAGATTCAAGCCCCCTGCCTGAGGCAACAGAAATCATTAATTCCATATTTTAACTGAAACCCCAGCAGGGTGATGATGGTGTCCATGACCAGAGCTCCCAAGTGCTGTTGACAAGACTCATGTAAGTTGGAAGTAATGCCCATAGAAAGAGCTTCCCCCCAGACTGTCACTGACCATTGCTATGCCCTTTTTCGTCTTGCAGTGTGCAGTAGAATGCAAAAGAAAAAAAAAATGCCCAAAATTTACCTGTCAGTTATGTGCAAAAAGAAGCTAATGATTTAATCTCTATTCTCCTCCACACTGTATAAGTAAAGCAAGGTAAACATATTAACAAAATATTTAAAGAAGCCCAGTGTTCTGCATTTTTTGTAATTTTCTTTTCCTAAGAAATCAATGTTTATAAAACAGCCAATATGAACACTATATCATTTTCAGGAAAACATGTAGAAGAGCCCATTCTGAAAATCCTTCACTGACCCCATGAAATAGTGAGAGCAAAAAGGTTCATCACGAAGTACCAGATAATCCCAGAGAAAATTATACTTCTATTTTTCAGGTTGTGATACAGGCACATACCGACCCCCAGAAAATTTTTTATCAACTTCATTTTTTTCTCATTCCTACAAAGAGCACAGTTCAAAATGTCCCACATGCATGTCAATCAGTCCAATTTCCAGCTTTACTGACCATTCATTAGAGGTTAATGAATGTGTTTTAATTATTCATACAATTCATACAAATCAAATGCAGAAAACTGAAATTTAATACAGAAATTACTCTCAACCTAAAGGCAGGAGATAAGAGTTCCCAAGATAAGAGATAAGAGTTCCCAACTTCCACGCAAGTTCATGGGAACTAATCATATAGAATTTTCAACAGAGCCTACCAGCTTAGAGTCTGCACACTGATTCAGGAAACTGAAGCTAATCAATTTACTGCCTCAAAAGAAAAAGTCTCTAGAGATATTATCCCATAATTTCCCATTATTGAAGACATAGATCTTAAAAAGCATGGATAGGCATAGAAAAAAAAATTCCCCAATCTCTTTACCTGATTATTTCATTTGTAAGAGTTTCAGATATGGGCTTTACAAAAAAAATAGTATTTGTAAAAAAAATAAATGGCCAAGAACTTTATGTCCTAATTTTCTTGCGAGCAAGCAAGATTTTAAATCTCATCTACACTCTCCTTGAACCTCCTGGTCTAGCTTTTTTGCATATTAATTCTGTTATTTAGGTCTTAACTCAGAACCTTAAGAAATATAACTTGAGCTTCAAGGAAAATAAAAATGTGGTCCATGTTGGTTGTTTGCCTATTGTTCCCCTGTGAAAAGAAACAGCTCATGTTTCAGCTTCCCTAGTGTTAAGTCCCCAGTGGCTGCTAAAAGTACAACTTGTGCCCAACAGCACCTCACAAAATGTTATAGATAGTGCCATTTCTTTTATACTTAGGGGAGTAAAGAACAGGAAAATATAACAAACATCTCTACATCAGGCACTGAGACAGAGCAGAACCCGAATCAAAGCTCAGGACAACTCTGTGACCTGGATGCTGTGGTATGCAGTAGTTCTAAGGTGGTCCCACGGGGGCATCCTTTCTCCCAGCCAGGGTAGCCACAAACACCAAGAGCTCTCTTGGCACACAAGGCAAAAGCTCTTGTGCATCACTCAGAGCCCTGCATCTCACCACAGACATTTGGTGCAATCGAAGGAAGAAGTAAACACCTCACTAAAAATAAACAGAATTCAGCATAAAGGTCTGAGAAGGAAATGCCTTTTTGAACAGCAGAGACACCAGCACAGCACTGGGATGCGTCTGCAAGGGGGGAAGGAAGGGATAATGGCACTACAGCTATGACACACCACTACAGTTCATGGCAAATATTTCCTCTAGTGAAATGTAGCACATTATAAACCACCCGTGACCACTCAGCTGGTTGGAACATTTGGCTGCTTAAATATTCTAACTGTGCTGGAGAAAACAGCTGAACTAGAAGCTCAGGGCCGGGAATTACCCCCAGGTCAAACTCATTTACATAAATGACATTTTCCTACACTTCTGGAAATAAATGGTCCTGAAAACTCACAGATGCTTAGTACTGTGCTAATAACTGCATCCAGCATCTGAATTCCTGCATTTATTGGGGTCCGAGGTCTCAAGAGGACAGCAAGCTCTCCCAGAGCAAGACACATTTTCACCAGGCTGCCTTTCCACTGCATTTCAGCTTGATCCACCCATGCCCTGACCCAGAAGTATTGTACATCTGAAACAGGTATCCTCCCCCAGCAGCCAGGACAGCAGGCATGACTATCCATGAGCTTCCCTCAAGGGCAACAGCAACATGCTCCACCAAGTGTCCAACCTGGTGCTTTCAATGACCTGGGCTCTGCTGGAGCTCCTCCCCAGCAGGCTCACGTGTGGTGCTTCCTGCAGACCACGTATCAGCAGCACACAGGCAGTGGCAGAGGGAGCAGAATGGTAACTCAGGTGTATCCCAAACACAGAATTCCAATTAAAAACTCAGATTATGACCTTGTCCTCAATGGACACCCATTACTCCCACAAGCAAAACACCTCCCAGTGTCAATGACATCAGAGAAAGCAGTATAATGTGGCTTGTTCAATTTTACCATTCTTTTTTTGTAGTCCCTAATATTTCACACAAAGCTCTGTCTGTGTATATCTTTACATTATAATACAAGGATGAACTTCAAGGAACACAAATTCATGATGCATATTCCACATGCCATCCCTGCAGCTCTCAGATAGCAGTCCCAGGATAATTTTCCTCTTTATTTTAAGGCTCAAGTGACATTTCCTTTTTATTGTTTACTGAAATACAATGAAAAGGATGACCTTCTATGTATGAACAAAAATTACTAGTGATATAGGGCAGGAAATACATACAGGTATGAACCATGGATTTATTTGTAAAAAAGATCTTCAGAAACACCAGCAGTCATTTTGCACATCTGATCATTCATTTTGTGCCTAGTGACAAGAGGTACTCCCCTGCATCTCTTACCCTAGATCTTCAGCTTGCTTGTATACTTTGTTTTTCCAAGATTAACACATTTAGACAGGTATTTTTTAAATCTGACAAGATGGAAATCTGTGCAAGATTTCCATATTGTCACAAATGTAACACAGACCTGTAGATCTCCGCTCTGAAAGTAGGTCTTCTTTTCACTCATGTATCCAGAACTACAGACCAAACCAGCACAGCTGAGGTATACTGTAGAGATTTTGTTTAGCAGAACAGCCAAGCAGACTCAAGTTCAGTTCACATACAACCATTTTTAATTTAGCTTATAAAGTCTCTGTGACTGGACAGAATACTCGGCAAAATTAAGCACTGGATCCACAACACAAAACCAAGGTTACTCATGTCATCATTTGTTTTTCAGACACGTATTTTATCATATGGCATGCTATTGATTTATGCCTACTTTAAAAAAACCAAAACACAGGTTTGTGAAGCCCTGAGTATTACTTAAAGATGCTGTAACTTCACGATCTCATGGATGAACAGGAGATCCTTAGAAACCAAGTCTCTACTGTGATGAAAACCAGCTCTGGGAGAGCAAAAACAACACACTCACAAATATCCTTAAATAGCCATCAAGCACAGAAACCTTGCTGCTTGCAAATGGCATTATTTCCATATTTGCACCATAATCCCACTGTTGGTACAATGTTTAGCCTTTATGCTACGCTGTTTCAAACAGTGGTTAAAAAAAAAAATAGATAACATCAAAAATACAAAAAATCCACATTTTTTGGACATCTCCATTTGTGTCATTTACAATATAGGAGGTCTTAAACAGGAAAACCCCAAACAGATCACTTTCACAGTAAGAAGAGGGGATTCCTTACAGTTTTGTGCATTCTGTGACACAATAACAAGCACAATTCATATTCACAGCTTTGCATTTGGTACCTATCACAAAACATACCTTTATCATCCGTATCTGAAAAAAATTAAGAGGGAGTGCAAACCTTTCACAGAAGCCTTGAGACAGCCATTGATCACTCATCCTCTTTTGTCCCCTAAGGGGATAAAGGCAAAGAAGGGAGGCTGTTCTTTCAGTGAACATAAGCTATAATTTACATCCCACATCCAGGGCTTGCTAAGCAGGTCTGGACAGGGCCTGGTTTTTCCCACCGAAGATCAGAAGCGAGCCAAGTTTTTATTGTACACATGGGAAGACTCCTAGCCATGGAGAAAAACAGAACCTGGAACAGTCAATTACCTGAAAATGTAGCTACTTGCCTGAAATCGTGGAACAGCCATGTTCCACCCAGATGAGCATTAGAATTCACACCTCCAGGGGCTGCTCTGTGTGCTGTCCCACCAGCTGAAGCACTGCTGATCCAACATGGTCTTTCCCATCTGCTTTGAATAATTAAACCTATACCAAAGCAAGAACCTCAATTGTACATCACAGCCACACAAGCAATCAGCTGGTTTCCTGCTACTTTTGTCCCAGTTCCTTGCTTTTTGGAAGAACAGTGTCACCATGAGATACAACTGAGAGGAGCTGACAGTAGAAAAGCCAGTTGTGTGCTGATCTGTGTAGGTAAAGGCTTTGCCTAACCAGAGACTTGAAAACTGCTCATCTATGTTCCAGGTGAGCTTAACAAATATCAGAGAACTTATTTTCTGGGCACTAGGATTGAAAATCTTCATCAAGCTAAAGAAGAATTGACAGATGCCCACTTCTGCACTGCTGGTGAGTGTTCTTGGAGACTGAAGGCAATTTTCATCTATTATTAGTTTTGCAAAATATTCCTCTAAAACACGAAGGATATTTAAGCTATATTCTCTACTGCAGAAAAAGCAGTATAAGAGGCTTATTGCAGAGGAAAACAAAGATGCATGATGCTCAAAAATCAATTTTATAAAAAAAATCTCTTATCAAAGGATGGCAACTACCAAACATACCCTAAGATAACAATTCAGCACTCAGTGAAAACTTAGCTACATTAGTCAGTCAGAACCAAGCAATATATAGAATATTCTGAGTTAGAACAGACCCAATGAGTCCAACACCTGATTTCACACAGGGCTACCTAAAAACATGTGTCTAAGAGTGTATGTAGGACATTTAGCCATATGGCTTCTTGCTTGGCATCAATCCTGGGCAGCAAGGAAAAGTTCTTGTGGAAAATATAATTATTTCTGAGGCATACATGATTGAAGATCATACAGTTGTTACATAGGTTTAAAACTGCTTCTAGCACATTCTTTTGTTTGAGGGCTTACTTAAAAATAACAAGTCAAACAACAGATATACCACAAAAAATCACTCCTGATTGTGGTTCATTGCTCACCTCGACCCTGCATTCCAATGATTATACCTCTACCTTTTGGTAAGCACTAAAATTACAATGACTTAAGCAGCTCAGGAGAAATTAAATGTGTTCAGCTCACCAAATCTCTGGTAAAGATATTTGAATTTCTTATTTCATCCAATAGAAGAAAATGGAAAGATATTTTACACTAATAGTCCCTAATATGTTTCTGCTTCTTCCAAGAGCTCTCGCTCAGGATTTGACTCCAGGGCAGATAGGCTGACGCAAAAGTCCACGCTTTCATTTGTCCCACCTTTTTAATGAGGATAAAAGTGATTCAGCTTTAACATATATGGTGACAAACCTCTAAGCAAGTTTTAAATGGAACTAGGCAAGACAGCATGGTCAATAAAGAACAGTGTAAATTTTGTTTTAAATCTTATTTCCTTTAAAATACAGAAAAACAAGGAAGCTGAATACCACACAGTCAATGTTTAAAATGTAAATTCTATAATTCTTCTAAAACTGTATACAGGCTTTCTCTAAACTCACACAATCAATGATGCTCAGTACACTTCTGAAGACGAAATCAGGCCACAGAAAAGAACAATCATAATGACTCTATGAGGCAACTCTCTGTCACTGCATTACTGCTGATATTCACTAACTCCTGGTGCCCTCATGTCTGAATTAATGTATAATGGCAAGTGTGAATCCTAAACTGAGAATTTAGCATGCTGTACACACCAGTGCATTGCAGCCTATGTAATTTATTTTACCTATTAGCTCAAAGTTTCCTTTAAAACGGTCTGAGAGCACTCCAGAAAGTCAATTGTGCAATAAAAACTAAAATTCCTGAAACTTTACATATTGAAAACCAAAGGTAAACCTGAAAATTTCAGTAAAGTCAGTGATGCCCTGACAAATAGATTTCTAGGGCATATATGCAGCAAAGCCATTTTACTTTGCTCAAGATCACTCAGGATGCCTACAGCAAAGCAGGAAACAGGAAGATTACCTTAGTATCAATCCAAAACTTCAGTCAGAAAAACATTACTCCAGTTCCCTGGCATTATTGCTGACATTTTGCACTGTTGGATTGGAAAAACAAAGTCTCACAAACAAATCATATTAGCATACAATGTTTATTATCGTCTATTAATCTGAAGTCAATCATTTTGATATGACTAAATTAATTCTGAAATAAACAGACATTTTTAAATACACATGAAGATGATGGGCTTTAACATGAGAGTACTTAGTTGATCTGCACTCTTAATCCACATGCAGGATACATAGATCAAATTATTGTACATATCCTTTCACTTTACACTGAACTATAATACAGCACAATTTCTGGAGGTGAAAGCAGGGAGGAAAGAAATAATATTTTCAAGTAGCTCTTTTATTTAAAAAGAGCATCAATGATATATTAAGCCATTGTGTTTCTCTCTGATTTTGATTTTACTTATAGTATACACTTTTGTAAAACATATAGCTCATCAATGATACACAGTGGCCCTTAACTAAGGGCAAGTAACCAAAAAAAAAAGAAAAAAGAAATATGAGAGAAAAGAATTCTACAGATTAGAAAAGTCATATTTTAGAACATCGTCACTTCACAGTGCCCCCAATGTTGCTAAGAAAGGTCATGCACAACATTTCTAATGTTGTCATTAGTCCATGAGAGAAATGTCTGCGTGCTTCACGTGAACAGAAAAAGGTACAAGTCAGAAAGAAAGCAGCTTTCTCCAGTTATCTCTTAGGCCTGTCTGTGTCATCAATGGTAGCTAACAGCTTCTGTCTTGCCTTTTTGTTGATGTAGGTGCCCAGACAAATATTCACCAGATTGGTCAGCTGCTTAGTGGAATATTCCTGGCAAATAAAAACAGATCATGTTAGGGCAGAATAAAACACCAGACAAAGACAGAAAATTTTAAAACACACAGACATACTCAGTGTGGATTTCACAATTGATAGAAGCATCAGTACACAGGGGAGATTTAAAGCTATAGTTCAGTCATGTCTGGATAGTTTTCACAGTTGAGGCAGAGGACAAAACTGTGTTTTGCTACATGGTGGCTTATAATGGAAAATGCTTATGACTTTAAAAGTACTGGAAAGAGTTCACATAAAGTAACTCTGTGAACATGTATATAAATCAATTTTTAATGTATTTTCCATTCTTTGTGAGGCTTGGTGGGAAAACATATGCAAATGATTAAGCTTTCAACACAAAAGCTTTTTTTTTGTTCACAAACTGTGATAAATGTTGGTAATCTTTTTTATTTTGACTTTCCATTTCCAATAAGCTTCTAATGCTTCTTGTCTGCAGAGTCTCCAAATGATTTTGATTTCAGTATGTGACAAAGGAGGAAAAAATGTCAAAAATGTGAAGAAAACAATTCTTAACACCTGTGGAAATACCATATTTTCCAGTATTACCTTTATGTCTTAACACTATCCAAAACATAGCTTCCACCAATGTGTTTTAATAAAGGTTTTCCCTGTAGGTCATCAAACCCTGTAGCTCACAATCTCTCTCGGGGTTCCAGGCAATACAAGGAAAATTCAGTCAAAGACATATTTCCTTCCTCCATTTCTAGTGGGATTTAATCCCAAAATACAGATTTCAAGTGCTTCACTTTAAAAGACTTTTTACTTCAAAGATGGGTGTCTCCAATAGCATGTGACTTACTTACACAGAACTGTTACAACTGTTAGTTCATGGTAGAGTGAAAGCATCTGAATGTTTTCAAAAGACAAATATAGACTTATCTCAGCAAGACATGCTGATTAAGCATTATCAAATGAAGAAAGAAAAAGCAATTCTCTTCTCCATTGTGCCTTACAACTTAGTTTAAGCAATCTACTCCTAAAGGCAATACAAAACCAAATGGTGTTATCCCAAAACGTAATTCTTGATGCTCAAGTTGTGCACTGTGGCAAATTCTGAAGAGCTCACAAATGTTTTCAATTTCTCTTTTCTCTAGTTATCTACACTTTTTGATACAATAGGCAGATGTGACTGGCTTAGTCATCCTCCCCAGTCATCAGACGATGAACCAGGTCAAACACATCCTAACTTCATATGATAAAAATTAACACATACATGCACACATACATTTATATTTATACTGCTTCCATTACAAAAAATAGTATTGTAATAATATTTATTATAATGAAACTTGCTGTAAGTTTCATTATAATAAATGAAAATATAGTTATATATGCCTATATTCATTTTTAACACATAGAAGGATTGATTATTTATAGTTGTTAGCATGTTTTTATCATCAGAGTGAATTTTCTCAATAGAGAGGAAAATAATGCAATTTTAACTCTTACCCTATGTTCTTTTATCCAGGATTCCATGTCATTTTCTGTCAGGTAGTATGCTTTAATGTAGGTCTCCACAAATTCTTTATCTGGAATAGGCCTAATGTCTGTTAACTTTTCTAGTTTCATTAAGAACTGTTGAAAATCCAGTTGCATCAAGGCACGTCCTTCATTGCTGCACTTCTTTACATTGGCATAACTAAAAAGAGAACCAGTGCAAAGCAGAACTTAGAGGGAAATAAAAATTAATTTTGCTTCTCAAAGTTAACTTAGTATTTTGAACCTTGAGGAGGAGCAAAATTATGGTTTTAAGTCAAAAGCAGACAAGAACTTCTCTTAGGAGCAGACAAGAACTTCTCTTAGGATTTCTGCTGCAGAGCTTTATTTGCATTAGCACAACACATTTTAGCTCAGTTATCAAACAGAATCCCACTGCACTCAGTGATGTTTAGAAAAATCACACCCTCCTCTCCCAAAAGCCATAAAAAAATCCCACATTGAACAGCTTACTGTAATTTAGAGGAAATTAAACCAATGCTAATTAGCACACTGGACTTTTCAAGTGATCACAACCACTGGAGTCTGAAAGGTACCACAACAGCTTTAGGAATGGTCACCAGGAGCTTGCTGAACCAAGTGGGAGCAGCAAAGATACAAAGCTACTTGTTCAAAACCAGCCACAGCAACCAGAGGATGCAGGGTGGCAGCACTGGCTCATGTCTGTGAGAAGTTGAGGATTTAACAAGAACAGGTTGACAGCAAACTAGTGACAGGTTAGAGGAGACAGTAGATGAGTTTAAGGGCAGGGTAATACTAGCAAGGATCACAGTGGAGTGATAGGCAACAAATGCGGAAAACCATCTTTGCAGTTCCTCAGATGGATAAGGAACTGCATTTGTCAAGATCAAAGGAAATGACACTGCAATGCCCTTAAGAACACCAATTTCAACTGTGTACAGGGTGGGGGGGCACCGTGACTTGAGATACTTAATCCAGCTCATCCACCAGTTGATCCCACAAGTGACGACCCTGTCTCACTCTTCCCCTCTACCAAATCTAAAATAAGCTCAGTTTTTCACTGGTTCGTGAAGTTGATCCTAATTATTATACACTCCCTAGATGATTAGGTTTGATGCAAAATAGGCAGCAGAAATATGCAGCTGGAAGCTGGATACACCGCGAGGTCAGGTTAAGAATATGAAGAAATTTCACACTTAGAGTTGGTACACAGAAAAACTTTGCAGAATGCAAAAGTAACAGAGGCAAAACAAGAGAGGGCCAATGCAAAAGTCCTCTGGAGCTTCACAGAAGACTAGCAGATGATTTTCAGTAGGCTTAAGAAGCCAGCTAGGAAACAGGAGAGAACACAGCACTAGGAGATAGGGAAGGACTAAATTTAAAGAAAGATACAGCTGACTGCAGTGGAGGTAATTCTTCATTCAGTGAAGAGCCTGATGAAAGCAATTTCAGTTGACTGGATGAGAAACATCTCCTTCATGGCTTTTAACTCTATACATTCATTGAATGCAGAGATAAAAGAAGTTACAAGTTCAGAGAGCAAGCTATTCTGAACACCTTCCTTCCATTTCCACAGTGGGAAAAGAACCTACAAGATATGTAAAAATAACAGAACTGGCCAAGAATAAGAAATTACAGGCAAATATTTGGGAGAAGATGATAACGAGTACTTTTTACACTCTCAGAAATGGTACAGGACAAATTATATTAGGAAAGTATTCCTAGTCCAACCTGCTTAGGCAAAAGTAAAGGTTAAAGTTTCATGGTAAGTCACAAACATGAACCTGAACTGCAGCATGGAGCTTGCTCACATATGAGTGATAATCTTCACAGATAAGGATTAAATGGTTCATGAACACTGAAGCCACAAAAGATGAATGAGATGTGATGTAAGAAAAGGAATCAAGTCGAAAACAAACACAAAGGCTGAGATAGAGGAGTTTGATAGTGACTGACAGCGCTATCGACTTGAAAGGTAAGGGGTACAGAGAGAAGACAAAATAGGCCTTTGTTTCACTTCCTTTTATTTGAAAGTAGAAAATAAATTTCAAAAAGGAGAGCTAGTTGTATAGGCCGTATGTTATATGAAGGAATTGAGAAGTCAGAGACAGGTCATGGATAGATTTAGTTACCCTGAACTTGAAACTGATCTCTCTAGAGACTGCAAAAGGATGGCGGCATGAAAAGAATGGGCAGGAGATAAAAAATGATGACTTTATTGAAGCAGTGGAAGCTGATGATTCTCAATAGGCAGCTAACACTTGCAGAAGAAGGGTGGTTTTTCTTGAGGTCCTAATTTAGAACAGACAGCAGGAGAGTGGGATGGAAAGAAGTAAAATAGGTAGTAGGGAGTGAATAGGCTAAAGATAACCAGGAAAGAAGTATGGAAACATATAGAAGGAGTGGAAGACAGCACATATTCTATGATGCAGAATAAGTTCTGGTAGGAGCCCAATCATATGTAGTAGGGGGACAAAACCATAAAAATAAATGCAGGGGATAAAAACACTACAATACTCAGGTGACAAAATTGAATCCAAAAATACTGGGACACTGATTACAAGAGTAAGGGATGAGCAAGGTGTAGGTTCCTGACTAAGTGCTCAAGCAAGCCAACTAAGACATCTCTCTGTTCTTGATGAATTTGGAAAAATCATGTTCCATGGCTACTTTAAGAAAAGTGATAGTGTTAATAACTCCATCTTTCTTCCTGGCAAAGATAAATGGCATCACCATGGAAGTACTGACTATTATATTGTAACTTCCTTCTTTGCTTTGCTGGGAAATGATAGTTTTCATACCGAAGTGTCTTTGAAAGAGTACTGTATTTTCAAATGCTTCAGTAAAACACTCAGTGTCATTCTTCAGCAGTATCTAGGATCAAGACCACCCTCTTTAGGCTTAATGCTGCACCAGACTGTGAAACAACTGCTAAGGAGTGTGTTAAGCACGGATAATTTTTAAGGTCCCCAAAAGCTCATGAACTCACAAGGACACTATAAAATTAGAACTTTTAACTCTATAAAATAAACACTATCATTACAGACATACCTACCCAGAAGCAAGACTTTCATAAATACTTACCCTTCCACAAGAGTTCTATTGGCCAAGCGTATGCAGTGCTCCCAAAGGATGTTGGAGACTGGCAATGGAATACGGACTCTCTTAGACACATCATTCAACCTCCTGTTAAATTCTTCAAATTCCTAATAGAACATAAAAGATGTTTATTCTTTAATGTAAAAATGGATCATAGTCTATACATCCAACAACAGCAACAACTAATTAGAAATGCACATGAAAGAGTATACTGAGAAGTAAGAGCAAAGAAGAGAGGCTTAATAGGCACAAACTGTAGACAACTCAATGTGTAAAGTAGAAAACATATCACTTTCTAGTATATCACTCACAACATTACCTCAGTGATTTTTTTTAAAGGAACTGTTGCTCTGTTCCCCAGAGCTGTAGTTCTCTGTGAAATTGACAGCTCTGAAAATGAACCAAGTAGCTTATTCTTCAAATGCCATTTTCATTGCCTCACTCCCTAAACTCATATTTAATTTCTTTAAGTCAAAATATAGCCACTGAAAAAAATCCAGTGATGATCTCTTTAGCCCTCTAAATACCTACCCCACCAGTTTTCAAAGAGAGGCTCAGAAACATTGTAACCACTTTTCATGCTTCAACCTTTCACATTAGGTAATTCCTCAGTGCTTTAGAAGGAGCTGAGAGAAGCCAAATCTAACAGTTTAGGACCACACTGCAGCACTAGATAACAATTCAGGTCAAAGGAACGCACCTATTTCCACATGAATCATCAATGGCCTGGATGGATTTCAGCTGATACTTTGAGTGAGAAACTAGTCATAACTGAATGCAATTACTGCTACAATGATTTCTGTGACTTAAAAGTGAAACAGAAACCCTCTGCCAATGATTAAAGTCTTTATCATATAAAAAAGTATCAAATTACTTCGATATCAAGCAGAGTGGTAATAAATTCCTCTGTATAACCAGCAAAAGTCATTTGCTGTGCAGTCTTTTAAGACCATACTTGCCCAACAGAGATTTTATTTCCAAGGCTGTTAACATAGGTTTTTTTTCTCTTTTCTTACAAACCCTCTCAAAAGTTCAGTAAGTGAAGAAAGTCAGAAGAGAACTTCAGTAACTGGCATTTAACACAAATTTTCTGAAAGATGAATTTGGCAACAAGATGCAGGGTACCACAATGTCATGCGTTAACTGCCATACAACTCATTCTTCTAAAGATGAAGATGCCTAATGCTCCATAACCTATTTCTTCAACAATCTTCTTTCCCCACTTTGTCTGCTTCCAACATACTGTGACTGAATATAGAACTTTGCGTATGTGTGCGCATGACTGAAAGTAGTTGATTATTACTTTCATAACTGCGCTCATATCTGATGTTCCTGGAGTCCCAGTGTACACAGAAAATAACTCATTGCTTATCAGTTATTTAAAAGCTTTTGTACCAACTAGTACTAGCTATAGAATAGAGAGACTAAAATTGGTTTTAAATGGTATTAGCTCTGATTGTCCTGAAGCAAATTCATCAGCAGCTGCATACTCACAGAAGAAAAAAGTTTCACCCCAGAGATCAACTATTTTAAGCACAAACTGATATCAAAAATTCACAGTAGCATAAACAAGAATAATCATAAAGATTCCATCAAATTCAGTGCAATGATCTATCCTCTGTCAAATTCTTCCTTCTTTGCCTTGATTTTTTTAGCAGAGAAGAGCTACAAAGTATGAAGGTGTTATCCAAACCGTTATTCCACACAGATGTGTAGCTTTTTCTGTGATTCACACTTCACACATCTTTAAAATAAAATTTTCAGTTTCTCTGAAAATAATTAGTTATTAATATAGTATAATTAATTAGCATAATTCTACCACTGCCAGAAATTCCCTCTGAAGACCTTTAGAAACATTAATTAGGCATGTATAAAAGGATGAGAAAGGGATTGTCCCAAGAACTAGTCCTGTATGCCACAAGACATGGCAATTGTATAATGACACCTACTGAATGCAATTGACAAGTTGGGTGAATAACTTCCCTTTAGCTTCCTTTTCAAGTGTTAACTTCTAATATAGCAACTTCAATTAGATACTGCATGATCATTATTCGTGCTGATTTGACCTACAGTTCCTATGACATAGCTCAAAGACAATCAGCAAAATTATTCAGAACAGCAGGTAGTGTGGTTTGGGGTTTTTGTAAATGATATCTCTGGCCACAGAATTTTCCTCAGTGTTACTCTGTTTACTACACATTTCTCTACCAGTCAAGACTTAGACATGAGACTCATTAAACTTCTTTGGTCAATTTCATCACCATGTAGTCAAAAAATCATCACTGAAAATAATCCTTTAGAAGCAAGAATAATAGCACTTCTGGACAGATCTCACAGGAAATTACTATGAGAAATTTCCCATTACAAATTACAGTATTACAGCAATTCATTGTTTATATAAACTCTAGCACACCATTTCCCATAAACTATTCACCTTTAAAAGAGCATCTACATATACGTTGTGCTGCGACATGATTTCCTTCACATCCCATTTCACATTAGCCATGAGAAGAAGCATTTGTTCATAATCAATGGCTTTAGCAGCAACAATCCAATAAACTGGTTTACGTAGTTCACTGGCAGTTGACACTGTCTGAAATAGAAAATAAATAAAATTCATTTCAGTAAATATCTATGATGTAGAAGTATTGTCACCATAATGTACAAGTTTCAAATCTTCTGTATGAAAATCAGCTGTGAATGCCACAATTCTGACCTGAGAATAGAACTGCTGAAGAAAAGGCTTCTTGGCAGCTGGCATCACTGCATCAAGATGAGGCTGAAGAAATTCAAACTGCTCAGCCAGAAATACCCTTTGAAAGCAAAGAAAATTTACTGTGAACTAAGTGTAACATTTGGCATGTCTCTTTATAATTTTTACTCTACAGCTGACATATCTGGCAATAACAATATGCAACCTTGGAAAATTTAGTCCTGAGAAGAACTGTATCAGTTGTGTGCCAGCATATCAACTAGCAGTCTCAATTCTGACAACTTTAAAATGTATTTGCAAATAAGAAAATATTTAAATAAAGAGACTAAGGCTTGAATATCAAAAATTCATATTTCTATTTTTCTGAGGATACACTGCACAAGTCTGGGCCAGGGTCTAGTAAAGTCAGTGACCAAGAGTCACATAATTTACACTGCAGGACAGTCAACATCAATATTAATAAATCCATCTTAGAATTTCAAAATAGCATTCCCAATTAATGTTATGCTAGTGATTCTCTAAAACTGAACTTGATCTCATGTTCCTCCTCAGGGATAGAATTTGTTAATAACTATATTATAAGGAAATATATTTCTAACTAAGCATAAATGAAAAAAAAAAATTAAATTAACTCCTAATCTTTAAGTGTCATCTCATGTGAGGAAAAAATAATTCCTAGCTGACTCTTACTATTATTCTTCTCAAATAAAAATAATTTTGCTACAGTTGCATTAATTCATTATTATGTCCTCTTCTCTTGTGGTATGATACAGATACTCTTCTATCCATTGCAAAGAACATAGTGATTCAAGCCAAACTGATATGAACTAAGGAGTTCTGAGGCAAGTATTTAATATAAGGTGAAAATGAACCATACAGATTAAATATTCCCACTAGCTTCTTTGAAATTAAACTTTTTTTCCTAATAGATTTGGTCATGTATTGTCAGAAATTACTGGATCATCTGCAGTAAAATTTCATTTCTTGTGTTTACATGTTGCTAGACCAAAGAATTAGACTCCAGTACCTTCAAGAAAAAAACCACCTTTATCACTCATATTTAAAATCACTTTGAGAGGTAGGAATTTTTAACCTGTCAAGAAGGCTTTGGATTATAACCACAATTTCTTAAAGAATCAATAGCTTTTAGTGATCACAAATAGTCTGTACAGTAAACAACCTACAAGGATTCTGTGGCCACCACTCTCTCCGCCAAGCCATACAGCGAATTGCCAGATGTCAAAACTACGAGATGACTGAGATGTGGACTTGGAACCTTCTCTTTTCTCTCTTCAGCAGCTGTGAGAGTTCCTGAAGGATCAGCAGACACCTCCTGAAACAAAGAATTAAACAAATTAAACTCCACAAAACCAGCAAGGATGGCTCCAGCTGAACAGTTTGAGATGCCAGACAAGATGAAGGAATGTTTCAAATTCTAGGGTGTAATTTAAATCAAGCTTATTTCTATTTAAACAGTATAGTGAAATGGGTGAAAAAAATCAGATCATGTAAATCAGTAGCCAAGGGAAAAATAAGTTAAAAGAAAAAGGCAGCAAACAATCTTCTCACTACACAACGCCCAAACAAGCCCAAATGCCTTTTGGGAGACTGACTTCTCATCCTTGGAGACAGTATATCTTCAATCCGACAGCAATCAAATAAAGAGACATATCAAAGAAATGTTACTTCTGCATGGGCTTTACTACTTATACGAGCAGTGGCTAAGAAACCTTTAAGATCATCAAGTCCAACTCATGTCCTAACACTTCAACTAATCCATTCCATGAAAACTTCTACCCCGAAGACATCTTGATGCTAGAAAGCAAGAAAATATTCACAGCAAAGGAGTAGAATCTGTAGCGAGAAACAGGTTATACCACTGCCTTGTTCCAGAATTAAAGGAAAAAAAAGAGGAAAAATTCTACCCCCACATTTAAGGAATCTAACTATAGGGTACAATTAGAAGAGGAACCATAGAAGGAAGAAATTCCCAGAGCAGGTGTACAAAGAGACACCCTCTGAAGCCTTGCTATTTCCCAGTCTTCAGAGGGCTTCAGGGCATGAAAACATAAAGGTAGTTCTGCTTGGCTTGAATTAATTATTCATACCATGCTTATACACAGGCCACAAGAAGATGAGACATGCTACAAAGAAAAGGCACAGCACCCAGAACAGGTAAGAAGACAGGCAGGATATGGCACTGATTTTAATAAGAGCCTTTCAAGACCCTGGGGATAGAAACCCTGGCCAGGGTCTACAGTCTATGGATGCTACAACATATCAGCCTGTAAGTATGGAATGAAAACAAATAACAGTAACAGCAACAAAGTAGTGGAAAAAATAACTTTTACGAAAGTAAAATCAGTGGTCCAACATGGCTGCTGTAAACAGCATAGGAGCAACCAATCATTATGACAATAATAATGCTTAAACATAACATTTATGTTTGGACTCAAAAAAAACAAATTAATGTAATACTGAAATGGTTGTTAAACAAGGGAAAAAGATAAAGACAAAAACAACATAATGAAAAAAAGCAGCTTTCAAGTTTGTGAATTGTTTGTTTGTTTCAACTAGAGAAAGAAATAAAACCAGAAGAAATTGCAGTGAAGTAGCTATGGAAAGAGGGAGAAAAACAGACTCAAGGTAACCACAACAGTAGCCATGAATTTCTTCTGGGCTCCACAACAGAGAACAAATGTGAGAAGCGACCTGAAATAGAAAGCCTTTATTCAAAAAGGTTTTGTTCAGACACTTCTGCTTAAGGAGAAGAGGAAAGCAGTGCGCACCTGAAACACTTGTGGAAATTAGTAGTAGTGTCACTTATTCTGTATGTCAGGATTGAGACAAAGAGGAGTATTTCATTGCAGACCTTGAAACACCAAGAGAAGAAGTACTGCACATATGATCAGCTGAAAACTGGAAAATCAACAGGGCAGTTATTCTGATAGCAAAATATCTGACAGACCTGTTGAGGTAGTGTTGCAGCAATTAAAGGTAGGGCAGGTGAAAATTGATTATGTCAAAATGTGTAAGGACCTGGTGAGAATTTAAGTGATACAGGATGAGCAGAAAGATCAAAACTTTGCTGCTATAGACAAAGCAGCACCAGTATGTGTTTACTGTTTGGATGAATGCCAAACCAAAAGTGACATTAAGAATATAAGACAACTGAGAAGATAATAGCGGCCAAGCTGTTAAAAGTGGTTTGAGGTGTGGAGAACAAAAATTCACAAGTTCCACTTTAACTCTCTGAGATTTTATTTGGCAGTTTCCTCCTGTGGTGTGACGGCCCAAGGCAATAGGAGGTGGATTTGTTAAATCAGAAAGGCTCTTTCAGTTCTGCATCTCCAGAGACATCAAACACAAACATAAAAATGGGCTACAGCAGATGGAACAATGCACAGTCTGGGAAAGCAGAGTTCTCACTAACAAGGATGAGGAAGTACCTTCAGACTTATTAAAAAAATATTGTAATTAGGTTACAGATGTAAAAAGCCAATAAAGCAGGGAACCTTGATGGTTCCCCACAGAAATTCTGACACTAAAAACAAGGACTGCTGACTGAGAAATTCCATCAACACATCATTTGTAGCACTAGAAGATCTCACAGAAATACATCAATGAGCAGAAGATAAAACTTCTAAAAGAAGCTTATGGCAAATGTGATCAGATACAGCTGCACTGAGCACAGGAACAATTATAAAGGCTAGCTAAAATGTTATGTTATTTGAAAAATTAATTTTCATTGCTCTGATCTGTGTTCACACTCAGCCAGATAAATCTGGAATTAAACTGACTAGATGCTTCACAATACTATGAAGTTTGCATTCTGCTGAGGTTATCAGAATGGATAAGCAAGCCAAAGGACCTGGATATTCAGTAAAGATCCTGAGACCTCTTTCAGAGAGGTCTAAGGTACTTCCTGAGCACATCCACATGGTCACTGCAGATAGGCAATGACATCTAACCATCTAGCCACAACAATCAATTCTCTAAAAACATTAACTAAGGCAAAGACAATATTGATTAATTACTAAAATTCTCTCTTTATCTGTCCACTCTTTTACTTTTTTCACTTCATTCCAAATGCAAAAACCCAACTAAAAAAAAACAAAAAACAAAAAACAAAAAACAAACAAAACAAAAAACCCAACCAATCAAAAATATAAAAAAAAATTTTTTTTGAAATGTTTACCCATGATAAAAGTAGCCAAACCCACAGCTCATCAAGCAATGTTGTATCCTTGACAGCGCTGGGGGAAGAGTACCAGTAGTAAACAATTACGAAGCTTTCTTTCTTTCTTTCTTTCAAAGACTAATTACAAATTATGTAAAAACCAAGTATTATGGAGACTTCATTTTGCATTTATCTCACTTCAGAGTTGTCTGCCACTTCAAACACATTTTAAACATTTTTTTCTTCTGTTTTGCTTCCCATGAAGGTAAATAACATCTTTTAAATGCCAAAATTGTGTTGCATCTGAAGAACACAAAATGTACGCGAGAACTGGCTAAGTCCAAGACATGCTACCTTCAACTCGGGAGTCAAACTCTGGCTCAAATATCGTGGCCAAACAGCATGAGCATTTCATTCTCCTAATTTGTTCTAAAAAGCAGGCACTGCAAAAGCATGTTGATAGCAAAAAGCAAACAGCCAGTGTGCCAATACCCCAAAGAAGCACAGGATCACTCTAAAAGGCCCTCAGTGATGCATGTGTTTTTTCCTCCTGCCTTCATTAACAGAAATGATCCAAAGACTGAAAGAGGAAAATAAAGGGGCAAAACACACAGGCTGGAACAGGAAAAAAAGGCTACAGACTATTTAAAGAAATTAGATGTTTTTCAGTGTACTGGACTTGTTAAAGTTAACCCTTCCAGTAATGAAGAAAATCTGCAAGAAAATGTCTGTTGCCAAAGATTCTCTTTGTGTACCGTAGCAAACAAGCAGAGACCTGTAAAACTGCCAGCCTCAAGAGGAAGAGGAGAGGAGTAGAAGCTAGAAAATTAAATAGCAGCCAGTCGAACTTTAATTTCAAAAAATGTCAAGTTACACTGAGAACATCTTGTAGCACCCAGCATTAAGCATGCAGAGAGCAATACTAAAGCAGAATAAACTTGCTTAGCTCCTCCCTGCATCAGAGTAGCAGGTCCTGCTGATCCAACAGAACTGGGATATGTCAAAGACCGATCACAGCCCACACAACATAAGTGTAAGAAAACTGCACAAAATAGATAAAATAATTTCAAGGTATACATGTACAGAATGGAATGGTATGGAATGGAATGGTATATATGGAACTGGTGCAAACTACAAGATGCTCTTCTCCTTCCTTGCCAAAAAAGAAAAAACTCAAGGTGTTAAAAAAAATTTAAAAGAATATTAAAAGCATCAGACTGATCTGAACAATAACCACAGCAGGACAGGTTAACCAGTATTGCCGGCAGACACCTTACAGTAGGTCTTACCTATTAAATTTTCTCTAGTTTAATTTCCTCATACTGTCAAAGGAAAAGAACTGCGTGTTCTAATGCTATACATGATAGGCATACCCAACTAGCAATTATTTTTAAAAGCTGCTTTGCTATAAAGACCTGAAAATATCAGGATGAAGTGTTAAAGCAGGCTTATGGCTGCTTCGCCTATTTAAGAGTTGCTAATAACAGTAGTATGAACTACAGTGTATGCTTTGGGAAGTATCTTTGCAAGATACCTACAGCTGAATTAAAATTCATCTGGAACATGTTTTTACAACAAAAAGGTATGTATTAGCAAATAACAGGTATCAAATGAATGGGAGTGTGATATTGTTTAATTGTTGGGTATTTCACTTGATCATTTAATTGTTTACATGCAAGAACAAAATTTTTTATGAACAGGTAGAAAAATAAAATCTATCTGTGTAAGGAACAAGCCTCTTCTTCAATCTCATCTAAAGATGTCACCTGTAACAAGCGAACATTTACATTTCAAGTTTGGCTGAAATCAGTGGCAAGCCTCTGTTAAGCCTTCCATCTCAATGGGAAGAGAAGACTGTAAACTAATTACCTAAACTGGAAGTATAAACTATGTAAGACAATTATCTAAGTTAAAAATTTGACATTCAATTTGCGAGAGACATTTTTATTTCAATTTGTGAGAGACATTTTTATAGGGCTGATCTCATGAGAACAGAAACACCTTTGTTTCAGTTATCCAAAAGAACTTATGACTGAAGCAACTGATTATCTGCCAATTATGGAGAAATAGTTGACAGTTAATTACAATCCTCCACCTCCACTAACTTTAAACAAAAACCAGTAAACTCCACAACCCGTCCCCAGCACACGAAGTTCTGCAATCACACTCATAACCAATAATCTTTTAAAACTGCTCTTCTTCTAGCCTAATACTTTTTGCATAAGATTTCAGTTTCAGAATTGTTTAAATATACATACACAATAGCAAAAATTTTAGGTTTGATTTTGCAATAACTCTAAATGTTACTGAAGAAATCCCAATTTTAAAAGAGTAAGTGGTGTTCAAAAAGCATTGGCAAAACTGTACTATCTAAAAAGGTTCTAGCAGTAGAACAGTCTACAGCAGCTGCGATATACCAACACTTCTGGCAAGACCTTGATATGTGCTGATGGACAAGGAAAAGCAGACTAACCCCAAACGTTTACATAAAACAGGACAGCTCCATCATCTCTGTTTTAAAAACTGTAATTAATAGTCTCTGTAATATCATGAGCATCAATTACAAGAAAACAAACTGATCAAAGAAAGCATAACTTCTTATTGTATTCAAAACCTGACAGAAAATAGTTCAACTAACTCCAAGTTGATGCTTAATATACAAGAATTTTTTATCACAAGAAATGTACTGAAAGCAACCAATCAGGCTTTTTTTTCTCCCCTTTGAGTTTACACATCCCTAACTGTTCTTGAAGCTGAATGCTGAAAAGTACAGGTAGGGCCAATTGCAAAAGCACATTGCTTTCAAGGTAAAAGTACTTCTTGAATATGTTGCAATTGTGTTAATGTTTTAAATGGTATTTTATAATACTCCTACTAGGCTTTAAGTTGCAAAATCAGTATTTTCTTGCTGAGGGGCACAAAACTTACCAAGCAGGTAATCTTGCCTCAACTTGCAAGAAAGTAAATCAAACATAAACAATGTAATCGCCCCTCTACAGGCTTTAAGAAACCAGATCTTTAAAAACCAAACTACAAACCAACTTGAGAAACCATGCTATTAATTTTCCATTATTTACAATCCTTTTCATGAAAATGGTATCTTTATAGCCATTGCTATATTGAAGAGCCATTAAAGGGATCTCCAAACTTCCCAACATTTACAGTGCACACATTTCACATTGTCCTCAGTGTTGAATTGATCAGCATTGCCTCACAGCAGGCATGAGGATCTAGTTTCAAGAGTGGGGATCCTCCATGCTCTTTGTCACAAAACAAGCATGTCCCAAACCTCATTTGGGTCAGTCCCACTGACTTCAGTAAAACAGTTCAATTAAGTTTGCACTGAAACTTCTGGGATCTTTGACATTGATTTCTTTTTTTTTTTTTTTTTTTTTTTTTTTTTTTTTTTTTTTTTTTTTTTTGTTCAAAGGTAAATGGCAGACCTTTTGCATAAAAAATTTACAAGAATTTGGAAGGTTTATTTAGTACTGGTTGTCTCAACCAATGCAACAATGTCTCTATGAGAAACCACTGTGTGCTGACAGACAACTGAGAAAATGAGTCATGAACTATGCCCTAAAAAAATAAATAAGACTCCATAGAAAACCACATGCACAAGGAGCATCAGAACCTGAACCGCTACCTTGCAAAAAAAAGAAAAAATACATAAGCTGGTCTGGTCTGCTCATACACATTTTTACTGCACCACTTTCTTGTACAAAGAAATTTTCTCAGGAAGAGCTGCTGCTGGTTCCCAGGTGCTCAGCTGTGACTCTGTGGACACCTGCACCCCTCTGGAAACAGCCCATTTTTGGTGTTGTACCAAATTGTACCATTCCACAGGATAAAAGAGTCAAAGCCAAAATGGGATGGAAAGTCACATAGGAAGAAAAAGAAATTATTCCTACCAATCTTTATCTTATTTGTATATCTGAAAAACCTACATTTTCCATCTCTGCACCATCAATCTCTAACCTGACTCTGCCAGAAGACTCCTCCTGGGGAAGGAGTCCAAAAGCCAAAGTAAAGACAGATTCTAAAATACATTGACCCATACTCATTTATATTAGTAATTCCTTCCATCTACTCTACAATACATTGTATTGCAATGCTCAGATACTTTACTACAGTGATTTTCTACTGCTGTAAGACACAGTAACTTTAAGAAACTTCATTCTAAATTTTAGTTTTGCTTGAGCAAACCTGTTTGCAATTAATTATTTATGAGTATTCCATGGTTATTTGGTGCCCAAATCTCTTTTTGCAGCAATATCACTCACAGCAGCTATTTACATACACGGGACATTCACAAACAAGATAAAGGCAACGGCGATATCACGATTACATTACGTTTTTTGAAGATAAGGAAGCTGCTTAAAAACAGAAAAAGCAAGGAATCAAAAGTATTTTCCTTCCAAAGCACTAATTATTCCTACCAAAGCACACAACAAACTGATTAATGCCTTGTACTCAGGGGCTTAAAGCTCTCTGAACTAATATGGACATCATTACTGTGTAAAAACACATTCCTGTTAGAAATTACAAACACAAGATCATAATGTGTGTAGGTACCTCTACACACTGACTAGAAAACTGCCAGTGAGGAGATACAAGCAACTCAAAAAAGGGGCTTGTTTTGATGTATTTAGCCTAATCTAAGCCACATCTGAGTGAGGCTGAAAGAACAGCACTTCTTCATCCCCTTTTCAGTCTCTTTCTGTGTTTTCTTTTTAATACAATCTGCTTATATGAATGAGCAGAGTGTTTGTAGAGTGCTACTTCAGGAGGATCCAGAAATAATTATTAAATTACTAACTCTGAAGCTGCTGCATAGCAGAAATCTGTATGAAAGCTATTCTGTGCTAGATGTGCAAAGACCTGACGATGAAGTTCAGATACACATATGAAGTTCAGTACGGTGTGGCCAAATAAATCTTTGAAAGTCATACTGTTCTCTTAACTCTCAGAAATTAAACTGGACCCTAAACTACTTTAAAACAAATACTCACAGTGCTTTTGTTTCTTATACTTTTGATTTAGCCTAAAGGTATTTCTTTAAGGCAAAGACAAGGAGGTTACATACAGAAAACAGCTTACTCAATCACTGTAAGCTGTCAGCACACTTACACAAAACTTACTATAAGAAAGCAAATAAAGGTTTGCTAATTGGTAATCCCCTTTTATTTATTTTTAACTAAGTCTATTTATTTACCAAAATAAAATTCAGATCATACTTAAACCAGTATCTGTACTAGCAGTACAGTGTTTTAAAAGAGCCATAATAGGATTTCATTATTATTAAATTTGTAACAGTCTGAGATTGGAAGCATATCTAAAGCACTAGTGTTTTAAGAGCCTGCTTGCTCAATTGTAAAGAGTTAAGTCCTTTTATCATTGTCATAATGAAGACCTTCATCACTGTCATTTTGATTACATCATACAGAACCTCCAAATTTTAAGAAAAGTTCAAATTAAAAATGTTTTTGTATCCCAATTATGACCAGCAGGAGCACATTTACTACCAACTGAAGCGGTTTGGTCATTGTTTATTGTTTGGGGGTTTTTGCTTACTATAATGTGGTTTATCATTTATCAGTGTAGGAGAGACATACTGACATTGAATAATATGTATCACAGCTGAGGTCACATCATTGCCTTGCAAAGAAATTAACAGGACTAAACACATGTTCACATTTCAGCTATTTCCTGTTCACTGTCAAACATTAATCTAAACTGCAGGAGAACTTGCTGCAGTTTATAAAGTACAGTTGGTTTTGCTATGAAGTATTAGACTGCAAAAAAAACAGTGGAGAATTGATTCAGCTATAGTTGAATCCTGCTCAGAGGGGACAAGGACCCCCAGCACGTGATGCATGAGAAGGGATGCAGGGAAGAGTAGAGGAAGCGCTTCGGATTGCTGCAGCCTTTTCCACACTGGCCACAAGTCAGAAATCTGACTTAGTCGCTCAGCGGTCCAAATAAAATCTGGGATAGTACTTCTTTTCCAAGTATGGTTAATATACTGTAAGCACAGTATATATTAAAGGACAGAAACTTCTTGCACTGTAATAATGGGAAAATAGAGCAGCTCCATAAGGAGTTACAGGGAATGCCTCCAATCAACCCCATACTCTTCGTACTGAACACGCTACAAAAATGCAAGAAAGAACACTTAGTGCTTTAACTTGCCAGAAGTGGAACTCCCATTCCACATCACTTTTTCCTTAACAAAGGAAACTTAAAATCCAGCTGAATAACAACAAAAGTAGTATTATTTTAAAAAAAGGTATCTGGTATGAACTAGATAGCATTAATTCAATCCCAAACAGAAACTACCAGAATTCCACACATAGCTGGAGGGGGTGGCCACTCAATCCTCCAATTATTCCTCTAACTCCTGACAATAAATTTGAGCAAAGAGGCCTTCATTCACTCATATCTCAAAAAAAGGAATTGAGAAAGTCCAAGAGGAAAGCTAGAAATGATCCAGTCTAAATTACTGAAGAGTCTTGATATAGATCATGTAGCTCAAACTTCACAGAGACTGACAGATTTGTGAAATTATTCTGATCTATATGCAAGTCCGGACAAGTTTTGGTCACAGACTCAGAATTGTCAGATTCAGACTATCTTTATGGAAATAAAACATTGATGCTGCCACATCAGGAACTGAAATTTGACAGAAATTAACCTCTTAATAAAGCTACCATGGGTAGAAGACAAGGCAACAACCCTTAATTCCCAGGCCATGAAACCAAATGCCACAACACAAACATGAATACTTTCAGAAAGCAATTTACAAAAATTTAAAATAAGATAGGAGAATCCCTTGAGCAGTTCAGAACCATCCATACAGTCTTGAGAAATACCCTTTTTATGACACAATGAAAATGAACCTTGACTTTCACAAACTCTTAAAAATAAGCAAACAATAAACAAAAATATCCAGACTACTTTTACTTCCTCATAAATACAAAAGGGAAAAACTTCCATTTACAGTATAAGATTGATGTAAATTCCTAAGATATTCATAAACCTCATGAAATGTCTTTAAGCAGTTAACTCAGATTTCTTTCTTCTTTCAAATCTTACATTGAACATAGCTACTAATTTCAATTGGCAATAACATTATCTATTACAGTACTATTAATGACTGAGGAACAAAACAAACTGCTGTTATTTTTTCCATTTCACTCCTAGAATTTTGTTTTCAATTATTTAAACTGCTAAAAAAAATGAAGTCTGTCAGGAATTATCACTACAGAGAAATTTAAAGAATGAATTCCATAACTTGCCATTTTTCCATATTCTTTAACTGATTAATTTGCAAGTACTTCCTGTAATTAATTTTTCTTTCTGCATACACTGCCTTTGAGAAGAATATCAAGAAGCCTTTTTCTCCTTTACAGAGGCCTAGGGTTATTAGTTATCTTATGCTCCCTCTACTGACTGTATAAGAAATGGTCTCCAAGCCTTTTAAGATGATTCTCTAAGAGAACAGTTTAAGATTGGATATAATGATTCAAGGAATTAAAAAAGCATAAAGTACATTTCTTGGAGTGTCAAATCCTTGTGCAAGTCAGAGTATAACATCTTTTTCTTCTTTTTAAGATAGAAGCCTCAGAAAATAAAACTTTCCTGCAGCATCCATGGTATTAACTACAACACAAGCCATTTATGATACCCTGAGGAAATTTCTTCACAACATTTCAAGGGTTTTATATTTAGGTGAAGTATGAAAACTTCAAACTTCCACTTCTGGTGTAGTTTTTAGCAATACTTCTTTATAAACTTTGCTGTCCAGCTGAATCCACAAAAACTACCTACAGTCTCCTTTACCATCCTCCTGTGCAGGACAGTAATCTACTACCAGTGTGACATGAGCACCATATTTACTTTTCACACTTTGAAAATAAATCACAAAATGACCAGCGGGATGTAATCTAAAAAATACTTTCTGGAAAGTTCCCCAAAATTAAGGAAGGTCTTAGTATACAACCTCACCCTGAACGGTGAACAATCTTCAGGAGAGCTTACTTTTTTGCTATTATTTTACTGAAGAAAAATGAGTCATCTATTTCTTTTTATAAAATGTCTCTTGGTAAGGATAATACTGAATGTCTCTCTTTATTACATGAATCATAATAGAAGATTTAAATATCGAATTTCACTGTTACATCTAGCAAAATCTATTTAATTCATTTTGCTGTACATCGGAAAAAGTGATTTCATACAATAATAACCTCTACCTCAAGAAACTAAGCCTTTGTTATGAGACAACTTATTAGATACATTCACACTGAATGTGAAAAGAAGAAAAAAATCAAAAAGCCATGATGAAATATAATTCCTGAATGCCGTACACAGACCTCCATCCCACTGAGCATTAACAACATCCAGGTACTTACCAGATCAATCAGACTCTCCTGGATTCTGTTCAGCGTGGTGCGTAATCTGCTGCTACTGAGGCCCAGTCCTGTTGATTCAAACTGGAAGAAATACATTCTACTTAAGTTGGGAAAGAAAATCTCTTTGGTTTAAACTTTAGTGTTATACAGCAAAACTTGAGCTTGCAAAGACTTGCTACAACTTACTTACATTAAAATTTTAGCACAGAATCTTAACACACAAGATGAAAAGAAAATCAACAGAGGTCACAGCACTCAACTCTGCACTGGTGTGAGGAATGACCAAATTATCTTCCATGAAGATGACAGTGTATCATTCATACCAATAAAAGATCCAGTATCTTTTATTGTTACTATGTATTTATCTGCAGGACTCTAGATTTTCTCATTTGGGTGATAAGCCTGGAATGGTGCCCCCACAACACCATCTCTGAGCCTTGCATTCACACCACACCTAAGTCAAATGGTTTTCACTCCTCTTTCTAGCTATACAATATCTCGTAATCATCAAATATATATCTTGCATATGTAAAAATTATAACCACTGATATTTATAAACAGTCATTAGTACTTAATGTCTACAAAGATCTACCTCAGAAATGTGCCATCTTCATGTTCCCGGCTCAGGAGTGTATGGGGCTGATGCTCAGCTGGGATATATAGTTATATACATACAACTATGCTATATATATGTATTTATTTTATTTGTATACATATACACACACATATATATAGCTACACTAACTTCCTGCTGAGTGCAATGGATTATAACAGCTGAGGGTCTGATTTAACATGCATAATTATTGTAACTTCTTATGTTCTACTGTTAATAACACAACAAAGAAAGTGGAAACAAACTTGGGACATGTAACAAACACAAATTTAAGTCAACAACCTGGAACGATTTGAATACAGTTCTGGTATGTGATTCACACCAAAAGGCAACTTGCTGAACAATATTTAGGGCACTGTTGTACGCTGCATTATTAGACTTCTTTTCAGTGGGCTGAATCAGGAAAGGAAGCATTTGAATTTACATGACCTCCTCCCCTCTGTTTGAATACAGACAGGTATAATTTAGGTCCCCATTTACTGCATCAAAAGTTTCCAGTTTAAAATGTCCATTTGCCCGAGTCCTTCTATATATTAAATGACAGTTTACATCTGAGTTGAAGTCCCACTGGAAGTACATTCTGATGAAATCTATAACTTGATCTAGGAGACATGTTCATAAGAACTGAACCTCATGGCTCCACCATGAACATTTCACTCATCAGTACAGCTGACTCAATTCATACAATTTTTTGCTATTTCTATTTGCAGAACTATAGAGTTTTAAATTCCATAAATTGATGACCTAGTAAGGCTAGTAAGCAGAGCATTAAACAATTTGCAGAATAATTCTGTTCATCACCAATTTCACCTCTTATCATTAACCTCTTATAGAAATTACCTCTTATAATAACCTCCTATAGTTATTTTTAAAAGTAAGTTTATAAATTAGTGCAATGTCCTCTTAAAAAAGAAAAAAAAAAAGAAAGAAAAAGAAAAAAAAGAAAACCCACCTCAATTTGTTTCTGCTAAGGAAAACTATTTTGTGGCATGTTCATGAATGTCTTAAATTTTAGTGAGTAGATTTTAAATACAGGCATTCTTTTAATCTTTTCTTGCTCCATAATTTGAGATAAGGCAGGCTTAATTTGCAGCCCACAAATAAAAAAAGTTTTGAAAGCAATTCTTGTTACAACAGTGTTTAACTTTTGGCAGTGAAGAAAGCTAAATACTGATTACATAGGATAATGATTTGAACGAGATCTGAAAGCAGCGACAGCATTATGAACAGACATAGAACTCAACATTTGTATTTTAAATCCCTGGTTTTCACTGAGCTGGCAATGAACTCTGTACAGCCAATCACTCTCCTTATGTGTGTACTAACTCACATATACCAAATAACCATAATATTCACAAATAATTTTAAACATTTAAGGAAGTTATACCAGCATACTATAAGAATCCCATTTGACATTATTTTCTGAACAAAAATAAAACAGGAACTCTCTGAGTGGTCTAAATCACATACCATCACCCATCTCTAATTTCTAAAGGTTTAGAAACACTATGGGGAGTGAGGACATTTAAGCAGCATTACAAGAGGGTTTCTTCCAATCATAAACCCTTGTGTTTCCCATGGAAAACAATCTGTCAAAACAAATACTAGGCACAGTACAAAAACATCACAATTTTACCACCCATCTGCTAGAACATTTACCTGCCTAGCACTGTGCTGTTCTCTGTTAGAAGCACAGAGTGAGGAAGCTGGTATGGGCTTTAGAAACACAAAACAGAAGGTGTAAAAAAATAACAATAAATGCAACACAATGTGAATAGCAGAGCAACTAAGCCAATGGAAATCAATTATCTTAAGAAAACAAAACAAACTAGACCCCAAACAAACAAAAAAAACCAAAGCAAAAAACCCAACAAAAGGAAAAAACTCTCCACCCATCTTGTAAACATAAATTGCAAATACAGTTGTCCTGCCAAACAGTTCAAAATGTTTTAGAACCATATGTTGAGTCTGAAAATTCATTACAATTTGCCAACAAATGATGATGGATTTGGAACCCCTCGACACTGTTACTTGTGCAGTAATTTAGGGGCCAAGATATGAGAAAGTTGTTTTTACATGCAGCTATTAAGACAATTCTATTGACAGCTGATCTATGTTAGGTAAAGACATTGCCAACAAGCATTTTTTTCAACTACAAGATCACTCAAAAAACCATTGTTTTCATTAATGCAAGTAGTTTGGTAGAATAATACTAGATATGAAATAGCGTCTTTCAAATTCCTTAAACTTGAGTTACTACTTAACTTTCATGGCCCCCTTTTCCTACATTTGCTGTTCTTATGTAAACTAGAGAAATACATAGAGAAAAATTCAATCACCTTATACTGTCTAGGATCAAACCACCCTCCTTCTGCAATCTCCTTTGCTACCCACTCTTTACCACTACTTCTAGGTATTTCACATTGTCTTTCCTCCTTTTCAATAGTGCTGGAAAAAAGAATAGAGAATCTATCTATTCAAAACATACTATGATTAATGTCTCACTAACAATAATGCTCCCAGTACTTCCTTCCCTTATTGCTGATCTAATCAGCCTTTTCTTACTCCTACATTCAAATCCATTTTATTGCCACTAATTTTTCTGGGAATTACATATTTTAAGCAAAGAGATCTCCTCTGTATTTTCATTCTCTGTGTACAGTGATACTTGAAAATGAAAAATGCTTCTACCTACCATGTCATTTCGGCCAAAAAATGTATAGACTGCATACAGATAGTAATCAAAGAGCTGGGACATGAAGTGGATCACATCAAATGCAATAGGTTTCAGAATATTCATCATCTGCATGTATTTCCCTTAAAAATCAAATACAGAAGATCAGTTTCCTCAGCACAGGTGCTACAAAGACAGTTTAGACAAATTCAAAGCCTATTCTACCAAGGGTATTATGTAGCCTTCACTGTTTATTAACAACAATTAATAATAGTTTACAGATTGGAAAGGTTTAAAAACAAAGCTATAATGATGGCTTAAGACACCACAATTGTTCCAAGACTTCTCAAAATACAGATGTTGATCCATATCAAAATGTTTTCAACTGTTTTCAGCCTTCTAGTACCAAATTCAACACACAACTGTCTGGAACCTCTAAATGAAGTTTCAGCTTCATTTAGGTAAAAAATAATAATCTGCTAAAGCAGTGTCTGGCAAATGCTATATAGAACCACTGAAGATTTTATGCTTGAGTGTGTTTATGTATGCACATACAGATATTTTTCAAGCAATAGAAAAACAAAGTATAAAAATGATATGTCCAATGTTGGATTTTACCCAAGAACTGTAGGGGTTATGCGCTTCACATCAGTGATACAGCATTTTCTGCTCTCCTTCTCTTCTATCCTGTGGTAAGAATCTCAAGTAGTTTTAAGTTTGAAATGTTTCCAAGAGGAGAGACTATGAGTAAAGAAGGATGTTGGTACCCTGGCACATCCAGGGAGAAGAATAATTCCTTCTCTTCCTTACTATTCTCTGTTGTAACACATTTGACTTAGGAATTTTTTTTTTTTTTAAATAATTTAAAACCCCACCCTCAGGATCTTCATCCATATGTTATCTGAACCAAACTGATCATAGGATTTGGAGTCCAGAAGGGCTTTTTCCCTACAGACCTAGTTCACACGGCCCACAGTTTTCACTTATTTCTGTTTCCAGCATAGGAAATGGCTCTTCATTGGGTCATAAAAGAAGCACACTTAATGAAAACCCTGATATTCCAGAGACCCCATATTTCCTGCTGACTACCTCAAAAATGACATCCTGCTTGCCCTTTTAGTGTTCTAAAAACATAACATATAACAAATGTTATTTTGTTACCAACAAACTGTTTGGTTATTACAGTAAGAGACAGACAGCAATTTTTAAACCAAAACACAAATGTAGTCCACCCCAGCACGTAGAATACAGCAGGTCATTTCACAAATTGTCATCTTCCAGACATGTTTAGATGTGACAAGTTGGAAAAATTACAGGAAGGTGCTAAAACAATTTCTTTTTCCTGTAGTCAACAACACTCATCTTCAAGTTAATACTATGCCCAGAGAAGTAATCTACTAATAGATAGAGAAAATATTGGTTTAATCAGAGAAACTGGGTAGTAAAGAAACAAAAGCTAGCTTTTAATAAAAGGGGAGTTATTTGAATTTTTCAAGGAAGTAATTGTGTAGATCAGCAAAGATAACTAAGTTGAAACATGCATGATACAGCTACATACCTGACAAAATGGTAGAGCACTAGAGTAAGAACCAAGCAACAGCCTGACATTGCTACCTTCCAGGTTTCTATCTGATTTAGACTCCTTATTGAATACTACATGACTACGCTCCTGTTTGCTAAGACACACAAGAATATGTTTTGTTATTTTTAGAGATTTGACACAGGTTGTAATAATTGATATTGTCACTTTAGCCCTTTTGCTAACTCTATACTACTTAACTACTAATGCTTTGACCCATAGCATTATGAACAAACTGAAAAGTGGACTTAAAAAATTCTATTTGTCTTCTAAAAGGGAAAATCAAATGCACAGTCCAATGTGGAAATTTTTGCATATTTGTGAAAGGATGGTGATGGTACCCTAATTAAAGCAAGTGCCACCTGCATCCATACTATCTGAATATTCTGGATTGGACAGGCTGACTTTTTCCACTTACTCTGCGATAAACATTTTTTGAAGTTGCCTGCAACCCAATATGAGTGGTAAGTCACAATCTGGACAGTTAAGATTTCCAAGCATCTGTGCAGCTGGCATCAGTACTGGAGGTAATCTCTTGGGAAGTGTCTTATACTTTTCCAAAGGGCTATGCACTACACACTGCCCAAGTACTGTACCTATAAAAATCTTCCAGTGCCAAGAACATTTCTCTATTACGACATCACTCATCATCTTGATACAAGTGTTCCAAGAACATTTCCTCCTCATTGCTCTCTCCAACAGGACACCAGTTTTTAATGTCTACACATTGTTACCTATACTTGGGCTGAAGTTACTGCTCTGGGTTAAAAAGGGATATATAAGAATATTTTCAAACAGCACAAACACAGTCCAAAGCCATATCAAAATATAAATTTCCAGAAATACTTGAAAAGAACACTTAAAGTTTCAGCAACTGAAAGTAGCTTGAATTTCTAGAGGCTCTAGACAGCTTAAACTGTGGAACATTTGCCAGGTTTCTTTTGAAGTATTGCTTGCAGAACTCCTTCTGTCCATAAGGATAGCAAGTAGAGAGCATTCTTTACCAGACTAATCTATACAAAACTGATGCACCTCACAGATTAGCACACAAAAATTTTTGCAATAAATCTTTACCAAGCCAACCTGGTAAAGTGAGCTTTAAACTAGGAAAGATGGGGTAAGGGGAGAGTTACAGTGACCATGCACACAGCAAAATAAGGTTTAAGTGGGGATACCTCCAGCAGGTACAAGCAGCCAAAGACATAAGACAGGACTAATGGACACCCCCTTGCACTCCCCCTGAGATACTGACACACTGAAATACCTCTATGAAGTGCCTGTACACCAATGCACACAGTAGGAACAAACAGAAGGAATTAGATGTGTATGCAGTCATGGGGCTTTGACCTCCTTGCAGTTATGGAGGTATGTTGGGATAGCTTGTGTGACTGGAATATTGTCATGAAGGGCTACATGCTTTTAGGAAAGACAGACCTGGAAAGCACAGTGGTGGAGTGGTGCTGTATGTCAGGCAACACCTGGAATGTATCGAGCTCTGTCTTGGGGTAGATGATGAGTCAGTCCAGAGCTCAAGTGTTAGGATAACAGGGCAGACTAGTAAGGGTGACACTGTCAGGGGTGTTTGCTACAGGCCACCTGATGAGGAGAAGGAAGTGGATGAAATCTTTTAACAGGCAAGTAGAAGCAGCCTCATGGTCACAGGCCCTGGTTCTCACAGGGAACTTTAGTCATCCTTACATCTGCTAGAAGAACAAAACAGCAAAGCACAAAGAGTAAAGCATTGACAACAACTTCTTGACAGAGATGGTGGAAGATATCAATGAGGAATGGTGTGTTGCTCAACCTTATACAAATGAACAAGAAGGCCTTGTTAGAGGTGTGAATGTTGGGGACAGCCTTGGCTACAATGACCATGAGATTGTGGAGTTCGGTATCCTGCATGAAGGAAGCAAGGCAGCAAGCCAAATTGCAACTCTGGGCTTCTAGAAGAGCTAACTTTAGCATCTTTGGGGATGTTTTTGGAAGAATCCCATGGGGACAGGCTCTGCAGGAAAAAAGAGTCCAAGAGAGACGGTCAATATTCAAGCACCACTTCCTCCAGGCTCAAGAACGGTGCATCCTGATGAGCAAGAAAGTGGGCAAAGGGGACAAGAGACCAGCATGGATGAACAAGGAACATCTATCAAAACTCACTAAAGCAGGACATATACAGGAGGTAGACGTAGAGACAGGCCACTTGGAATGAATACAGAGATGTTGTTGGAGTGAGCAGACATTAAGACAAAAAAGCTAAGGCCCACCTGGAATTAAAACTGGTCAAGAATGTCAAGGACAATGAGAAGGACTTCTTCAAATATATCAATAATAAAAGGTCTGCAACTAAATGGAGAAGGAACCCTGGTGAGGGGACACAGGAGAGGCTGATATACCAAATGCTTTCTGTGCATCAGTCTTCATTGACAAGACCTTGGGAATCCCTGACCCAGGTGACTGGGAAAAAGGAATGGTGGAAGGAAGACACACATTAAGAGCTAAAATGCTGCTTTGAAGGAAGAAGTGCAAAGTCCATTGAAAGACCGTGTGATTTAAGGTTTTTTAAGTCACGTGAGGTTCTATGTTATGTTATCAGTTACTCACTTCAGCTAACTTCTGCTGTGAGGTTTGTCATCACTATTATTATTTTCTTGCAAGATAATGGGGTTTAAAGCAAGCAAAATCTAAGAATTTGTCCTCAAAACACATTCCTAACACAAACAAAAATAAGGCCAAAAAAGCATTAAAACCCATCAATATAATAAATACCCATTAAACTATTTCTTAGGTCAGAATGATATTAATTAAGAGATCACTGAATCAATATACACAATGACACAGTTATTATTAATTATTCTTGTTGATATATAGTGGTTAGTCAAACTATTCCATACAAATTTAACACAGGTTTATTCTTCCTTTACATTTTAAGCCAAAATGCAATGGCTTGATAGGAAAAATTAACCTTATAAATTAGACTAATGGCTACTTTATACTAGAAAGAGAACTAATTACCTTAATTAATATAAGAGAAATCTGATAAATTGAACTGTTCACTTGAGATTCAAACACAATTGTAACTGCTCCCACTTCAATTACACATTAGCAACTGATTTATGTAGTTTATAAATCTTAAACTACTTTTTTTTTAAATTCATTTAGCCTCCATACAAAGCATAAAGCACATAGAAATAGTTCAAAATGGTTAACAAACACTTCATACTCATTCAGTATGACACAATGGGCACTACTACTTTCCTAACAGCAATACTCATTCAGTATGACACAATGGGCACTACTTTCCTAACAGCGGGCACTACTACTTTCCTAAAAAGTAAGGCAATTATTTCTGTTATTTGATTGGGCAACTTCATCACTATGACTGAAAAACAGCAAAGAAAAACATATTGAGGAGGAAAAATAGTAATCCAAATAACTACTGATCCACTGTTTTAATTTTTAGGATGCAGAATTTCAGATTGTTTTGAAAAAATTATGGAAATGACAGAAACAGAAATATGGAGGCAAAATTAAGATAAATCATGGATCTAACAGAAGTGAACTGTACCAGACACTGCACATGAGCCAGACTCACGATTTTCTACACAAAGGACACAGTACATTTCATCTATCTAGGATTTGGTAAAAGTATTAATAAAACAACATTGCACAGTAAATAAATGAAGCTAGGGCATGTTGAGTAGGAAGGTAACTAAAAAAAGCTACCAGTGGACTTCCCAGTAATCGGCAATCTCTTTAACATTTTCATTAATTACTCTGGCACAAAAATAAGAGTGATAATAGAAAAAAATAAACAGGCACCATCAAAAGAGAAAAGTACTAACATAATGTACAGGCGTACTTGATGATTGTAATAAAAATTGGACTAAATTCAGTAGCACAAATTGTAAATCCAGGCATTTAGGGGACAATGAATTAAAAAACATGCATCTTTCTACTATTAGCTAGCAGCTTATCTCTTGGGAAAAACTGGGAAAGTGAAGGATCTGCTGGCTATACAAGGCCATCACACTCTACAAGGAAGCTGTAAGAAATCTAAAGAGGTGCAAAATGGAAGGAACTTAGGACCATGATGCAATGATATAAGAATTGGACAATGCAGCAAGATCTCATCCAAAGTACTGCATGATTTTGGTAAGATTACAACAAGAGCAGAAAATTTAAGCTTCTAGTGGATAAATACAGAGGACACTAGTAATCTTGGCACATTGTTTAGAAAACCAAAGACAGAGAAGAAACAGGATCACTTCCTGTGAAAACAGCAGAACAGTACTCATTGAAAAACAAAATGATCTGTTAAACCTCAAAATTTCTTTTGTCATAAGATCAAGTCAGCAAAAAATAGGAGGATAATTTTTTTTTATTCTTTAGGCTGACAAGGCTTCTGAAATAGAATTCCTGTTAGAATCAGTGCTGGGAATAGAAGTATTTTTAAGCTGGAGCTCAAAACAGCCATATTTACAGGCAGTACTAAATGATATCTTCCTCCCACAGGAAGTCCTTTCCAATTCCATGTTTTAAATAACACTACTATCACTCATTACCAAAACAATATAAAACACCCCAAACATCAGAAAATTTTAAAATTAATAATAATTCCAGAAGGAGATGAAAGCATACATATGAGCTTTTAAAATAATGTTTAATTTTGGGGTTATCAACATAATCCTCAAATAGGATTCCTTATGTAAAATTGGAAAATCAGAACTACTGCTTCTCCTACTGGTACAGTGTTTTATGGCAGGAACAGAGGCTGGAGTTTGCAGGAAAGTGCCATGAGTGGTATCTATATTCAATCCTCCATTTTCTCAGAGCAAAACCTTATAGCAGAAAGAGCAAACAAATCTCTCCAGCCTAAGTCACAGATCAATCACAGAAAAGTTACAACAGAATGAACTCTCATTTCAGGTCTATATGGTAAATGCTTAAGGAAAAGAAAGGTTTTAGCAAACCTGCCAAAAAGATTTAGAAAATTAATTCCTGACTTTCATGCCACCCTTGAAGACAGCAAAAGGTGCTAACCAGGTGTTGGAGTAACCTTTTTTAAAAGGGCTTACTCTGAAGTGCAACAATCATTTTCAAACTTTGAAGGCAAACCTCATTAATGCAACACATACAGAATTCCTCTATCTCCTGCCTACTCAGATATATTTAGGCAGTTACTTCCCCTTCCCTATAAATAAAACAGAAGTCAGTAGCAGAAAATTGCTACCGTAAAATTATCTAGATCATCACACAGAAGGCATGATCACAGAAAATCAATCCCATCACATCTAGAATTGGAGGCCAGTGTTTTCACAGAAAAGTCTGGCAAGGAAAGACCTCAAGAAGTGGCCTAGTGCAACCTCCTGCTCAGAGCAGGCCTAAAGACACAAGGCTGCTCAGCAGCCTGACCAGTCACATCTTGATGACCCTGCAGTGACAGAAATTCCCTATGCTAGCATGTATGAGAGCTCTTTTCTTCTAGCTTCTTCTGTAGTAAAAACAGTTATTCTGACTGTGAGAATTTGAATAATGAAATACAAAAAAAAAATAGTTCTAAAGTTCTTATTTTTGCAACTATTCTACTTTAAATCATTTCATAAAATACATCAGCAACACAGAGCATTCATCTTTTTGCTTGCTATATTCACTCGTCTAACACATTCAGTATTTCAAACAAATAAACTACCATTATTGGTTAAAACCAACATATGCATGCAGATTAATTTTCCAAGTAAAAATAACTCACAAGATATAAATAAATTTGTCTATTTAATTTAATATTTTTTTAGTGTTTTATTTCTATTTTCTTAATATTTTCAAAGAGTAGAAATAGAGTCCAACTAGGTATATTCTTCAGGGTCTTAAATATCATTTAACATATTTGCTATAATCTGTAAGTTTGCAGAAAAATCAAAAACACTTATAAAAAACAAAAATTATTCTACATACCAACTAGCCTTATTACATTCAGTGTAGTGTTGGTTAGAATAGGTGCATTCACTTTATTGAGGTTATAATCCGATCTCTTTCTGCTCCTCAGAGTTTCTCGAGAAACACTTAAAAAAAAAAAAACAAAACAAAACAAAGTACAGCAAATTTGAAAACATTCAAAGACATTCAAAGGAAATTTAGTGGAAAATGTATTATTCCTCCCCCGTTCTTTCACATGACAGTATGCCTTCCAGTGCAGAGTTTTATTTATGCCAAAGCACAACAAGGTTAGGATTCTAACATTTAAGAAAGAAGCCTGATCTAATTTACATAGAATTGTGCTAGAGAAAGAATTTTGACTTTTATTCTAATACTGGAGTTATTGGCCTCTGTCTTGCCCCAACAGTCATTTTAGTCACTCTGAATCAAATTCATAATTCATTAAGAGAATAAAAGCAACACAAGTCACAACAAAACAGAGGCAGATTTGCCAGCTACAGCTGAAAGTTACTACCTAGAAATAGAAGCAATTTTGAGGAAGGTGAAACTAAAAAAAGTCATTAACTTTTTAATAAATTTTAGTCCTGAAAGAGTCAGGAAGTTGGACTCAATGATATTTATCCAACTAGATACATTTTAATTTTAAGATAAACCCTCTGATAGCTGCCATACCTCAAAATTATATTCTTCCAAAAATGTCAATTTCACAGCACAAACCTATGGACAGCAACTCTTGTCTGTTCCAATTAAATGATTTTTAAGTATATCTCCACCACTTCTATGAAAGGAGGCAGTTTACATGGTATACCTTATAGAAAGAATCATGCTAACAATATTTTATCCTAAAAAGTTATTTTGTAACTACTCTGCTACTCTGCTTTGATCCAAGTGATGGCATTCTAGTTTTCCTGCAAACCCTACATAAAAAAATGTTAGCCTGCTTCACAAAGTCTGAATGCACATCTAAGTTGTACAGTGTCCTAGACAGAAACTTGTTTTCAGACCCTTTTAGAGGATGCAAAGTTGGCTTTTTTAATATGAATATATAAATAAAATACTTTTTTATATACATCAAAATGGAATATGTATATTCATTTATATGTGTCTATGTGTGCATTAAAGAAAAAGAGAATTTAAAATTCAAAAGTACCATCTTCAAGCTATGGAATAATCTTATTTTTTTTCTTAACCTGTAGAAGTTTATTGTTCTGCAGAAGCCCAAAACTCAAAGCATTTGTCTGCAAACTTTTGACACAACAGAAAATACAAATATACACAAGAGCTGCTATAGAAGGACCTTCAGTTAACATCTAGTCCTTACTAATCAGTTTTCCACTACCTGCTTCAGAGACCCTTTATCTGTTTTCAATATGTTCCTTTCTTCAGGTTTTCTCTGCAATAATCGTGAGTGGTTTAATGTTCCTCCCCACTCTGGAGATCTAAGTGCTGAGCTTTCTAACTGTGCAGGCAGCATAATGTTTATTTGATTATTATTCCACTAATTAGAATACTGAGATGAAAAGCATGTGAATTAGCCCAAGAACCCACACAGCCTACTTACCTTTTTATTGGGGCATCTCCTGTCTGCTCATCCACATAATCTCTTTTCAGCTCCTCAGGAACATCACTGTCACTATCATACTCTTGATATGCACTTTTTTCTTGTTCATCTGATTCATACTGGTAAAAATAAATAAATAAATAAATTGACTACCATTCTTTTTCTTATAATATTATCACACATTTAATGTTGCACTTGGGTCACTTTTTGGCTTTTACCTTGATTGGGATACAAATAACTTTGCTGGTTGAAAGGCTGCTGTCAATGTTCTTTAAAAATGCAGCAGGTAAATTATATTATGTTGATTAGTTAAATACCTGCATCATTCTATTTCAGCTACCAATAATTTGTATTGCTTTCTAGTTGATGTATAAAGTACCCACATATTTGAGCTTTTATTATTTTCTTATAATCTGAAAAGAAACAGTAATAAATCCTCAAAATTCATCCCTACAGTGGCAGTAAAAAAAAAAAAGAAAAAAAAGAAAAAAACCCTGGCATTGCATAATAGCTAATTATTATTGCAAAAAGAACTAAACTATTGCTTCACAAAAATACTTGTTTATACTGTACACATTCAACTAAGAAAATAACCCAATACCAAAAAAATAACCTGTAGCTACGCAGAATGCACCTGCATTTGAAGAGAGAAACTTTTCCTTAATACATAGACTGCTTTGAAGCTACTGTAATCACACAGTGACACAGGTAACACACTCTGGCTCCAGGATTCTTAAGAAATGGCAGCCAAAACACACTAGGACACATATTTTTTCAGTCACACATGCCTTGGCCCCCAAGTTGCTGAGAGTTTTCAAGGCTAGCACAATGTATAAAAGCAAGAACCCCACAGTACAAATTCAAAACAAAAACAGCTCAGGTGGAAAAAAAGAATGTAATATGAGACACTTGAAAGAAATGTTGAGACCATTAGTACTCCCAGGCAAAATATCTGCATCATGAACATTTTAGACAAAGGAAAGTTGTAAAGAAAGCAGCTCAGTTTATTTCAAAAATGAGCCGAGATCAGCCTTAACTAAAGACAAAAAGAACCACAGTTTAACTAACTTGGCTGGAACATTAGCACAGAGAATTACCACCACTTATTATGCATTAATAATGTGCTGATGCGATTAAAACTTAGTGACAGTAAAAAGATAAATTGACCACAAATTGTTAACTACAATTCATATTGATGTAAGAATCTGTCAGTTGACATTAATGAAATGTCTTAACATCATAGAATAAGAGGGATTTTGAGAATTATTTTTTTTTTTAACATGGAAAAACACTCTTATTAAGTCTCCTTCAATCTAATGCTATTACTGATATGGAACAGCTATTTATAGGATAAATGCATTTGTATTTTAAAATATGCATTAAACCACAACTATTAAATAGTGACCTCAATCTGAAGAGACTTTATAAATCTATTTTGAACATACACAGTCTGCAGTAAAATTTTGAAGTGGTAAAATGAATTCAGGTATCTTGTAGCAATAACAAGGTAAAGTGTTAAGGCAATCCACTCAAACCATCCCACAGGAAGCTGTAAGATTCATCAAAGTTGAAGAGTGTTACAATACTGGAAGTTAACTGTATCACAACGGACACATTTTAAGAAGCTACAGAAAAGGGGCATAAAGCATCTCACCAAAGCTCAAGATACAGAGCTGAGCTAATTGGGTCCAGGGGCCCCATTTTGCAACATCTAAGCACTTGAAAAGACTTGAAAATTCTCAAAATAAATCCTGACAAGTCTTCCAAGCCTACAGATAAACTGACAAGTAAATTAAATGTTTATGTCCTTATCGTGCTACTTCTTTCTACATTTTGCAACATGTCTATATTCTCTGGAAACAAAATTTTGCAACCTCCATCTGAAATAACTCCAATTTTCAGTGCTAAAAGGTGCCTCCACCTTAACCGGTCAGTCAAGACACTGAAACACAAAACCTTAGTAAAAATTTTATCCTGCATTATTTAAGTAGGTTATCTATCTTTCCATGTAAAGAATAACAAAATAGGTGTACCTTCTAAATTTTAAACATTTCTGCATCAGCACTTTGGAACAGACAGTTTTGAGACTGAGACGTTAAAGGTTAATGGCTCAAGCAATCGTCAATTTGCAAGAGCAGCAGGTGCTCTGCTGAGGCCAGGTTTGCACAGCAAGAAAAAAAAAGTGTGCTGGCAAAATCTCTGATGTCCATAAGACAGAGGAGATGCACAGCCACCACCAGAGGATGACCATGAAAAACCAGCCTTTGTTTAGAAACAAGCTGGTTTTTGACCCAGATACGGAAAAAGGTCAGTAATAAACAGTTTCTGTGAAACAGGATAATGCTTTTTATCATGACAAAGTCCTTCCCATGAGGAGGTATCACATAAGCCTTAAGGTATTCACCCCTTCTGAGAATGCATAATTGGCTCACCTCACCAGGTCAAACAGCAGTCAAGTTATTTAGAAGGGGCCACAAACCAAAGACCCCCAAAATGCCACCAGACTCATTTCTGCAGCCTTCCACCAAAGGACTGCACATGATCCACAGTGTTGCAGCAGCCAAAAACACCCCTCAAATGGCGGTACCTGGCTGCTCCTCCCTGAACATGAATGTCTATTAACCCAGTGAACTTTCATGTTTGGTGGTTTGCCTCAGCCCCAACAGATCAAGATTGTGGCCATCACTTTGAGCAATGGACACTGAAATTGTAAAAACCAAGTCCCATTGGATCCATGAGTTGTGTTATCTTTCCACTATCTACTCTTACCCTTTCCTTCTTTTTTCCTTTGTATATTTCATTAAGTTATATCTTGATACTTTTATGTTGTTCTATTATTGTAGATAACACACTAAATAAAATGGCTACATAGGTCATTTCCACTGAAACCAAAGTGTTCTAAAATAAACCTGCCATTTATATGTCTGTATAAACACCAATCATCCAGTGTTGTTTCACTCTAATCTATCCCAAAGGATCTATTAACAAGTACCTCACTTACCCTGCCTCTGGGACAGTAATGCAGAGAGGAGACTGAAAATGTCAAAAGGGAAAGTAGGATGGTCATCTGCACTGTACAGTCACCTCAGTCATAAAATACCTTCGTTCCAATACCAGCCCTGGGAGACATCCTGTACGCAAGTTGTTCAACTTGTCTCCATTCAGAGAGACAAACTTCTGTCTGTTTTACACTTATGTTTTGTAACTCATGCAGGTTTCAAAGAGTGCCAGTAAGACCTGCAGGACCACTACTTCTCTCATGAGCCTGCAGTCTCTGTGTCAGAGGTCTCTTCGAACACTAACAATTCAGTGATTCTGTATAACTGACAGAAGGCAGCACTGACACTTCATGCTGACAAAAGCCAACAAAACAGTGTCTCCAACATGTTCATCAGCATTTGCTACCTAGTTTTTCATCAAATTATTTAATGCTTGCAAAAGCTTAGCACAGAGTAAGACAATGTCTTCTAAATTTTTCTTCAAGCAAGGAGAAACAGATTCTGAAGGGTAAAATGTTAGTAATGGAAAGACCAAAGAAGGTCTGTCCTAACTCGTATGCAGAGTTCTCATACCTCATACAAATGTGCAGAGAGAAATAAAAACACCTCAACCTATCCATAGCTGAGAAATGAAGACAATTCTACAAACCCCTTCTACAAGTGTAAGTATGCTGCTTACAAGCCACTAAACAAAAAATATGGGAACAATGTAGGCTCTCATTCACTAGCAGTAACCCGCAAGGTATCAGAGGAGTCTGAAATCACTAAGCAGCAATTATTCTTTTTTGTTCTTAAGATGTTATCCAACCTCAGTAGCACAAGTTAAGCCCAAGAAAACATCACTCATCAAAGGGATAAACAATAACAAAAGCTTAAACAAAAACACGATAATGTAGCATTTAAGAGAATGATACAAAGTTTTACATTGAAACACATTTGATCACTAATAGATTTTGACAGACATCTGAAAAAAAACCACACAGCTATTGCTCAGTTTTACAGAAGAACCCACAATAAAGAGATTGTCCTGAGCATTTCAATTACATCTAAAAATGACGTAACAAACACCAGAAAATCCATGGCAAATCACATAGGAGTGAACAAAGACAACATAAGGAGCAACCCACAACGATTCTTTCCTATGAAGCCGGAAAGCAAGTCCTAAAATGATAAAATTACCTCCACAAAGAAAGCTAACTTAAATCCCTGGAAAAATACTAATTTAGGTGGAACATGTCTTGCTAACCTTCAGGAATACTTGACTTGAGTGGAAAAAAAATGCTGATTTAGTGCAAAACAAACTGAACTTTAAACAGGAAGCCTGGGTTTCTGGCACTTGTAAAAGCAAAGCAGCACAGTATTGCAGGCAACAGAATCTTGTAGTAAGACACTTTACAATCATTGCCTCACAAAATAAATCATCATTTACTGAAAGCATTATTTGATTCTTTTTTTTTCCTGAAACACTCCATACCCCATTGGAAGCTAACACGTCTTCTGTCTCATCATCTTTGCTGTCGGCCTGGATTTCGAAGGGGTTTCCTCCGGCGCAGTACTGCTCAAACAGCGTCACCGCCGATGCAACTGCAGAGGCAGGCTGCTTACTCGGTGACACGGATGGGGAACGCGACTGCTCCAGGAACTTAAATTCCTATCAAAAGAAAGAAATCATGTTTTCATCAGGCATTTTCAATATTATTATGACCCCAGTTCCATAAAAACAAAGGATAACAACAAACTTGTGGACAATTAACTTTTAGCCAAAGTTTGCTGCTTATTTAAACATGCTTTTCACACTGGCTCAAGTTAACCTCAAAAGTGACAACCTTATGCTGTTTGGTTTTGTACTTTTAGGAGTTTTCTGCTACAACATGCAATACATCTACATTCTGAAAGTATTTACTGTCTCAAAGTAGGTGAAAACTAACTGTGGCTTTTATTTCACGAATTAAGGAGATAAAAAAGACTAAAATTCCATCCAGAAATGTGGTTCTCTTTACACAAGTTACCTAGCAATTTACTAAAGCTGAAATTTTCTTGTTGATATTTTATTTTTTAAAAATTGTCAAGATTTTTAACTTCTCAAACCCACTACACAGTTTCTGATCACTGGGTGAGTGCACAAACTTTTGCAAGTGTATGGACCAAGTAGGATCCAAAAGGCGTATTTTTTTTTCCTAACCAAACACATCATATCTCAGATGACATACCATTTTTATCTATTAAACTCTAGCTATCAATACTCATAACGGTAAAATGTACATTTTCATTTAACTAAAGGTTCAAAGATTAAAACACATGCAGCTAAAAGGACTACAATGTTCGATTTCTGTTTGCTTAAACAAATCAGTAACTTTCTGCCATTTTCTGCCGCTCCAGTCCCTTGAGCAGTATGTAGGGATTTAGAATCCCATTTCTTTATTAAAAATATTATTTCTTTTGCTGCTGAGAGTCCTCCCTTCCTTTCCCTCCATACTTTTAGTGACCCAGTAGCCTATTGCTTACTTCTACAGTTAACTCCACAGAGGCTGCAAAATGATCTTGCTCAACACTGGTGTGCTAAAACATTTCTGAACTTCACTTATAGCTTTAATCACAGGCACTATGTTTTATTTGGCAGAACAAGTTAATTTCATCCACCACATGCTAAAAATCAAAAAAATCACTTCAGATGATTAGAAGGTAAGTACAGTAATTACTTGCTTTCAGTTGGACTTCACCACAGAAGAATATTTTTTTTTCCTGTCCAAATGAGGCGGTATGACCTATGTTTCCAGAAACAGATGCCAAGTTGGTACAAGCTAGTGAGTGCTCATGCAACTATTTTCAGGCACTCATGTTTTAGCATCTTACTATCAGATAAATAATTTAGAAATTAAAAACAGACACATTAACAGTACATTGAAACAGGAAAAATAAAGGCTAGCATTATGCTTACAACTCTAGCATCTTCCATAAAAACCTCTGCCTGCCTGAAAAAGAAACACTACTCTTTCAAAACTCCGAAGTTTCTAATACCATGAAGTAAAACCGAGGAGCTTTTAGAAGCAATTAAAAACATTTGTACAGTAGTTCATGGATCTTACTACTTCTTAGAACACCGCAACTCTTAGTTATTGAAGTAATAATACACTTGTGCATTTTATTCATAGAACGTACATGAAGCTGCAAAATACTAAAGCTTGATTTAACAGGACAAAGTTCCCAGGTCTCATTCTCCAAAAACATTCTTAGCTCTTCAAGACGGGTTCTGAAACACAAATGAATACTCTTAATTAGCAGAAAGAGTAAATCACAAAATTGGCAATTACTTCACTTCTGCAGTGAAGTAATTCTAAAACTGAAAAAAATGTTACACTTTAAAACAAGTATTTAAGCAATTCTTCCAATCAACAAAATACTCAAAAGCTGTGGCTACCAAAGCAGTGTATTTTTTATGACATCTCTGCAGAAAGATATTCTTTGAGACTATCTCCATAAATCTGTAAACTAGTTCTTTTAGTCAAAACCATTACAAATTATAGAGGGACACCTACAGTTATGCGGAAGTACTGGATCTTCTTCCTCTGTAAACTGTAGAAAACAATATAATATACACAAACTCTCCACTAGCACCACAACAGCTTCTGAGAGCCCACATAAGACAGATGCTTCTTTCAAACACACTGAAGCCAACAGAGAGCAAAAGCAAGTGGAAAGAAATAATATTCTACAGACATACCAGCCTTTCAAAGATAAAACTTAAATGGCTATTAGTCTCTAATTTTCCTTACAGCTTAATTTTACTTTGGTATCAGTACTACAGTAATAAGGAAAAGTAATCAAGCCATTACATCTCTGCATTTCTTCTATTGCTTTTAATCACTAGAAAAGCCTCCACTCTGTCATAAGCAGAAACATCTTTGATAAAGAAAAAAAATTTGTCACATAAATGGATCATATAGGAAAAGACAACAATGAATGCTTTTTGGGATCATATTGCTCTATATTTTTCTCTTAATATAGGGCATATTGTTTTGTTTAACAAGTAACAGTTGGTAAATTATGCACTGGGTTTCTAATCAGGCAATAAAATATTCTAGGAATACCACAATTTCAGTAATAAACTACAACCATCACTACAATTAAAATTTGCTTGCCATGATGAGATAAGCAATACGTTGAATTCTGACTACAGTTTGCTGTGTCTATTTAAATTCATCAGTTAAATACAAATGGACTTTAAGTGCTATTTTCAGGGCATTGAGCACCCATAGCTTGCAGATCTTCTCACAGTAAAGCCGACAGAAACAACAGCCAGAGATGCTGTGAAAACCAGCATTAGAGATTAAAAGTCTTTGTGAGGGAGACTGAGGTGAAAGTCATAGAAAAGCAAACATTCAAAAGCCACACAACAGGTTTTGCAGCATTGAGAATCTGAAGCTCTAACAGAGTACTTGAACAAATGCTCTTAATTTTTACCAGCATACACATCTAGAAAGGGGAATGCATGAAGACCTGATGCATTAATTCTCTGAAAAGCTTAATTGTATCAGACACACTTTTTTACAAGTGTATCAGTACAAAAGCAAATTGCATTTCAAAAATCACCTTACTGATACTTTTGCCAAAAGCTCATTCTGATTTATCAGAACAATCAATTGCAACCAAAAAAAGGCTTCCTGTATGCTCTAGTACTATGTTCTCTTCTATGTTTTTTGAATCACACTTTGAAAGCCAATTCCTTTAAATATTTTCTCTATATTGGCAGTGCTCTATAACACCACACTGCCCAGGAGGCTACGTATGTCAAACTACACAAAGAACTGATTACTCCTGGACTCTAAGCATTCATTCAGCTTTCATGTACTAATGCATCCTTAAAAGCACTACTGCTTTTTTTCCCCCCTCCAATTAAATGCCCAAGAGAAGTGAAAGCCACATTAGCTTGATCTGAAAAGGCAAGATGCGTAAAGCTTTATATAAAACAACCTAGGGGATATAGCTGTGTGACAGGGTTTTTAATGTTTTTTCTTCTGAGAATGAAAACATCAGCCAATTAATCTTCACAATACCCATGCAGCATAAAACACATAGAAATTATTAAAAGTTCTCATATAATTTAATTGATGTCAATAAATATTTAATTTTATTTTCACAAGAATTACATTATCTTAAAAAACACAAGTTATTACAAAAAATTACTATTTCTATCCATATTCCAGCAGTGTTCCTTAACCTTTATTTTACTAAAAAATAATTCAGAAAATTTGCCTGTAATTACTTAAGCTGTTAAACATACACAGAACTGTAACAAGTAAAATTATGCTTACTTAACCCAACAAGGCATTATGTGGTAAGTCAGTGTAGTAAAAGATGGTTAGTTAGACCAAAATCGGTTCACGAAATTCTGTCTAGGATTCAGAAAAATTTCAAGAAATAAACAGGTGGCATCTCCTGACAAGACATAATGTGGATCTGATTAAAGCTCAAGTTTTTCAGACAACTGGAACTGAGGTCTTCATCAAATGACAAGAAAGAATTCCTAGCTACAAACTACCAAAGCTGGAAGAAATTCCAAACCACATTCTCATCTTCTGAATTTAGGCACTGTTTCATGTTCTCCTGCCCTAATTTTCATACTTCAGGGACTTTAGGCAGAAAGTCTCTGACTTTTCAAATGGCTCTGGATGTATTACTTGTATGACAGCTCTGAAACAAGAGGACAACAGATCAAGACTAGGAAAGTAGGCATTTCCTAGAGCATGGAAGGCTGTATTTCTTCTCATATCTTCTTAGGTTTTACGCCCAGAAAGAATATAATGCTAGATGACTAGAATTAAAAAGTTGTCAATCACCGAAACCAAAACATTTCTAAAATCAAGACAACTAAAACAAACAGAAAGATAAGTCTTGATGCTGTTATAGCCATATATCACATCTCAGTCCCGAGAATGCCTGTCCATGACAACACATGACTGGCCTCATGGGATATGACATTAGAGCTGACTGAAATGTAATTACATCCTGCCAACGAACAAGCCATGAAGACACGACTCAAAAAGATGGACTCAGTCCTAAATATCTTACTTGATTCAAAACAGAATTGCATATTGAAAAAACATTTCATAGCAATATATAATGGGTCTTCTTAAGCAATTGCATTGAAAAAGAAGACACAATTTTGCTACAAAGTATGGACTTCAGAGGCATTCCTTCCCAGGATGCCAGGAGACAAGAGGCAACCTAAAAAACGACTGAAACTCTACATTAAAAAGTTGTTTGTCTTTATCTGACTTGCCAGCTGCAGAACTACAGTTTTCCACAAATACAGTGGAAGCCAAGGTTTCTCTATCCTCTCCCCTTCTCCAGGGTTCAGAGACCTTATTCTCATCAGGAAATATACTCTACAGTCAACCTCAATGCAGGAACATGATGCAGTGGAATTCCTTTGCAAAGGAATCTGTTTACCCAACAACAATAAATGTCATTAGAATCATCTACTGCACATATAATAGTCTCACCTGTGGTATGTTTTGAAATAGTTAACACTTTGTTTTCTGATAGATTCTTGCAAAACTTCAGACTTACTGCCACAAAATTCTTCTCCAACCTGCATCAGCCTAAAGTAATAAAACAAAATTTAGACATATTTATTGATTTCTTAATACTGCTGTTCTAACTGTGAGTGTAGATTTATCTTCAGAAACACAGAGTACCAATGTTACATTGCAACGTTAAGGCTGCATTTCACAAAATTCAAATCCTACCATTGTGTGCCATATGCATAGAGACAAAGAGCCATAAGCAAAATAAATGTATTTTTAAGAGCCTGCTACACAGGACAAGCTGTCAGTTCACAGTCTCAATGTGCGATTTTATTGTCACAATAGAAGGATATAATATTGTACAGGCTGGCAGTACCACAGTATTTTTCTGCTTGACTCAGACACCCTTTAAATGCTCTTAGAAAAAAAAAATTACTAGGCCTGCACCACCCATACTTTAAAAGGAGATAATACTGAAATCATATCACACTTAAGCAGCAAAACGGTTCATGCTACCTCTCCTAAATACATCCTCATAAACTCTCACATATAGAATTGCTCTTCAAGCTATCAGCACATTTGAATGAAATTGGCATCAATATGCAAATATCAGCCTTAATCAACAGTGGTATCTGATCAGAGCTCATCTGTGCTCATGTACTTAAAGCTCTTACAACCACACCAGCATACCTGCTGATAACATCAAGTACAAATATGAAGTCATCATATTTGAAGTTAGACAGATCTGTTCCCAGAAGATATGTTTTCACTTTCAATTGAACATCCTACAAAACACAAAAAAGTTTTTAACAAGTATAGTTAATACACTGAAGTGAAGGCTTGGATGCCTGGTTCATTAACACTTGTTGGTTGCTTGCACTTATAAATAAATTCTTTTTTTGAGACTCAGAATAGAATTTCACTTTCTGTAACATGGGTAATTTCTCTAAAACAATTTTATAATCATTTTCTTTACCACTCTATAACACAGATAGAGTCAATCCTAGATGCTTTGTTGTCAATACAAAAACAGAACTCAGCTTTTTCATCATACATTTCGGGTGACACTACACTCCAAACTGATCAAGCAATCACACCAGGAATACCATGAAACCAGCCAGGTTCAAAAGGCTCCAGGTTCTCCAGAGCTATGGTTATACCAGAAATATAAAGCAGTATACAGAGAAAAGCACATGAGAAGAAAATAGACTGTGTGGCAGCACACAGGTTGAAAGAAATGGGATCAGACTAAAAGTCCTATTACTATGTTTTGGTATCTTGACTGAATTTGGAAGCATTGCAACCACTGAGTCATAGAAATTAATTTCTCTGGTCACTTAAAAAAATCTGGAGACATTTCTTTAAGAACATTAGTGCAAATATAACCATAATTAATATTGGAGAGGTGGAATGAGGGGGAATAAATACCTAGGGGGAAACAAAATTCAAAACCCATACCTGCCATATTCGTGAAAGCCCATGCTCCAACTTCTTTTTTACATAGTTGCGGTCAAAACTGTTCTCTTCAGTTCCAATCACATTGTTGCCATCTGAAACTTCAGGTTAAAGGTATTATAAGTATTTCCAAAAGCTTTGGAAGTTATCCTACACAGAATTACATTTCCTTAGCTATTGACATATTATTATTATACAAACTCCAGAAGAGCTACTTTTCTCTAAACTTTTGAACAGAAACGAGTAACGCACATATCAGCATGTAAGCATTACGTGCAAATGCAGACCAGGAGAGTTTCATCCCCTGCATACCAAACACCCATCCCAACAGTGTTCCTTAGGTAGTAATGTACTGCAAGGATCACAGTGGGAGCCAGTCCTGACTGATCCTTGCAGTTGTTCATTACTAGGCTTCACAGCTTTTTCCAGAGAAACTCCTGGCTTAGCTCCACCTTCCTTAGAGAAAAGAGCAATTTTTAGTGTCTAATTTTGTTGTCTACTGAAGAAGAGTCCAGAAACATAAGCGTACATATGTCATCCATCTGTCAGCACCAAGAAATTTTTATCAACAAAGTGCTCTTGCCTTGTCATGCCTTGCTCTTAATCCAGACCTTGCAGTCTAGATGAACATCTAAATATTGTGAGCACCTTACTAAAGAGGGCAGTAAGGAATGGGACACTGGATACAAGATTTTTATCAGCCTTTTCAGATGTATGCAGAACAGATCCTGCAGCATTGTCTGAACTACCACATATTTAAGAGAACAAAAGAAAAAAACATCCACTAACAGGAATTGTTATGATTTTTATTAGACATTGACAATTCAATTAAACCAAAATAACAACAGAGCACAGCAGTCTGACCATGTTTTGATTGTATCTTCTTCAGATCATCCAGTGCTCACTGTCAAGTGAGCAATTTCCTTCTGTAACAATCACCAATTATAAACACCACTTATCAGTGCCTCATTCTCCCAGTCCTAGGCCAGACTCTTTGTAAGTAGAACAGTGTCATGTACATCATCCTTCTCCTCATTAACCATCTGGTTTCTGATTTGAACCTTTTCAGAGTATGATTCTCAGAATAAAAACTATTGCCTATTATAAGAATGTTTATATAAGCTTAACAGGAAGAACAAAAATATTATATCTTCTACATCTGTATCTCCATTTAAATTCAAAAGACACGGGGAATATGAAAATTGAGAAGGATGCTGGCCTTGCTAGATTTCTTTCAGATGGAGCCGTAAGGTGTGGCTGGACATGTTATTAAATTATGAACTTTACCTAACACTGAGAAAGCTTTGTCTGTAAACTAGGGATTACAGCAGTGAACATACAAACACTACCAAGAACTAGCGGCAAGCTAGTTGAGCTAGTGCGCCCACAAAGTTGGAACTCAAGAACACAGAACCAGAACAATAACCAGCCAGAATGTGAAAGCTCCAGTAGTGTGAATTGAGTAACTCCTCACCAAAATTAAAAAACATAATAAAATACAGTCCAGAATTTGGATTTATATTAGGGATATTCATTTGTCAAGGCTGCAAATGTGTGTTCAACTTTTTCCTGTGTTAAGACATTGAGACTGCTTTTGCAAGTTAACTGAGAATCTACCCTAATAGCTCAAAATAAGATGATAACAGGCTGTTTTATGTGCAAACAAGACATAAACATAATTCCATAGTATATCTACTGTTGCAAGGCATGCAAAAAAATGTTCCTTATGAAAGAAAAATCACAAAACAAATATTACCCACTGCCTACATAAATCAAAATTTACTAACTGTACCTAAATATGCTCATCTTCTGAAAGCAATAATTCTGACAAATGCATTTTCCTGATCTTCCATGGAACATTAAATGAAATGCAAACAGAAAGAATCTAAGAATCTAATTTCTATGAACAGAAAACATCAAAGTGGATTTAACCTTTCCCAGACTATCAAGGAAACAAAACCAGCAATCTTAGACACAGCACACTCTTTGTGTGTTTCTACAAGCTCCTCTCTTTTGAACATCTGCAGACTGAAGGCAATGTTAAACAAGTCAGTGTCCTTAACCTGTTCTCTAGATTAAAATCATAGTCCCTGTACTCCCAAGCTGCCATTCATGAAGGAATGGCTGGACAGATACTGCAATATACATGTTATTGTTCACTAAAAAAACCAATGGAATATTCTCTGTCAGTCTCCCAATGGTCTTGGTTTATGGACACTCATGATAAGAGGTCTTGTTTCTAGTCTTTTAATGAACTGCACTGCAGCTAATTTCACACATGCAAATGCATTAATTGAGGATAACTTCCTTGAAAGTCAAGGACTGCACAAGCGTTTACACATTTTGTATTAAGGAATTTGGAACAGGCAGAGAACACATATATTCATAACTACACATAAAAATAAGGATCAAAACCACTCAGGAGTTATTATTCTAGATGCCTGATTTACATACAGTGATTCTTCAGGTTTTTCAATATTTCTCAAAATTCAAAAAGGCAGCTTTCAGTCATAACAAAAGGTTTTTGTTTAATCCCTGCACGGTAGAGGAAAGCAAAAAAAGGGACTCAATCAAATCTCTGTCTTCTAGCTTCACTCATTGAATACTAAGCAGGTCTTGCACGGAATTTACACAGAACTATAAAGGAAACATTTTGAAAATTAAAATGGTTGAAATTGAGTTTACATCCCACATCATTTTCTCCTCGCTTTTCTTTGAATCTTTTATAGATACTAGAGCTGTTACCAACTTTTACCCCTATGATTACACATGTGAAATCAGAAGTTTAAATGCTATAGTGATCATTTTACCACTCACTTTCACGTCTTCTGTTAAATCATTGTCTCATGACTACATGTAAATTACACCAACATCATAGTAAATTCCATGCTATGTGAAAATCCAGCTGAACCAGGCAAGCCCTCACACAAACCAGAGTGACTTCGAAGATCACTTTGCTTTGAGCAGGGATGACAAAAATTATCTGCATAGGTCCCTTTAAAATTCATTTTCTGTTTGATACTTTAGTAAAACATAAACAATGCCCTGACCACAACAAACAGTGTAATGGAAAATTTTCCAGTAAGCAGTTTATTTAGAGGGATGAAACCCCATCTTACAGCAATTTGCTGTTTAGCATACAAACAACAAAATCATAGACTAAGTAGTAGCTCATTAAATATGACATAGATATAGATAAACACGACATTCATTTCATGTTATGTTGATAATTTTAGTTCACTAATTTTATCTTCAGTTTGATTAAACAAGTTCAACATATAATTAATTCTGTCTTTCCAAGGACTTCTTCTGAATAAGTTTCACTATTAAAATATAAAGAGCTTTATAAATAATGTCTTTCAAGTCCAACTTCTCACTTCTACAGTTATACTTGTGCCCTAAGATCAAGAGTCCCTTGACACATTTAAGGTACTTTCTAAGAGTGCTGAGATTAACTGGGACAACACTGGGACAGCCAGGAATTCCCAAAACTATAACAGCCAGACATATTGGTACATCTGCTGCTCCAGTCTGTGGGGCTTATTTAAGGAACAACTTCAGCATAATCTCCTGAACTGCCTCCCTCGTTCCCTCTGACAGACATGTCCATTTTACAGGAATTTTACTCTTTGACTTTACCACATATCACAGCCATCAAATCAATAAGTATGAAATAAGAATTCCATGTACAGTTTTAATAATTATAGTAGAATAAGTAATGAGTTTTAGAAAAAAAAAACAACCAGTAGATACTTACAGTCACTCTGAAATTAAGCTGCACTTCTAAAATTCCCTTCTGTGTGCTTTATCGTTACTGAGGTATTTGAAAAAGTGATTCAGCAGATCACTACATTTCAGCTGTACATTGTAGCTAAGCCGTATGTCCAGAAAATTAAAAACTGAGTAACAGAAGGCTAGTAGTAAACATACCAAAATGCTCTGGCATGCATTTAAAAGCAGTGCATCTAAAATTATGCAACTGACTGTATAGATCACTTTATTAGGCTTAATGGCTCCTGTAGAAGGCTTTAGAGTGCAGATTCTTTTCTTTCCTCAGGATGTCACAAGTAACAACTCTAAGGGGAGCTAGGTTTATAAGTGCATATGTGGCTGAATTAGGAGTACACTGTGATCATTTTTCCATGAAGTAAGTTCTTTATGGTACCTGCTTGATTTCACGTCTGCAAAAACCACAGCAAAATGGACACAAGAGAAGAAAATGTAACTATCTTATTTAAACTGTAAATGTAAATATTACTGAGAATGGGCAATTCAACCAAAACTCTAGAATCTTTCTTCACATCACAAAAGCAAGTATTTTAACTCTGAATTTTACATCTGATACAGCTATAAAAACTTTCAACTCAAGCAATGGCTTCAACTCAAAAAACAGCTCCAGCAATCCAAAATAATTTTTTTTACTGAAAAATATTTTTAATGATCTTTTTTTAAGATTGCACACCATAGGGGAAGGACATTTCCCCTAAGCACTGTTTAAAATAAAATCGTTTATATCTGCAAGACTGGCACATACAAATATTCATTAAAAATTAATCTTATACTGAAGAGTAAAAAAAATCCAGTGAGTGCTTTAGTCCTTACTGCACACTATCAGCAAAAATGCTGAAGGCACTGAGTCAAGAACACAAAGATACCAACACATAAAATCATAACTTGAGCACCAGAGAAGTTATTTCCAAATACCAGAAGTTTAGTTCCCAGAGGTTTCTTACCAGAAGACACAACTGCTGCCTCATCTTGGTCGTGGTTCTCATGCCACTGCATCGTTCGGTAGTAACTGAGCATGACTTCCCAGAGGGCTTTGCAGAGATCAGCAAGGCATGGAATGTAGCTGTCTGATGTAATGTGCTACAGAACAACAAATAGCATTGGGAAACTTCAAAATGGTGTTCATTTTTTGCTGCAGCAACACAAACCATAAGAAACTCTAAATTCATACAGCTGAGCTGACATACATCAGTTTCATTTTCAAATGTATTTTAAGAAGTGACAAATTTCTGATTTTGGTCAACTAATCAAATGCTGTCCAAAAGCATAAAGTGTTTTTGTTAGCATCTTGTTTTTAATTTTCTCAATTGGCCTGTATGCTAACTACCTCTTACATTTATTTTACAGTGACAGAGATGCAGAAGTAAGGCCATCTCACTATCAGAGGGATGGAGCCACTCCTATGTGTCAGTTCAAGGACGCAGACTTTTGTACAAAGAAGGCTTCCTGGCAAATACCCCATTGGGTTGAATGATTTTTCAAGCAGTAGTTTAAAAAAACCCCAAAGTTGCTGATTCAGCAATTTTCTCTACTAACTTATCAAGAAATGTTATTCTTACTGGATTTCAGGGCTTTTAGTATCTAAAATCTAAAGTTTTCTTGTGCAAATCACTATACTTGAAGACATATTGACTTTCAGGTGGACAGGAAGAAAGGATTACTTACTAAATACCAAGATAATTCAATTTAAACTAAGGAAACAACTGAATTTCTTTGAGCCTATACTAGAATAAAGAAAATTAAAACTTGAGACTGAAGCAGCAAAACTTTGCCCTGCTCCAGAAATATTCAAAAAGAGAAAACATGAAAAAGCAAGGCATATTGCTAAGAAAAGAAAGACTCAACAATGAATCAGTGACTCTGAGTAGACAGGCACTAACTTTCATAAAGGCTTAAGAATTTCTGAAAATATTACTCTTTTTTAAAAGATTCACATTATTATAATATCCATATCTGACTTCCAAAAAAATGCAAACAAAACAAAAAAAAAGCCGCTATAGTCCCTCACTACCAATGTACAATGGAAATAAGCTGGATGAGTTCATTTTGACAGACTTTTAGAAACACACAGCAGTATACCTGCCTCAAAAGGAATACTTCAATTTCACACTCCCTTGCTTAATTAGAGTAAGTACTCCATAACCCTTTACATGTTAAGGGCATCCTGGCTTAACAGCATAGGCAGCCTGACGAGGGCTCTCACTTCAACTAAACGAAGAGAAAGAGGGCTCATATTTCAGTCTTGAACAATTTATTCCTCAACAACTGAATGCATGAGATGAAAACCTGCTGTTTTTTTCTACAGGAAGTTAGAAATTGAATTGCTATGATAGCTCATCTTATTCAGCACCCTGATTTCACAAATGTATTACAACAGGCACCAACACTGAACAGCATGGTAAGAGACCAAAATTTCCCATTTGCAGCCTGTCCCTAAATATCTAATGGTTACCAAGATAGTAATGAAAAATTTTAAACGTTAATTTCAATGCAATTGCAGCAATACTCACCGTAGAATAAAATCTCAAAATTTGAGTACCTTCATTTATACAGAATGCCAGCTATTGCAGGGTCACATTAACTTAAGCATCATGTCAATAAGACTTTGCATAAGTAAAGACTAACAGAAATAATGAGGTAATAATTTTGTAATCATGCAGTTAAAGCCACCCTCTTTCTGTGTATTACAAAATGTGGTATTTCCAAGTACCTGAAAGATTCCTCCACACACTCAAGTATAAGGATAAACAGCAACACACAACCTGGATTTTCGAACTGCTCAGAAGCAACTCAGTAGTAGTTTGTTAGTGTAAATAAGTGGGCTTAGTATCATTAGTATTAGCAACGAGTTAGAAATAAAGAAATAAAAGGATATACAGAAGTATAAAGCAAAAAAAAAAAAAACTTGGAAGATAAGTTCATTAGAAACTAAGAAACAAAAATAAAACCACACTCTGAAGGCTTATAGCAGAAAGATGAAAGGACTGCAGTCTGGAGAACATAGATCAGAGTTTGCTGGCTTTCTGCAACCAGAATTCATCTCAGTGAAGTGGAAATACCAACTATCCAGAAACTTACTCATTATGTTCATGAACACTTAAGTCAATTATTCCAAATAAATTTATTTTGCTTATCACACTTTTACTTATATGAAGGTTCTTAGATAATATAAACTTTTTAAGTCAAAGAGGCACCTCTTTACAATGAAATGGTTTACAATGCAGATGTGTTGATTACTAGTGGCAGTATAATCCCAGGAGATAAGAGAAGGGAAAGAACAGAAAATGGATCAGAATATGAACTTTAATCTCCTTGTGAGTGTATTTCAATTTAATAAATTGCAGCTGATGGGGTAGGTCCTTAAGTTGATGAAGTATGAGGGATTCGTCTGTGACTGACAACAAACATCCTAAAGAACATTCAAGATAGAAACATAATTTCAAATTGTAATTCAACATTAGAACCACCTAAAATACCTCACATTCTTCTTCCCCATCACTGAAGTTTTAGAAAATTTCTCAGGGTGTAACAGTAAAATCTCAAGTGAAAAAAATTAAAAGAGTGAATTAAAAAATGCTACATTCATTCTAAAAACATTACAAAATATGCAAGAAACTGCACTTAAAATTTGCAGTAGAGGAAAACATATGTATATTCCCAGCCCATGATCTGCCTATCATCAGGCTTTCATATCTCAATATTATAGCTGTCCCTTATCCTGGTATCAAAAGTGCAAAATTAAATGTGAGAATGAAAAGTGAACGATACAAAGCTAGGAATAATGAAAAGACACCAATTAAATTAGAATCTTTACAGGAATTCTTACTGAAATGCAGTATCAGAGAAATTGTGAATACTACCTAAAGGCACTGGAATAAAGTTCAAAGATAACAGTTATTCCACTAACTAGTATATCACACTGAAGACACACACATTTTGAAATGTTGGTATTTGTCAGATGGAGTGCACAAAATCTCCAAGGTGCTAAGATTTATGCAAAACCAACATTAAGTTATGAGTAACAAATATCTCAAACAGTCATAAGCTGTATTAAGAAACTAGAGCAGCTATAGGGTTAACAAAGTAGTCCCTACTGACAAAAGGTACACCTACAACAGTGAAAAAATTCAGATTAAGAACAATACATATATGCAAGAATTACATACTGTACAGAGGTCTTTGTACTGTAACTTCTGAAACTTGGTGTCTGTGTTTCCAGCACACAGCTCCACATATCCAAGGACTACTTGAAACACAGTGTTGTGAATGGCTTGGGTGAAGTGCATGTGTAACTGGTCCATTGCTGTCTGAAAGAAATAGAGTAACATAAAACCAAACAGTAAAACTCAATTTGTCATGTGCCAAACCATCTTTTAGCCATTTTAGCCATCATCTTTTAACATACATCTTTTTCAGTACTGAACACAGTAAGCATGTCCTCCAATCTCTGTCTCGAAAATACGTAACACAGATCTTGACAATATTACAATATGGTCTCATAAAAGAGTTCAGGTATTGCAAGTAAAATCAGTTTCCTCTGCCATCTTCCCTCTTTACCTTTTTTTGTACACTGTCACTACATATTAATATAATATAGCTATTTATAGAATTTATTCACTCATTTAGCCTCCTCCCAATCATTGACAACATGTCAAAAATAAATTAGTTGGAATTCATGCTCTTTCTCCCAGTAGAAACACTGCCAACTAAATCAAAAATATTTCCTTTGCAATCATTAAAATTAAAAACACAATCACAAAGGCTTCATCCACTTGCCAGAGTGAAGAACCAAAGTACAATTAAGCATTACAGAAAGGCATGCACATCATATAAATAAATTTCCTACAAAACTCTTCTTTTTGGTAGGGAAAAAAAAAAGACATTTGTTTAAAAAAAAAGGACTACCTTTACCAGGTAAAAATAACATGTACTAAGGACTAATGACTATGTAACATATTCATTTTGCCCTAATCATGTCTGAGTTTCAGGTCAGGACATTTCCCCAGTGTCCCTGTTCTTAATAAATTGTATGTAACATTATTTCAGAAACTGAATTTTCTCACTGTTTTCACACACATGTAATCAGCAGATTTGAAAGTGCTCAGTTTCACTACTTCCTATTTGACATTTTTAGCTACCAACAAGAGCTGAGAACTCAATCACTCCACAAGAAATGAAGAAGCAATTCTGCTTAAATCCTATTGATAACAGCCCATTTCCTATAGGTAGTCCTAACCGAATTAGCTAAAGAAAACAGAATGACAAATTAAACAATGAAAAGTACTGAAGATACTGAAGGACCTTGACATTTTGTTTACTGAGAAGAGGTCAATATGGGAGAGATTTCAATAAAAATGCAACTAAATTATTTTCAGGAAAAGTTCAAAATACGTACTTTTACTAGTAATAAAAAGAATGCCAAAACCAAGTCACTCTATAATGGAAAAAACAAGCAAAACCATGCAGTAACAAATAACACGTATGTTTTGTCAGAAACTTCATTCCTCTCCAACAAATATCTGCCTTTCTCAACATGTCATGTACCTATTTTTCTTCAGTAAATAAGAAACTGAATACAATGCACTAAAAAAATGACAAGTCTAATTAAACTTCTCCCCTGATTTTAAGTTGCAGTCTTTAGGCATCCCAATAGTTCTGCACATTAACAAAGCATGGAAGAGAAATCCCTTTCTATCCTATTGCAGACCTCCACTGGTTTTACAGTCAAACCAGGAAAAAAATAACCTAACTTTGCTAGAAAGGTTCTAATTAGAAAGAAGCAAAACAAACAAACAAAAATTTAAAACAAGAAAGGCAACCTTATACCAGATATTCTCCTGAAATCAGGAAAGAACATTAAAAAAGCCAAACATAATAAAAAATTATTTGGGTTCTTGTCCTGTCTTCACCAGGGGACAGGTGCTTTGACTTCATCTTTAGCAACTAAAGCTTTCTGCGGGAACCTCTTCCCTAAGCAAATCAATCCCTGCTACACTGGCATCACCACGTTCAGCCTGTATTATGAGCACTGATCACTGACAAAACATGCGTCCAAGACTTTCATGTCTCCTTATCCACCTTACTCCACAGGACCTTGATATTAGCTGCTATACTTCATACCTTCTGAAGGAAACTGTCTCATTGCCTCCTCAGAGAAACAAACCAACATGAAGCCTCAAGACAGTGCACCAAACAGAAGAGAACTCCATCCTATGGGAGAACCTAGGTCTACTCTTATGTACACAGAAAATGCTCTAGGCACACACAGATGTAACTTTCAGGACATGTCCACAGTATGTGTTTGACATGCCATGGGATGTACTTTGCTGTAAAAATCTATATCTCCTCACATGTTACATTGCCATCATGTTAATAGTACAATACAAAATGGAAATCCTCAAGGCAGAGGTAGTGCACAACCCAAAAAAACAGACTTAGCTATAAAAAGTAGTATTCACATGACCAAACAGAATGGGTAGTGCAAACAGCAGTATAAACAGAGCTGAAATATGCAACTGTTACTCTTATAACCTGTCCAAAATTTACATGTTGCAGTAACACACAGCTTACCTTTAGCAAATACTCTTAAATTACGTGAGCATTATAAAAACCTTTGTATACATATATTTGGCAAGATCCATCAGCATTAGTGTGCTGGTTTTGGCTGGAATAGAGTTAATTTTCTTCACAGTAGCTGGTATGGGGCATGGGCTATGGTTTTGGTTTGTGCTGAAAACAGTGTTGATAATTCAGGGATGTTTTAGCCATTGCTGAGCTTACCCAGGGTGTGTTTCTCACCCCAACCCTCCAGAGTGGGCTGGGGGTGCACAAGGAGCTGGGAGGAGACACAGCCAGGACAGCTGATCCCAACTGACCAGAGGGAAATTCCATAACATGTGGTGTCATGCTTAGTAATAAAAGCTGGGGAAAGAACAGGGGATGTCTGGAGTGATGAAGTTTGTCCTCACAAGTCACTGTTACACATGACGGATTCCTGCTGTGCTGGGGATGACTGAACACCTGCCTGCCCTCTGACTTTGCCATCACACCAAGGACGAAGAAGCAAGCAGCTGTGTGGGGCTTAGCTGCCACCTGGGATTAAACCACAACAATTAGGAAAATAAATTTCCATCACAGTACTCAAAGCTTCATGCTGTGACATGACTATTCTTTGTGATTTCCTCTGAAGATAAGTACTAACCTGTGTTTTTCCAAGCAGCCTGTAAGCCTGCTGAACCTTTGTATAATGATTGATATCAAAATTCTTGCATATTTTGGAAAGCGCTACGTCCAGTTGTTCCTATAAAAATGGAAGAAAAAATGCATTAAACACTAAAAAAAACCAGGCCATGTAATACATTACTTAAACAACAGCAAGGGAGGAAGATGTTTATTTAAACAGTGTGATAATTATGTTGTAAAGTAACTAAGACTTTGTGTGACTGGACTGTTCTGAGGTGCTTAAGTGTTACTTCTTGCAGCGTAAGTACTTCAGTGTCATCCAAAGAGTTCCACCACTCCCAAGAACAAGCAACTAAACAGAGAACATTAATCTTTTCTGTTACACTTGTCAATAGTTCCTTCCATTAAAGCCATCCTGTATTTGTAAAAGCCATCATTATTTGTAACTCAGTATAAAAGTAAGATCTGTATTAAAACCTAAATTAAAAAAATATTTAAAAAATGGGAAAAGGAATGCACTTAAGTAGAGGCACTCAACTATTGGAAAGACTCATTATGGAAATTCTAACTAGCAGAATATTATTGTATATTAATTAGTCCATGTATTTTTCAGCAATACTTCATGGACCCCAGGATGACTTATGTTTCTTCCATATGCACAGGCATAACTCCAGTAAAAAATAAGATATTTTCACAGGAAGAAAGTATTTTTATAATTTCACAAGTAATAAATAAAAATCTTGAGCGTGATTATTTAGTTAGCTGTGAATTGCTTTCACCAACCAATTTGGCACATTTTGTCATATTTTGATAAGATCAGATTTGCTCTTCAAAGCTGTTACTAGAAGGAAGTAAAAATGCATGTCTCTTTTTAAGCAACATCAGTATTTGCTCACAAGGGAAAAATGAGTGCTCACTCTCACACGGCCTGTGTTAATGTAGGAAGAAAACAGTCATTCACCATTTGTGAACCAGACATGCTCTGAATAAAGTACTATCTGAGAATGACTAAAGGAACAAAAAAATGCTTTGCATAGAAGCTGAAGTACAAAGACATAACTGAAGGAAACTGACAACATTTTAATTTTACAGGGAATTAAATAACAAGGTAGGATAAAAGAAGTGGTAGTCTGACTTTCTGAACAGCATGTAACAACAGGTGTAGACAGCTACTCAAATAGCTAATTCAGGTTCCTGCTAGACATTACATGTGTATGCATTACATGCATCACATACACATTATACATACCTACATTACTAGACTTCCTACAAAAAGCTTGCCAAGTTCCAGCTCAAAATTACCTAGTAGTGGAGTTCAAAGCATTCCCTTTTTTTCCACCAGTTTCCAGGAAGACACTTGACATTTTATATTCCTTTCCTTTTGTGATACTATCTACGAACTTAAACCAACTTTAGTCTCTTCCTTCACAGCTATTCCTTCACTATGTTCAGCAGCTTAGCACTGGTCCTATCCAGCAGCTTCCAGTTTGCTGACCATACACATTCTATAATTGCTAACAACACTTTACTAGAAAGCTCTAGTACTTAGAGATTAAATACTAGCACATACTCAGACGTTAAATATTAACATATACTAAACATCAGTATATTAATTCTTACCTCTATTTGTTCCAAGGTGTCTTGTAGTTTTGAATTTAACTCACTATTGATGAACAAAAAAATGTTCAGAATAAAATTACTGATTATATAAACATTTCAGACCATTTCTTAGTTCCAAAAACCCTGCTACTGAGCCACAACATAGCAATTCATCATAAACCACTAAGCTATTGCTGCTGTGCCAGACTAGCACCATCACACCACTGCTATGTTGAAAAGCACATTATTCTAGGTTTATAACACAACAGTGTTAAGAGGGTCTAGACAAAACTCCATCCTGCTAGGATTTAACCAAGAATTCAAAGACATTCCCAACCCCCAAGAAACTTGCTTTAAATGTTTTGGTTTGGCACTGTGATCTACAGCAGAACGTACCCAGAAGGGCCAGGGCTGTCAAGTCTTTGCAAACTACAGTAATTTTTATTTGTTGCTCAGGAACCCTTTGCAGAAATGCTATTGGAAAAAGAGAATTTAAGCATTCTCAGAAAAAAAATTGAAGTTGGTATAAAAAATTAACCGAAACAGCTACCGTAAGAGAAACTATTTAGGACAAAGAAAGGCACCACTGCACCTTTGCAACAACCAGCTTTAAAGATTTCATAACAGCAGGAGTAAAAAAAGAAAAAAAAGACTACTATGTTTTTGTTTGGAAGGGTAAAAGCAACAAAGAAATAGGCAGGATATTATCTTCTTGCACGGAACGCAGTTTCATTAAATAATCACCATATCTTATTTTAGACAACTACCCTCTGTGCTGTGAATGTTCTCCTTAGGAGCCTATATTAATTATCAAGAGACAGATTCTAGCATCTCTGATTAGTTCTTTACGCTTAAATGATACACACATCACCCTCCTTTTTCATTTCCTTTAGACAAACAGGGTACAACACCCTGCAAAAAAAGTTTAAATGGAAAAAAAGGCATCAAAAAGAACTGCCATTAAACACTAAAGAGAGTAGCCAGTATTGCTTTATCATTTCTCCACATGCAATGAACCTTCAAATAGAAGGGCTTCCATTACTTACGCTTTTATAACTGCCTCAATTTTACTATTCTAAGCTGAAAATTGCTCTTCAATTAAACTTTCTTTAGAGAATGAGAATCAATGATCACAAACAAAATCATAAGAAAGCTGACATCTGCACAATGTCATCCTACCTTATACAACTGTAGTGTTTGAAAGTGCTGGCAGCTTTCTGGCATTCCAAGCAGAGTTGAATAGCTCCTGGATAATCCTCTTCCTTAGGATAAAATACAATTGAAAGCTCATCTGAAGCAACAGCGCAACACCCATTTTTCTTGCATGCTTATGTATAAACATTAGGAATAAAACATTTTACCTCTCCTGTCTCCACAGTAAAGTTAAAGAGTGAGGGTCTACTGCAGCACTTGATGTGCAGGTAGTTTAGAATTAGCAACATCTGAAAACACTAGGTATTACATTACCTCATGCAAACAACTTGCTGTATTAAATACATAAAAATACATCACCAAGTTTTTATTACAGAACAACTAACATCTTCCCAGTAATCTATTAATGGGCATGGAAAGAGGTTAATTCAGGCACTGGCAGCCTATTCCCATCCTTTATAAGACATAAAAGGAGACAAGGAAGACACTCCCAACAATACACCCAAATAAACACTATTTAAATTGACACATCCAGCTCATTAGAAATTAGCTTAAACACAATTGACTCACAGAAGGCCTCAGGAAACAACGAATACACTATGGATGCATTTTCCTAATATATAAGAATTATATAGGTAGACAGCTCAATGAGGAAATATTATGAGGATAAAACAAAAACATACACACAAAAATGTAAAACCCAAGGGTCCTACCAACAAGGCATGGGCATTGCCTCAGATATACCTATTATTTTTGTATTCTATTAGACATGAGACCAGAAAGAACCTTGGAAGAAGATAAACTATCTTTAATAGTTAAGAGCTTCTGGGTTTTGTCATAATTACATCTGTTATATTACGTGCTTTAGAGAGCTCAAATGCAAAGCTGTTACTGGAATTTCAGTCATTGATTGAAGAGCAAAAATGCAAGGGTAATCTATATTCAGCTATTATCATAGAGGAGTTTCTGAAATGAAATTGGTTTTACCAGAAATGTTCTAATGCAGATCGAATTTAACTAAAAAACATTAAAAAACCCTAAATACATTATCCATTAGATGAAAACAGAACAGCACACTGGTCTAAAAGGACTGCTGCATTTTTAGCTCTTTATATTTCTCTCCACTGGAAACCTAGTACTTGCTCCATTAAGTCTAACATGGCTCAAATCAGAAAGCCTGCTTGCATAAAATATGTTACTAATATATTCCAGATGCAGCTCAGCCCTGTAAGCTACCATAACTTCATTCCAGGTCTTTTTTTCAGTGGGAACCCTTTCAAAATGCTCTTCCCTGAGTGGCTACTAATATCTCTCATGCATATTCCAACCTACTAACTTCTAGGAGTACAGAAAATAAATGGGCCAGTAGCTGGAATAACTTACTGGGAGCAGACACTGAGCACAGCTCTACAACCACACTCTGCCAAAACAGCAGTTCCAGCCCTTAAAAATCACTGACCAGTTATGGTAATCAGACATTAGGGTCTGTGTGTGAATGCAACAACCACACTTCCCCAGGACAACTCCTGCCAGTAGACAGTGAAGAGTTAATTTCCTGGGTAGCAAAACACAGCACAGAAATTAAAAGAAAATCATTGTACAGAGCAGAAAGCCTTTATGCCACCTGAAAATGAGTGCCATTTTGCTTGGTAAAGAGTAAGAAAGTTTGCTGACACAAGGTGACTTACTCAAGATGGAATTAAATTCACAGAATCTTGAAAGCTGAGACTATTAAGATTCCATTTCCAAATTTAATAAATGGGGATTGTCACCATGACATTCCTTCCAGTATTAGCTGAAAATATCTGGTAAACTTGTAAGTAGAAATTGTTACACTACAAGTACTACAGCTGTCAATAAAATCCTGAGGCTTCCTTTCATAAAATTCATCACCTTAAGACAAGATCCTATTTTGCTCTGTACAGTATCTACTGCATTTTTAGCCAGTATATATAACAGCATAAGAATTTTCAGTGTCATGGCCTGCATGTTGCAATGTTTTCTACAACTGAATTAAAAAGCCAACCCAATGAATAAGGACAAAATGCTACTGCATTTACAAATAAAATGCTGAGCAGGGAGCCCATCTATAGATTTACATTGTAATATATCAATAGAAATTCTTGATACAGACCCAGCTTATCAACAATCAGGTAAATCTCTCATCTTTTTTTTCTTCCCCAAATATCAAGCTAAAGAAAACAGGTATAAGTTGAGAGCAGGGCTAAGTGAAGACCGCACAAAATTTTACTGAACTAACTCAAGCTTCAGTGCCCAGACGTAAGGACAGGAATGAGTTTTTGATAGAAAATACTGTCCCCTGGCAGCAGGGCTATCTAATTTGACATATAGGTTTTTTCAGTTTATAAGAAGAATAAAAATATAATTTTATCCCATGCACACACCCTGTTTGCAAGACAAAAATTAAGATGACTACAAATGTAGACGTAGAATAGCTTCAAATTATACCAGTCTGCTAGGGACTTACCTCCAACATCTCACTCAAACGCACATCAGTTCTTTGCTAAAAAAAAAAAAAAAAAAAAAAATCCAGTCATTTCTATGCAGGAATTAAGAAAAATATTTGTTACTGAACAAAAACAACTGTACATACCAGTGTTTTAATTGTTCTCAGAGATTTCAGCAGTCCAATAAGCAATTGTCGTTTCCTCTGATTTGCAAGGAGCCCCAAACTAGTTTGTGTGAACCCTTCCTTTGCTATATTCAGGTGTCTGCAACATAAAAATTAACATAATCTTCAACAATTCATAAAATAAAACTTACTTCCAATCAGCTCTAACAAGTCCAACAAAATACATGGTAGAAGGTAAGACTGTCAGCATTGTTAGGGGAACTCAGAAAATGAGCATGTACCAACAGACTACTAAGAGGGTACATCCTCCCTTCTGCACTTGTCTGTGTATCTCCAAAGCTTTCTGCTTCAAAGAGAACTACCAACTGCAAAAGTGAAAGCTGCAAGAGTTTGCAACTGTTTTAGTATCTTCAACTACTACTGCTAATAACATTCAGCATATGAACAGGAAATGTCATCAGCAAGCAAACTTCCTGGGTTTACAGATTTCCTGTTAAATACTTCCCCACTCTCAATCTCGGTAGTTCCTTAAGGAAGATACCTTCTTCCATTTGTGCAAATAACTGCTGCTAGCTGAAGGCCAGTCTGCAATGATGTAACACGTTCAAGTTCCTACAGAGAGACAACAGGTTAAACAAATATACAAGTTAAACAAATACACAAGTTACACACCAGTGAAGACTACTGATTAGTACATTTCTCTTGAGATATTATAATGACTTTGTGGAGTTACTTCATATATTATTTGTTTCATCATTTTATATACACTAAGTACTGCAATGTAACATTCACATAAACTATATTTTGAAATACAATTCTCTTTTGAAGATAAGACAGTTGAAATATGTTTTCATTGCAGTGGGACCCTCTACATTTATATATTGCACATTTAGCCTAAAAACTTCTATACCATTAATGCATCACAACAGAATGATCAAAGCTTCAGGGATAGAACCACAGGGTTTAATTTGCATTAATATGCCTGAGAGCAGCAAAACAAAAAACTCAAATTATGTTTCACACAGCATTTTCTTGTTTAGAAGCACTTGTGTTCCACCAATTTAATAGATGTCACATCATAATGAATGTTAATTGTATCTTGTTGACTTTCAGCTGAAAACTCTTCAGCAGAGGTGACCTGAATTTAGCTTGATTTTGACTTAGGGAAGTGCCTAGCATAATCTCAACTCCTTGAAAAAAATAAATGTTTTAATATAATTATTAGGATTTCTTTTGTTAGAACAGCTCTGCAGAAAAGTGCATTCTTTCCCCAGGCTACAGAAAAAAGAGTTTTGTTTGTTTGTCTGAGAGTTTTTACTGGTTTTGGGGTTGTTTTTTTTTTTTTTTTTTGGCAGGGGAGGTTTATTTTATCTTTTAATTCTGCTAATCAATTCAAAATATATCAAGTGCTTTCCATGAGAAGTGAGATTTTCACTTTGAAAACTCATTTAATTCTAATAATATGACAAACAAAAATGAGTTCAAAGTTCAGTTCAGTTTTAGATCAGCTCCCAGTCAGTCTCCAAATCACTAAGCTGCATCTTCCACCACAACCTGCTCCTTCATGTTACCAGTGTTGCCTTCTTATAAATGACAGCCTAGTTGCTGATATGCAAAATATCTTAAGAAACCAAACTTGAAGATTACTTTCCTCAATACCTACTTCTCTCTAAAAACATACTTTGCAAATACCACAGCTACTCAAAAAGCCATTGTTCCCTTGTTCATGAGGAAACATACAGTAAGGAGCAACTCCACTCCAGTCCTCCTTCTTGCAAAGACTCTGTAAAATCTCTTCTTCGAACACAACTGGATGAAGAGGAATGGGAAGAGAGTGCAGTCTAAATGTTCCCAAAGAGGGAGTCTTCTGCCCACCATTTAGGGCTGAATACAATTTTCCTCTTCTCAAAAACAGTCTTTCATCCAAGAACAGAAAACTGTAAATCCCCTACCCTGTCTCTGTGCCATGCATCTTGTGGCCACAGGAGTGCCTGTTAGACCAGTACTTCACACTAGGCATGGGCTTCAAACCATAATATCCCTAAACTACATTTTGCACAGTGAAAATGTGTCCAGGATATGTGTTCAATTGCATTTTTGGTTCTTATAATGATTTGTTACTGTAGTTGAACTGGAGCTGCCATTACAAGTTCACACAGCACAGCAGGAGGTTCATTTAGTGAATCAGTGGGAAAGTGATTCACTAAATGCCCACCAATAAGTCTACTGACAAGAATAACCAAGAATAATGCTGTGCAGGCCTGTGCCCGTAAGTAACACTGAAGGATTATTGACTTAATCAGGCACAAGAGCATTTAAGAAAAGTTTTTTAAAGATTTTTACTGGCACAAGGGATTTTTAACTGTCTTTTTGGAATATCTGAAAGCACTTCTAGGTATGAAATAGGTTCACCTCACTAAGATGTCTGCAATAAAAACATTAGCATTACACAGCAAAATGCAAGAACATTTGCTGCAGTTCCATTATGCAGTGAGAGGTTTTCAAAGTGAAGCTGCTGGATTCAGGAAAAGCAGCACTCACTCAAAACTATCAATTTCAAACCCACACAACAGTGAAATAATACCTGAATATTTTTATACCATACAATTACCCTTTCTCCCCCTTCTACATGATCTTGTGAAGACTCAACCACTGGCCCTTACTGTACAGTAGCACTTACCAGCCTCTTTCTGCAATAGCCTCCCACCTCATCACCCTTTTAACTAAAACTGAAACAACTTTACTGTTACAGCCTTTTTCTTCCACCTGCTATCAAAGGAGATGATGCAAGCAATGATCACTTCTCCCCCCCCCACACTGTTCTTTAAACAGCAGCACTCCTTTCCCCAGGTAATGATGCCAGAGCACAGATGGCAACTTCACTAAGGCTGGATGCACTGGCCATAAGAGCAAGAGAACAAAAAGGATGTTGTGTCCTCTGGATAAGAGGAAAATTACTGCAGCTCCATGACATCTACCACAGTTTAACAGCCAGGAAGCCATCTTTGCTATTCCACACTCTCTCCAGCTTCTTGCCCAAAGAATTGCCATAATCACCAATACAACAATGGTGATGTAAGGCGCTGTACACAAACAAAAGTATTCACCATTCTCAGACTAACTTACTAACAATCACCATTTTCACTTTGCAGAATTGTTTGGACATTACTCCCGGGTACACAGTGCGACTTTAGGGGATGGTTCTCTGCAGGGACAGGAGTTGAACTTGATGATCCTCGTGGGTCCCTCCAACATGACATATATTCTGTGACTCTGTGATTCTCACAACTGCCTGTGATGAGTGGCAGGTAAGTGATCTTAAGAAAGATCACTACTGCTTTCTCTTATGGAATAAGATGTGACACCACTCCTAAACAGGGGCAATAAAGCAGCTCCTGCTCCAAGTCTGTTACAGGTATTAGCCAAGCCTGTGAATTCCTGAATTCTTCAGAAGGCCTTGTAAAATGACCATATTACAAAATCTTTATCATCTTAAGGACTTTCAACTCAATACACCGTTGGTTTTCACTATAGAGACAGAGCTTTAGCATACAAAAGACCTGGTTCTAACCAGGCACTAGCACCCCTACTACAAATCACTGTAACGACACAACTGCAGCATTATAACAGCACAAAATTGAGCAGTTTATTCTTGAAAATTGTTAGTTGTCTTACCTCAACATATGCAGGCTGTTTTTCAAGGATTAAATCTGCAACTTTCTTAGATACCTTAAAAAGAAGAACACTCCATATGATACATAGCAATCTCAATTACATAGGCCATGCCCACAATAAAGTTCTACAAGCTTATGATTCTCTACCATTACGTTCTGCATTTTTCAAATTTATTAACAAATATTCCTGAACAACATACAAAAAAATTGTAAAAGTTATGATGAGCTTTCCTTAGAACGAAGATAAGAGAAATGTTCACAAATCCATCTAGCAATTAGTGCGCATTTTTAGACTACTCACTTAACTCTCCACTTGTTAATGAACATGCTAGAAAAGCAAATAGAAATAATTTGGGGTACTGCAAGTGTTTACATTTTGTTCATGCTATTGCTACAGTACAAATTTAAGCTAATGATATAGCATGGTGTGCTGCGTTGGGCTGGGGTATTCAATTTTCTCCAAAGTACTTGAGATGAAACCAGTTTTGCTAATACAGAGGTGTTTCAGTTGAGCAGTGCCTGCAGAGAATCAAGGCCTTTTCTATTCCTCGAACCACCTCACCAGCAAGTGGGGTGGGGGTGCACAAACCTTTGAGAGGGGACACAGCTGAGGCAGCTGACTCAACTGACCCATGGGATATCCTAAATGTACGGTGTCATGACCAGCATATACAGTTTGGGGAGAAGAAGGAAGGAAAGGATGCTCAGAGTGATGGCATTTGTCTTCACAAATAAATGCTATACATGATAGAGCCCTGCTCTCCTGTAGAAGGCTGAACAGCTGCCTGCTCATGAAAAGCAGTGAATTAATTCCCTGTTTTGCTTCAGTTGCTTTTGCTTTACCTATTTTTAGCTATTTCTTCTGCATTACCTACCTTTATCTCAACCCATGAGCTTTTTCACTTTTAGTCCTCCCATTCTCCCCCCTATCCCACTGGTGGAGAAGTGAGTGAGAGGCTGTGTGATACTTCATTGCCATCTAGAGTTAAACCACAACACATTTAACATAAGAACACTTATCTTTGAGACTGATACTGCATTAAAGTAAAACTATGCCAAAATGAATATGCATCCTGTGCATACTATACCCTTTCTTTAGAACACAGAATATGTATATTTTAAAATTTTCTCCATTCTCTGAGTATAATTCTAAGTAGAACACTCCTGAGAGCTGCTGTCTGTATTGAATTTAAAAAACTGGGCATTGCTACCTTAATCAATCTCTTGTCCACAAACACAGAAGCTTAAAAAGAAATCCAACAGTAACAGTCTTATAAATGACAGCTTGAGAATAGCGTATTTAGTTTTGTTTTTCATCAGGGACTAAAAATATTTAAGAAATGGTTTCATACATGACAAAGAAATTATTGGTATTGCTCTATATCCTTTTGGGGGAACAATACTGCCAGAAGTGGAAATAAAATAAAACTGGCTATGACAGCCAGCCCACAATGCACTACTGGCAGAGAGAAACAAAGAGGTTTTTGTAAACTTGACTGCTTGACTGCTATGTTTGCCTAAACGTAGCACAGATTTGAGCTCTTCAATCACCATTCCTGTAACAATCTTATATTGGCTCCACCAGCTCAATTCCCATCCTCTAGAAGAGCACTTGCACATAAATGGTCTTTGAAATATTCCAATGTCATCAGGGACAAGGAGCATATACCCAGCTATGCTTTCCTCCTTCCATATCAAAAGCAAGCCAGACTCACAGAGCAATTTTAAAACAGTTCAGTTGTTCTTAACCTTTTAGTTGTTCCATAACTAATAAATCCTTCCTCTGCAGGACAGCAGAAGAACCACTCCAGAGTGAGGTGGGGTCAGGATAGGATATTATCAAGCCAAATGCAACACAAGCCTACATGACCCTGGGGCTCTTAAGAAAATTTGTTCACTCCACAGTCTATGCACTGTGAAATTTTCACCTTCTTTTTTTCAACGTATTCTTCATTCTAGTCCTGTACCTGTAAAAAACTTTAGAACATGGATATATCTGCTAGATATTCAATGCTCTAGTACTGTTAAGCAATGTTCAAGCAGTACACATGAATAAAAGATACATTTCTTTTCCGTTTCTACACTCTTTGTTTTGCAAGTCCTCAATTACCCTTGACTAATAACGACCTCAACACTAACAAGCACCTGCCACAGGCACTTTTTTTCCTTTCCCAGTACTTAGCGATACTACTTTTCTTTCTGAGGGTCCAAGCCCTCAGATACTTTTTCAGATGAGCAATACTATCGCCAGATACTTCATTTTTTTCCTTTCCCAGTACTTAGCGATACTACTTTTCTTTCTGAGGGTCCAAGCCCTCAGATACTTTTTCAGATGAGCAATACTATCGCCAGATACTTCATTTGTTTCCAAGCTGTCACACCCCTTTTGGCATCTTCCATACAATTGTGTTGTGCTCAGTCTTGGAATCCTGAACTGCAGCAGCTAGCACTGAATGTGACCGTGGTTATCAACGCCTGCCAACAACGTTTGCTGAAGGGACAAACAATTTTCTCTTTCTTAATCACATCAGTAAAAAATATTTCATCTCCTAAAGAAAAAACAACACAGCTACGGATATTAGACCACTAATTAAAATGAAGTCTAGCAGACATACAACTAAAAAGCCTTTCTAATCCAAATTGTCTATAACAAGACAATTACAAATTAAAGTTGTTATGATACATACATTAAAAAATGTTTGAGCAAGTTGGGATCCTTCCAGTGGAATGGAAAACTATTGAGAAATCTACAGAAAATAAGTCTATAGTGACCCTGAAAACAACAGGATGACCAAGATCAGCTGTGCAAAAGCAGTAAGTTGTTAAAGATCAGAGCTCTAACACCTGTAATTCACACTCATATAAGTGCTTTGCATTAGAAGAATTTAGAAGTTGGTATTATCTCCAAACTATTATTGTAAATTCCTCTGCCAGCTGTAGGTACAGACACTGAAGTGAAAAAGGCAGTATTTAGTTTTTTGCAGAAGCAGAGCCATTGCGTAATATGTCAACAGACTTCTTGAATCCTCTAGCTAATAATCTATTCACCATTAAAATATTTTTAGGACTGAACTAACAACATACAACATTCTGCAGTTTTGTCTTCCATGAAAGACACTAACGTCCTTTAAGGCAGACAGTTTTCTAAATGACCTATCACAAGATAAATGTATAATACCTGAGACACAAGAAACAAACATGCAACAGTCTCTCACACTCAACCTGAAAATACGACATAAGGACACAAAATACAGCATATAAGAAAATTTAGTACTTTGGCACACGCTCAAGGAGGAAATAATTCCTTCCTATACCAGAAACACATTTTGACAAAATTAAGAAAGAAACAAGCAAGGACCAATCCTGACTGGGGGAAGTTGGTGAGGGAAGAACTGGGCACATGTTTCTTGTCAAAAGTTTTGGCTTTGAGAGCTTTTGCCTGTTTGTATTCTAAAAGACACATCTGGCCATATTTACTGGAAGCCTTGTGCTCAGTTCTCTTTCCTATTATTCATTAGCTGCATGCACTTTTCAGTTCAAATGTTTCATGGCAGCAGCCATGCCCTGAAACTACTCCCTCAGCTGCAGCCAGTTCACATCCTGCAAGCAAAAAATGGCCAAGACATTGACAACACATATCAGGATTATGCAGCATAGCTCACTCAAGTTGTCTCAGTCTTGAGAGCACTTTCTTGCAAAACAAGGTCACCACAAGATGTCCTCTTAAAATTAAAAAAAAACCCCTACCACCATCACATAGACAAACATTCCAAAAAAATTACTACCTCTCACGCACTTCCAATTTCTGTCCTTACAAATCTTGGTGAGAAACACGGAATATTCATTTCCTCAACTTCTCACTACTCTTTCACAAAACTTCATAGGTGTATTATGGGGAAAGCAGTTTAAGGCAGAAGGCACTTGATTTATGTATTGTTAACAATGCAAGATTCTCTATACATTTCATTTATTTGAGGACATGAATTAGGATTACTCCTATTTTACTTGCAGATACTCTCCAAATGCCACAATTAATAGATTTGTTTCCTGTACCATGTTATTCATCTCAAAGGAGTACCAGAACAATTAACACATGAATAGAAAATTTAAAATTCTGCAACATAACAAGCACCTTTCAAATGCTGCAACTCCGATTTTGCCTCATACCTCACAGTTACTACTCATTACATTTCATTTGGTTTATTACATAATAACTCTGTATCTGTGTTCTCTAGAAACCCTTGTGAACAATTAACATATTGGTAAATGAAAAGTAAGAGAAAATAGCATCTTCAAGGAGAGAGTTTTTAAAACATTTTAAGTCTTACATTGCCAGAAATCCCTCATTGCCAGAAGTCCCACTAGTCCACTATTCAGCACTGTGTTGAACATTACAAGATAAACTTTCAAAAAGTCAAGTTTCTAAAGAAATAGTTAGCACATTTGCTCTTTGTTACAATACTTAACACTAAGATTTACTTTCATCATTTCATATGATTATATGATTTAGTGATGATTTTCCACTATAAAAGCACACAACATGATGTTAAAAAAATACTTAGTTAAAAAAATCTGATGTGTTAAGAAATCAAAATTTTTTCAGTTACATTTATTGCTAGACTTACAGACAAGACAACAAATTGTGTAAGGGTACAGAGGAAAAAACTTTTACTTACAGCAGCTTGCTGTTGTTTTAGTTTATCTCTGTACTCTTCCAGTTCTTGAAGACTAAGTACTGGAGGAAGCCTCTGCATTTAATAAATTAAAATCAGTGAGAAATTAAAGGTTGTTAACTCACATATAGCATTAGCTAGGCAATCAGTTTCATTAAATAAACATTTTTGTGGCTTCTGTAATCTAATTTGCAGAATTAATCCATTTTTTTCAAATGATGGATACTGCAATTAGTGTTAAAATATACAATATATGATCATAATTGCTTCATGTAGTATTATAATTACCTCAAAGTTACTCTATTTTACGTCATATATGTATACACACAACCACCCAATCACAGAAATGATTGCCTCTGTTAGTTTGCTAAAAAAAATACACAAAATATAGAAAAGATTTGTAGAAAAGATTTCCTCACCTATCTTGACTTTTTCACTTCAGTTTAAATTACAATATGCCTGTTAGCACACTCTACTACATTAAAAGAAGAGACTATATACTATATATGTGCACCAATAGTCTATGCTAGAAGCTGCACACAACTGCAAGATGACGTAGGGGAGTACAGTGTTGTACTCATACAAGATCTAAGAAACAAAAAATAGCCCATTGAAACAAGCATACTTTTGGTCTTCATTTTTTGTTATGTTGCCATTTTTTCTTTCAAGATGATAGCTTACCTCTAATTCATACTTCACAATATCAAAGGAGTCATTGGAAAAATAAACTTCTTCAATGCTGTTAATTATTTCCTGTTGTGCCTGAGGATCAGTTGGTTCTTCATGTAGTTCTCTGAGCTCCTCCTGCATGAAATAAAAATAATTTCCATAATGTAATAACACATCCGAGGAAGAATGACCTTTTAACAAAACAAACATCTTCCAAAAGCCACTTCCAACATTAGCACAAGAAGCAGTGGCAAAATACACAAAAAGATCAGCATACTGTGGCTTGTACTTCCCATTAGGGAGAGCAAGACATCCAAAACTTTTCAAAAAACATAGTGTAGACTTCAACGTTGCAGCTCACTTAAAAACTTCTTCATTGATTTATTGCACCAATTGCATACTGAGTTCAGTTTTTTCCTCCTCACCTTTAGAAATTCTCATAATAAACTAAAAATAAACTGGCAGACTATTTCTCCAGAAGGAGAAAAAAATTGCACAAAACAAAACAAATAAAACCCGAATTTTTAAAACAGAAGAACCCTCTTTGTAAATGACATGTAGACAGTGTCATTACAAATGCATAACTTTTCAGTTCAGCCCTCACATTCACTGAAATAAAAGTCATGACATTAAACACTTCATTTCTACAGGTAAAACCTGAACAGATCTGCCTTCTTTGCACAAGATTAACAGCTCTCAGATTTTAGCACAGTGGTCTAAGCAGAGATGTGCTGTCAGCTCTCGGAAAGCTAACATTCCAGAGATAAGCATCCCCCTCCTTGCTGTCACGATCTCCTCTGGAAGGTCTCCCCGGCAGCCTGGATGCTTCCAGTGGCTGAAGCAAACCAAGGACTCAGCCTGAACCCCCTCCTCCTCTGCTGCACTGGACACTGCAACTAACACTGGCCCTCAACTGGATGTCACTCACTCAAAAAAAAAATGAAAAATCCTTTATCAGAGACTCGAAAGCGAGAAATGTTAGAATATTATTTTCATTAAAAGTAAAGATAAAATGGATTAAATTGCTTGATAATGAAATTAAACTCTGGTGAAGCAATCCAGCAGACTGAAGAGTCCCATAATGACCCTGAGCCTCCCAGCAGTGCTGAGTTATTCCAGAGGGGCAAGGTGCTGGTATTTTCAACCCAAAGAGATCAAAGGTTTATTTCACCAGCTAATGGTATCCAATTTTAGATTAAATGTCTGAACAACCACTAATTTGCTTATTTTGCACGTCAGCGGAGATAAGGTCACTGTGCAGGCGCCCCGAGGCAAAGTGACCCTTACAACACACAGCACGGCGCTGTTTCTCTATGCTGTAAGAGGCAGCCAAGGGGTCACAAGTGGGCTGTTCGGAAGAGCATCAGAGGAGCCGCTGCTCCTCTGAAATACTTCTCAAAAGAAAAAAAAAAAAAAGAGTGGGAAAAAAATGAAAATAAGAAAAGGTGGGGCGGTGGGGAAATAAAAAGCAACGACTCCGATACAGAGAAAAACGGGTTTCAAGCGTTATGTCGCGTCCCCAAGCGGCCACACGCGAGGCTGAAGGAAAGCTCCAGGCGCGGCCGCCAGCGGTGCTCGGGCGCCCCCGCTGGGCCGCGGGCCAGGCCGCAGCCGGGAGGCTCCGAGCCGTGACGGGCCAGCGGGGAACGGGAGAAAAACCATCGAGGAGGCAGCGGGGAACCGGAGAAAAGCTCTCTAGCAGCCACCTTCTCCCGCCCAAGCGCCTCCGATCCCCCCCTAAAACGCCTGATGCAGTCACTGCCACCAGCGCAGGTGAACGCAGCAACCCACGCCCAGCCAGAGAAAGGATATGGACTGCACCCACAGACCGAGAGGAACAAGGAAATAATACAGTTATATCGTTATATAGCTGTAATGGTAGCTTTATAATGTACATCCCACTGTAAATCAGTTTCACATCTTACAGTACACTGAGTTTTAGCTATATGAAACTAAAATTAAAAATTATCCAAGACAGGCAACGGGGTCCACTGAACCACTGCAAATGGAATAACTGAATTTATCATCCAATATTTGCCTACAAGTTCCTGCATGGCTGTTTCCTAAAAGAAAAAAAAATATGAAAAACCAACCAAAGAAGAAATGCTTAGGATCATTTGAAATTCTGGACTACTGATACCTTGTCATGTTGGTGAAAAAATATCTCAATACCATAGGTCAGTGGTGACTTACATCTGCTAAAGATGCTTTAAGAAAGCCATTACGGACACATATTCTGGATTTGATGTTGGAGTGCCTAGGAAAATTGCTAAGAAACCATTTTATTCTGTCTCAGAAAGATCACTCATCTGAGTGTTTCTTGTCAAAACACTACTCAGGAAAATATTTATTAAATTAGAAGGTTTTTCTTTACCTTGTTCATTTTTTTCTAGAAAAGCAGTCTAGTTGTAACTCTCCAGGATAAACTTTAGCTCCCCCATAAATTACATTACCTGACACCAGACTTTCTGCCATGATAACCTGCAGCTTTCAGCACATCACGCTCCAGTAGCTTGAAATAACCAACATAGCAAAGGAAAATTTATTCACTCACCACTAAAGGAGGCAACTATCCCTAGCTAAAGTTTATTTGCTGATATTCCATTTTCCTCATCCTTTCAATCAGATACACAAAAACAATTTTACTATGTAGAAATAAGTCCATAGTTTCAGGGGTCTTGGCAAAGGGCCGGTTTAGCTCTGTAGACTTGGTACTCACACACTTAGCAGAAGGAAAGAGAGAAGCTGTATTAAATCCCTCAAGGTATTTTTCCACCCCAAAACTTGTCTAGCTATTGCCATATAAATATCCTCCTCAAAAAGAAAAAAAGTCAACATTAAAACACATTTATAATTTTACATTTTATGTTAATTCAGCAATTCCGAGTGCTATTCTGAACAGAAAATCCTGTCAAAAATTGTGACAGCAGGGATCTCATGATAATACCCTTACAGAGAACTTTGCCACTGCTAAACAGCATTAACTAGATACACAGGAGGTCAGAAAGAGCAGCATATTGGCAAGGGGGACCCCACAACCTTTACTTCAATCCACCTGTCCAGGTTAACACATGCATCCAGCAGTAGAAACTCTCCAATAAATAATGGACCAACACAGCCTGGTAAGACACTGTTTCACAGGCTACTCATTTTCCCTAAGTTTTATTCAGCAAGAGGACTCATCTCCTACCTAAAACTCGTGCCACTTGTGGTGCCAATTGCACCTTTTTTTTCCCTAGTACTGTGGGATCATACTTTCATGGAAAAACAATTTATCCTGTCGGGTTACCACTAGTGCAACCTTCAGCAGCAGGCCTCTCTCATTATGTCACCTAAACAGATCAGTGAAAGACAGCATCTGGGAAGGAAAAGAAAGAAGGAAAAAGAAGTCTGACAGCTTTGCGTGCTCAAAGAAGCCATTGCTAAATAAAACACAGTGTTTGCATCCACACACTTCTCATATCATTTTGTCTTTCTGTCCTATGGAAATAGGAGTTTACAGTCTAGAAGCCTGTGGCAATTTCTTGAAATGTATTTCAGAAGAGTCATCTCATTGCAGACTCATCTGAAATGCAGTTCAGCAAGTTTTAGATGTCTACCCAGCTATTTCCCAGTGCATCACACTCCCACTCTCCTTGTATGCTATATTGCCTGTAGCAGCAAAACCAATATTGCTCTGCTGAATGAAGCATTGCTTGTAAGGAGTGGAAGCAAACACTTTCTGCACTCCAGTCACTATCACCTAAAAGACTGGGAAATGAAGACATTGAAAAAAGTTAACTGATACTACTCAGGAAAAAAAAAATCTAAACAGTTTCTAATCTAATTAAAAGCTGAAGTTCAGCAACAGTCTATGCACTTTTTTTTTTTATCTGGAGACTACCAGGGGCCAAGTCTGCACTATACTGATTTGGACACAGCCTCCCTTTCTGTCACAAACCAAAAACACACCAATGAATATGCTGCTGCTTTATATCCCTCCATTCTGAGCATGGATAACACCTGTGCTAAAATCCAATCCTAAATATCAGGATAAGGGCCGTGCTCAACAAATTCAATCAGCAGCTATACTGCAACACTGCACCACTGTGAAATAAAAGTATTAAAGCATTTATATATGTATCTGTATACACACATGCAAACACCATCTTTGAATTCTATCTATATACAAAGATATATTTAGAGATTATATTTGTCTTATAATCACAGAATCACAGAATACACTGAGTTTGAATGGACCCACAAAGATCATCAAGTCCTGGCCCTGCACAGGACCATCCCCAAAAGTCACACCATGTGCCTGAGAGCATTAGCCAAATGCTTCTTGAATTCTGTCAGGCTTGGTGCTGTGACCACTTCTCTGGAGAGCTGTTACAGTGGTCAACCACCCTTGGGTGAAGAACCTTTATCTAAAATCTTATCTAATGTATATACTATAACAGTATATATTTAATATAACAATATACATATATAACTATATATATCAATCTAATTTTCTCTGTATGTTTTATATAACAATTAATGTCTATAATACCAAAAAATACAATGTATGGCTATATATATATACATATATATATACTTTGCTTTTCCCCCCTGCCCCTCCCTCCCTCTTCCCTAGCTAGAAAAGGAAGTACCACAGGGAAGTTGGTGGTATTCCCTATCTTTCATAGAAAATGCTCAGAACCTCCTTTTGATTTTCCCTTGTTCAATATATGCAGAGAGTACCTACTAAAAAGCTCTCACTCTACCAAAACAAATATTATACTTTGAAAACCACTCTCCTAATGGAGAGAACAACAAAGCCTATCCATAGAACACATGTTAGCCACACTACTACTTAATGCACTCCTGAAAAGCACTCAGCTACTGCTGGGGAAATAGAAACCCACACTCCTATGTCTATAGGAAAAAAACATTTTTAAAATAACCTCAGTGTTATTTACCATGATAAGCTACAAAATCAAATAATATTTGTATATTGCATATGAGCTGATTATCATCAAAATAGACATAACCTAATTCAAAGTCAACTCACCATTAATCCAACACACCTGAATTCAAGCATGCAAAATACCTACCTCAGACTTTTGTGACAAAACTGTTATCAGCTTGGGAAACAACAATAACAGAATGGTTCAAAATAAATTAGTTTCCCTGAGTAATCAGGGTATGCCAATGAAGTAAGGTATCTCAGTCAAAATAGATGTTATGTCCTTCTACAGATGACTTTCTCTTCTAGATATCATAGAATCATCAAAGAATCATCAGAGAATGATGGAAGGGATCTTGAACATCATCTAGTTCCAACTCTCCTGTCATGCACACCTTTCACTAGACCAGGTTGCTCAGAGCTCCATACAAGCTGGCCTTGAACACTGCCAGAGATGGGGCATCCAGAACTTCTCTGGGCAACCTGTTATATCCAGCCTTCCAGTTCAGATCTGGCTTCTCTACTTTATGAGACTTTATCAGACTCAAACTATTATACACTTACTTCCTACTGAGATACTTCCCTATGTGAGTGAGTTGGCTGCACAAGTCTGTATTAACAAGTTAAGCAAGTTTGCTGGTGATTTGCCTTCATATGATAAGAAATTTAACTTTTTCAAAATAGTTGCAGAACTTATTGAAGTACCAGTTAACGTGAGTGAATACACTCAGGTACTCACTAAAATGTCCAAATGCCTAACAATTTCATTGCCTGAAAATAAAAAAATGAGGGGTACAGTCATCACTTCATCATGCTGGCCACAGTCAGCAAACAGTCAGCAAATTAACAACTTTCAGATATCCAGACCCAAAAGAATTTTGCTGGTTATGCTTTCAGGGGATGGCACATCAGCAGATTCTTCTTCCTGTCCTCTATATTTCCCATTTGACCTCCAAACTAGTGTGGTAGTCTGTCATCCCAAAAAACATGGGTTTGTACCTAGGGTTGTCTAACAAATGGCTTGTCCTTTTACCAGGAATTCACACTGGCCCTAATTAATGCTGACCCTGCAGCCTTTCATTATATGTACTTCTGTATAGCTTTAATGCAGCTTTTGAAGTTTTCAGTATCATTTGCCCTAAATCAGTCTGGAGATACCAATTTAAATGTGGAAGTGTGACGATGAAAGTGCAGCATCATAACCATTCTGCCGTCAAAACAGCTTGAGACTTTCATGATTCAAGAGTTAAATAAAAACAATTATTGCTACACAGTGTAGACTTATCAGACATATAACATGAAACCATTACAGAATGGAAATCCAGCCAAGATACCCTACATCTGCTTTTACCTGGAGAGCCAACTTGGCAAAAAACTGGTTGCTCAGGAAGTGGCAGGAATCTGCAATTGTGAGACTTAAGCAATGAAGATGTGACAGGTTTTTCAACATTGCTGCAACTGAATACTTCTACTCTTTGATATCAATATATTGGCCACTGTTTTACAAAGTATAATGTACCAATTCAGAGACTCTTACCTGATTTTTCAAACACATAGCAGTGCTAATTTTCTGGTCTGTCTCAGCACAAGCAACATATTACACAGTACTTATACAGAGACAAAGAAACACAAGGGGTCTTTCGGTCTGACTTTTTAACTATTGTAAAATAGGTCATCTAAATTAAAGTCAGTAATTTAAGTATCTTATTGGTTAAAGGCAAAGGCCAAATTCACAGAAAATAATAGACAACAACCACAGAAGTCTTGTGAATCCTCCCCTCAGATCAACAGGGAATAAGGAACAGCCAATTATTGTGACAATTGTACCCTCACACATAGATTACTCAGCATGACTTGTGAGATGACAGTGAGCTGGCTTCATTTAAATAGTGAGACCCAAAAAAATACCAAAAACTATTGCTATTATAAAGAGATAGCTTTTAAAGTAGAACATGAAGTTAATTATATATGCTGAAGATTAAAACTATGAAATTTCAAAATATACTTACAGCACTCAAAGCATGAAGAAACTAAATGTTAACACTAGAACTATACAGGCCGTCCACACAGCATCTACTTTCCAAAGTAAAACTCAAAAAGGCTTTTTTTCTTTTTTCTGCTTTTTTTTTTTAATTTACTCCAGCAAGAAACCTAAATAATATTAAGATCAACATCCTGTGACAACTGAAAAGTTTCAAGAAAAAATTTTCATGCAAATTCATTTGGAGTTGGTGAACTGATTTGTCTCACAGCTCTTAATTCTTTCATTAAAACACTCTAAAAGACTTTCAGCAAGAAATAAAACTGAAAAAAGAACAACAGTAAACCTGGTGTTAAGGAAGAAAAGAAGACACAACTAAATGTCATTCAGCTATAAAATGAAAAACTAAAAACAAAGGGAGTGGGAGGGGAGGAATGTTGTATCATACCTTAGTAGGAATCCGAAAGTTTTCAATAGGACTGAGGTCATTAACACTCTCCTGAGGACTTCTTAGACCCTTTAAAAGAATTTTAATAATCAGTTAAGTTTGATTCCTTTATGTATCTTGCAATCAAGTCTTACCTGATGTTGAAAAGGTATCTACAGGTCCCTTAATAAATACTCTGACATGTTGCTGGAAGGCTAAGACCTCATTCTAGAAACATTAAAGCAAGATCCCTGGTATATAAATTATGCTCCACAAACATCTAAGCATTTCCATTTTTATGCTGCAATAAGTACCTTTTCAGTACAGTTCACTAACATTTTCTTTATAAAACTCACATCCTCCTGTCAATATCCAGGTGTTATCTTAAATTTTAGAATGAGCATGTGTCAAAAAAACATAGCATACTTTGTTCCACTGACATAATGATTTAATGGAATCAAATAAGTGAATTCAAGTTAGGTGCCACCTAATCTATTGCAAGATTATTTCTGATTGATGGTATATTTTTCTACTTACCATATTCCACTACTAGGACTGGCTTTCCCTATGTGTAACTGAACTGAAAAGGCTGCATATCCACACTAGCTGCTTTATATAATTATTACTCCTTAAAACATGTATAGCCACATAAACAGCATATATGTTTGTTGAATATCAAACATATTCACAATTTTCATAGAAAGGTTTGGGTTAGAAGGAGTCTAAAGATCATGTAGTTCCAAACCCTCTGCCACGGGAGGGGACACCTTGCACTAGATCAGGACGCTCATGGCCCCATCCAACCTGGCCTTGAACACTTCCAGGGATGGGGAATCCACAACTTCTCCTGACAACCTGAAACAGCATCTCACCATTTCAAACAGCAATACCACAGAACAGGCTGCACAGTATATTTTCTGCCAGCTCCCTAGACAGAAATGAATCTACAAGTTCAGGTTTCAGATATGGTTCTGACTCCAGCTTCCCTTGAGACTTCAGTGTGTTCCTGTGAGTCAAAAGTTTCAGGCAGATTTTCTTCCTTCTCATATGATCAATGTTAACAGTATTTTTTCTAAGCCCTTTTCTGGTCCTGAGTACCTATATTTCTAAAAGGACCTGTGCAAGTACTATATTAGTTTATGGTGAGAAAGTTTGTATTTATTCCTTGAAACTGACAAAGTGTTGTACATAATTTCCGTGCTAACTACTACATTTTACAACTGTTTCATCCACCTAAGATGCAAAACCTCTCCATTTTGGTTTTGATTCTCAGATTTTGTCACACATCACTTCAAAACATCCTCCCTCTGCAGTTGCCACCATCAAAGATGACTCACCTCTGCGCATCAGAAATTCAAAGTAAGAAACAAGCACAGCAACTGCTGCAATTTCTCATACTTCACACAAATTCATCCCTAAGTCCTCTCCAAAATATGTAGTTCTAGTGACTTACCTCTAGAAGAAATAAAATGTTTCACTTATCAAATGGCAAGTGGAACCTAATCTTTCCAAATGACTGAAAATTGCCTAAGTTGTTATTATTTGCAGAAAACATCATCTCCACGCCGGGCAGGCTTCCCAGCACTCCTCCTAGTCAATCTGAAAACAAATCATGTAACCCTCTACTGAAGTGGAACAGAATATTATTTTGGCAATTCCACTTTCACACAAGTGTTCATTTTTAAGCCCTGCCTCCTGCATAAGGATCACAACTCTGAGAACATAGTTTGAGGGAAGAAAAAAAAAAAAAAGCTTCTGACTTTTCCATGATTTTCTGTAACTACCTAGAATATCTGATGTGGGCGACACAAGTGATTTTTTTTTTAAGTTCTCCAATTAGACAAAAATAAAGAGGCTTTTTTTTAGGGGTATCTTATATATGTGAATAACTGGAATGTTCTGCTGATACACTTCCTTAAAAGACATCTCAATCTTAGAAAAATTGGTCCAAAAGTAGGCTTGGATCTACACAATCCTGGAGACAACCGGTACAAGTGGCCCACGGCAGTGAGCTGACAGACATACCGAGTGCTCTGGTACACACTCACTATGTGCCCACCCAGATATGTCCCTAGCACCTTCTCAGCCTCGCCTCCCTATGGACCAAAGGCATTTGCTGCCAGACAAAGCCATGTTACAGAACCACAGCCCAGCTCTCAAAATTATATGTCAAAAAAGCAAACTGACACGGGCCCGCCCTGTCATCTTCAACAACGATTTCTCTGTTGTGACATGAGCTATGCGGTGGCACCTGCGTACGCTTCCATTTCTCGGCACAGAGAAACAAGGTGGATGCGTGTGCAGCAGGAGCTCGCACGCCCCAAGGCTTCCCTCCCTCCCCGGCAGGACAGAGGGCGATGTCCGCGCACCGGCGGCTCCGCGGAGTGCCCGGGCACGGCGGCCCCGTGGAGAGCCGGGGACGGCCGTCGCGGTACCCCGCCGCCCCCCGAGAAGAGCCGCTCACCTGGCGGGTCATAAGCGACTTGATCTTCTGCATGATGGCCCCGCCGCCGCCCCGACTGCGCTCAGCGGCCGCGCAAGGCGCCGGGGCACGGCGCAGCCATGTTGGGCGCCACCTGACCGCGCCCGCCCGCGGCTCCCCGGGAGCGGTAGTTCCAGAGCGGCCGGCCCGACTACAAGTCCCGGCAGCGCGGCCGGCAGGGCGGGCCTGGAGCTGCGGCTGCCGGGGTGGGTGGGGTGTTTGAGTATTGGGGTTTGTTTGTGTAGGTTGGACGTGATTAGCTTGGAAGGTAAAACGAGGCTCTGTGTGTGGGGACAAGCCGGAGCGTACACGAAGACGAGGGGAATTTCCTGGTTGTCTCGGGTTTTTTCTGGCGTTAGGCACACAGCGCGTCTGGCCTGTTCACGGGTGATGGATGTAGTTTTGCATCAGCAAAACAGGCTTGTGTCACTCTTATTTAGTTGTATTGATAGCAGCTTTAAAAAAACACACACACCAAGACCCACCAGATAGTTTTTTAAGTCTATTTTATATCAGCACAAGGCAAGAAAGAATTTATCCTACAGTCTTTGCTTAAGCGGAGACAGCTTTCGAGGGTGGGACCACCTGCACTTCCGCTGTGGCACGGTTGTGCCTGTAGAAAAAAGGTTTTTTTCCTTGTCGAGGGCACGTAGGTCAGCTCCGCTGTTTCCTGATCCTGCTGTTACTCAGCGCCGCAGCTGCTGCTGTGTTGGGGCAGGGCAGGTGAGAGCAGGTGCCTTTGAAACGGCACTGACAAAGGAGGGTCGGGAGCCATGGTCCCTCCCTGCTTTCTTTGCCAGGAGCTCATTACTTCTGGCTGCCATTGGGAATATCGTGTGATTGTTTAGTAGAAAACCTCTAACGATTTTAGCACATGACAAAGTTACTTCTCGTTAATAAAATAACTAAAATTTGCAGAATGTTGGTGCTGCAAATAGTGTTGCTTTAATGTAGTTGCTTCTATTCAAAAGGAGGAAGGTTTGATTTGTATTAAGTTTAAATGCCATTTAACAACTAGTACAAGCTACAAGTCTGCTGAAAAGAAAATCCATTTTTCACGTGCGCAACATTTGTGTATGTTCATGTAAAAACTTGAAGTATATTAATAACATCAAAGATATGTTAAAATGCTGGAAATAACAGGGCACAATTGAAAAACGTAACTCTGCTTATCTCTTCTTTTTTTATTATTATTTTCCTAGCCCATATGGGGCATTTGAAGTGCCAACACAAGTTTTATTCCAATGCTAAAGGTCCCATTATTTCATTTAGAACTTAGTTAGAATCTATGACCAATATTTTGTTACATGGTGAAATCAAGTAGATAATTTCTAACCTAGGTTTTATGAAAGGTTGCAATTTGATATATCAAGCATACAGTTAGGTGGATTAAGCAGCTTCCAAACAGCAACGTTCAGGTGGACAGGGCAATGGAGTCAGAAAGCTTTTGGGAATATGTGAAATATTCTCTTCATCTCCTGACATATGTCAGTTGGTGATATTATTTCTGGTGGGATCACTGTACTTCTGCTTTATTAATCTGTAATAACCCTTGTGTTTCTTATATTGGACCTGGAAGCATCTGGGTGTTCTCACCTCTAAGGTAAAAATTGAGTGCTCATTCCTCCTGATGGGGGATTAGCACCTTGCTGAACCCCTGCTTCTAGCACACAGTGAGGGGGAGGCAATTTCTTCCTACAAGTTGCTCCTGCACAAAGCAGAATAAAGTCTAGCCTAATGTTTGTTAATCCATAATAGTTTGTCTAAGTGCTGTTTAGTGAAAAATACTGTGTGGTTTTGTATGGATAAACCATCTCTGTCACTGCTAATATTTGCTGTTGCAAACTGTTACTGCACAGCTCTGGGAGGGTTTGTCCAGTTTGATGCTGATTTGTATGGTGAATGACAGCTTTGGACAAAATCCAAATCCTACATTAATATTAATTTAAACTGATGTAAGTTAATGGAGAAGAAACAATAATCAGCAGTTAACAACTGTAGTAAGCTCTCCACTCTAGCCATAGGATTTTCATTTCAATGATGTGTCATAGATACTTGACATCACATGTTGTTTAAAGAAAGGGAGTTAATTCTTTGCTGAGTTATACTTACTTTAAGGAAAAAATACAGAAAATTATGGGCTTGAAAGTGCTAAGAAAAAAATTATAAAGGCTCTTTAACAGCTGTTTTATGGGGGTTTTTTTGTAACAGAAAATGAGAGGCTGTCGGAAAAGTTCTGAAAAAATATTCTGACTACTAATTTTAGTTTGAAATAAGCATGTAGCATCACAGTATTTTTATGAAACTGTAACTAAAGGAAGTTAATGACTGTATAACCTGTTCACTTGATGCGTTTACTTACTTCTATTAATTAAATGTACTTTGTATTGTGTGCCCCATTTATTACATTCTGTGTCATATTTGCTGTGACTGCTGGGGATGGGTTATGATAAAGTCAGAGGCAATGAAGATGGGTCCTCATCTAACAGGTGCTCCACTCCCTTTGTTCTTTGTATACACATATTCAAATCACATAAGGCAGGGGACAGGATAGGACCTGTTAACTCATTGCTGATTTCCCTAGCAAATAAACCAGCAGCTGCAGGTCCAAGCCCTGGCTTAGTGCTGAGAAGGTGGCCTTTGTGTGGGACAGGATGCTTTCATGGAGCCCTTTAGCCAGCTTCTTTTGGGACTTACAGTGCAAAATATATTTTCTGCTTGTAGGTAAGATACAGTATGAATTATATTTGATTGTCATTGTGGAAATGTGAATTGGTTCTATAAGATTTATCTTTATAAATTTAAAGGTATTTCTGTTGCATTATTAGATGTTTCATTTCAGGAAGGTAGCCTAAAAGCTTGTCATCAGGTAGTGGCACTTTGTTTTATATGTGAAAATAAAGTTTTAGCAGCTGAACAAAAATGGGTGCTATACATAATCTCTATGTAAAACTTGGAGTTCATTAAATATACATAATCTACATGCAAAACATAGTTATTGATTAAATAAATACTATTACATTTTATTGAGTAACATATACATGGTGCATTCTTTTTAACCAGTAAGGCTGGACAGGTTCTAAATCAAAGATTATACAGAAGCTGTCTAATTTGTTTAAAAATTTGAGACAGCACTGATACATTATTTTTCACTTCTTTATTATTAATTAGTTTATATATAACATCTAAATGTAATTGGTATTGAAACTAAATTAAACTTTTAGTCAGCTGAAGAATATCTCCCCATTAGTACTGCATTTGTTTGGTGTCTGGGTGCAGTTTTTGCAAGTCTGCTTTTTTATCCATGCAATGAATAAAAAATAGATGTTCTATGTACTTTGACAGAAATATCCTGTGATCAAATGTTAGATAAGCTTATTTCTACAAACTACTGTAATTACCTTCTCTATATTTAATTGTTTTTGTGAATGTCAACAGAGGAAATATATAATATTACAAACACAGTGCATCCTCTAATCCTTCATGTATAGAAACAACTTTTCTTTTATCTTCTTTGTGAACCTCGCAGTTCTAGCTTATTATAGAGTCACCTAGTTTCCTTGATTTTGAGCTCAATACTTTTCCAAGACTTTTGGCTTTATAATTATTGATGTTTTATATGTTGATGATTGGATCTCTTCTTTAAAAATGAAAAATATTTGGTTGATAAAAAGCAGTGATTTTGTGCTTTATCTGCTTTACCACTTTATTGGATATTTTTCATTACAATCCTACAAGGGTTATTGTCATGCAAGCAGAGTGCTTAGAGTACAGGTTTATTCACTATGAAGCCTTATACCCTTACCCAGATAAACACATTTTCTAGTAAAGGAGATGTCCTGCCCATACTTCATATCATGATGATAATCAGATACATTGGAGACATGACACAAAGGCCACTGAAGACATTGACTTCAGCAAATAAAATTAAGTCCTGTAACAAAGCTCAGTGGCACTTTTTCTTGGGCAAAAAAAATCCCAATCCAGGGAAGAATATTCCCAAGTTTTCCATTATATAAATGGAAGTATAGAAATTGCAGCTTTCCTGGACCATTACATCTGGGTTGTTTGGGGTTTTTTGTTCCATAAATGATCATACATGTAAAAAAGGAAAAAAAAATTCAGTGATCTAGTGACATTTTGCATCAAGTTCAGGAGAGCTGAAGGGCTAAATGAACAGTCTGGTGAAAAACAGTTGAGAATCCAAACTCACTTTATCAAGGAGATGTGCATGTTAAATTCAGAGAATGCTCAAATCTCGCTAAGCAGGTTTCAGTTTATGCCATAAACTCAAAAGTTATGTCATAGTTTTTTATTTAAACTAAAACTGCAGCCCTTGTTTTATGTCAACAACAATTCTGTTGTGCTTGCTAATACTGGTGATAGCAATGTGAAATGGAAGCAAAGCACAGATCACTGAGCTCCAAATGGAGGTCGTTGTGGTACAGCCCTTACAATCATTATGCAAAAGTTAGGTCTTGGAATTTCATCATCTTGGGAAAAAAGTGTATTATATTTGTGAAGCAGTAGGGATAGGCTTGAATTTTATGGAATTCGGGCCTGAAAAATAGGAATTTAGTTTGACACATTGGCTTGATTTTTCTATTAACTTTAATTCAAGGATTAGTGATAACAGTCTCCAGTTTAAATTAAAAATCAAGATTAGTCTAATAGAAGTGAATCATGGAACCCTTTAGGTTGGGGAAGACCCTAAAGAGCATCAAGTCCAGCCATAAACCTAACACTGCAAATTCCTCCATTAAAGCATGGTCCTGAGTGTCACATCTACACATCTTGGAAGTATCCCCAGGGAGGATGACTCTGCCACTTCCCTGGGTGCCCCATTTTAATGCCTGACAACACTTGATGAAGAGGATAGCCCTCTCAATAAAGAATATTCCAGACTGCAGAAGACATGATCTCTGCTAAGACTAGAATATTTCCATCACTGCTCCTGTAAAACCCTTGCCTTTGACAGAACACTGTTATCTAATAACTTGCCCCAGTCTCAGCCTGCCTTCTCCTTTGCCATACCAGCCATGGGGAAGATCCTATGGAATGTTGGCACTCCACAAAATCACCCCAGCAAAGCCAGAGAGAGCAACAAGAACTGGAGTTATCCAAAGCCACTCCTGAAGGGGGTGAGGGGAAAATGGGGTTTCTGCCCTCACCACCTCTGGTCCCAGCTAAAAGAATTTCCTTAATTGCAGATCAACATGTCTTTCCAAGACACGACACAGAACCAATTTTCCCTGTAAATCGAGTGGAACAAAGTTTATTTGCAGTTTCTATTCCAACAGTTTTTAGCTGCTACTGAAGTTCGTTTTCCAGTCCTGATTCTGTTTTCATTACTCTATTATGCTGTTACCTTCCATAATGGTGGTCCCAGTTATCCTGGTGCTCACAAGACCTGCTTAGTTACACTAAGTTTTTGCACAAACAGATATGTGAGAAATATTATTTGTTTTCCATATTTTGTTTTCCATATTTTATGATTGCACTGCTTCTGTTACTGACATGTTGTCCAACAGCACAATCATCTATTGACAGCTAAATAAACTCAAAAATTGAACAGCATCATACATAAGGAGTGAGTAAGTATATGGACAGATCTTTTAATTGCAGATCTCTGTTTGTTTGAGAGATGTTTGACTTTAGTCCAGTTGATCTAAAAATTTAAATGGGTGGTTATGTAATTAGTAGGTTATATGAAATAGATCTCTAACATTAGATATTTCATTAAGGATTCTGCTGAGGAGTTACTCTCTTTTTCAAGTGGACAACAGCAGTTTAAATCTGATTTGTACTGTAATGTTTTCAGGGAGCATATTAACATCTGAGAAGTGTTAGAATAACCAAAAAAATACTTAATGTCCTGTTAACCCGAGTCTATCAAGCCTTGAAGAGTTGTGTTAGAAAATTGCAAGAATAACAGGATATAAATACTGTTTAAAAGGGGAGCAGGTTTCAATTTGATGTGCGTCATCTGGTTTAGGTTTTTCATCTAGAAAGTTAAGCATGTAAACATCTCTGTACTATGTATCCTCCAATTAAGCCATTCCACATTTTTTCTACACTCTTCCTTTTTTTTTACCCTGTTCTCTTTCTATCTCAGCTGAACCCCAGCCAGTCCTTTGCAAATTAAAGTTCATGCAGCCTGAAGCCCTCTGTCTGCTTCCTCCTTAGCCCCATTAATGGGGGCTTGCCAGACTTTCTGTCAAAGGATTTCACTGTCTTTTTGTATATTTCCCTGTTAGTATTCTGCAATGTTTTCCTTTGGCTTCCCTGCCATGCCCTCAGAAAAGCTGTAAGCTATCTTTAGTTGAGTGTAATATTGCTCAGCTTTATGAAAAGGGAAGCCAGCCACAAAATTACTTTTTTGGGGTAGATTCTGTACCGCACTGCTGGCTACACATGAGCCAGTCCACTCACACCCCAGAGTACCTCTGACATTAATTACTGACCTTACAGCTGCATCTGTAACCACCACTCCCTTTTTGTGTCCCCACCCTCATCCCCAACAAGTTTGCTTTGCCATTACCTCATAGCAAACAACTGTGCACTGAAATTTGATGATTCTAATCCAAAAGACATGTACAGCCACCACATTATGCTACTGAATTGATTTTTTTCTGTCACATAACCTAGGAAATTAGACATAAATGAACCTTTAACCATTTCTATCGTAAAGAATAATGATATGAAAGTAGGACATTTAAGAAACAAAGTTAACTCTGCATTATATTGATGAGCAGAGTCACATCTTTTTCATACATTGCTCCTTCTGCTCTTCCCTACCCACCCAGCTCTTTCCAGGTAGAAATGCATTCCATGTACATCAGCTGGGAAGTTACTTTTTCATTACAGGTATTTGGAAGCCTGTCAAGAACCACAGAATCTCAGGTTTGAGGGACCTCAAGGATCATCAAGTCCAACCAGAAATGGTCATTAGCAGGAAAAGGATAGATGGTTCATGGTGAAAGCGTTGTGTGTTATCCAGGGCAGTGCATTCTCAGGCAGTGTTATCCAGTCCAGTGTGTTCTTATGCAGTAGCAGATGGATTACTTACATCACAGTTTTTACATTTCTTACTTATAAGAGGTTGCTTTTTTCTTAGGTTTTTTTTTACCACATGCAGTGTACTTTTTAGCAGTATTGAACACAAATCTGAGCAATCAAACCTGCAGCTAGAGTCAATTGGAGTTGCATCTTTAACATACCAAAATATTTTTATATGTATTTTGAAAAATCGTATCCTTTATATTTCAAATTGATCATCCAAAATGTGTCTGTATTTTTGCTGTTAATTTTCTCTGGGCTTAAATTCTTCATCTCTAAAGTCCTATCAGTAAAAATGGTGTTGTGAGATCAGTTCATTAATGTTAATTCTTTACATCATTGCTGTTCTCATGAGTGCCATGGAAAAGTTAATGTGAAAATCAGTCACTTAGTTCCAAGACTAAAGCTTTAACAGTGTTAATCACTTAGTTCCAAGACAAAAGCTTTAATAGTGTTCTATAAATATGTCTTAGGCCAGCACAAGCAAAAATTATTTTTAAAAATGTATGAGAAAGACAGTGATTAACCAAGGAGTGGCCTTTTTGCATTGTAATGGAGACAGAATTCTTGGAAAACAGAATTAATCATGTGGCTGAAAATTTCACTTTTGTGCATATCAACAGCAAGGCTTAATTCTGGCAATCTCCTAAGACTGGAATTAAACAAAGTTTAATTTAAATACTTGAATTTTGCAAGCTTTGTAATGTTTCTTGAATTTAGTCTTACAGGTACAGAGCAGTCAGCAATAACAATTATATATAGTTTTAGTCAGAATTCATGATAGTGCTTGTCAGATTTTTAGTCAATTTCTTAGTATAACTGGCAGAGTACCTAAGAAGTCCTCTGCAGCTGAACAGCCCAGAAAAAATCCTAAAAACTGAGTTTACAATCCAAGACTCTTAGACAGTGTAAGACATAGAAATGCAAAATATTTTAAAGGGCAGATATTTTATACATTAAGGTAAATGTACATTATCTCATTTTTGTCAAACTTTCAATAGTAAAAGATTCTTCCTTTGGCTTTTTTTGTATAACATGAGGCTAGAGCTCTGTAGTTAGATGCAGCACCAAGGTAAATGAGCTCTTGCCCCTTTTGTACTCAAAATCTGAGTTATAACCATGCAAAAAAAATGTAAGTTTTAGCCTTGAGAGTTTTTTCACTCTATGAATTTCTCATTTGAGTTTTCTGGGGTTTGCATTTGTGTTTTTGGTTTGTTTATTTATTTGCTCTTTCATTTTTATGCAGGGATTTGTTCTGCCTTAAAGTTGACAGTACCATCTCATACCATCCATGGTATTGAGGGGCAACCACTTCATCTTTCTGTTGACTACAATTTCAGTGCTACAGCTTCTGAAGTCCAGATAATTTGGCTTTTTGAGAGGTCTCAAAGTAATCCAAAATACTTGCTTGGCTCTGTAAATCAAAGAGTAGTTCCAGACTTGGAATACCAGGACAAGTTTACCCTTATGCCACCGAATGCATCTTTGAGGATTAACCCATTGCATCTCAGTGATGAGGGCAATTACATTGTAAAAGTCAATGTCCGTGGAAATGGGACCATAGCTGCAAGTCAAAAGATTCAAGTAGCTGTTGATGGTAAGTTAGTAAAAGATAGTATCTTCATTTTGAAAATAAAATTACAATAGTTTTGAAGTCCTGGTTCTTAGTATCCCATTAGGATGGTGTCTCATTTAATGCAACCAATACATGAATAAATGCAAACACTAAGTTATGTTTTTTTCTACTGCTGCTGGAGGGAATACTAAAATATGTCATCTTTAATGAAAATTAATATATTGATTGGTGTTTCTATATCATAAATAAAATACTGAAGAGGCACAGAAACATTTGGCATTATATTAGACATTAGACAAACAATAAGATTTCATAAGTTTCTGCTGTGCTATCATGAGGATGCATTGAATTTCAAATAGTCTTTTTCCCTGAACAATTTTACCTCCTGTAGCAAAGAGGAGCCATTTAACTCCCAAGCCCATCCCAATCTGCAGACATCCTCATGACAGGTTGCCCAGATTTCAGTGGTGCCCAGTGTGGGCAAAGCTGTGGGCAGTCATGCTGAGGTCACACACGGTGGGCAGTGTCATGCTTTGTGCACTTTTCTTTTCTGTGTTTTGTATACGAGGCAAGAGGCCATGGTACACATGACTGCTGCCTTTATCCTAATACCAGTAGTATAAGCAGTCTGGTTTTATTTATGTCCCATAACAATTCTTACAGTCACCAGCTGAGAATATGGCCTTCTTTTTTAACCTTTAAGTGCATTTAAGAGAAAAAATTTGAAATATTAGTAGTTTCCAGAAAGAGTGATGATTTGAATCATCTTGACCATGATGACTGTAATAGAATGGCTTGTCACTTTAATGTCACTTTAACAACTCTTCATTTCTCTTTATTTTACAGTTCCAGTCACAAAGCCAACTGTACATACTGAACCATCTTCAGGAGTAGTGGAGTATGTAGGGAATATTACCCTAAAATGTACTGTGAATAGAGGTACAAGGATAGCTTACCAGTGGATGAAAAACGGGAAGCGTCTTCATGCTAGCCCTAATTATATCTTTTCATCAAACAATGCTACACTACTAATTGTTCCTGCAGTAAAAGAAGACATTGGGAATTACAGCTGTCTGGTATCAAACCCTGTCAGTGCAATGGAAAGTGAGATAATTGTGCCAACCATATATTGTGAGTATATGAAATATTCATTATTATCTTTGTATTAATTATTTTGCTGGAAGGAGTGCCTCCAAATATGAAAACAGGCAGAAAACAGTGGAGTCAACATTGTATGTGAGCTTGCATTAAAAATGAGCTTGTTTGTAATAGCTCTAACTTAGGATAATAAAATTATACAGTGTTGTGTAGTTGTGAAGAGCAGTCTCAACTGCAGAATTCAAATAGAAACTTCAAAATCTCCACAGATATCCTCAGATGTGACTCAAAGGAAAGATAATGAGATCATTATACATGAAAATGTTGTTATATGTGAAGACAAAAATAGTATCAAAAAGCTAAGCACAGGAAGTACCAGGTTGAAGAACTGGTATTAGTGGGTTCCCTCAAGATCATTTGAAGTCCAGTTCTTTTTAATACTTCCATTAATGACACCAGAAAAAAGACAGGGAGTATCTCAATGGAGTTCATTCATGACATTAAACAGGAGGACTGAATGACTTTGACAGAGTAACAGAGCTGGGATGAGATCTGCCAGTTAAAAAAATAAATGGGCATGCCCTTTCAGAGAATAAAAAACATGAACTTCTGCTGATAGGATTGAGATTTATTAGAAAATAATCAAGGCAGTGACCCTAGGATGGTTGAGCTATCACATGATATCTATGAACTGACAGCATGATTCAGGCATTAGAAAGACATATTTAATTCTAGGGGAGTGGGAAATTAATTTCCAACAAGGAAACAAGGAGAATGCTAATGGCACACTGAAGATAACACCACATGTGCAATAATTCATGCAGTCCCTGCAGATCCCAGAATGCTGATCTTGAACTGGAAGGAAAGAAAGAAAGAAAGACAGGAATGAAGAAGAGACACAGAGACCTCAGTCAGGCTTAGCAAAATTAGAGCTGAAAGTTATTGCATTCCACATCAAATGGGAAACATGAGGGAGCAAGAAGAATTGCATAAAGACCATTTTTGACAGAAGAATAAAGCATAAGGTAACCAGGTATTTTGACTGGAAATTAAAGCACCTGAGAAACTGATTGAGTTGGAGGAAACAAAAGATTGATTTAATCACCATTCAACAATTATACGATAAATCTTAGAGCCTTCTCATTTTGGTCCATGTCAGGAATTCCCAGTGCCTCCTCAGTTTTCAAGTAGCACATGCTACACATATGTCACCTGCTATGCTCTAATCCTCATGTTCTCAGGGGTCTAATTAGCCTTCTCAGAGGAAAGCTGAAATTTGAAAGGCCAGGACCTACTTTGCCACCAGTCCTGTTCAGATATAGCCAGTTTACCCAGTGGCCTGATCTGGAAGGGGCACTGCAAGGACTGAGACGGAATTCCTGTCCAGCCAAGGGCTGGTGCTCATTCCTGCTTTCCCTAGGCTCTGGCAGCTGGTAGGCAGCCCATGCTCAACTTGTTATGATTGCACTACCAACATATTCAGAACCTACATCTCTTGTGTCTCTACCTTTTATATTTTCCTCCTCCATCATCTCCTTTCATTTCTGATTGACTATTCTGCTAGTTGTTCAGAGATTTTTATTATAACTTGGAAGAATTCATTGGATAAGGGGATGACTTGCATCTAAAATATTGGGGGAGTGGGGTCTCTACACTGCAGCAGGAGAAGAGAAAAAGACTGCCTAAACTAGCAAAGATTAATAAGGACATTGTTAGATATAAGCTGATATAAGCTTATGTGTAGCTTATAAAATTGACAGCAGTGCAGACTTGAAGAGGAAGAAGCAGTTGCAGAGTTCTAAACAGGGCCAATATTAATTGAGCTTCCATCTCATTAGACAGAGGAATCATGATAAACAAGGAAATAACCAGTACTGATAGACCTTTAACTTATCATTACTGTAATTTAAAAAAAAAAAAAAAATCAATCACATTCTTTTCTCAAGGTAGCACATTTTTATATGCCTGTCACAATCTCAGCTCACTTATGTGCTTAAAGTGCTAAGAATGAGACCTGAAGGTGTATGAATGCAGCTCCTCTACTGCGTTTCTCACTTTAATGAGCTGTGAATTGGCCTTGTACAAGTTTGTCTTCAACAAAGAATACCTACAGAACTTGGGACACTGTATCCAGCCTGACAGTCCCTTCCCATGCAGTGAAGTCGGGTCAGGCTAGAAAAACATCTGCCACCCTTGCTACCTTTCAGACATCTCTGTTTGTTGCACAGCCCGTGTGAGGTTTGAATTTCTGACCTGTTACACATGGGATTGTTTCCAAAGCACTAACGGCACTCACAGCTGTCTGGGACACTTGCTCTGACAACGTGTGTGCCCTTCAATCCCAGCTCTGGTACTGCTTCCCTGCTTCTTCCTCACTCAACTACATGCATTTTTCAGTAAATTTGAAAAATCTTTCTAAGTTCTAAACTAGAAACCTGTTTTTGACCAACTGTTTGCCAGAAATTTAAAATCTCAAAGTTACTTAAGTGACTTTTCTTGAATCTTTTGCTGTTTAAATGGTTGTGATATACAGCTTTATCAAAAATTGAGATTCACTTTTTCTCCATGTGTGTAAATATTATTTTATATGCATTTTATGAATGTCCTTCATCAGAACTGAGGGTTTGGTTTGTGTATAATATAAAATCTGAAATAAGGTGAGCAAACAACAAATGCTGAAAGACTGCAAATACCTGTGGTATTCTCTATATCCAAGTCAGTGATGGGGGTTAGGGTCTTACTTCCTGAGCTATATGAAGTCACCTAGTTTGGTTCAGCCTCTGCCTGCACAAATACTTTGTCTCCTAGCTCCCAGTTGTCAATAACAATCCAGACCAGGCCCTGAGATCTCTCTCTGCCATATGTCATTGCTGTGGGGGAGTTACTGGAGGTGATAAAGAAAAGGTTGCTCACGGTAAATACCTGCCATCTGCTTGGAAACTGTAACAGTCTCGTAGTGATGGGAGCAATTGGAAATATTCCCATGGAGCAGTAAATTGTTACTCAGAAAGATTGATTTATTATTTTACACGTCATTTAGTTAACTGGTTTTACTGAGACAAGAGGCAGTCTTCTGTAGAGAACAATACTGGAAAGGGAAAATAGAGCTGAGGGACCCATGCAGGCTATCATTGTGGGTTGTTACTGAGTATAAAAGTGGTTTTTAATTCATGTCTTATTAATATTATCCTGCTTCTCCATTAGTTATGATGATAAGGCAGCCTGGAACATGGCTATTGCAGTCACGTGACTCAGAAACAAATTATTTCAAGAAGCTGCTGTCCTGTAGGCTGCAGCAGACACTGTTGTACTGTGTTGATGGAGTTGAACTCAGCAGACTAAGTGGGATTTTCTTCCTCAAGTCTTCCAAAAGATAGAATATACTTAGTTCTAGTGAGAAAATGGTTAATTGGCTGCTTTTCAGAATCACCCTTGAAGCTGTGTATAACTGTCAGTTACCCATTGTTTAGGGACCTTGATGTACACTGTGCCCAGGAGAGGCAAAATACTGCTCCAGGCAAAGCAGAAGGGTTACCCAATCCTTGTGTTGACTTCAGCAGGAGTGCCGCTTTTCCAATTTTGCCAAGATTTGGCTATTTCTTAAGATAAGCCCTCTGGTTTTATGCAACTTACTTCCCCAGCCAGTGTGTGTCAGTGTTCGTATAATGATTTCTTTCAACTTGCAGCTTCCATTAAAATATAGTTCTCAGTGTTATCTCTTTATGCTGCACAGTTCTGATACTGATAGAAAAGCAGAACTCAGTTCAAATTCTTTTGCAGACTGTGGCAAACCACCCACTACAGTAAGGAGAGCATGGAAACCAGTCAGCTATTCTTACCAATAATTTCTGTTAACACATATCAAAGTCATATTACCTGCGAAAATAAAAGCTAATTCTCCTAAGAAGGAAGAATTGGATTGGAAGAACCACTGAATTGCTCGGAAAAGTGAAAAAAAGTAGGTTCCTGCATATACATAGTTTGTAAGGGACTTTAATTAATTTAGGAAAAATGTCAAAGGCCAGTACATCCCTTCTCCTTTCAGATCTGAAAAAAAGGGAAGTAAATACCTATAAGAGGTGAACCCCTGTGAAAAGGTCCCCTTTCACAGAAACATGCAGCCCGAGTGAGGCTAGCCAAGCCAAAACAGTGGGGTATAGGTCTGTACTCACACAAATCATCATTACGGGGTCAGCTGGCTCTGGGAGACAATAAAGCAAGTGACTCAGGAACTGCAAAGCCTGTGGGGAAGTAGCCCAGCATCTAGAACTTAAAGAAAAGCCATGCTTCTTCAGAGTGGCTGCTGCAATGTAGGTGGGAGCAGCAGTAATTCATGCTGAAGTGAATTTGTATTGCATTTCTCAAGAAAATATTATGCATGATGTTGGCCATTCCTTAAAATGAGACTGCAAAAAGCTTACCACTAGGAAATAAGCAGAGAAAATTTAAAGATTGACAAGTTTAAGTTGTGAAGTATGGACATTTACTTAAAAATGGACTAAACTGAGGTCATATGTGGTGGTCTATAGTCTCTTGTCTAAGCCTGAACAAACAGAAAAAAACACAGAGGCACACAAAAAATGGCCTGGTTTGTGCTGTGTGCTGGTGGCTTAGGTGTTCTTGAAGAATAAATGAGTCTCATTAAAAAAGGCAAACAGTAAATAGAAGTGTGTATTAGAGAATGTTGTAACATGGTCCTGAATTTCCTCGTGGGAAATAAAGTCTGAAATATACAAGTGTGCAGCTTCTTGTAGCAGAGATTTTCCCATTCAAACCCAGCTACATTGTCTTAATTCTTCCAGACAACCACAGGAAGGTGGAAATATTGTTAGATTCCACTGTCTGGAGTGGGCACAGCACTGTGCCTGTTTTGTGCTACACCATTTTGTATGAGGCAGCTTTACTCATCTTCAGGGATCCTACCAAAAGGATACTCTGCATATTTTCTTCTTTTGCTCTGTGATATTAGGTCTGTGCATTTTTGATTATTCATGCAAGTCCTCAGGGAATTAACAACATTAAAATGATTAGGAGTTTTTGTTTTGTTTTGTTTTTAAGTAGGAAAGGTATTTAATAAGGCACACTTCAATTATTATATTCTCTATGTAAATTTCTATACTTAAATACCTGTAAAAATAATTTTAACATGTAAAGATATAAAAGCCCCAATTATCTGAAATGTTCTATAAAAACAACATGAGAAATATTCTTATAATATTTAAGTATATTGTTTCCCTTCTCATTTTCCTATGCAGGTTGCACTAAAAATACTTATCTGCTCAATTTTTTGAGTAATGAACACATGATTATAGAACAACATATGCTTCTTCTAATTATATTCAGAAAAACAACTTTCAGGACAAGAACTTGCTCTTGAAAAAAGCATAATTACAGTAGTAATTATTTAACTATTTTAAATTTTTAATAATTTAAAGTATTATTTAGTAATACAAATCCACTAAAATAGGGGAAAAGTTAAAATTTATTCTAGCAGTAATTTATGGAAAATTTTTTCTGAATTTGTCTAAGGCACACCCCACTAAATATGATACCTGTAAGTTAGTTCCCTGAATGATTTTTATATTGTAAATTATTGCAGTGAAGATAACATTGTGAGGCCAATTTGTTCACTTTTAAATTTGTAGGGAAATTACTTATGCCGGTAAGTTTGGCATTGAAGTAGAAATCAAGTATGCTCCTGAAGAAGACATGCTCCTTTACTTCATAAAAATCCAACTGATATCAGTTTTCATTCTTTTTATCATAATGAAAAATACCTAGATCCATGCTTTTTCCTGAAACAGCAATTAGACCAGTATTAAGTGGGTGTAGCCTGAGCTAAGCCTAGCACAGATCCAGGTATTGAACTGAAAGCCTTTTCATTGAAATGACTGACGGCCAGCCATTCTAAATATTCTAATTTTAGAGATACACTTCTGATTAATTTTAATTATCTACTTTGATTTTAATTTTCTCACTGTATTTCCCTTTTTTTCCCAATGCAGATGGACCTTATGGACTTAGAGTCAAATCAGACAAAGGTCTGAACATAGGGGCAGTGTTTACAGTGGACATGGGGGAAGTTGTACTGTTTGACTGCTCAGCAGATTCAAATCCACCAAATACTTATTCATGGATTCAAAGGGATGACAATAACACTCAAGTAATCAAATATGGACCCCATCTGGAAGTTGTATCTGATAATGTGGCTCAGAAGACAATGGATTACATGTGCTGTGCTTTCAACAACGTGACTGGAAAACGAGATGAAACTCACTTCACAGTTGTTGTTATGTCTGTAGGTAAGAATGTAACTTTATTGCTGTAAAGCGTAACGTCTGCATGGATGCCCCAGAAAAAGGAAGTCATTCTTAGAAAATGTATTGAAATTTAGGTTTTGCTAAGAATATAGTAAAGGGGCTTTTGGACATTCTGTGGGATACAGGTTTTACTTGCTGTATGGCACAGCTTGGAACACAACCCACCAAGACACTGAAGTTTTGTGGGATTTTATTACAATGTTCATGTAAATTGTTTCCTTGTCATATTTATGAATGTCTGTATTGATTGCTGCGTTCTGAAGAACACATACCTTCATTGCTCCTACAGTATAACCTCAGCTCCTGTACTCAGCTCCTGTATGATTGTGTTCAATAGCAACAAAGCAGTTTTTCAGAAAATCTCCAGAAGCACAGAGCAAAGAACGGGATATCAAGGAAGTCTGATGTCTCTTCTCAATACAGACAGATACAAGTATTTCTAGATAAGGAATATATGCCATAAATGTTCAACAAGAATTACTAGATTGCCTGATAGAAAATTTAACAAGGCAATTTCACATGGGCTGAGCAAAGAGCTAACAAATTTGTTAGTCTGATAAACAAGAAGATATGTCCATGATTCAGGCTACTTACTGATTCATCATGAATCCAGGGCTTTTTCAGTATGCTGGGAAAAATATGGGTTGCAATTTCATAGTAAGAATAGTGCACTCAAAAACTAAATATTGTGGTTACTAGTGAAAGAAAATGCTACCAGAACTATGTGTTTATAGAAATAAACATGACATTTCTCCAGGAAGTTCATGTAAGATATGATATTCAGCTGGGATTTCCTTTCAAAGGCCAAAAAGGAGGGAAGACTCCACAGCTTCATGGTTGGTTGCACTTAAAATAATAGATTTCCTAATTACAAATATTTTACTTACATCTTATTAAAACATTTTATCCTGTGTATTTAAAAATAGAATAATATATTTTCCCCCCTCTGGAGCCATTTTCTTTTTGATGAGTGTTTATTCAAATAGCACTAAATGGAGATGTCAAGGCTACGCTTTGCAGAGCAGCACTGACTGATTCTAAGAGGTATGAATTCACACACAATTCATTCTCAGCGATGCTGCTTAGGCTAAATTCTCACTGCAGGTGAATAAACATACTAAGAAAAGACTATGAAAATTGTACATATTCCTTTTCCTTACACCCCCTAATCCTTGTTACAGAGGCTGGACTATGGCATTCAAAATAGTGAAAACCCCATTTTCAGTAGCAACAGGAACTCTGATGTTTCAGAAGACCTTACACAACTTCCCTATGGGACAGAAACTCACCTATATGGTGCTAAAGACAGCTGCCTAATGAATCCTAAAAATTATCTAGAAAACAGTTATTTTAATAAGTTACAATTATATCAATAGTTGTACTAAGTTGTTGCCATTTTCAGCCAAGATTCTAAAATAAGATGAGGTACTCATGTACACCAGTCATTGCTCAGTTTTCAAGGTTAGTCAGCTTGAGTGTGTTAAATGCATGCAAAAAGCATGTCTGTTTTCTGCACTGATGCATCTACGGAGATGTGATTTATTGAGTCTACATTTGAAATTACTCACTTTAAGGAACAATTTTAAGGACTCATCTGATTCTTCAGCATTTGGACTTTTTCTTCCTAAGGAGAGCAGTACACCGAAGGACTATTAAAAATTTTGTGAAGTTGCAGTGATTTATTTTCCTGTATCTTTAGGACATATCTGTCTAGAAATCCTCATATTTAATCTTCATGAAAACCACTGCACATGTAGCCAGCACAATGCCAGTGAATTACATGAAGGTGTAAGTAGATATAAGCAGCCCTCTGCACAGGAGTTCATTGATTACTGGAAACACATCCAGCTAAATAATACACATTTTAATTGTACTAGTAAATCTGGCACTAGCAAATATGCAACATTAATTTACCTGTATGGATTGTGACTTATCCTTTAATGACATTAATTCTGCACAATTCAGAGCAAAAGGAGGAAAGAGTGCACAAGTAAATATGTCTGGCATTTCCTAACTTTCACATTCTTGTCTTTGCAAAATCATTGCAAACATTTTCCATGTGCTTCTAGGTATGTAATTATATGCAATTTGTGTATGTGTTGTATCAGAAAATCCTGCTGGAAAAGTTCTGCTAATGCATATCCCAGCAAAAGACTTGAACAAAGGAAAGAAATATTTTGAATATATTTAGATATGAATACAAACAACGTGGTGGGGTTCCATCCTTGGAGGTGTTTAAGGAAAGACTGGACATAGAACTTTTTGATCCATGCCATGTTGATCTTTGGTCACAGGTTATACTTAATGGTCTTAGAGGTCTTTTCCAGCCTAACTGACTTTGTGATTCTGTGAAGATGTATTGGTTTCAGATGTGGTTTGATAAATAACCAGACTGTCAGTGATCTAAAAATCTTTACAAAAAGTCGAATGGATCTTTTATCTTCTCCTGCTTTATAGCTCCCAACTACTAGGAGGATTTCCCTCCAATCGAGCACAAGTTGCTCTCTCACCCTCCTTTTTGGTTGTTCAGTGTCTCTATACCACAAGTTATAATATGCATTTTCTTTTTTTGATGCTGTAATTTGTGGCTTACATTTACTGACTTCCATTTAGCTCCAGGCACTAATCTGCTTTGGAGTCTTTTCTGATATGCATATCATTGCTTTTTCAGTTCAGGAGATCTGTGGGGAAAAATAAATGTTACCCATTCAGAAGACCCAAATTTTGCACCTGTTTTGTATCTCTGTGCAGGTTTACTAGTTTCAGAATAATTTTTAAAGATGCATTTCTCAGTGTCATTGTAGCACATTGTAAAGAACAAGGAACTAAATACAGTACTCATCTTCTTTGTCACAGGGTTGGAAAAGCTGGCCCAGAAAGGAAAGTCTTTGTCTTCTCTTGCAGTAATAACAGGAATCTCATTATTTTTGATCCTAGCTATGGCCTTTTTATTCCTATGGAAAAGATATCAGCCACATAAAGGTATGTAAAAGTTAAACACAGTCCAGCTCTTCTTTTGGACCCTTGGAGCAAAAAGAATAATTTTTTTTTTCTTCTTTTCAGTGATACAACAGAAGCTACAGAGCAGGTAGAAAAACAATTCATCTTACATCTAAAAGTACTTTCCATCCAGAGAATTGCATTTTATCATATTGATTTTCTTTCCTTGGCTTATGACGTCAAACTGAGAAACATGTTTATGTTTTCTAGGGCAGAGACTGATTACAGAAAGGCACAGGCATTTTCAGGTAATGCTAATGAAGTAAGTGTGAGCATAAGGTCAAAGTCCATTCCTGAAAAAGAAAAATAACATCACAAAATACAGGAAAAAAAAAATAAAAGGAAAAGAATAAAAGTGTGGTTTTATGTTGGGTTGCACACCTCTATGATAGCTTAATTAAGGTTAGACCTAAATGATAAGTCAGTCTGGGTTTAGCTCATGCCTGGAGCTCATAGCAGTATGTGTTGTTGTCTTGAATTCTGCCTATTATCCCAGTATTCTGCGATTGGAATACCTGCATTCCGCTGTTGTCACCAATATGACTTAAATCAGTGTTATTGTGGGATAGCAGTAAGAGGTGATACACCGTGGGAGGTTTACAGCTGAAAATGTTCATGGCATCAGTTGTTATCAAAATCATGAGTTAATGACATTGCAGTATACATATATAACCTTCTGTCATATTCTGTACTGCCTTTCTCTGTGTTATCAGGACCCAGAGTGGGTTTTTTTACTGCCTCTTTTCCCTCCACAATACTTCCCACCTGATCCTATGCAGGAGATGATAGAGACCAGCCATCCTTTGGAAGGATATCACTTTTATTCCCATTCCTTTCTGCCAAAGTATCAGAGCAGGCCATAAACTGCTACATGCACAAGTAGAGGGAAGTATATGAAGCTTAGGAAGGTAGGACATTCACCTGAGCACAGAGGGTCCATCAAAGTCATATCAAAGGATAGAAATTCATCATTGTTTTTAGTGCTACAGCCTTTGATGTGGAATGGTGCCCAGGAGACAACCAAGAGCCTCACATCTCCTGGACAGTGGGAGGGTAGACTAACTACACCTAAATACAAGCTGTATCTGAAGTCCCGAATAATAATGTGCATCTATAGGTACCATGTTCCCTTTTATTTTTCTCAGAATTGTAACAAAATCATGAGTTAATGACATTGCAGTATACATATATAACCTTCTGTCATATTCTGTACTGCCTTTCTCTGTGTTATCAGGACCCAGAGTGGGTTTTTTTACTGCCTCTTTTCCCTCCACAATACTTCCCACCTGATCCTATGCAGGAGATGATAGAGACCAGCCATCCTTTGGAAGGATATCACTTTTATTCCCATTCCTTTCTGCCAAAGTATCAGAGCAGGCCATAAACTGCTACATGCACAAGTAGAGGGAAGTATATGAAGCTTAGGAAGGTAGGACATTCACCTGAGCACAGAGGGTCCATCAAAGTCATATCAAAGGATAGAAATTCATCATTGTTTTTAGTGCTACAGCCTTTGATGTGGAATGGTGCCCAGGAGACAACCAAGAGCCTCACATCTCCTGGGCAGTGGGAGGGTAGACTAACTACACCTAAATACAAGCTGTATCTGAAGTCCCGAATAATAATGTGCATCTATAGGTACCATGTTCCCTTTTATTTTTCTCAGAATTGTAAAACATTCAGGTGATACTGCTTCACTACACTGTGGATGTGCTGAGTTTATTTATTCAGCCTTTTTTTTCTATGGGAAATGAAAGCAAATTGGTCATTTTAGCCTTCCAGAATAGAGAGTATGAATGTCTCTATCAAAATTGTTGCTGAGGTTAGCAAGAGACTTCTCTCTTGGTACAAGGTGTGGGAAGTCACTGAGTACCATGCACACCAGCTCTGCAGCTGTCCTGCCTCGCTCCACACCAGTTTAGGAGCTCAGCAGGGAAGTGGTCTAAAGCAGGTCACACAAGCACTATTCAGGTGTTTTAAAAATCAAGGCAAAATACTTTGCCAGTCATTATTTTCCAGGTTCATATTACATCTCTTTTTTAAAATCTTTGTTCTAACTTTAGGACATGAAAGTGCTTTGGATGATTTTGGGATATATGAGTTCATCACTTTTCCAGATCTTACCAGTGGCTCTAGGGTATGTGACTTTATATCATAAACAGACCGTTTCTCTTCCATTTCTCTAGGTATACTAAATAACTGTACCAGAATCCTTCTGTAGGTTTGCTTCTGTTGCTTTTTACGGATGTGTGCATGACATCATATTCATGGCTATTGTTCACCCAATACTTGCTCTTTCTTTCCTGTGTTACTAGTTCAGTACTTCATAATCAACATAGTGAAGTAAGGAATAACCAAGCTCTAAAGACAACAATCTCCATTCAACTACTCTATATTAAAAGAATATTAGTAATGTCGGGTAGTTGAGCAGCACTGAGCCACTTGTGTAACACAGGCAAGTGTACTATTGTGATGCCATTTTCTCCCTTGATCCTAATATTTCTGCTCATCAACATTCAGCCCTGGCAGTGCAGAAAAGTCTCAGGGAGTTATTTAAAGTGTAAATGTAAGGTAAGTCTCAGCTGTATTTCACAAAAATTATTTGGTTGGTTTTGTGTATTGTAGGGTAGGAGTTAAGCATTGGAATTTTGCTAGCAGAAAAGAAATCTTGCAACATTTGCGGTTTCCTTGCATTGTGTCTTTGCTGACATTACTGCATAGCAGCTGGAGACCATTCTGATATGATGTAAAAGGACAGAAAAAAAGATCAGAGACAGGGCCACAAAATTTAGGGACAATGGTAAAACTGGGAGGAAAGAGAATAGAGACTTTGCTAGGGAAAATTGCCAGCAATGTAATCTTGTAACTTTGGAGAGCATCAGTCTGGTCAGGTAAAGGAGAGCTCTTAAAGCATGGTCACAGGGTCACATTGTCATAACCTAATTTGTTCTTATGATTAGTACTCATAATACATGATGTCAAAAAATAGTCATAGATTAATTTGTCTTCTCTGATGGAGTTAGATGTTTGAAATATACATTTATAGTGCTAAAGTGCTACTGCAAATGTTAGTGGAGAGGACAGACTTTTACAGCAGCAGAGATAAAAGACTTTTAGAAAACAGAGCAGCTGAACTGCTTCTTTTACAGTTTGTGCCAGTAAGAGGCTTATTAAGTTTAAAGATCAGACCCTAGATCATTACAGCCTTAAGCATACTGTGATATTATACTAAAGAGGGTATATTTCGATTAAATAAATTCTTTACTTGTGAGGATGGTGAGGCAAGTGAAAGTTGCCTCAGTTGCAGATGCCCCATCACTGGAAGTGTTCAGAGTCAGACTGGACTGTGAGCAACGTGGTCTAGTGAAAGATGTCCCTGACTATGGCAGAGGGGTTGGAACTGGATGATCTTTAGGGACTTCCAACACAGACCTTCTATATCCCTTAAGCTGATCATATCACAATCTTGCAGGATTAGGGCCTTAGTAAGTCAGGAGGGAGAAAGCAGTGACAAGAATGACAGGATGGATGTACAAGCAATGAAATCTACTATAATTTCCAGTAAATTTTCAAGGAGCAGGAGAAACTCCACTCATTTATGTTCAGCTACTCAAATGTGTAGCATTGCAGGTAAAGTCAGCATTTGATCCACTGATTCATTGTAGTCAGCAGAGAAAGGGGAAAATAAGAAAGTGTAAATAATGAAGAGTTGGAGGTTGCATATAGGCAGAAAGACTGGTAATTCCTTATGGATGTAGAGTCTAGGTAAATCTGTTGTCATAACATAAGAGGAAACTAATATACTTAATGTGCTGAACAATCAATATTACTTGATTTACAAAAATTCCATGCATGTCTCTCTCTTTGACAGGCTGGGGGGGAATTTTATGCTGATCTCATGGCCTGAATATTTACTGCTTTTTTACTGTCTGTTCTCCTGCTTTTCTCTTTATTAAATGTTTCTTTCTTGACTTGTGGTACCTTAATATAAAGTATTTGCTGTATTAAATGCAATAGCTGCATCCTAAATCTTTTAAGGGGCTAAATGAATTTAAAACTAATACTTGCCTTACTATTAATGTGACAAGAACGTACTCGAAATCTAAACTAGCAGAGATTACCCATTCAATCCACAAACAAAGCTTTGACAAAAAGTTTTAAAAACAACAAGTTACATGAACAGTTTAATTTCTCTTGAATTTTTCATATTTGTACTTACAGTAGGAATACACTTTGTTGGTTTTAGGTTTCAAGTCAATCTGTACCTGGCCCTGACTTTGTCGCAGGCCAGGATATGCTAAGTACGGTTTATGAAGTTATTCAGCACATTCCTGAGCAACCAGAGCAAGACTACCAACAGTAAGTTACAGACTGTGTTCACTCATGTGGTAGCTTGAAGACAAATACTTTTCATCCAGAGCAATTTACATTTTTTTATTCCACTGAGAGGATTATGGAATGAAAGATAAAAGCTACCTTAATTCCTCCACCATTTCCTATCCAATCCCCCCCTTTTCCTCAAGGCTCCAGTCTGTAGTTTCATTACACCAGTTTTGTTAAAGTGTAAAAAACAAAAGGTGAAATCTTCAAATACAGCTTCAAATTAAAATTCCCACTTAATTTAATAGGGCACTGAAACATTAGCACTTCCTACTGAATAGGTTAAATATTCAATCAAAGCAGTTTAATTGGTAGCACGGCCTCCAGACCACTCAGCCATGTGTCAAGTAGAGTTAGAGTGGGGGTTTTTACAATGTTGAAACTGGTCAGCTGAATAATAATCAGTGGTTGTTAAAATAGTCACTGAAATACTAACAGACTACTACTTAAGTAAGCAGTGTCTCTATAGCAAACGAGTTCTTGTTGTGTGGTACCCTGGCTGGGAGCTCCACAGAAACACTTTTGCTGAGTTCAATACCAGGAAGGTCACAGCACTTTGTGCTTATGTCTCGTAGACCTGGTTTTGTTCAAATCACCTCCTGTATCTCACTTCCTAGCATAAGGGTGAATACACTAAATTTTTTGTAATTGTTGCATAGCTGCCAAAAATCTATTGTGAATGTAGTCTTTCTTACAAATTAAAAACAGTGCACAAGACTTTATTTGGTAACAAGTCTATTATATCTCATTTTCCATGGTTTTTTAATGTGTTTGGTTTCTTATATATTTGAAAAGAAAAATACACATTCTTAACAATATGCTAACCAGTTGGCTGACAATGTTTATGTGACTGCATTAGCATGCAGTACTTACAGTACAAAAAATGTCGTTATATCTTAATTTATGTCTTCAACTGTGTGTCCAAGTTATGTATGTAAGTATGCAGCCATGCTTGTCAAAACAAGCTGGTCAGTGAGAAAGCAAAACTGAATTGCTAATGATGTTTTTGTTCTGCTTAGAATTTTTCACTTTGAACCCTAAGATTTTTAAAGCCAGATGTAAAAAAATACCATTCATAAACTACATATTTTCTTACTCTTTCTCTTACATGTCTTCCTTCTCAACTTTCTCACTGATACATGACCCCTCTGAAAAAAGAAATAAAGACAACAAAAAGGTAACTTGAACTCTGTGACAGTTCAGATTTCAACTTAAACTTTGCAAAACATATTCTGTAGTTGTAAAGGACTCTTTTGCATAAACCAATTCTGCTGCTCTTTTCATATTTTATATTTTAAAAAGGAAACAGGAAAAAGTTTTCACTAATAGCACAAAAACTGCTAAACATGATACTGGGCAAACTAGTTCGATTAGAAGGACCATGTTAATGAATTTTCCAATTCCTGACCTGCTGAGAAGGAGCACTCTGAGTGATAAATAGGGATGACTAAGTCAATACTGGTGCTTACAGGAGGATGCTTCCATTTCAGTATAAGGGAGAAACAAAACACCATAGAACAGAGAATGAAGTAATTGCAAACTCGTGTAGAGCAAAGTAATGATTACTTATGGTTGAATCCCACAGACTCAGTATACAGTCATCTGTACAGTAATAGCAATATTCTCTGAAAAAATTACACAAAACTTGCCTGCACTCTCTTTGTGGCAGGAATCTCTCTTTGTACAAAGCAAAAGAACAGATATTATGGGAGCCAAACAAATTTGTTAGTTAAGTGATCACTTTATTCTTATGCCCAGTTCTTCTAAATAGAACTGCTGTGATTTCACAAATTTATTAAAATAAATATGTAAAGCAAAATCAGTCAAAAGCAATGTTTAATTCTCAGATTTACAGTTTTTTGAATCTTTCAAATCCTGTCTTTGAATGTATCTTCACCAGAATTAGCTGGTGTTCTCTCTCTTGCTCTCAGAAACCCCAGTGACAGTACCAGCAGATTTGTAGACTAGCCAATGCCTAACACCTGGGAATAGCTTTTTCCACTTTTCATCATACTTTTATCAGCCTTTTTATCCTTTCATCCACACATGCACATATGCCTTTGACAGTCTAAATAATTACAAATTTTTTTTAAGTGCCCCAGCTCTTAAAAGGTAGAAAGACTACTTGAAAGTAATTAAATTCTTTAAATCTCTTGGATTTGGACTGACAGACTTATAACTTAATTACAGTCAAAACATAAGGTGAGATGATAGCTGGCTTTGCAATTTTACATTCATATGCTTCCATTAGTTGCTTTTCACAACAGTCTTTTTCAGACTCACCTCTTCTGCACTTCCAAAGAATCAAGGGGAAAACACAAAATCAGATTTTGAGGCAACTGTTCTGCTCCATCTCTGGGATCCACAGTTACAGGCAGTTACAGGATTGTCATAGTCCAGTATTTCATTAAACAGATTCTTTTAAGCCATTTTGGTTTGATTATTTTCCCACCCTTAGATTTTTTTTTTAACTAAATATAAACCCTCTGACAAACTGAACAGGAAGGTTCTTCCATGTATGGAAGAAATCCAAAGACGTCTGTCAAAGCTAATGAGCGAGCAGCTTTTACAGATAAGTATGGACAGTTCATAACCATTCCACTAAAAACTGTAACTTAGGTTTCATTTTCACTCCACATGAAGATAATTTTACATCACCTTCCTCTCCTCTGATCCATACTGTTTCTCTCATATCAATCGTTAACCATTTCACAGATTTCTGCTCTGCCAGCTGTTAAAGCAGTAAGGGTACAAAGCCTTGCCATGCATTTCAGTACAGGGTTGTGCTGTGGACAGCACTGGCTCAGTCCATGGTTACCACCACCCTTTAGCAGGTACATTATTGTTATACAATATGAACACCTATATACGTCATCATATTGTATGATATTGTATCATACAATATGATACAGAAATAGCTGTACAGAAAGAGCAGCAATGCAAGATGCCATACTAGCCATTATGTTATTTATGGCTCAAACCTGGGCTGTCTTTTAAAAACTAGACACACTATGCATACTAAAAATTCAGTCAAAAATTAGTGTTGCAAATCTGTCCCCACAGATCTTATTCAGGCTGAAGAATTGTGTTTAGAGCTGCTGGTTTGCTTACATGTTTGCAACAGTTCTTTTAAAGAAAAGAAATACAGCATTGTGGACAAGTGTTAGATGTATCTATGTATATGTTCTTTCCTAGATGTATATGAAGATACAGGAAGAGGAAATCAAAGCATCTGAAAATAGTAAAGTTTCTTCTTCTTCTTCTTCTTCTTTATAACATATTGAAGGAAATGCCAACAATTTCAAGAGTAGCAAAGGCTTATGCCACCTTGTCTTGAAATAGCAATTTTTCTTCAGACTGAAAAACTTCTCTTGGGGTAGTCCAAATTGCCCATTTTTAAATTATTTTTTCTTTTTTTAAGTAATAATTCCTCAGAAACTAGGGATATTTAAATTCTTTTTTTTTTTTCATTATCAGTGAATACAAAAGACAAAGGAATAGCTTAAAAAATGCACTATAAAACCTACGATTTTTTTAAAAAAACATTCAGCAGAAGCACAAGAAAGAACAAGGCCCAAGGTGCCATCCATGCTTGTTTTATTTTAAAAATAGCAAAAAATAGCAAACAGAAGGTTTTTTTATTTGGGTTGACTTTCACAAGAGAAGACCTCCATACTCGAATGAACAGTAATAAATGCAGTATGTCAGATTGCAAAATACATTTGGGGTTAAGAATAAAGTAATTCTTTTAATTCATTTAATGTGGCATAATTTTCAAGCATAGAAATGGATTTGTCAGGCAGTTACAAAAATGTACATATGTATATTATTTAGAATAATGTGTTCTCATTAAATTCTGTTTCCTTTGCATTTGAAATGGTTTTCTATTTGCTGCTGAAGAGCCTGTTTCTCATTGACTAGGAGAGTAAGTAATATTCAAGTTATTTCCAAAAGCTGCAGGAAGTTCAGGCTATTTGTACATTAAAATAATTCTCCAGTGCAAATGAAACCAATCTTACTCTGTTTAAACAGTGTGCTACAAGTCCCTTGCAAATAGAAGAATACTCTTCCAGAAGTTTCTGTTAGCTGGCTTCTGAATCCTGCAGGAAAATTCACTATTATTTCCACGGGGTTAGCTATTAGTTGGTGTCACTTAGTTGCAGTCAGGGAAAAGAGGAAATATGAACTTAATTAATTTACAGGGGGAAAAAAGTTACTTCAGGGACAGTTAAATGTGCATAAAATCATTACTGTGACTAATGAGAATGCAGACAGTGAGCCCACCCTTTAAGACAGGCTGTATGGTATTATTTAAAGCACTATGTATTAAGAAAAATAATGTACACTTATTTAAAATACCTCCCTAATCCATATTTACTAAACATTCTTCCTGTCTCCATCTTTCAAAGACAAGGAAAAAATAGCATGGTTTTCAGTCAGCATTCTGATCTTGTGAGGCTGAAAAGCAAAAAAAGGAATAAAACAACTGCACCACTGCATGTGAGGAAAATAGGCCTTGGTATTACACAAAGGCAGCACGTGAAGCCCAAATAGGCAAGTAGTAGTGATATGATCTCAAAAATAACATAGTCACCAGATTTGCTCCCTAAGAAATAGCCATCTGACATGAAGGCATCAGGCATAGGCTCTAAGTAGAAACGTTTGGGCAGAACTCTGAAAGACTGAGAAGCTTAGAGAGTTCCCCATAAATTCCTCCATTGTTCAGTCAAAACAGACTTCATGTGTGTTTCAAATCAGGACAGCTCTGTGGGATTTGCAAAGTCTGATTTTCACCCTCTTTTCTCCTCCTCTTATTGCTGGAGCAATAATTTTAATTGCTCTGAAGGGAGTATGCTGATTAGTGAAGTGCTTGAGACCATTCCATCTTACCCCATTGGATGTCACTGCAGGCCACAGGGCAGGAAATGCAGATAAATTAAGAGAAAGTTTCTCCACCTCTGGGCCCTCTGTATTTAAAACTGCCAATTGTTTACATTTTTTAAGCTTTTGTGAGGAAAGAAAAAAAGAAGTCAGGTCAACGTCAGTTCCATTCTACATTCTTTTAAGCTCACAGAAGCCCATGCCTAAGTGCATTTTAAAGGTCCCAAAACATTTTGTTTCAGAATCTGTGCTCATGTCTCAATAACAGAGGGGAAAACTGTTTTGGATTAAGCCATTTGTCAATAATGGGAGATGACTTCAGTAGTCCAATACGAAAGTCCACCTTAACAGTCTTTTGAACTTCTGCAAAGTGCCTGTAAAAATAACTGTAAATTTAATAAAACAATTTTGTTTATGCATCACATAATGCCTAAAAGCTCTGTGGGTCCATGCATTTTCACTGGAAGGGACACCCATCATCAGGTTTGTAAGAAACAAAAACCTGCCTGTTGCAAGTAGAATGTCCCTTAGAGGCCCTGTATTAAAGTCGTGGCTCTCACATTCCTACTCTTCACTTACAACAAAAATTTACAGAGAAAAACCTCAACTGAAAGGGAAATTTATTTTACTATAGAAAGAAAAACAATTGCGTAAATAATTCTTTTAGTTATGGCAGCAGAACCAGCTCTGCAGATAGGAATATGTTATTGAAACAGACAGGGGGCAAACACAGGCAAGTCATCTTCTGCTTATAATATATTGTTCTCATCTGTTTTTGTTTCATTTTGTCTTGTGTATTACTGACTGTTAACCAAAAATACACTGGCATAAATTCCTATTCAAACTGTGCTCATTCTTTACTGTTGTTCCGGAACTTGCACAGTGTGTTGAGCTACTTATGGTGGGGAAATCCATTTGGTGGAGGTATAAAAACAATAAACTACAAGGAAAAAACAATTCTGAAATGTCACAGGAGCTTAATAGATGACAAAGAAAACCTTTGCGTAATGTACTCTTGCCTCTTTCTCACTATTACCACAAATTTCAAAAGAGATTGATAAGCTTTTATTTATTGATGTAAAATCTATTCCAAATTTTGCCAAAACCAATGGAGTGTGTGTCCATTTAACTAGATGATGTATACACTGGGCAGTTGAAATATAAGATGGGGATAATGAGAAAGCAGTGTGAAATGGGACAGGGAGGAATTTTTAAAATCCTGTCTTATTTTTTTCCTCCATTCCTGTTGGTGGAGGCTTTAGCCATTCCTGCTGATGAGGGTCAAGAAAGGCTTTCTTTGATGAAGTGAGGCTGTGGACCTGAGATCAAAGGTAGGGAAGATAAGCCTAACTCTGTAATCTGAAGTGTAGGAGCAGTAACAGCAGTCACAGCACCTTCAGGCGCTTGTACCATATCACAAGGTGGTGTGTAGTACTTAGTCTTTCTTACTACATATCTTAAAAGCAATTCATAAGAACAATTCATAACACTGAAGAGTATCAGCTTTCACCACTGCTTGTATGGGAATGCTCCAACTCACACTTCATTATGGCTTTGAAATATTAACCCCTTCTTACAGGGGCCATCAGGCTATATTCCACACTGCTTTGAAGACTGCAGGAAGATCAAGGAGGACAGCAGTATCCTTGGCAGCATTAGGACAAGCACTGCTAGCAGTGACTCTGCCCCTTCAGCACTGCTGAAGCCAAACCTGGAGTGCTGAGTCCAGTCTGTGTTGGGTTCTTCCATACAAGACATGGACACACCAGAGCAGTCCAGCAAAGACCCACAATGATGATGAGGATCATCTGATATACAGTGGTAAGTTGAGAGAGCTGGGACCTGAAGAAGAAATGCCTCAGGGAGATGTTACCAATGTTCATAATACAAGAAAAACCTTTTACACTGACAAGGTGGTCACAGACTTTTGCCCAGAGAAGCTGTGGAGTCTCCATCCTTGGAGATACAATAAACCCAACTGGATGCAGTCCTGGCCAATCTGTTGTAGTTGACATTGTACTAAATTTTGCACTGGACCATGCCATATAAGGAGACAAGCTGGGATGCAAAGCATAGAATTACAAGCATAGTTCTTTTATTCATGCACATGAGGTGTCCCCTTCAAAGCAGGGCAGGCATTCAGGTGCACATTTCACTTACTGCTGCCTAACAAACACACACTAATATTTACTAATCATAGTAAAACTTCGCAAAGCAACTACGTTTCTATGACGTCATCGTCCACCTGCTTCTCTATTGATCAGATGCACCCAGAGTCAGTCTTGCTATACTTACTTATCTATAGTTACAGATGATGGGAGGGTTTCAAACACATGTTAGAGGGGCTAGAATGCTGGCATTATCTTGGTCACCCAGGAGTATCTTATTCTTCGTGGACAGTGATTAAAATTCCAAGAAGCAGAGTCCTTATCTTGGGAACCAGGTTGTCCTTCTCCTTACAATAAGCTGGGTTTCTTTAGTTTGCTTGCTTAAGCCTGACTGTTCAGTATCCAGTGTAAACTATACATATGTTTTAAAGAAAGTTAATACCATTTTATATTACAAAGATTAATTGGTATAATAGATAGGGAGTGAGATTTTCCTAAGACCCCACTTTGAGCAGGAGTTGGACCAGATGATCTCTAGAGGTGCTTGCCAGCCTCAGACATGCTGTGATTCTGTGAACTCAGGGAGGGAGATGATCAGTAGGTAGATCTCAGCAAAAATGGCACTGGCAGTTAAAACAAAATGAGGTCCTGTTATTGTAAAGAAAATATATGCTTCCACTAAACACCTCTTTAAAAATGCATGGCCAGCTAAGCAAGATAAGGTGGCAAAATACAAGCACAATACACTGCATGTACTTCCATGCTTTACCTGTAGAAAGCTGAGCCTTGAAAAGGAGACGTCCCATTGTTTTATGACCTCAGGTTAAAGCACTTTTTAAAGTAGCTTTATTCTTTTTATTACTTTTTGTCTTATTCAGATAAGATACAATCAGATATTTTCGATGGACTTTCTTTGGTGTTAGTACAATTCCTTTGGAAATCTGTCACCTATCAATGCATTTATATCATACATCTTTCTGGGAGCTAGAGGGCAATGGCTTCCCACAGGACATGGCAGGAGTTTCTGGGAACTATGCTTGAGACAGTGAGAAGGAGAAAGGGAAATGACACAATACTAGTAAATATTAACTTTCCGAAAGGTGTGCAAGTTGATCATGTCCATTTGAAGGGGGACTGTTTCCTCAGTGCTGTGTCCTGCAAGAGACTTCCTGATTAATAGAAGTTACTTTCTAGGTATATAAATGGCAGTTTTGAGAATACTTTTGCATCCAACCACGTATTTTTTAATGCCCTTGAACAGTCAATCATTATGTATTTTTGCGTATATTCTCTACTCACCCACAAAAAACTTCAGAACATTGTTCATAAGCATCTCTTAAAAACTTCAGTGTTCAGTACCCAATCTTAACACTGGCTGACAATATAAAAGGCCGTGTCAGTAGGTACAGAAATGCTTTTCTCAACAAGTAACTCTTCATAAAGACTCCTAAGTGTATGAAATGAACCCAACTCTTCCAAAGGAGCCCAGCTCTGTCACTGCCTTTCTGTGGAGACCACAAGGCTTTTGTAGAAAAAAACAGAACTGTGGCAAAATTTTCAAACATTTCACAGAGAGATTTAAAAGTGTCCCATTGTAAGAAATGAAACTGATGCAGTCTTGCCATGGAAAGTGACAGTTGTGCTGTGTCATTAAATAATAAGGAAAAAAAGTGGAGGATCGTTTCTTGATTAGAATCTGTGGTAAATATACAACAGACAAGGAGCAAAGAAGATAAATAAAGGATTAGACATCTAAGGAGTCCTTTCAGGTATAAATCTCTATCACAGTTCAGTTAAACATGAAATGCAAATACCAGCATGTTGGAAATCCTACTCCACCTAAAAAGATAATATGTATGTATCTCCTCAGGCTGTGCTGTGTTCCAGGGCAAAGTACAAACTGCTGGTCACAGAGGATGTCGTGACTCAGATACAATTAAATGTACGATTATTAGGGCAGAGCTTCTCTACTGGAGTACTTCACCAAAATACAACCCAACCAAATGTAACATATGTTCTTATTTAGGAAAGTATTGTCCAATGTCAACACTGATATCTTCATCAAGCTACAGCTTTTATATTGTAGGGCTAAAAAGTAGCTTCTATATGACTTGTTTTCATTTAATAGTAATTGTGTAAGGATGTCTTGCAAAGTCAAGACTATTGCTTATTTGGGAGAAAACAAAAATTGTATTGGGCATCATTCATGTGTTTTCCGCAGAGTGACACTCTCTTCTTTAACTTCAGCATGCTGATTTTTTGTATGCTGTTTTATCAAATCATATTAAATTCAAAACTTGACTTTCAATAATTTTTTTCAAGTCCTTTTAAGTCTAACATGCTTAGACTTAAAGAAGTCATACAGAAGTATCTAACATGTACATTTGAATATTCTGGAGCTCTATTCTAAACAGTAGGCTGGGACACTGAAAAAAACTAGACACTGGAAACTCTTCTCAAGTGTGTCTGAAAGATACAGCCAAATGTGGAAATGAGGAAAAAAAGTTTAGAACAGGCCTAAAAAATATTTTGTCTTTCAGACAGCTTCAGCACTGGGGTGAGCACCTTGTCTCCCACCAACCTCTGCCATTCAGGGGAGCCCAAGGAAATCCAACAAGTTTGAGAAAGTGTAGCAGCTGTGATGGGAAGGAGGAATGGTGGGAAGAAAGGCATTTCCCCATGTTTGCTTAGTTGTTTGTCTTCTTGGTTTCTTAATACCCCAATCAGTATTTAAAGGTTGCAATTGACAATAAACTAAGTCAAACTCTCCAAGTCAAGACTGTTTTGCCTGCAATACTTGTATATTTACTAATAACCCTTGGGATCTGGCACATGTGAAACACTATGCCTATCTTAGTGCATACTGCACTCTATGCCTATCTTAGTTTACAGAAATAGAGATTTTATTATTTGTGTACAGCAGTTTGCTTGTTATAAAACTGTATTTTCAGCAGTAGTCCAATAGTAAATGCATGTTTAATAACAATCACAATTGCACAGTGTGGAACTGTATTTAATTATATATCACAGAAAAAGACTGACAGAATTGCTATTTACAAGAATCTCCTATTTTCCACTACTTTGTAAGACATTTTTACATGGCTTGTGAATTTATTGGGTTTTTTTTAAAACTAAGCTGTCCCACACCAAACATCTACCTCAGATATGTTTCATGTTAATTAAAGCCAAAAGGCTCAGTAGCCTCCAAATGTGAGGTCAAGGAAAAAAATATATTATATTGCCTATGTTAAACAACTCTACCAGCTTTTCCCAGCATGCTAAGGAATTTTTTACAGCATGTTCAAATAAGGCTTCACTCTGCTAGAAGAAAAAGGGGATATGCTAGGGGAAATTTGTCTGCACAGGCCTAATTTTGTCAAGTTGCAAGCCCAGAAAATACTGCCATTCTTATGCAGGCTAGGTGGGCATATGCAAACTCAGGATGTAACAGCAGGGTCTACACACAGGTGACAACTCCAGAAGTCGCAGATCTGGGCTGTGATGGGCCAGGTGAGTGCCAAGAGCTCAGCCCTGCGCTGTCAGTCCTGAGTCTAGAAACCTGGAGGAGACAACCTTACACAACCTGGTTGTACATGAGCCAGAGGCAAATCTGCAGGAAGGAGGAGAGACAGGGAGGCCCAAGGAGTGTGATTTTCCCAAACACTGTGGTGCTCTGTCAGCAGCTCCCTCCACTGTGCTGGTGGAGCAGTCAGGGTCCCCATCGTGCCCAAGTAGCATTTAGGGACTGTGAACTCCTGCACAGGAACAGGACTGAGGAATCCTCTCTTGGAAGAGTGCATTGAGGGGATGGAAGTTAAAAGTCCTGGGAAATCTTCCCAGTCTAAAAAGAGTTAGAAATACAGAACATGGTGGGGGCTTCACAAGCAGTAACAGAAAGGGAAATTTTCACTAAGAAGAACTTAGGGGAAACAGACTGGAGCATGGCTGGTAAGATTTAGGATGGGAACTGTGGCAGGGTCTAGACTAGGCAAGAAGGAAAATGAGCTGAGAAATAAATACCAGAAAATGATGAAACAAGAGGCAGATATGGAGAGCTGTGATGCTCAAGGGAAAGAAGAAGGGAGAGGAGGGAAGGGAAGGGAAGGGAAGGGAAGGGAAGGGAAGGGAAGGGAAGGGAATACTTCTTGTGCTGAAGACTCTCAAGATTGCAGCCAGAGCAGGGACAATAGGACTCATGAGGTAAGACAGAACAAAGAGATTTTCAAGAAAAGAGAAAATGGAGGAGCATACGGTGTCTCCTGACAGATAAAGGGCTTCTGCAAAGAAGAGGATGAAAAGGAAGGTAGAAAAATATTCTCCATGCCCAAGGTGGCTATGGACTGAGAGTAAAAACACACTATAGGAAAGATTCAAGCTATACAACAATAACTAAAAAAAAAGGTATCAGTAAAAGTGATAGACTGGGATAGGCTGGATATTCCTAGGGAAAGCATCCACAAAGGACATCTCCTAGCTGTTCAACACCAGAGAATAGTCTCTTAGAGGCAGAGATGAAACCTGTGCAAAGAATGAAAATGTTAGTTAATTCAATGTCCAAGTACATGGCAAGAGCATGTCTCTTCTCTTAAGAAGCTGCTGTGATTACAGACTGACACAGTCTTGTTACCAGAACCTCTAAAACTTCAGCTATCCACTTCAAGATTTGAGCATATCTCTGCAAGAGTATAAGATTTACATCTTAACACATATTAATATTTTTTGTGGATATTTCTTCACAATTACTATTTACACAACCCTCTTTTCATAAACTTTAGGTGGGTAGCCATATGTACCACGTGTTATCTGGTAATGCCTGAACTGAAATCCCAGGTCTGTCATTTAGTCTCCATGTAGGGGAGCATAAAGGAAGCAATTTTATGCCAATATTTCCATCTGTGAAATGAAATGTATTCCTATTTACTCATACTACAGACATAACAATAGTTTAGTATTTGTATGTGAAAATTTTACACACTGATGCTGCCTAGTCCTCCCCTCACCTCTGCCTGGTGCAATGAGCAGTGTTTCTAGTACTCACACTTCACACTTCCATTTCAAACCAAATTGCGTGGCCCAAGTTTTTCTAAAGAACAAATGTGCTTCTGCTTATTTCTGGGTTCTCGGGGCTTTTTCTTACACAAATGTGTATAGGACCCAAAAGATTCGGGGGCTGAAATAACCTGATACATCCGTGGAAGGAGAAAATAAGGCAGGAAGAATTTGGTGAGAAAGGAGCACTGGGTTCCTGGCAGGAGGAATTTGATGGGAAAGGAGCGCTGGGTTTCTGGCAGGAGGAATTTGATGAGAAAGGAGCGCTGGGTTTCTGGCAGGAGGAATTTGGTGAGAAAGGAGCGCTGGGTTCCTGGCAGGAGGAATTTGATGGGAAAGGAGCGCTGGGTTTCTGGCAGGAGGAATTTGATGGGAAAGGAGCGCTGGGTTCCTGGCAGGAGGAATTTGAGTTTCCCTCCGGAGCAGCTGCAAGGCGCGGGCCGGCAGGGGGCGCTGCTGCTCCGCGCCATGGCGGGGCTGAGGCGGCGGGCGGGGACAGCGGGCGCTGCGGTCAGCGCAGCCCGTACAAAGAAACACCAGTTAAACGAGTAATATGTTTTACCCAGGTCTTAGATTCTTGCAAAGATATGTTCCAGCTATATGGCTGAAGGGGTGCTGATGGCGAGACTGTCACAGTCTGTCATCACAGTGGCCTCTGGAAAGACGCGCTCTTGCCACGTACCCTGGTCGCTGCAGCAAGAGAGCCCCTGGCCCTGCGGGGACATGTGGAAAACCCCATTCCCACGGGGGAGTCCCACAGCCGTGCAGAAATCGCTCCAGAAGCTGCGCAAGGGCAACCGGGACAGGGCGGAACAGGGCCCTCCCCTTCTCCCCTTCCCGGCAGCGTCGCGAAGCCATGTGCGAGTAAGCAGCCGTGGTACCGAGAGGGGTCGGCGTGGACCTGTGTGTCACCTGTGCCAGGGCCGTGGCAGATGGCCCTCTCCATCGCTGCCACCGTTTGGGCAAATGCTGAACAGAGGCACCAGAGATCGACAGGGCTGCAATGACATGGACTTTGTTCAACCACAAACGCCCGTGTTGGGAAGCTTCACGCGGGCCCGATCCAGGTGTCAGCGGGGCAAGAGTTAATGCATCCTGAGCGGTGAGAGTGCCTGGGCTCAGCTGGAGGGACTTACCTTGTCCAAAGAGAACGAGGAGAGCCAGCACACCATAAGCAGTTTCTCACTGGGCTGATTCCAGCTAGAAGCATCAACCCACCCTTCTGTGAAAGGAGTGTTGGCTGTGACAAATCCATATTATTTGAGGAGTCTGCTGCAGAAAGCTTTTTTCTGGTTTCCCTTTGGCTATTAGAACCACAAATCTTCACTTTATGTAACATGTCACAAGACGACTTTTGACTTCCCCTTTGTAGGCCCTTGCTTGTTCCTCACTGTTGCTTAAGAGCTCAGAATAAAAACCATTCTTTTTCCTACTCAGCAGCTGTGTTCCCTGAGAGCAGTTCAGGGCTCCACCACTTCTTGCTGAGCCAAATTGTAGCACCAGCTTCAGTGCAGCTATGGTTGCATTGGGAGAGGTCTGGCTTCACAGCACATAAAAACTAACGGAGAAAGTTACAATTGCAAAGAATATAGTAACACTTATGAATTAATAATGGTAATGAGAAGTGAGGAAGGAGGGAAGAAGGGAGACCTGGTTTTGTGCTAACTTCCCAGTCTTCAATGATAACTCCTGTGTGCAAATCTTTTAACTGAGGGAAATGAGAGAAGAACCCAAACTGACCGGTTTAGTACAAGCAGTCAAGATGAATCCAGTTTATGCATGCAATGGGATGTGTGTGCTCCAATGAAACAAAACCTAGGAAGAGTTACATACTTCAGACATGAGTTACCACCTCATGATAAACTGCCCAGTGGACTGCAGAGAACAGAAACAAGAAAAAAACAGCTCAGATCCTTCAGAAAACTCCTATTGGCATCGGTGTATAGATTTCAAGATAATGATGATCAGTGATGATGATTATTTGTGAGTTACATGTTAGTATATGGACCTGCTCTCCCAAAAGGCCAAGTAGAAGGCAAAGATAGAGCAGGAATGACAGTCTTGTTAGAGGGAGGGTGTTTTAAAATCCCTCCTAGTGAAGCTGTTTATAACCGGTCTTACAAGTAGGGTTTTTACATTGTAACAACTAATCTCTATGGTTAAATTTCTTCAATCTGCAGTTGCCATGAAAAGGGCAGTAGCAAAAGAAATAAAATAAGCATACTAGCAAAGAGAAAACATCTTTTTTGAGATCAAGCTGAAATGTCAAAGACTTAGGGTCTATAGTGTTCTGATAAGATACACCGTTGTGTGAACTTTCCCTCCCAGAGCCATCCATCCCTATTATCACAGCCTGGAGATGGTTCTGTGTCAACTTTGCATCTGCATCAGTAACTCATTCTGTTCAGCCATCTGTTCCACAGACATCAAACTGTTAAGAAGCCCCAGTATGGCACAATCTAGTCCAGTAACACAGAAACAGAAAAGAAAAGATCTCATTACCATTTGAATTCACAGGCTCTCCTGTGATACACATACAATATTTTCTTATATTGACATGAACATGGTAATTTGGTAAGTAAATTCTCAGTTATAACAAAGAAATTAAAATCAAACACTTAATATGCAACAGCTTTATTCAGAGGCAAAATAGTTATTAAGTTAAACTAATACTTAAGGTAGTTGTTTCTCATTTTGCAGACTTCAACAGAATTAAAAAACATTCATGTTAACTAGGATGAATATTACATATTGCCCATTTTAACTTCTGAAGATTTCACTGCTAATTTATAGTCGAAATAGGCATTTAAAAGCTAAGGTCTCAGAAGAAAATTATGACAAGAGATTGCTGACAGTGCAATTTGAGATTTCTTGTTTTGTTTCTATTTATTCCAGCCCATATATGATTGAAACTTAGTATTTTTTAATTTCAATTTGCCACGTTGTCTTTCTAAATTAATGTGTCCCAAGAGCTTGTAAAGTTATATCTGCCTAATTCAGTGGCTTTTGATACTTTTTTCCTAGGTTTTTTTGTACTATAGAGCTAGGATAATTAAAGGCCAGAGAGCTGGATTCCATTCTGGCCTGTAAATCTTCAACAGAACTGGTGCTGGAGTTTCAATAACAAAATCATTATTGTGAATGATTACTGAGCCAGAGAAAACCATTGATTGACATTCAGATTCTTAACTGAATTTGCAGATGCTGCGAAGTGAGATTTGGTGGGAGGTCTGTGACTCATTGAGAGGGGATCTTAGTCTCACAGTTTTAGAGAGCTCTCCTTCAGAGACGCACTGCACTCCAGCATTGCTTTTGGGTTTGGGGAGACAGGGACTGAAGAATCATGCAGTAGCAGTGTGCTCAAGCCTCGTTCAAAGGAACATGAATGCTGTGTTTAAAACAGTAATCCCTTTTGCTAATTAACGTGTGATCTGATTGGTAAATTAGCCTCTATGAAGTTTTTGCTACCACAGCTCAAGTATTTTGAGAACCTAAGGGCTTTTATTTTTAAAAGGAGCTCTCCCAGGAGAGAGGCAAAGATACATTTGACCCTCTTTTAACTCTTAACAAATTATGAAATGTAATCATCTGTTGTGACATAGTCTCCACTGAAGAGCTGGATATAAAGCCTGATGCAGCTTGGGACTGTGCAGCATGCATGCCATTAGATATACTATACTCTAAGCCATGTGTTAAATTCTATTATGTTCTAAAGGTTTAATACAACCTTTTTGTTTTTACATGACACTTTGATCTACTCACATATTTTTAGTTCACAGACCCTATCTTTGGAGCTGAAACTTGCTCAGCCTTGTGCTATAGCTTTCATTTCATCTCTGTCTTTGTTTTATATAACTCTCCCTACACTGTCTCTGGGGAAGAAATACACCAGACTTGTGTCCCCCAACAGAGCCGTGGTCTCTAAGGAAACTCGTGCATTAATTAAGGAATAGTATAATGGGTATGGTTTTGTTTTGTTAACCAGTGCCCCAAGGAGCATCGTTTCACTTACATGAGTATTTTACCCCCTCCCCCCACTAGCAAATATCAGCATATTTTTGTTAACTGTTCTGTGGCTCTGTTCAAAACAATACTTATGAGATAAAATTTTGTCTTTTGAAATAGCAAGGAAATTGGCACATGAATTTAATTTCTGTAGTAATTTGGCACCGTCTTCTCTGGTTACTGGTGTTGGCCTCCCCCTCAAAATGTTCTAGTATTGAAGCCAACACCCATGGCCACACACTGGGTGTGCTTGGCAGCTGCAGGGCCCAGATGCCAACCGCTGGAATGCATTTTACGTACCAGTGTCTCTGCCTGTGGCTTGCTTTCTTGGCCAGCCTTTAGCAAAGTCTCTTCTCTGGACTCATCTGACTCCAGCGCCTGCTGCTCTTGCAGCTGTGGAACTGAAGCAAAAGCAGTTTACAGAAGATCTGTCTCACCATTCCAGGAACCTCTTGCCTGCACCATCTCCCAGCAAGATACATTCACTGAGTCCTTTTAGCATGTGAAAGAAATATATCCCACTTGTCTGTACTTGTTGTGGAGGACCAAGTGTATGGATTGACAGGGGTCTGAAAGGACAGAGAACTCTGATAAACCTGACAGACACCACTGAAAGCTACTTTTTAATGTCTCACAATTTCTGTATCAAGTAGCTATTTCAAGTTTCTTCTAGCTAAGGCCCCTGAAAAGTACAGTACTGGCTCAGCAGCAGATATTTTGCATATATGACTTGCATCACTTTCTCCAGCAATAAGTGGTGATCTAGGTATCTCTACAGGAAGGGAGGGAGGGAGGGGGAAGGAAGGAAGGAAGGAAGGAAGGAAGGAAGGAAGGAAGGAAGGAAGGAAGGAAGGTCCGTCCACCTGGCAAGCAAGAGTAAGCTGTTCTGTTGTCTGGATATATTTAGCCAGTAACAGAGAAAATTATATTTCCACAGAAGATCAGTTAGTGTAGTAAAAATTAAAAATACAGCTTATTTCCATAAGTTATTTACTGGGTAGCTTTTTGTAGAATAGTTATTAATTTTTTATATTTTGTAGTATTTCTTATCTTAATGCTTTCACTGTAGCATTCCGCTGTGGTTTCTTTGCTACCCTCTAGACTTCCAGACTTGCCTGGAAAGCTGGCAGCTCTCTAAAGACGTGCCAGGCTGAGCACTGGAGGTGTTTTGCTACACGCCCACAATACAGAAATTGCCTTAGCTGGATTACATGCCTCTGACTGCAGTAGAGGAACACAGCTTCTGGTAAGAAGCTGCAGTAAGCAAATGTGGAGTTATCAAATACTGAAACACTCACCAAGCTAATGCTGAATTGCAACCATTGACTGAATTACTTTTAACTATCTGCAACACTACAGAAATTAATTGTACACCCCTAATTTGCACTTGCTTTGGTGTGTTCAAGAGTAATTGAAGGATAATCTCAACTCCCCACATTGTATTTAAGAATGGCTGTAGCTTGAGAAAGTGGATGTTTAGTCCCACATTTGAATTGTATTTAAAAACAATTATGTTGACAGTTGATTCTACTGGAATACCTGCTGAGTCAGAAAACCTTGCAGTATTTTTTGCAGTATTTTTTGTAGAATTGTTCAAACATTTATTTGTTTCATATAGATGTTTCCTATGAGGTCAGTTAGGACAAAATCCATCAGATGTGTCCACCTTTGTAAGAAACACAGAAGCTAGTTATGGGGTATGTTAGTCAGAAAGGTCTGTTATGACACATCTCCCAGTCATCAGTATTCTCCTTCTATAGAATTTGATTTTCACTGTATTTAAGTATTTTGCCAATACTGTGAGCCTATTTATCAAGATTCATGTTACACACTTTCTCTTTATTTTAATGCCTGTAGAAGAAAAATATAGATCTATATGAACATAAGCTTCTTTTTCACCAGATAAAAATGAGCTCAATATAAAATTACTTGAGGGGGCATTAATTCTGCTTGAAGCTAGTGCCAATTGGTGGCCCAATCCCTTTGACAAGAAGAATAAAAAAATTAAAAACTGAAGAGTGAATAATCTCAGGGAACTTTTTTTTAAATTACTCCCTAGTAACAGAAGAGTCAGACCTTTCATTACATGAGCTTGTTGTGGTTTGACAACATAGTTCATAGGTCCCCTCTCATTAAATGCTGGAATGAAGACTTCAGTGTCTCCTTGCACTATTTTTACTTCTGTGAAGGTGCATTATTTCAGTGGAAGCAATCCTGGTTTCATGCTAGTTTTCATCCTTTGAATTAGAAAGACTAGAAAAAAACCAGGCAGTGCATTTCAACTATATTTAATAAAAATTAAAATGGATATATCTTTATTTTTCATAAAAAATTATTGAGGTATACAGTACTGTTCATATTTGAAGGTGAACATTCTCTTTTCTTCTGAGTGAACATGAAGGATCCGTGGTGACCTTCTATTGCAGTAAAATTTTCTTGTGATTCCTAGACAAATTCTCCTTCCCCAATAAACTGCACAGGTATCCATAGGCAGTTACATATATATGCAAGGTAGATGTAAATATTCATAGATATTGTATATGTGATGTACTTTCATATACAGTTTCCCATTATGAGGATAGATACTGTGTATACATATAGTATTATCTTTACTGATGTGTGTACAATATCTTGGTACTCTTAGCTAGTATGGACAGAACATAGTCTGTAAGTTGTGTAATGAAGACATGGTATTACATAGTGAATATGAAATTTGTTTGACTTACAGCACAGTCAGTTGCAGCAGGACAGCTTGGATCCATCCCGGGTTTCTTGGAGGCAGCAACAGCAGTGGGAGTAAATCTTCTGACAAGTCTCAGTAGACAAAGATTTTGTTCCCATTCCTTCTGCCTCATCCCTGCCCATTTTCCTCCACACTACTTAGACAAATTACTAGTTTTTCACCTTGTCACTTTATCTTTTCCTGCCCTGAACCTTAACTGGTTTTTCATCTTCTCTATGTGTAAGCATTTGTGGGTACATGTGCAACTGCTAAAAATGTTCCTTTATATTTATTACATTATTGAACCTTTGAGATAAAATGCCTGTTAAAATTAAGGGGCCTCATCTAAGTGCACTCTTTTAGAGCCCAGCATGGGTTTTACAGCTCACAGAACTATGCAGTCTGATCCTCTTTTTCTTCTTTCATGGAGTAACATTGCCTAGCAATTGGTGGTTTTGTTTACTGGAGTTCACATCTCACAAAGCAGTTCAAAACAGAATGCAAAGGAAATGAATGTGCTAGTTGAGAAAAGAATTTGAAGAAGGTTAAATAGTTAATTTTTAGTAAGCACAAATCACATTTCCATCAAGTGCAAGCAGTCAGCTGTTATTGTAGGTCACTAAGATACAATGAATTATTTTCTGCAGTTCGTGGAAAACATTAGGCAGCTGTAATAAAGTCAATGGCATTTCCTTCCTTACTGAAACATTACTTCAGCAAATCCCCCTGTTTTGTTAAAACACCATTTCATGCTTGATAAAGTTTCATTGATTTCTTCTTTTATGTATTTTTAAAAATTTCTTTTATTGATTGCTTCAGATTGAGAAAACACTGATGGAAAAATATAGGAAGTGACTTTTCATGTTCTAGTGGATGACAATTTATTTAAACGAAGAAGATTGTAAACGGAAGGGGGAAGGGAGCACTTCAGTGGCCTTTATATAACATAGATATGCAGTCCAGGAAACATACCACAACATAAATGTCTTTTTAAGACATTAAAGCTTAGCTTAAGCAACAGCTAGAGTATTTATACCATAGTTCACCACACTTTTTCTTCCTTATATATTTATCCATGGTTTATCTGTAGTAACATAGAAAATTATATTTTCAAATTTTATCTTGCTTTATCAACATCTATTTAAATACTGCATGAAGTATCTTTAATAAATCCCTTTTGACCAGATACTAATACATCTTTTATTCTTATTTTCTTTTAAGATCTGATGAACATGAACAATTGAAGGATTCCTTGGAATTCTGAGTTAATAGAATAAGTGATGGTAAGTTTTCTTTTGGGACACTAATCAGTGGCGAACATCTCACAACATGTGAAATGAAGAGTAGACCTTGACTGTATGTATGCAAAAGCTGTTCAGCCAGCTGGTTGTGCATTATCAGGAAACACTTTTAATTTCTACAGGGAAACAGCCACTTCAGTGTTTTAAAAATATGCACTGTCCTATGCATTGGCTCACAAACAGTAGCAGCTGGACATCAAGTTAGGTACCCACACTTTAGTAAGGAAACTAACACTACAGCAGAGGAATGGGAAAAATGTAGGAATTAGTAAGGGTTAGAGCGGCATGTTTGGACAGGAGGTTATAGCATTTTCACTAGCTGGATAGGGACACAGCTTGGATAAAACCTGCAAGGACTTTAGTAAAATGTTGTATTAACAAATTCATACTTACTTTTCTTCACACCACTGTATTAATAAGATGGAGTTTAATTCCCCTCCTCTCTTTCAAACTATTTTATCTACCTCAAACATAAGTCCAACTGAATATGAGTTTAAATACCAGATGACATAGCAAGTCCTCCAGAAAATTCAGGAACTGTATCCTTGATTTTGGAGAGCTAGTGATCTTTTATAACAGTTTTAAAACTAACATTTCTGAAATGGATAGATGCTGGCCCTTTCTTTAGAGGGATTGGCTAATTTAGAAGATATAAAAAAATGGTGAATTGTGCTGTGAATTCTGGACTAGGCATGCATCAGGAGCTGAACTGAATTAAGGGTATATAAGTGTAGGCATCATATTCAGATATGTTTTCTTCTGGTCTTTGTACTCACTGCTGAAATATCCATCCCCTGCCACCAGAGTTCTGTTCATGTTTATTGGAAGTGATAGTGGTAAGTGGCTCACTCTATGTTAGTGCTACTTTCTGTGTGCAGTTCCTAATTTGTTGCATATTTTACAGGGCCTTGAAAGTATATGTGATGAAGTTAGCGTAACCAAACATACTTCTGCAAATCTTTTCTGCTCTTTTCTTCTATACACCATTCAATTTCTTACTACCTCATTGATGATTGTATATATGAATACACCTTGCTGCAGTTTCTTAAAAAGAGCTGATCATTGGGAAGTTCATCTGCTAGTAAGGCAATCAACTCAATTGAATTGACCAGTTTTAACATTGGAGAACTAATAGGAGCAGACTTGAGCCTAGCAGGGGGTCTGCATGGACATACACATACTGTGCTGTACCCTAAAGCAAGCTGAAGAGGTACACCTGTAGCTCTCAAGGCACAATTGACAAAGCTGTGCCTTGGTAATATGTTAATGCATTAACAATACAAAAGACTGCTTATCTTTACTAATCATTTCCAGAATATAGGCAAGGGGTTACTAGTCAAGTACTTAGTTAAGTTAAGCCAACATAGGAATTATCTGACCTTTATTACCACTTGCCTTCCACTTACGTTCTAGAAATTATTTTTCTTATTCTCTATGATCCCCCTACCCCATAATAAAACAGTTTGTGCCATAGCTTTAGCACCAAGCAAACCCACAAAAAGCTGACAAATTTACCTCTATAGAAAAAAAATGTAAGTAGTATATAGTAAACTTTAAATAACAGGTTTGCTGCTTGTTTGAACAAACTTTATTTGCCAATAAGCGTGCCTCCATTCTTATACTGAGAGCATTTCCATGTCAGAGCCCTATCTTTCATGCAGCTGAGAAACTCATTGTCCTGTTAAGATCACTAGAGGTCATTGAAACATACAGTCTAATCAGTATATCACTGATATAAGAAGGCCAAAGGCCATTGCTTTTCACTTCTTCACCAGTGTCCTCTGTCTTGTCTTCAGCTAAACCAGGTATTCTAAGATATCTGACTGTTCTTCAGGCAGATTTCTCAGTTTCCCTTAGTAGTTTCCTCCCTGTTTAGCTACCACCAATGCATATTTTTGTTATTCTTCTTCTTCATTCAAAGAAGTAATTCTTCAGCTAATCTAACTTTTTACATCTGATTTTTTTTTTTCTTTTTGCCGGTCAGAAGGTGGTGTTGTCATGTATTCTTCTTCTATGTATATTTTCTGTGGCATGTAACTGAGCTCTAATCTGGGAACTACAGAGGACATGCATTCTTTTACTAGCTGTCTATAGCTGTTTTCACATTAAATGTCTTTAGAAGCAATCTTTATGACTAGTCTTGGTTGTAAGGGTAAGCAAATGGTAAAAGTTAATTTACACCTTTTTAAAAAATAGCCTCCATCAAATACTGTGCTTAGAGCAATGAATATGAAATGAGCCTTTGTATAGATATGTATGGATATATGTGGGATACCTAATTTTATTTTTTCCTTTGAGAAAAAAAAAATCCAAACATACACGCACACATACATTTCATTGTTCTTCAACAAAATGCAAAATTCAAAATGTTCCACCCTTGCTTACTGAGGGGTCAGCCTGAAATGGTTTCTTCCTTGGTCACCCTTGCCTACAGGGATACTGATATTACTGTAGTGTTCTTTTAGTAATGGGTTTTTATATAGAACTTTATCACACAAGATCATTATGCACAGTAAAAAACAGTAGTAATTTTTCAGGAGTTTACCCATAAAAATCAGCTGTTAGACTGGAGATCCCAATACTTCACCTCACTTGTGTCGTGGAGGCTGGGTTTTAAATTCTCCAGTTTCGGTTTCTTAGGTACCTGGACAGTGTCCTAGGGCTTCCTAGCAGCTAGTGAAGAGACAGCCACTCTCAGAGGAGTCAAAGCATGTATTGCAGTCACCATTCTGCTGTGATCAGCTTCTAAATCCTCCCCTCTCATCCAGTTCTTGCTTACAACAAGAAAAACACAAATCTGTGGTGAGCACTGGCTTTGGCAAGGTCCTCCTTGGCCTGTGAGTGAGTCAGTCACAGCTCCATTCAGTCACATCAGTGCAGATCTAATACTGGAGTAGAAGGAAGTGGAATGTCCTCTGAAAACTCCACAAAGAGAGAGTGGCAAATCCCAGAGTTGGTATTTGTGTTCAATACTCCTTCAGACAGTTTGTTATCAGCACTATAAGGTCGTTTGGTCTAACGGGTCATTGTGAAGCTTACTTAAACAAAAGAGAGAAAACAGCAAGTCCCCCGTGTGGGGACAGACCATGCAAGCAACGTGTTTTGTTAGAATCAGTGCAAGCTCCTCCTCACACACAGCCCTGCAGTCAGCTCTAAAGGTATCAGAAGACCTGTCAGCCAGGATAAATGCATTCAGCAAATCTAAACAGAGGGTGACCATTATCCAAATGCAATAATAATAACCTAAGGACTTCTAGAGAACCAGAAAGTCTTTATTATTTCAATTATTTCTAGAACAGGTTGTTGACTATTCAACAGAAAACAAAAGAATAATATATCTCCCCACCCCCCCCACTCCAAAAATAGCACAATGAAGATTAAAAATATGCCTGGTTAGGAAGCAGAAATTTTTAATATTCCTAAAACCAAAAAGTTTACTGTGGCAATCTTTAATAGGGATGTAATAGTCTAGGTGTGTAAATGTTAGTCACACTGCCTGAAAAGTACTTGTTTGCACCTGAAAAGAAGCTAACTCAGAATTGTGTGTTCCATCTTCTGTAAAAACACTTTTTTCTACTATTTTTCTTCTTTTTTTGTCCTTACAGTTTCTTTCTGAACATATAGGGGGAAAATAGTCTCATATACCAACAGGTAGAACAGGTATTTTAGTATAACAAACCATGTTGATGTTATTAGTCTTAGGAGGGTTTAGGTTAAAATGTTCACAAAGAGCATAACACAGAGAGAGAGAGAGAGAGAGAGAGAGAGAGAGAAAATGAACATTTAACATTTTTGAGTTGTAAAACCAGGAATCAATCATGTCTCTTGGTTGATAGGCTGAGGTTGATAGGCTGAGTGCTTAATCTTGAAGGCCCCAGAAGACAGTTTAGCTTTTGGATATTCTCCATTTGAGAGAAAGGCAGGCTTAGACTGTTACAACATGAGGTCCTCCACAAACACAGGGAGTTATTTTCTTTGCAGCATTCCTACTGGAATTTTACACACGTCCTTTCACTGCAGCTGTACTTGGTAAGGCTTGTTCAAAATGACGTGAAAACCATACACGTATTTCAGCTCACATGTAACTGCAGAAACATACTTCTTTTTTTGCCTCTGCCTATGACTTCAACATAACTCTCATCACCACTATTGCAACTGTTCAGGAAGCACATGGATGCCATGCAACATCATAACACAGATGTGTCTTATCTCCTTTTGTATGTGATGATTCTGTTCAGTTGTATAAATTGTGTCACTCTGCTTACAACATACTGCAGGAGGAAAACTGGGAGTCAAAGCCCCCTTCATCACAGAGCTGCTCCAAATATGTGACAGTATTTGGGGAATAGGGAAACAAGTCTTGCATTTAAGAGGTGAGAATCCCACAGCTGCAGAATTGACGTGCTGCAAAGAGATGGACTACCTTGAGCTAAGGGTGGGCACTGAAATATGCTTATGCCAGCTGCAGTCTGGCACTAAGGCTCTTGAACAAAGCATGGAAACTACCTCCCTTCTGCTCCATATTAAGACATGTTGCAAGGGTTCTCATGGGTGTTTTTTTCTTATTCATACCTGTGAAGAGAAACTTAGACCTAAGCTGTCCTTGTGCAACTTGGCTAACTCACCAGCTACTGTCTCAGATGGGGTATTCAGAAATCACCCCAAGTCAGGGGAATTTGCCAAAACATCCATTTGCATTCCTTATGACCAGTGCCAAGCAACTAAAGCCTCCACTCACCACTAACTCATCTGTACCTTCCAGTTTATTCCTACAGAAACCAGTTAAGCATTCAGGTCCTCAAGGCATTACCAGAGCTGTAAACATAAAATGCAACACCTTAAACTGAAGTTCTGGAGATGTGGTTACCACAACTTATGCCTCCTGTGGACTAGGTTAAAAGATTTTCATTTTGGCATTGTAGAAGTATTTAAGCAACTAGAAATAAAGGGCTTTTGCACATGCTTTTTCACAGTTGTGTACATTGCACAACTGTGTACATTGCTGAAATCTTAGTTATATGTGGGAGATATCAAATTCTCAGCAGATATAATGAAAAAATAGACAACTTGTACAGAGATCACAGTTCCTATACTCCAATGAGGGAACAGCTTATAGTGTCAAAATACAGGTCAATCAGAGATTCTTATGTTCAAAGCTCATACCAACAGTGAATATTTTAAGGAATTGCTCATTTTCTTTAACCATGGCAATTCAAAAGATTTCTAACAAATATTTATCATCCTTCCAATATGAATCTTGGAAATAATATATTATTATATATTATATTGCTGCAAACAAACTTGTTGTTACCAAGTCTGCAGTGTTAGGATTATTTTGCCTCTTTTTATGTCATCCCATCAATCCATATGGTTCATCAAATATGCCAGCCTGTTCTTTCCAGTTATCTGCTGCTCTCCAATCTGTTTTCCATGCTTTCCTCCCTGGTGTTTCCTATGTGTAATCTTCACAGGCTTTGTTCCTCAGCTGGGTCACCGAACCTTTATTTTCTGCACTGTAACTCTGCAAGACCTGTTTCCAGAACCTTTTCTATATCTGCAATAAATGGTTGAAAGTAGCAAACCTGAGGGACACATTCTCGAAATTGACATTGTCAAGATGTATTTGTTTGCTGTTGTAGCTGGTTTGTCTTTTTTTTCCTGTCTCTTGAATCTGTACAGGCAGTCTTTAAAATAGGATACCTTCTCTGGTGTTTGTAGAGTATCCATGAAAAAAAAAATGTTGTTTGTTCTAGTAAATATGAAAAATAAATAGTTATTATAAATAAATACACTTCTGTAACAACCCTAGAAAATGCAAACTCAGTCATTTATATGGAAGTCATATAAAGAATAATAATTCAGAACCTTCAGATCCGAATGTGGTTTTACAGACTTCCATATTACATTTTATTCTGAAAGAAACATGAGCACCACACAGGATTTGACCTTTACATTAAATCAATATGACAAATTTATGTTTGGCCAAAGTTTGTGAGTGGAGTTAGGCCAGATACAGAGTTGGCTCTGTGTCTCTAGTCCTAGCCTGCCTGGAACAAAAGTTAGAAACCATAACAATTTCTGTTAAAGGTCTTGGATTTGTCTTACACATGTTCAAAAGCATCAAGAGGCAGCTATTTCTCTGAAATAAAAAATAAATTATGTCACCATTAACATTTCTTCCTTCCAAATATAGGCCTAGGATTTTGTTGACTTTATGCCAGTTAATTGTGTTGACTATTATAAATAACATGACTTTAAAAATCATTACTCTACTAGAGTGAAGTTATACTAAGGACTCTACTATACTAAAATTTCTTTGAGACACATATATTACTAGTTTACTTACTCTCTATGTTATTTGATGCTAACTGTTAACATTTATTACAGCAAATTTCATTATTTTGCATATGACTATATTTGAAATTGTGCATATTTTCTGTGTCCGTACCTCTTAAACCATTTTCATTTGCTGCCATAAAATCAATGTTTTGTCTATGTGTTGTAATGCTAGTTTTTCATACTTGAGTTTTTTAAACATAAAATTTAATTGCACTGCTGAAGAAAAAATCTTTCTTTTACATTACACTTTAGGAAAGAAGCTGAAAAATGTGGCTGTAGCCAGATCTCTCTAACACTGTTGATTGTTGTTTGATTTGACAATGCAAAGGAAAATTGAGAAAACTCTCAAAAAATCTCACATCATCACAGTTGGTAGTTGAATTTAAGGAATCATTCTTTAATTAACTATAGAGAAACCCATATCCCTAAAGTTCTATGGACATCATTCTTCTAGATGTAGCCAAATAAATGAAAATGCTCCCTATTTTATTCTCATGGGAAAATTGAACTGAAAGCAAATACATGCCTATTGTAGCTGCGGTTGAGTTGTACACATTAGAATTGAGTTGAGATTATTTTTTTTATTAGCATTCATTCACAAGAGCTTTCCTGTCGCTGTTTGCTATCAGAAATATGCAATCAGATTTCTGACAAAGCTGTCAAGACTTGCAGTTGAGTTTTCTGGGCAGAGCTATGTGGTTTCAAACAGAGAGCGAGCTACATGAGTTTCTTCTACGTTAGCCTGTTTTATAAAAATATGGTATTTTAATTTGGTTTTGAACCAGCATTCAGTCAACATGTCTGTAATACATGAATCTCCTTGAACAGCATTTAGGAGCAGATACTCGGCACATATACAGCTCATGTTTAGAGATCATTCAGTTTAGCAGCACTTTGAGCTTGGCACCCTGACATGGGTTTTTCAGCCTACATATGCTTCATAGGGACTTGCATCTTTTCCAGACCATTTTTATGCAAAACTCTTCTATATGATAAACTGAACTTGAAGCACGTAGTCAAATGTTGAGCTGAGCCACAGTTGTGATGTCATCTCTTGTCATTTGATTTTTGGCTTCAAATGTCAGCATGATTATAGAGGATGAAAAAGTGTGTGATAGGAACCTGGTGACACATATGAGTATTTTAAACAACTGATCAACTGCTGAGACGTTAAGCATGTCTGTCCTACTTTATTGGATGATCTTCTGAGTAATTTGTATTCTTAGTCACCATTGACAATAGCTACCTCCTCACACTATTACAGAACTACTGTGTGTCTTTGTCTTTTTGGTGCTGTGTAATTGCATGTAATGGAAAGCTATCTAAAACACAAATATTGCTCAGCTCTGTTTGAGCAGGGAGGTTGGACCAGATGACCACTGTGGTCCTTTCCAACCTTACGCACTCTGTGATTCTGTGATTCTGCATAACCTTCTACCATTTTTCTCATACAGAAAATCACACTGGTCTAAAAAATCATGGTCACCTTAGGCAAGAATGAACCTTTGTCAAACACAAAACTGACTTTGGGCCTGGCAAACAACAGAGCAACTGCTAAAATGGATGGAGCAGACACAAGATGGAATGGTACATGCCTTTTTCCACTGAGCTCCACTGTGTTTAGAGACAGGGGAGAGATGTTCAGCTCAGCTCCAGACGTCGTAGGGAAGTGTGAACACACCAGTACCCCTGTGTGCCTACACTGCCTGCTTCTGCACAGTGTTCCTCATCTCAATAAATAGCCCATCTCTCTTCCTCAATCCATTGTCTTTCCCCATCATTCCTGGTATGACACCTAGCTGTCAGCCCCTACTTGCTCGGCTGGTCCCAGTTTTTCATTATGCTTCTAACCTTCCTGATTCCCAGTCTTGGTCTTATAATTTCCTTCAAAGGCTACTCCTATAAGCCATGAATATTTTTTTTTCCACTGTGGTCACCTTTTCCAGGATGTTCCCTGAACAGTATAGGCAGAACCCTGGGAGGCTGCTTGCCTTGGTACATAGCAGTGAAAGCTTGAATCTGGATATTGTCTGCAGCTTTGGTCTAATTAGCATCCAGGTAGAAGATGCCCATGATCATTATCATGGGCATGATTTCAAGCATGAGAAGGTGAGGCAGATTATTTCAAAATTTAAACAAACAGGCTCCAGGTTGTTCAAGTTCTTTCCAATTGGCATCATTTGGTATGTTTTTTCTAGATTCTAAAATTTGTGTTCCTCACACATCCCTGGTACAAAATGTGGCACTTGGATCTGTTCATAAAGTCACTTTTAGGTATTTATAATGCAAAGATATACTGCTGGTGAATTATTTCTTGGAAATATCTGAAATGTTTCTGCCACTGCATAGACTAACCAAACTGAAATAGAGGATATGGATAGTTTCATTCCAGAAGTCATGTTTTAATGAAATTGTACACCACTAGTAGCAGTCTTATAAAGCATCAGAACAACTCAGCTGTAGGTGGTGTTTTTAGTTTTGCCTACAGCTATGACACGTCATGCTGTAGTTCGGTTCCCATTAAATATCAGCTAGACCACACGATGTAGTGTCAATAAAAATTAAAGTACTGCCTCAGAATTATGACTTTTCAATTGCAATTACTTGGTTACAGAGATGATGAAGCTTTAAATCTTTGACAATTTTTAGTACATTGAAGCTGAATTGTAAAACCAAGTAAGCTTCTAATAAAGGAATTGAGGTTTATGGTATTTCTTCTAACTGTGTATAACATTTCTACTGCTATACTTGAATCCAGGTGTAGCACATATCATTCAAATCTGTAGCATGCATATAATAGTCATTATTCATTTGTTAGTCATTATAATCCCTTTATGAATGTTCCCTATTATGCAATATGTGAAGAAACTGAAGTCTAGATCATGAGAAAGTTTACTTTGCTTCCCCGTCATGGGTTGTGTTTGAAGAATTGGAAGTGACATGAAATTTTTAAGATCTTTTTAGAAGATTTTTGCGGTTATTCTCTCCAGCTCTTTACTTTCATCTTCTGCTTTTGTGTGTCTATTTTCACTTCCCCTCCTTTTCATTTCTGTCTCCATATCTCCTTCCCACTCTATTCTAAATTATGCTAGACAGAGGGATAGTGAAGGAGTCTGGAAAGATTCATGTCAATAGACAACTGAGTTTTTGTTTACTTTTGAAATACTTGGGCCATTCTTAAGAAGTTGATCTTGCAGAATCTTAGACATTCTCTCCCAGATAGGAGTTTGTTATTAAATTGATTTTCAATATGAACTAGAGTGCAATTTTTTTTTTTTAACTCAAGTTAAAAATAGGACTCTGTTGTGTTCTCTGATAATAGCAATCACCCTGGAGACAGGCAGCCAGGTGGAATTGAATGGGCACCATCCCTGCCCCCTTTTCATTTGCTGCATCCTCTCTGTTCCCTTCACAGACCTGTGTCCATTTGCATCTCTTTCCCTAATCTCTCTGAAATCAGATCAGGTAAAGCAAAATAAGGCAGAAATGTCAGGCTGAGTGCCACCTGCTAGTTTCTCAGCAGAAAGCTCTCACATGATGAAAATCACAAGAGCACTCTCGGAATGGGCCCCTGTAGAAAAAAAAAAAAAAAAAGTCAAATTATATTCTCCTGCCTATCTATTCAGATAAACTTGAGAGGATCATATTTAGGATTTGCATCAGGATGGCCAAGGTCAGAATCAGGGTTTTACTGCACTCTTTGTAGTAATCACTGTCTTAGATTTGCTTTCAGTTTCTTGAGGGTAAATGATTTCCTGTCCAAAAGCAGTTCTTTCTGTAACAACCCAGTCAGCTGCAGAAGGAGATATGAGTGTTGAAATTCACAGATTTTACTCATATGTGACACAGAGGAATTGTGAGCTCAGTTGAGGGATTAGGCCTGTGGTTTAAAATTAGTAATAAACAAGTAGTAAGATACAAGTCCATTACCACTGAGACTGGCACTGTAGAGGGGAGGGGGGGAAAAAACAACCAAAAAACCACTGATAACATTTAAATATAACTCCAAACCACAAAATGGGAGGTGACACCTTTCTCCTCTTCCACATAGTCCAACATCTAGTTTTCGGATTCTGGCCTCTGAAACGTCTAACTCTAATTCTTTTATTTGTTTTGAAAAGCAGGGAAAGAGAAAGAAAGAATACAAGTTCATGGATACAATTTAATTTACACTCAAATATGCATTTATTATCTGTGTCTAGACTTTGAGCCAAAAAGCCCAAATTGAAATGTATTGCCACCATAAGCAGTCTAGGACAATTGATTCTTTTCAGATCATGGAGAATAAAAATAAGTGGTTATTGTTGGATTCTCTGCAGTACAATATGTCCAACACTGCACTGAGATGATGTCAGAAAATCTGCATTTTTTCCCAATTATGAAATGAATTATTGGGAGCTAGCTTACCACAGGCAGAATTGTTAAACCAGCTATTTTGGCTGACACACTGTTGTCCAGCCAGAAAACACAGGTGCTTTCGTTTTAAATTTTTTTAAATGCTTCAAGATTACATTGACCATCTCTTCCTCACTCTCTTCAGAATTTAAACAGTAAAAATCCCATATGTTTGGAAATATCTGAAGAATTCAATCATCTATTATTTTCTAAAAACAGATCAAAGGAAAAGTAACAATGCTTAAGCAGCTGATAATACCTGTGATGGCCAGAGTAAATTTCTCCGTGTTTGAATGAGTTGTCAGTGTTATGTAACAGATTTTAATTATTCTTTTTAGTGGGAGATATGAGGTGTATTTCCTCCAGTTTGACTCAAAAACTCCTTAAATGCATGGCATAAGTTTTTCTAAACACCCTCAGCCATGTTGAGGCCGCTGTAATTCCAGAGACTGAGAGCTTTTGCTAGAGTTACAGCAGAAATGAGCTCCAAACTCAGTGCTCATTCAGATGGTTTCAGGTCAGCAACTTCAACTAGTTTCCAAAAAACTGGTGTTCGTGTTCATGGGGTTATTCTTTTAAGTTTTTTAAAAGTGGAATTTTCATTTTTCATTGGCTTTAAATCATCCTTAAATGAGACAGATGGGTAGGGTTAATCCATTTTAGGAATTTGCTTAGCTCATCCAGCTATGTCATTCTGAATAACAAATTAGTAGAATATTCAGGGAATTTAAATATTTTGTTTTCATCAAGGAGGTAAGTATGTTCTGGTGTCTCCTTAGGCAAGGACCTCTGTTCCAAGTCCTCTGATGCTTTAAATCAGCACTGATCAGAATCCAGTCTACATCTCTGATTTGTAGTACTATCTCCTTCTTATCATTATCAATCACGCCAAATACCACAAAAAGAACACAGAAAGGGGAGTGGTTGTCTCTACTAGCAGATGGTGACTGCTGAGGATGTAGGCTACAGACTGAGACACCGTTCTGCAGCCTCACAGTGAATGAGAGACTGCACACGCAGATACTATAAAAGAAAGACAAACTCCAGTTTCAGCACTCTTCTGTCTTTCTTTAGTCCCTATTTATGACATGTGAAGATCTCTCAGAACAAAAAAAAAAAATTCTATGACCCACAAGTGCTCCTCCAAAGAAAATCACATCCTTCTGGTTGAGTAATGCATAGGATTGAATTCCACTTCTCCTGGGGAGAAGACCAGCGTCCTGGTCAATTAAGAGAAACTGGGCTGAGGTGAGGCTGCTTTTGGTTGCTGTCTCCTGCAGTGTTGTTTTTAAAAATAGAGAATTGTTCTTGTTCTTTTTTACTCTTATTTTCTTTCTTTTTTTCATTTGTCTGTGAGTTTTTTAGTTGTTGGTGGGTTTTTTATGTTGGATACTATTTATTTTTTTGTTTGATTGATTGATTTGGTTTTTTTAATTTGTTTTCATCTTCCTGTGTTTCCAAATGGGCTGTATATTTTCCTAAAACTGTGCCATTTATAGAAATAACATGTAAAACATTTGGTCGTTCCATCTTCACCAGCTCAAACCTTCCTGATTCACATTTTACTCTGTGTAAGGAGCACACCCCCTCATACTTACCCCAGTTCTCCCATTCCATTACAGTGAGAAATACAATGAGTCCAGCACCAGCCATAGGGCCAAAAAAGAGATATGTTTGGAGACAAGGAGTTTTATCTAAACTGCACATTAACTCAAAGTACCAATCTTAGTAACATCTGTGAGAAGTGGAAGACTGAAATCGGTGTAAAGCTCCAAATTTGCACCAGCAATGAACACATTTGATGTCTGCTTGTAGATACATACAGGATATGTTTTCTGACCTGCCCCAAAGAGAAAAACTCTGTGCTCTCCTTGTGAAATAGGGAACGAGGTATCTGAATCCTATCTCCTTACGTTTTCCATGTCTGAACATGGTATCTTGCTCTAACTGACCAATACAGCAGTCAGTTGTGGAATGAACTAAAACAGGAGATTTCTCATCCCTTCCCTGAAAAGATGGTGGCTGAAAGAGATGGCAATTGCCAATGTTCCTGCAGGGGGCATTGTCATACATTATTTATACTTTTCTTGTAGGATAAAAGAAAGCCGTGGGGATTTCTGGTTTATAAATGAAAATCATAAGGATTTCTGGTTTAAACCAGAAATTTAAACTCAAAATAACTTCTTTTTCTATCAACAGTGTAAATTAGTAGGAAGAAAAAAAACATGAAAAATTTAAATCTTTCAGTAAAATTCATTTAGGTCTAAAAACCACACAATCAAACCCCAGATACTGAAATTCTGTTAGCAGAATTGGACTATTTTCATGCTTTGTCAAAAAACAACCCAACTCTGTGACTTACTGGGTTATAAATATACCCCTATTAAGACTGAGTTGTTCAAAGGTAAGGAAACAAATGAACACTTAATACATTATCTGTGGAGCCTACAGAAGAATATTGCTAAAATGCAAAAGATTATGGTTTATTTACTTTAATTTAGTAGAATTTTCATGCTTAAAATAAGATTAAAAAATACCTTTTGAATGAAGACATAGCAGAAAAGGAATGAAATTAAATTCAATAAAATCAGGAGCACTTCAGACTATATGGGATGCCAGTAATTTTTTATTGGATTTACAAATTGATGGTAATGGCTGTTCTCAGACAAATAAGCAAATCAGGGCTGAATGAAGCACCTTTACAACCTAAAATAAGAAAAATCCTGAAATAATTATAAATACTGGAGAAATAGGACAGGTATTTGCTTAAGAAAATATTGAGTGCCATTAATAAATGTGTACCCCAATCTACTGGCAGATAATTTCACAGTTTTTAAATATTCCCCATTAGCTTTATTCATCTTGACCAAGTAGAATTAATTTATAACAGGCTGTTTTGTAATGCTGTAAAACAAATGTGAAAAAATAAAGTATAACTCATAAGTGTTGTTCCTTGATCCTGAAGAGGCATTTGAATGAATCAACCTAAAGTTTGTCTTCTACATTTTAAAGTGGATACACATCTTCTGGTGCCTAGTTTCTCACAAGAGCTTCTTTTAGAGGATTGGGCTCCTATATAACAAGCATGTCCATATGTATCTGTAAAGGGGCTAACACTGAACCCTTTAGCCCTTACAGAAGAACATGCCAAAAATGTCAGTCCTTCATTATCTTGCTCTACATAGCCGTCTTTTACATGTGAATAAAATTATTGACTACAGGAAAATTACTGATATACTTACAGCTTTGATATTAAAAAGTGAGTGTAATATGAAGGCTAAACGTAGCCAACAACACTTAAGAAAGTAGAACAAATTCCTGGTTCCAGAAAACCAGATGTTTACAAATTAATTGGACTGTATTAGGCATTTTAGCAGTCTCCAGTACTCAAAGATACAGATTCCAGCTCAGTTTGAAGCAGTTTAAGATATCCAGTTTCTCAAAAATTATAAATATTTACGAAACTAAGTTGTTTTTAGAGGATTGCAATAAAAAATTCAAGGATCTGCTAAGGCAAAATTTATTATGATGCAAATAATTCTTAGAGAGGTGAATTCTTTCCATTTTATGGGACTGGTTCCATTTTGCACTAGATCTGCACCTGGCTAATTTATATAGTCTCAAGTAAGCTGAAATCAAATCTCCTTTCATACCTCTTTTAAAATTGTGCATTATTGCATGAGGAAACTTAGAGTGGAGAAAAACTGACCAGAAACATTGGATGTGGCAACTCCGCTGAATAATGTGATTATAAAATGATCACATGCTAATTTTACAGTAGTTTGGTGCTTGGAAATTATTAGGGAATGAAACTGGACAATCAGTGCCTTTCATATTTACTTGAAGGGTTTCTATGAAATAACAGAAGTTAGTGATACCTCCAGAAAATCTTCTGACAATTCAGGAGTCCTAAAATTATCCTTGGGTTAACAGATTTTTTTTTTCTCTACTACTAAAATGTCTAATGATTCGGGAAAAATTGTGCCAGATGTCAGTTGGATGTCCTGCACTACAAATTCCACTCTTGAATTGACAGTCAGGCTCAGGGAGGATTCTGCTGTGAAGAGCACCAGGAGGAGCCTTTGAATTAAGCAGCCAACTGCAAATGGATAGCACTTCTACTTGCATTTGTACAACACCAGGCCAGAAGCCTGAAACTGAAACAGGATAGAGAAAAACAAAACCCAGCTTGTCCTTAAAAAAAAAAAAAAAAAAAAGTCGACTCTTTGGAGGGGGTTATGAACTTCATAGTTATTTTCTGATAGCCTTTTTTTGTGATTACTAAAGAAATATCTGTTAATTAAGTGACAAAGGTGGATTTTTTTCAGCAGGCACTATCACTACAGAAGAGATCTAAGATCACTACATTCTTGTGAGAAAGTAGCATTCCTGAAATTGAGAATTACGTTGTATCAAATAAACTACCAGGCAGGCTCAGTCATAATTTGCTTTGCTATATCGTCACAATCAGTGCAGTTAAACAGAATCAAACCATTTTCATATATAAAGATAGGAATTGCACATGAGGAACCCTCTCTTATCAACTGGCCTTCTCAGATGAAGTCTTTACATACATTAATATGCTTTTTTAAAAAATTTCAGATGTCAAATATCACTGTTCTTTCTCACAGTGTTTTAGCTTCGTTCCTGCTGAAATACATCTATCATGATAGAGTGCTGATGCTTTTGTTTTATGCACAGATGAGAAACCATCTTTTCTAAGGCCATTTAGACACACAAGGAAAATTGGATATGTGCACTTTACAATGTAGGAATAAGGAATACAAAAATAAAGTAGTTGGGAGCGATAAAATCAATACTGGAGACTAGACCATGGATTTTTCACTCTTGCTTTATTCCAAGAGACACCCATTTACCTGGCTGGTGAGTAAAGATTTACGCGGGCTGCATTTGGAGCCTGCTCTATGGCGTGTAACACTGAGCACAGTTTTAGAGGATCATCATCAATGAATCTAAAGGAGAATAGAACAGACTCTCTTTGGATGCCTTCAGGAGACAGTGTTAACTACAGGTTATTGAGGAGATGACTTCACTGTCTCCAGAAGAGTAACAGTTTTCCAGGTCTAAAGTACTGTGTGTAACTTTGTATCTCAGAAGTTGGAACAATTGCTGACTTGTTTGGGAAAGTTGAAATAATGCCAGTGCTTTTGTTTTATGAGTTTTGTTCTAGATCTGTGTGCTAGAACTGTATACAACAAGCAATTAGGAAGACAAGTTTTTTTTGGGGGGGGGGCCTTATCATATGATACATTTAGTTTTAAGGCAGATCTTATAAATTAGTGGCAACAAAGCTTGTCAAAATTAAATGAGAGCAAACAATACCGATCACTCATGGCTAGTCACCTCTTATTTTAAAATTAGGACCATGTTCTTACTGCAAGGATTGAGTGGTATAAATTATTCCTGGCTTACTTCTCTCTGAAACAACTGCATTCAGCAGAGCTTGCAAGACAAGTGCAGAAGATCTAGCATGTATTGTCAGTGTGTGGTTTTGACAGCTCTGCAAAAGTGGCTACTGCTTCCAAATTCACACTGTTAATTTTGCTATTGAGCTGTCTATAGAAAACACAGTACAATGTAACACTGCATGACTTGACTGGGAGCTGAACACAATGGACTAATTGCTAAATGCATGTGAGAAGAGGTCCAAAACTAGAAGGCCATCTACAGACATTTGACTTGAACTGTTCCATGTTTCTGCTTTATGTTTCTTTAGCAACTATGAAGTTACCTTAGGAAAAAAAATTTGGGAAGAATAGCCTAAAATTGTTTTTTTAAGCTAAAACATCAGAAAAGTGATGTCTGATGGACCTCATAGCCACGTATACAGAATAACTCATTTGCAACTATTAAGGCATTTAGACTACTGAGATGAAAAATGAGACAATATTTGATCTACTTGTAAAAAGTTTAAGTAACGATGACAGAAGTATCTGTCTCATATATCACTAAGGTGCCTTAGATTTTGCAAGTCTTATAAAATAAATCAAAGAAATATATCACCCTACCCATGATGAGGAAATTGATATGAAGAGTGAAAGAATGAACAGGGAGGTTTAAAGGACCTGAGGCTGAGAAAAAGGAAAGGGAAGAGCAGACTTGTGTCTCACAGGATTGTTTTAGCTTGCCCAAAGATGATCACCAGAGATTATGTAGCTTGGAAACCTGGTTAAAGTAAACTGCTACTTCCCTCCTATTTTGAGGTCCTTTGTCTAGAAATGAAAGTCTGGTGCCTGTCTAGGATTTTGTGCATAATTCAATGAATGCACCCAAACTGATGAACACAGAAGTGCTCTAAGAGCCTCAGCTAGAGTTAGTCATCATATTGCTTTTGGTTTGGAGAAGTTTGTTGAAAACAAGAAGAGTTTCTCTTTTTTAGTTTTTTAATGTCCCAGAGAATGCGATTTAGGCAAATGTGATTTTTTAAAAAATATTAACCAATCTAAAAATTAATCCAAACTATTTAACAGGCACTATTGTTCCCACATGCTTGAGATATCTTACTGGGGCACAAGGAATTTCCTTATGAAGGTTGTCATTCCTCTCTAGGGAGTCAGAGTGCTTTGAAGACTCTCTTAAAATAGACACCTCATTTGGCCAAAGTCTGGTTAAATAAAACCTACCCATGACTGCTGAGACACAGGGCAGTGACTCCATTAGAAAGATTCACAAAAACCAATAAAGCCAGCAGGTCTGCTTAAATTTAATCACCTGGCATCAGTTTTCATGGCTAATTTTAAAGGCAAAACTGTTCAGCACCTTGTAGAACCAGTACTTGGTTTACACCTGAATCATACATAAAAATGTAAGTACATGAATATTTATGTGCTGAAGAAAGATCAGATCATAAAGACTTATGAGAAGTGCTGGAGCCCAGCTGTCAGAAACTCCTGCTGAGCTAACCATCTGTCTGTAATCACACATCTATCAGTTTTCTGTCTGTAATTACATGTCTGTCAATGGCCTCCTCTTCTCAAATGCAGACTTCAAAGAATTCAGGTTTTTTCCTGAAAATCTGATCTTTCCTCTGCTTCCCCCAGCTTTGTGTACCTTGATTAGTTCTGCTTTTTTTCTGCTTGAGATGATTATGCTGATGTATTACAAATGGAGAAATCTCTATTTATTCTAAGGATTCAGGATGCCAAGATAGCATTTATTGGAAGGATGACATGGAGCAAATGCAATCTGTCTTCTGCTTGACAACAAACTGCTATGAAAGCAATTCTTTGTATACCTAATGCCAGATTCTCTGCAGTTCTCCAGAGTTTTGTTACATTTTACTAGTACTTAACAGGCTCTCAGATTCACATTAGTCAGAAATGTGAAGGTACTAAACCAGCGCAACACAAAGGTGAACTAGGAGTGTGCAGATGTAATTCATGTAATCTATACCATTCTAGTGCTGGCAGGGGGTTATGCCTCATAAGATAAATATTAAGGGAAACCATTGAAAATAATCAAATAAAATCCAATTCATGCTGCTTTATTTTTACTTAAAATATATACTGTTTGGAGACAAGACCTTCCAGAGGTTTTTCTTTTTCACCTGGTTATCTCCAGCTTGCTCAGTCAGATTAGATTGTGTGTCTCTCCAATACATCATTCGTACTGCTTCCAGGGCCACTGAAAAATCTGAGTTTGCAGCACCTACCAAGTTTTCTCATGCTCTTGCCCAGTGGGAAGGATGTGATCTCAGGACTCAATTTCAGGTCTCCCAGAAGACTCCTTCTGGCTTGTCCAACAGCTCCTGGCTTTTTTAAAAGAAACTGAAATAAATTTCATTTCCTAATGATTTGCACAGGATTCACACTGAGAAATCTCATTTCTGTGCCCACCACTTGGATTCATTTTATCTTCCAAAAATGCACAAAAAAAGTCCTGCTTTCCTTTGATCTAGATCCACACCCTTCATTAGCTTCAAACTTTGTCTATGTCCTCCACATAGATGTAGTTCATTCATGAAATGGCAGCAAATGTGACTCTCTCTTCTTCAAGGAGTACTTTCAGCTTGAATTTCTCCTTCTTTTTAGGGCCCCCCTAACCCTTCCAAGAGACACTTTAACACTTCTACAAGATGTGTTTAAAACTGAAAGAACTGAGGAAATAAGGGGGGGAAAATGAAGAAAAGTCTCAAAATGTTAAACATTATCTAGTTAGGGGTAGAAGAGCATTTAGAATGAAGCATAAGAACCAAAATGAAAACTCCAATGGTTCATTTAGAATAAAAAGTTGGAGGAAGTACAGATCAGGGCTTTATAGTGTGGTAGTGTGCTGAAAAAAAAAACTCTCTTAAAAAGTTGTATAAGGTTTACTCACTCTTCAAATTGTACAGCTCTGTGGTGCTGCTTAGGAGATATGGGACATAAGTTTATGTTGTATACAGTTGAAAAGATTCCTGTCCCTTCCCTCATTTATTCTCTCAAAAAAGCGAGGAGAGATAATATCATTTCATTCTTTACTTGGAGCTGATCTTCAGCAATTTGAACAAGGAGGTACATGTGCTTGTACCAAGTGACATCCACCCCACTGACAGGATAAAAAAGAAGCTTTTTAGAGCTAGGCACTGAAAAGTCAGTGTGTGGGTTAAAAATCATTTAGGTTCATGTAGGAGGGACACTATATGCACCATACCTGAATAAAAATGTTATTTTATAATGAAGCTACAAAACAGTATAGGTGCAGGAAAAAAAAAGGAAAAAAAAAAGAAAAAAAAAGAACAAAAAAAGAGGGAAATATTGGCAAAAACACTTTGTAGAAGTGTTGTAGCAGGAACTTTTGGTTCCTGGAGTACCCCTCCATCCTCTCAGTATCTATCCCTCTTATAGGATCTGAGGCTTCAAGTACTGTTACACAAAATGTTGCACAGTAATGTTACAGAAAAGGATAAAGACAAGTAAAATGTCATCTCTAAATAAGAATATATTTTTTAAGAACACAATAGATCATATCCTGTTGATGCTATGTTTTAAATCTCTCTGAGAGTGGGATTGTGTAGCCTAATTATTGATTTAGATAATGAAGGCATCGTTTTACATGTGCACATGGTCAGGAACTGCCAAATTACAAGCTTACTGTCACTCCCCACAGAACAGGGGTTATTGTCCTTATTTCCTGTCTAACACTGCACATGTTTGTCAAACTACCAAACTGATCGCCTTGACCCCAGATTGCTGCTTTAGGTTTGAGTTACAGCAAACTTTTTAAATCAGGTTAACAACCAGAATGCTCATGATGTAATACATTTGTCTGGGTGTATGTGGTTCACCACATCTACATGTAGTCGCCTAGGAGTTGTGTCTAGTCCAAGCTCATCCTTAACACTTTCTCTCTGGGGAGCAGAGAGAAAGAAGCCCCCTAAGGTAATAGTGTTTAAGGTGGGCTGGATAAACTACCTTCAGGAGCTACTCATGGTTGTGTGTTGACTGTAGAAGGACTCCAGTTGCCTGTAAAAGGACTAGATGCCTTGCTACAGCCAGGTACAGCCCTGAAATGGCTGAAGTTAGGCATGATAAATACCATTAATCTCTGCATGGTAGTTGAAATTCATTACTGCTGCTCACTAGGAGGAGGTTCACCTCACATTTTGCAGTTCTGCTTTGTGATAATTAGCCTTTTGGACCCCACTCCTCCTATCCAAAAGAGAAACAAACAGACAAAACCCTCAAAAGTGCCTGGGTAGCAGCATGAATAAAGAGGTATTCAGAATGTAAAGAGCTCTGCACAAGTACTCCTTGCAATATTTACACAGCTTTGCTGCTGTCTATGTGTACATAAATTGACTAAATAATCAGTAAACTTTTCTGTATTATGTTTTTAACATCCCTCACACCTGAAAGGTTGGGCTATCTCTGAGGAGTAAAACCAGCTAAAATTCCATGCCTGTATTTGGATTTAACACGGAGAGGATTGCCAGAAAATGTGTGGGGTGGTGATGTGGACACTTGGATTGAAACACATATTTCATTTTGCTGCTGTATGCTCATTAGATAGTAATAACTTTCCATCGATGTTGCACTATGCTACACCCAACTCTGTGACATGGAGCAGAAAGTCTCCACAGCTGTCTTCCAGTCCACAGTCACACATCATAGAAAAAAATTGATCTGAGCATGGAAGGAATCTCAAGAGAAAGAAACTGAAAAGGTGCATGTGCTTGTTTTCATAAGTGTGCTTATTTGCAAAAGTGTGTTTTAATGTATTTGTGTTGCTATTGCTTAAATCAAATTACTAATATTTGTTAAGCCAGGCTTCTGTATTTTGTCACAAATGGATGAAAAATGCAAACCACATTAAAAATGAGACACAGGAACCTTTAATTTTCATTTTCAGGTCTACCAGAAGAAATGTGCTTTGTCACTTACAAATAAAATCTAGTTCAGTTTAGATCAGTGGAGAAAGCATTGTTTTACAGAAGAGTGGAGGAAGATGACAATGGTCCAAAAAGCATGATTTTTTTTTTAATTGGGCATTAATTTATTTATTATAATAAATAATATAATATATAATAATTTATTTATTTTAATTTATTAAAACATTTTATTTTTCTGAACCTTGATGATCCCAGGTCTACTTTACGTGTCACCTCATTCTTTCCTCTTTTTTTCAGTGTAAAAACCTTAAGGGTTTTAAATAAGTAGGCTCAAATACTCTATATTCAAACAGTTGGTTAGAGAAAAATGAACTGAAGTGCTCTGTAAGCTATGCTCTTCTTGGAGCAGCTGATTTAATACCTGCAGCTGCTGCTAACAAAGAGTAAACCGGTCTCCTTTGTAATTCCATTTTATTGTATGTCAAACCGCAACTACAAATATTTTTTTTTATAAGTAATCAAGTGCAATCTGATATGTGTGAGCAGCAGCACTTTATTGACATTTTATCAGCCAGAGTTCCTTTGAAGGGATACTGGTGACCGAGGAAATTTGCCAGTTCAAAATGGCTATAATTGTTCACTTATTTAATCATGTACTAAAACAATGCATGTAATTGTATTGCCAGTGATATATCATTAACAAAATATTTTTTGATGTACAGTTCTTCCTACTTTAGTAATGGTTGTTTTCTATCTTAGATTAGAGATAGGCCATGCAAGGAAATCTTACTTGCATGGATCAACAAATTAAAAAACACAAGTTGCCTATTTGCTTTATTGAACACAGTAAATCTACCTGACAGATACATCTTCCTTGCTTTTATGTGTTTCTGTTGACAGCCTCTTCCAGCCTCAGTCTCTCAGTCATCGTATTATATAACAGGTAGGTCGTCACGGGCTTTTGCAAAAGGTTCTAAACAGCAATGGACATTATGTTTTCACTTTCCCCTGTGATTTGACAGTCATACGGTAGGGTTCCTATTGTGAACATGACAAGGGTAAAAGTGTGTTGCTTCTCTAAAACTTGGAGCTATTGAGATATTTGAAAGAAAAATCCAACCACATCAAATGCATTCAGAATCCTTCTAAGCACGGTTCAGGTAAGCTCACCTCCAGCACAGCTATCTAGGCTTCTTCTCTGCATTTGCATAGAATCAGAATCATTAAGGTTATAAAATACCATTAAGATCATTAAGTCATACCCTCATCTTAACCCTACCACCACGGTCACCATAAACCATGTACTCAAGTGCTATAGCCACACATTTTTTTAATACCATCAGCAGTGAGGACTTTACAACTTCTTTGGGCAGTCTGTTTCAATGCCTTTCAACCCTTTCCATGAAAAATTTTTCTTAATTTTTAATCTAAACTTTCTCTGGCTCAGCTTGGGGCCATTTCCTCTGGTGTTATCACTTGTTACCTGGGAGAACAGAGCAACGCCCACCTGTCTACAACCTCCTTTCAGGAAGATGTAGAGAGTGATAAGGTCTCCCCTGAGCCTCCTTTTCTCCAGGCTAAGCACCCCCAGCTCCCTCAGCCTCTTTTCATAGTACTTGTGCTCTAGACCCTTCACCATCTCCATTGCTCTTCTCTGAACTCACTGCTCAATGTGTTCCCTGTAGTCAGGGGCCCAAAAGTGAACCCAGTATTTGAGGTATGGCCTTGGCAGTGCTGAGGCAGTGCCTTGGCAGTGACTGTGCCACAGGGGCACAGTCACCTCCCTGGTCCTGCTGGCCACACTACACAAGCCAGGATGCCAGTGGCCTTCTGGGCCTCCCAGGCACCTTGGCCACCTGGCCACACACATTTCAAGTCACATTCTCCAACGCTTCAGAGAAAGGAGAAGCCCATGACAATATAATGAAGTATGTGTTTTTCATTACTCCTGTCACTGCAAAATGAGAATAATAACTGAGGGATTTACAGAGAAGAAAATAGTTTTCTTTGTTCAGAGCAGCGTGGAACAGGTGTTTGTATATGCCGGAGATTACAGAGAAGTAAATTAAGTGGACACTGAATTACCAAAATAGGGAGATTTAAATAGCATAGCCCATTAATTCTGCAGTCTTTAATTTGTTACAATTAACTTAGTTTTGTCTCACTGTTGTTAACAAGCCTGTCTGGGGAATATGCAAGCTGGTGTGGGGATGACCTCTGGGAGGGCTGTATTTTGAGGAAGGCTTAAGTGTGAAGAGTTACTCAGGACTTTATAAAAGTACCTCATGACTTTATAGAAGGTACCTCATGACTTTATAGAAGGATGTGTAAAGACAAAGATGACAAAGAGGGCTTAAAGCATAGTTTACAGACAGATCTGGAACAAATTCTGACTTAAGGGAAGTGGAAAAAACTCTATCAAGGGAAGTTAAAAAATTCAAAACTTGTGAAAGCACTAGTGTAAGATTGTCGCAGAAAGTGTGAATCCCTGTTGCTGAAGGAAAAAACAGGTTAGACAACATCTGGTGCTGATGAGACAAGTCTATCTGATGCTGCTTTGAAGAATGATTCTTTTTATGATTTTTAAATAAATAATTGCACAGTGATAAAGAGGCCTGGATATAGGACTGCTTTTGTTCTGGATCTATTTCAACCATGTCTTTGTAATGGGAGAAGTCAGTTAAAGTATTTCTTGTACTTAATGTAAAAATACTTCTTATTGTAGAGCTAACAAGTTTTGATTTTAAGAACTCATATAAATAAACAAGATAATTTTTGAGCTTTACAAAGGCACACAGTTCAAAAAGTTACCCACTCTTTAGCAAAAGCTTGTACTTTTCCCCAACTTTTTCTTGTATCCACTTTTGAGTATGCTATGATCTACCTTCGTATTACTTTGGAAGACACATGAGTTAAAAAGTTGGCAAAATAATATTTTTACTTCTCTCTAGTATTGCTTCATTTTGGCCTATCTAGAGAATAACATTCACATCATGGATGTCTAGAATGCTGTTCGGTGTTGGGAAAATGGGAAGAATTGGATCACTGTTCCGATTAATTCTGAAACTCCATTCTGTGTGTTTAATTGTTCATGTTCATGACTGTCCAAAATCTGTGTGTGATTTCAATCCACTGATTCTGAGTGGTGCTCATTGCTGAATTTTGAAGCCTGTACAAAGAAAACAGAGTAGGCTGTCAATTCTTATTATGATTCATGTCATTCTAGCTGATTAATTCAGTGAAACATGGCATAATCACACTAGGCTAGACATATGTCAGCAAAACAACATTTGGGAAAAACACAGGACAGCCCCAGCTTTACCCTCTTTTGGGAGGTTTGTTTTTGAAGGGGGCTGGGTGAGCTTTCCTATCTTCATTACTTTCCTGGCCAACTTTCTCCAAAATAGGAAGAATTTTACCTTCATCACTCTCTCAAGACTGAAAATTTTAGTGAAAAATATTAGTTTCTTACACAAAGCAAATTTTCTTTCAGCTATCTTTACCTTTTTCTCAAAGCAGGTACAGGGCATTCCTTTTCCTAAGGCAAATTTTGAACAGGGATAAATCAAAGAGACTTTAGGAGCCTGCCAGACTCTTTTTCAACATTTGTCTTTCCTTCCCTTCCACAGCTCACACAAGAAGGATGTCAAAGTTGACAGCTATTGGAATTTTACAATTAAATGCTTATAACACAGGACCACCTCTTTCATTTCCAAGGCATAAGATGACCATTTTGTTCCAAGTTTCAGGGTTGGAGAAGAATATAGCTGATGTCCTAGTTGAAGTCCTAGTTAAAGGTCCAAAATGTCCAGTCCAGGACCCACAGACATTCATTTTTCTGATAGAAAATTATGCAGCAATTGCAGGTTATTTGTTGGTTTACTCTGTATTAAAAGCTATAATAACCATGTCTGTTCTCCTTTTCCTATCTCCTTCTCTACTTTTAAATTTAGTTTTAAAATGTGACCTTTAAAAAAAAAAATCAAACACAAAAAAAACCCCTGTTGTTCCTACTGCTTAGTGCTTTGCTATGAAAGAACTTTAAAACATTTGACTGTCATTTTCCCTGTGTACAGCACAAACAGTAGACAATCTGTGGCATGCAACCATTAACATATTCAGGGAACTTTGGGTATGAGGCACTGCAGTGGTCAACAACTCAATGTCCTTATGGAAATCAGCAACAAGTAGTGTCCCTCAGGAGTCGATATGGGGATCAGCACTGTCTAATGTCTTCATCAGTGACACAGGCAAAGAAAATGAGTGCACCCTGAGCAAGTTTGCAGATGACACAAAGCTGTGTGGTGCACTTGATGGATGCCATCCAGAGGGACCTGGACAAGCTGGAGGAGTGGGCCCATGTGAACCACAGGCCCAGAGTAAGGTGCTGTACCTAGGTCAGGAAAACCTCCAGTGTCAATACAGGCTGTGGGATGAAGGAACTGAGAGCAGCCCTGCAGAGAAGGGGCTGGTGGTGGATGAGAGGCTGAAAATGAGCCATAAATTTGTACTCACAGTCCAGAAAGCCAAACGTGTCCTGTGCTGCATCCAAAGATCCTGGCCAAGAGGGTGAGGGAGGGGATTCTGCCCCTCTGCTCTGCACTCCACCTGGAGTGCTGCATGCAGCTCTGGGGTCCCCAGCACAGAAAATGTGTGGACCTGTTGGAGTGGGTCCAAACAAGGCCACCAAGTTCATTAGAGGGTTGGAGCACCTTTACTATGAGAAAAGGCTGAGAGAGTTCAGGTGGTCCAGTCTGGAGAAGAGACAGCCCCAGGGATACTTTGTGGTGTCCTTCCAGCTCTTAAAGGAGGTTTATAAGAATGATGGGGACAAACTTTTTAGCAGGGCCTGTTGCAATAGGACAAGGGCTAATAGTTTTAAACTAAAAGCGAGTCAATTTAGGTTAGATATAAAAATTTACATTTTTTTAACAATTGGTATGTTGAAACACGGGAACGGGTTGCCCAGAGGGGTGGTGGGTGCCCCATCCCTAGGAAAATTCAAGGTCAGGTTGGATGGGTCTCTTAGCAACCTGATCTAGTCAAAGATGTCCCTGCTGATTGCAGTGGGGATTTGATGAGACGACCTTTAAATGTACTTTCCAACCCAAACTATTCTATGATTGACTCTCTGATGCTCTGAGTGAATCCCACTTACCTTTTAGGTATTATACTAAAGCTGTGCTTTATTTCTTCTGGAGTTCTGTTTAAGCAGGTACGTGCTCCTTATTTGAGCAAATAACATTTTTCTGTTCATTTTTATGATTGCTTCTTTGCAGATAACTTCCTGGAGGCAGATCCAATCACAAAGAACAATTTACAAGGTCCTTATAATCACTAAAAATTTAAGTCACTGATAGAAAACTGATGAGATCAGAAGTTTTTGTCTTTTTCCTGTGATCTCTTCTTTGTGTCCCTAGGATATCGAGATATTTTTGTGAGCCTCTGGATTGTCATACTTCTGCTTACATCTCAGAAGCATAATTCTGAGATTGAATTGTTACTTTTTTCAAATATAATATTATTTAAGAAAAAAAGTGACACCTGGATAACATTTTCAGAAGCACATCAGTCATTTTGGAGTCTGAAAGGAAGTATGTCAAAGGCTCAAGAGACATATGGGATACAATTCTCGTTAACATTTAGTGGACAGATATTTAACTTTTTTTGCCTTCAAAAATATTGCATTTGTTTCACTTTCAGTAGGGCAAGGGGCAAAGGAAAAAGTGAACTGGGATGTTGTATTTGCATTTTCACCTACACAGTGTTCCCTGTTCATGGATTCAAGTATTTTCTGTTTAGACTTCTTAAGGGACCCTAGGTGAACTTGTAGTTTAGCTACTCATAAACTAGAAGTTTCCAACTAAACTCCTCAGTGACCTCTGCTTTCAAAATTTAGTCTCCAACTTAAGAAATTATTTGCACTAAATTTAACTTCAGAGTTAAACAGTTTTTTTAATCCTACAAAGATAAATTCTAGTTCACTTCTATATCTTGGCCAGTTTCAGAAGCATTTATGTTTTAACAATTAATTTCAGGGAGACCTTGTAGGCTCCAGACTTGGTCAAATTTTGACATATGCCATATTGGTTTTTCATGGCCTGGCTTATGGCAGTGGGGGGACACGGAGGTGGCTTCTGCGAGAATCTGCCGTAAGCTTCCACCATGTCCAGCAGAGCCAGCTCCTGATGGCTCCAAAAATGGATGTGCTGCTGGCCAAGGCTGGGACAATTAGAAATGGTGGTAATATAGAACATTCTTATATATTTAGGGACATTCTTATATATGTTATGACAAAGGTGCTACCAGCATTTCTTACTCCACTACCAAAACCAGGCCACGCAAAATCAATACATATGCTAAGAATACAATTTGGCTTTATGAAAGAAAAAGTTAACAGAGCTTAAACTCTGCTCTGTTAGGTTTTAGTAGCTTTTAAAGCCTAGTAGTTGAACATCATAGATTAAAAAATAAAATTCACAGATTTCAAATACAGGTATTAACTTTCAGTATACAATTTTCAAACCTTACAATGTCTGAAAAGCAATTCTTGTACTCCCTGCTGAGGTGCTTGGCATTGTGGCAGTGGCTCTTTCTCACCATCAATGCAACCTGGAAAAGCAGCAAACTAGGTTTCAGTGCATGGCAGTAAAAGTAATAAAGGAAAGAAGGGATTGGTTTCTGAGGGGATTTTTTAAAATAAATAGAGCAGGAAGGATAATCTTCATTTAAACTAAAATGGAATCAGGCTGCTGACACTAAAAATAGAAAAGATACAATGGAAATTTTTTAAGTTTGAAAGAATGCTGGCAAGTGAGGGAGATTTTGGAAGGTTGCATCCTCAAGATAGGAAGTTATAAATGCCTGTATCCTTAAATAAAAGAACAGAAGTTGATACAACTAATGAAGAAAGCAGCAAAGAACAGCTTCAAGCAAAGTATTATTTAAACAGAGGATGTAAAAACAGACCTGCAGGCTAACAAGAAAATTATAAGGATTTTTAAACATATGCTACAAGTCTAACAATGGCTGAATGAGCTGAAATACCAAATGAGAAATTAAGATATTAAAAAAGCAGGTAGAAGGCAGAAACTGGTGAAAGCCACAAGAATGAAATATTAAGTGTATAACATCAGGTCATTCCCACCAGTTGTCCAGCTCAGAGAGTAACAATGACTGTGACACGGGAGAGAGACATAAGGGAGGCAAGGGAGCCAACAGGACAAAAACATCTGGTAACATCTGCAGAGTTTATTTATGTCCATGTAGATTGTATAAGAAAGGTTACAGTACAGAGACTGGATTTTTTTTAACCTTATACCAACTAATTAACAATTTATAAGAGAAAAGGCAACTCTTGATGTAGTTCTAAGCAGTACAAAGAGGACCAATGAAGGATCCATAGGACAGGAGGGATTTTTTAATTCAAAATCCTTTGTGCAGCAAGACTGAAAGTTTCACAGAATCACAGAATAACTTGGGTTGGAAGGGACCTGAAAGATATGCTACCCTCTTCAATAGCATTTCATTAAATTGAGGGCACTTCTAAAAATAAAATCAAAAACTGTAATCTAAAAGGGTATAATGTTTGCATGTGGCATGAAGATTGTTTACTGCCATCATATTATAATCTCAAGGTGATTGAATAATATAATTCCAAAGAGATTTTTGAACAGTCGCACAAAGAGCCTGACCAACCCTACCACACAAAATCATCATATTTAAACAGTAGATGAGAATATTAGAAATATTCTAAGAGAGCAGTTGGTCTTACAAAAAGTGAAAGTTGTGTTCAGGTAAGGAAAACCTTAGAGTAAGATTGGGCAAATAGAGCCATAATAAACCAGATCAGATACTAGTTTGAGGAATAGCTAGTTGAGCAGATAAAAACTAAGACTACCAACTTTTTCAAATATATCAGATGCAGAAAGCCTGTCAGACCCTGACAAATAGGTGATCAGAGTTTAAAATAAACACTTGAGAAAGATCTAGCCATGGCAAAGTTGCTAAATGAGTTATTGTATTGATATTCATCACAAAGAGCCTTAGAGAGAATCCACACAGCCTTTCTTCAGAAGGGAAGAATTTGAGGCACTGTATCAAATTCATGTGTCAGCAGAAGTTTCAAACAAACCTATCCAATAAACAGGAACAAATCACCAGAACCAGATGTTGCTGAACTATGAGATGTACTATTTAGCTATGTCATCACTTAAGTTCCCCCAACAACAAGCTAAATTAAAGGAATGAAAGCTGGCCAATATGTTTCAATTTTTAAACTGGTTTTAGCAAAATTTGAACAAATGTTTCTTCAGCACCTGAAAAATGGCAGGAAAAGATTGAGTTAAAATATATTAGAAGCTATCAGAAGAGACTTTGACAAACCTTGTGCAGAAAAATCACACCTCTTCTGTCCACTGAAGATTTTTGCCAGACTCTATTTTAGAAAAGATCTGGTAGTTTATACAGCTTCAGGGAACTTCTAAATAGTCTTTGACAGTGCTCCTCAACAGAAATTACTTTAAATGCAATTGGAAGGAGGTAATACCACTAATTAAAAAGGTAATTAGCAATTAGGGGACAAAGGTATAAGTAAATAGTTAGTCTTCACTACCTGCAGTCTCTACAGAGTTGTAATACAAGGAGGAAAAAAGAATGTTCTTGGGATATTACTTGATAAAGTAACTGTGCACTAAAAAGGGCACTGAAAAGAGAAATCTTGGACTCATTTTGGTTAGTTCTCCAAAGATATTGGTTCCATGCCTAAGGTGCCTCAAAAAAACTAACAAACCCATAAAAACATCTTGGGAAATAAAGCAAGAATAAAGTGGGAAAACAACATTATGCTACTATGTTATCATCCTGTGCCAAAGAAAGTGAGTATTGTTTACTGTTCTGGGAAGTCTTCTCTGAATATTTATGACATAACTGGAAGAGGTACAGGGATACAATATTGATAATCAGAGTATGGAAATACTTCTATACATGTAGACATTGCTGGGGTTGGGACTTTTAGACCTAGTGAAAAACAATTTATGCAACGTGGAGTAGAAATTCAGAGGGTAGTGAAAGGAGAGGATGCATAGGAACAGTAACTTTCTCATTTGCACCTATGCTAAGAATAAAGAATCACCAGATAAAATTCTCAGACAGCAGATTTAAACAAACGAGGAATATAAAGCCTGTAATTACATCTTAGAGCTCATTGTCCAAGGATGCCTAAGTTACCAAAAGTCTAAATGGTTTCAAAAATCTCCCACAGACAATCTATGATGAAAACACATCACATGGCTCAGGAATTTCAAATCCACAGATTTACAAAAGCAACACTCCCATTATTTTCCACAGTCCACAACTTTGGCTATGCATTTTGTGAGACTCTTGGTTAACCCAATGTCCTTATGTATTTCTGAGGGATCTCCACACACCAGGATGTATACTGAGGTACATATTCTTTATTGCCTTCCATCCTTCAGGTGACACCTTCTCTGACACCTTCTCACTAGAGGCATTCAATGTAGCTTATAAATCTACAAGTGGGCTTATGTATTATCTTGGTGGAAAACAGAATAAGGTCTTCAAGGTTACTGGCTGCATTTTCAAAAAGGAAAGTGATGCTACCATTGTAAGTTTATCTTATAAATTCTTTGGAGCAATATTTGCTTTCTTTTGCTTTTGACTTCTTCCATGTCGGGGGAAAGAAGGCACCAAAACAATTCTTCAAGGTTCAGAGGAGAGATGTCTCTGCTCTTTCTCCTCCAGGTAGCTGTGCACTTGTGAGTGGAGACCTCCAGGCCTTAGAGCTGTCTGTCTTCCTGTGCCATGGCCATACTGCTCAGTGACTTCAGAGCTTGCCATACAAGCAGAAATATGTACAGACAAATCTAAAATCAGACACTCATGAGTATTAGGTTTTGTAAACCTAACATGAACTTTTCTTCTTTTAACCAACCTAATCTGCCTTCATGGGAGTATATTTTTCTGTTTTATGTTTGGCCTCCTTTAGCTGTCTGAACTCCCCCTAATTATGCTAACTCATTGGAGGGCCAGCATCTTACAGCTTCCAAGACATCCATGGTCAGAAAGTCATGTGTCTTTTCTGCTTGCTCTGACCTTAAAATGAGTGGATAAGGATTAAAAACAAGCAAATTACTCCCCTAAGAGAGAAGGGAGAAAATCCAGCTGCTGGCAGGCACAGAGCAACAGCAGAGCAGGAGTGTGCTCCCCCTGTCTTTGCCCTGGGTCTCTGAGTGCACGCTCAGGGTGGTCCCCAGGGAGCTGGTATGGACACCACAGCCCAGCTGGACAGGCTCACTAGTGTGCCCACAGCACTGCCTGCACATGCACAGCACCAGCGCTGTGATGCTACAGGAACAACCGTTGCCTTACATGATGGGGATTGTTACCACTGTGTCAAGACACAGCGGAGAGAAACCATTCAAATAATTTAATTAAAGCATCCAGCAATATAGACTTGATATTTTTGATTCAAAGATATCTTCTTTGATTTTCTTGTTTAAATTCAGGAAATTATGTTAAATCTACTAGAGTTTGCCAATGCTATCATCTGGGAGTATCCATATTTGAGTATGAATCCAACCTTAAATTTTTCTGCCAAATAGCCATTGGGTATTGTTGTTTTAACCAATTCTTCCAGAAAAGAAATACACAGGAAAAAACTAATCTTATGTAGATGCACCTGCTTCAATGAATGATGACTTTGTTCCATTATTTTATCTCCACACTTATCTTTATTGCAGCAATGAAATAATTCTGGCAGAACAAAGTAAATTATTGAATTGACTAAATATTTACACTGCATAAAACCACTGAGAAATTTACCTGCTGATTATCCCAATCACATACTTCAATACTTGTTTAAATACAACAGGAAAAGATAGAATATAACTTTTACTTCAAATAAGGCATCCAGTGTTTTAAACTATTTCAAAACTATATTTCTTCTCCAGCAACAACATGCTTTTGTGCCAACTCCTAAATAACCATAAATTTCTTTTTATATAAACCTTAATGAATACTTGGCCAAGATGCTGTTGGCTTCTACATTTGAGCAGAAATGGAAAAACTGCACACTGAGCAAAATGGAAAAAGAGATCACAGCAAGTCCAATGTTGCATTTTGCATTTAATGTGAAGGAAGCCTTGTTTTCATGGTGTTGCAGTTTACAGTGTTTTTAATCTTAAAGTGGCTGGTCAATTTAAGGTAAGTGGCAGGCATTTGGCTTAGTTCCCAGGCTCTGCTTTCCCCCCAGAAAAGAAAGGATTCAGTCAGACACACAGACAAGGGGCATCATCGGTGGCTCTCGCATTCCAAGCATTTTAGCACAGATTAAGTTGGAATGGTTTTACTGTTTACTGAAATCTCCTAGGTGTTGCATTTTATCCCCCTCTGGCTGTGGTTATCCAGGTTGAGCTTCCCAGGTCAGGACCTCCATAATCAAAATGGCTTGAAGGGAAATACAAAGTACAGGTCAAGACTCCTTATTAAAATGCAATTTTAGCAGCTTATTGCAAAATGTTAAGTCCCCAGACAACAGGTAATTTAGTGAACTTTTTTCCTAAAGCTTGCAGCAAGGCAAGAGCTGTTTTACATGCATTCCAGAGGAAAAAGCGAAGATAATCTTCTTAAGAAGGACAAAACCTCAGCACTTTGTGTGTCTGGAAATAACCAGCAGATAATTAAGTGTTATTTTTAGACTTTTTTCCCCTTTTAGGTGCAATAAAGTGCAGATTTCGGTGTCTAATAACAAACTCAAATTTGGCTTTATTATGTAACTGTGAAAATATGTTTGGTTGTTTTAAGAGCTCCTGTCCATGAACAATAACTTCAAATAAATATAAGTTTTAATATAGTCACCCTTTTTGCAGATACTCAGGCCCAGATTTTTTGAGACATTAGGGTGATAAATTAGCTCAGGTTTCCTAGAATTGCATATGCACAAAGGACAGACCACTGTGTGGAGAGTTCTCACTATCCACACTCCTAGGTACTATCAGATGTTTGACTGTTTGCAGTACTGGAGTATGAATGTGAGGATGCTTTCTTGTTGATAGCTTTAGAAAAAAAATCTTTAGCTATTCATCTATATTTTTTTTTTCCAATTAGCTATGCCTTTAAAATAAATTGATCACCAGATTGAAATGGACAGTATTTCTGCCCAAAAGTGAACTGGTAGTTTTGAAAATTTAAGCAGAATAGGAGCAGGAAAAATGTAGGGGCTACACTTCTTTTTCACATGTGGAGACATTTCTCAGATATACTCCAGCCAATTTACAAACATTTTCCCTTGAAAATGTCAGTCTTTCCAGAGCTCGCGTTTTAATCACCCCGAATAACAGAACTGAAGATATTCTGTTCCTTGAACCACTTATTGAAGACTAATGTTGTAGATGTACATCTGAGCGTGCATATGCATGCCAGTGATATAACTGGAGTGAACTGACCCTGCCGGTGCCTCTGGAATCCCAGGTACACAGCAACACTCTGGGAGGTATCAACACATTGCAGCCAGGTGCCAATGCCTTTCTGGAAAGCATCATTACATAGTCAAAGATTCCATCATTTATGCTTTCTTTCCCCAGGTTCAGTCTTCAAAAACCAAGGAGTAACTTCAATGGGAAAAGTTGTTTGTTTAATCAAGCAATTAAATAATTACATTATGAGGGAATATACTACTCTTTAGGTAGGAGATAAAATATAATGGTGCAGTGAGATTTTGTGAAAGCTCAGATAGCCATGGAGAGCAGGGCAGGGCCAAGGACAGTGAGGAGCCATGTACAGTCCACACACACTGAGAGGCAGGGAAGGAGTTAACTGCAGCCCCAAGGAGGGGCAGGAAGCTGACCAGCTGTGTACCGTTGCAGCTGCTGCTATAAAAAGGCTTTGCCTTAGAGGACAGGGAGTCACAGTTGAAGGGAAGGAAATTCTTCTTGTGAACTTACAGTTCTGAAGGGAAGGAAGTGGGTTCCTGATGATTGGCTACTTGAAATTTGGAAGACCTTGCTACTGTCTGATGGATAGATTGAGTTTATCCACTTGGTCAACAGCTCTTGCTTGCTGTTAGTGCTATCTAACCAATACATGTCTTAAGCCTTCTTCAGTGCTGCCATTTGGCAAAAAAAAAAAGTTGAAAATTGTAAAATGCTGTAGCTCATACTGATTGTTTGTCCACTACTGTGCAGAAGCCCCATGCTGACCTTTCTCCATGGTTTTATTATGGGACTGCTTCCATGAGGTCTTTGAAACAGGATTACATCTGGGTAGGTCAGGAGGGGATGTAAAATGCTAACTGGGTAAGTTTGTAACAACGCTCTCCCAGAACAAGGCTACCCTGATAGAGGGTTCAGCTGTAAAGGGAAGGAAGCATCTTCCTGACAATCCTTGAGGAAATGACTTAACCCTCAAGGGAAAGAGAGCAGAGGAAAAAGACTGCTTTATGTAGCCCAATAAATACTTTCATGCATACAGGGATGTTAAAAAAACAGTTTTGGACTTGATATTGATTTATTCCACATGTTGCTGTCCTCTTCCTCCTTACAGTATTCGTATGACTTCTTCTCTGAGGGATAACCTTACATGAACATGTCCTCCTAATACAAATGGATTCTTTTTTTAAACCAAATAAAATATATTAGCATGTTATCAGAATCTCTAGGTGAGATTTTTCCATCCTTGTTTGTAAGGTGGAGGAATATATGGAGGTCAAGAAAGAAGAGCAACCACAGGTAAATAAAAAAAGTTTTGAACCCTGACACTGCAGCTCAGTTCAGCTGCTGAAACACTGCAGGTATAGCATGTGGCACACAAGTCGCTTGGCCATTCTTGGACAGCAGCTTTCTTCTGCTGGCTCTACAGGCTGGCTGGCTCTTACTTTCCCTTTGCCTAGTCTATGGGAAACAGAGAGGGTTTTATTAACCAAGGTTGCACTGCTTGGGAATGGTTTGTAGCCTGCCAAACTAATCACAGCAAAGTGTCACAAGATTAGATTTGTCCTGGCTGACTAATTCAGACTCTTGTGAGACAGCAGGAAAAAAGTAGCAGAAAAGGACAAAGAAGATCTAAATAGGAATTAGGGCTGGTTGTGCTGCAGGGTGCAAAAGAAATACCGAATCCAATTCCCATTTGTATTTGAGATTCTCTGATACCTGTAGAGGAGAATATAATGGTGTGGAGCACAAATGAAATGCTGAAGTTTGCCTCCCAAATTGCTGGGATTTTAAGTGGTTGTGTTAGAGACAGCTTTCCCAGAGAGAGCTAAAGAAGTCCGAGCTCCTTTCTCTTTCACCACATATGGCTGTTCAGCAGGTATTGTACCCCTGGTGTCACACACAATGGCCATGGCTGACCCTGCTTAGCAAGGCACAGTGCAATGGTAAAAGTGACTCCAGCTGGTAGCATGCAGGACAGCCCTGAACCATGGGCATCAAGAACCACACGTGGCATGGTGGCCATTACTCAGCAGCTGACTGGCAGTTTTGCTTCCTTCCTCGTCTAGCCCAGACCATCAGGTCATTCAGGGCCGTTCAAAATAGGTTTCTGAAGAAGGCTTCTCTGTTTGCTCAGGGTTTGTCTACAAAGAGCTCTGCTATGTCTAAATGACTCTGTGGTGACCCATGTGTAGTACATGCATGTAACTAAGATACCATGGAGAAGAAGACGTGGATAATCAGGGAAACTGCTATACATCCCATATGAATACTCTTTATCTACCCCATATATAAAGTATGAATTATCAGATTTTCTTAATTTTATTTTGTTCAATCATTAATTCTGGGCATAAAAAGAATAGGTTTAACTCTTCTCTTTAAACCTATTCCTGTTCAAGTTGCAAGAATATGAGGAAAAATTATATTGTCTTTAATTCAGATCCTATTTGCATGCAAATGAATATTCAACCGTGGACATCCTTGAGAACCTAATATTTCTATAACCCCATGTTATGGAATGCATAGTTACACTAAATAAATGAGGCAGGAGGGGAGGCGTAAACTCTCTTTAAATGGTTTATTTATGTTGATGTGGTTTATTATTTATCCACCCAAGCAAGCTATGCTGAGATATCAGGCCGTCTTGCAGACTATAATCTGAAGTTATAGGCTCAGTGAATGATATCAACAAAGTAAACATTAGGACTGACATATGTTTTAATGGTTTGGTTGACAGAATAGCAGCCAAAAGACCTGAAATTAATTCCTACTTAGGTAATTTTTTGGTTTTTATTTCTCACAGGAAAATTAACATGATCAAAGAGGTGACTCAGCATTTGGATTATACAGTCCAGACACTCATTTGAAGAAAGTAAAAAAATGGGATTGCTGGTTGCTTATAACTGAACTAATCTCCCAAGGTGTTGGCATGACAGGCAGTATTCTTTGGAGTTCAGCCAAAATTTTCAACTGGAAAATCCTATGAAAAATCCCTTTCTTCTGTGAGGTTCATAGAAGCAATGCTCTGAGGATTGCCTCATTAAATCAGATGATCACATATCTTTACCAAGCTCCTTTATTATTTCAAATTAGTATGTGGCAACTCCCCTAAAGGTAAAATGGAATATAATATATTGTGTTTGAAATCCATTACCCATGCACTTGTTTACCCATTCTCCTATACCAAATATTTTAATAATTGCACTCACTCTCACAAAGTCTCTGTAATTAGTCACAAATAATTATACTCATATTTACACCTACCTTTTAGAGGATAGGTTTCTCTTATAGGCAGATTTCCATTGTTTTAAGGATGGTATAGCCTGACATTCTTATGCTCCAGGTGATGATGCACACTTTCATAGGAATTTATAAATTGTACTAGTAAGATTGCTTTTAGAAATATATACTAATTTTCTGAATATATAGTGGTCAATTAAAAAAAAAGAAAAAAAGGTTTCCTATTAGAAAAAGTTTTCAATCAATATCTGGAAATGCTTGAAATGCTCAGATGATTGAAAGCAAATCAAATAGACCGGTATATTTGATAATTAATTTCCCCACCAAAAAGCCATGAGAGGACTGTGGAATTCAGACGTTAGTTCTCTCTTACTGTAACTATACCACACATTGCATCAATTTTCCAGACAAAATTTAGAAACCAAATTTTAAAATTATAATAAAAAATTTAATTTTAAGCTAAGCCAAATGTAGCTTAGCTAATGCATTCAATGGAGAATTTCCAAGCAAATCTTTAATCTATTACAAACATGACAACAAATTTATATAGAGTATTCATAAAATCTTTGGTAGATCCCACCTCTGGTTGTAGGTCCTAGGATTTTTAAATTTTTATTTATTTATATTTATTTTTGTTTGGTTGGTTTTTTTCTTACAGATAAGGTTTAGCATTTTCCAGGCTTCTAGTTTAATGCAAAATCGGAGCAGGGGAGAAAGGGAAAGATAAAAAGGGAAAAAAAGCACTGTGACATCCATTTCATAGGTTATTTAATAAGACAAACCCCACTTTTTCTATAATTTTATTTAATTGATCCAGGTAAACCTGTATATAGTTAATTGACATAAGCTTGAAAATTCACAAAGGATTAAGTCACTAAGGAGTGCCATAAAATGACCTTGCTAATTTTTTTTCATACCATTTTAATAATATTTCCTTGCTGTCTGTGCAGCATGGAATGTTATCTTTATGTTCACAGTTCTTGGAATAAGGCAGATAGCTTCTCATTTGTTCACACATTTATCTAAAAAAAATTGCAGATGCAGCTGAAGGTATCTGGTCCTTCCTTCCCTTTCTTCCACTCTTTCCCTTCTTTCCCTTTGTGTTTGTTCTGGGTTCTTTTTCCTTCCTTCCCTTTGGCCCTTCTCTAATGATAGCACAATTCAGAAAACATTGGCATTTTCAAAGTTTTTTTGTGAATCACATGATTTGTAAAAAAATTCAAAATAATTTATTCATAATTTCTCCTGTCTTAACACATTGCAGATTTGTACCGTGCACTCAATAGCTTGCTGGTAAAAAATGCATCATAAATGAAAATTTCAAAATTCTCATGTTTTTCCTGTAAGTGACATTTTATTGTTTTTTTTAAAAGAATAATCTGTTGTGCAGTGTTGGGATTTATCTGGCAAGTTAATGTTGGTCAGACAGTCTTTAAAGGAAATAGAGGAAAAAACCTAGCATGAAATGATGGATAATATAGAGAGGAACAAAATCCTCATGAATGCAGGTTGAAAGCTTCTGGTTCAGCCTCTTAGATTAAAGATCCCATTACCCTGCCCATGAGTTCATGGCTTAATCTTGTGCAACACAAACAGTTGATTCTCAGTCTCTTGGTGTACCTGTTAAAAAAAAAAAAATTTAAAATATGTTTAGGTGAAAATTGCAATATAGTTGAACCCAAGGTATTACATTCAGCACAGGCTCAGTGATGCTGTGATGCAGGTAGTAAGAGTAAAAAGATGTGGCTTGTACTAAGAAATCAAACAAAATCCCTGTGCTCCTTCAGTTGCTAAAGCCAGTAATTAAAGCATGTTAAAGCCCAGCTTTGCACTATGAAAACGGAGAAGAGTCAGAACACAGGATGGCAGTCTCAATCAAAACCTGACTAAAAATCAAATTATTGAGACCCTGTTTTAACAAAATGCCATAGGATTAATGGTCAAGACATCTAGTTAGCTCTAATTCAAAAGATACAGCATGTCTCCTTTATCTTTGTCCAAATAGTGAACAAAAAAGCAGAGAAGCCACAACTGAAATATCTGTCTTTCAGCACCATAGCTGGCAGCCTCATGCTTCAGTTTTATCCTACCCTAACTGAAGACTGAGTGTATGTCAATGGGTATAAATTAGCCAAACTAAGAAGTCAGGTAAAATATTTTATATTAATATCAGAGCAGAAAATTCTAGAATAGTACTATAACAAAGGAACATAGACTAATAGTCTTCATTTTATCCTGGAAGATACTCTAAGAATAGTACTATAACAAAGGAACATAGACTAATAGTCTTCATGCATTTTATCCTGGAAGATACTCTGGGCAATCCAAAAAATCAGCTGATATAACTCACTGGAGTGGGTAAGGATGGGAAACCTGAAGAAATTAGGCTGTAAAAAAGTTGAGATTTAAACAGTATGAACAATATACGCTTCAGGGTACAAGTCATATCCAGAATCTTTAAAACTGCTGCAGTGCTGTTATTGGATATTTAAAAAAATGATCAAAGGGATTTGGAACAACATGTCTACATGGCCTCATCAGAATCTGACGGAAACTACAAAGTGCAAGTAAACATATAACTGGAAGGATCTGGGGAGGTTATAAATCTGTAGATAAAAAACAATGTGGGAGATGTAATTTCTGTGGTTTTCAAGAAGTTTTGATAATAAATTAATAAGGAAGTCAAATAGTCGTTGATCATTGGGCAAACGGCTTGTTTGGATTAAAGTTTTTTTTTTAAATTATAAAATCAAAGCAATGAACAGATGCACTTTGGGGTGATAAAAAAGAATAGTTAAATTTCCCAGTTGCTGCTATGGGCATGGTGTTATTAGAAACACTGAGAGCTCATGCCTTGAAAGAGGAAGTTTTATTTTGAAAAGGTATTGTATTCAAAGTTGAATGCCAACTGGAAGAATAGGAGATGTAATTGCTTATTAAAAGCGTAGTGGCTTTCAAAAGGTTCTGATAACACCTGAAGACGGAAATAAAACAATCTTCATTTTCACAGCTGTTTTCTTCATTAGAACAAGATAAAAATGAACAAATATTGTAGGGAGCACCAATTCCTGCTGCACGTTCTCTAGGAATTCTTGTACCATGGCTAAAGGTGTTTGAATACTGGAGAATACAACCATTTTTTGATAAACATGAGAAATAATACTTTAAAAGCATTTTTTTTCTGATGATAGATTTAGATTCTTTTCAAAGGAAGACACAGAATTGCAAAAAAATGCATTTTTATTTCTTGTTAGCAACTAACATTAGCAATGGTCATTTGCCTGTATAGTGGTATTAAATGCAATTCTGTCTTACCTTGTTACAGATGGCACCAAAACTTACCCGTTGTTCCAGATACAAGACAAAAATCTAGAAATTATATGCTCAGTTCTGCTAAGGTGTCCCTTGTGTATAAACTTACCTTTACAGTCTTCTACTAGTGAGTGAAATGATGGATAACATAGAGGATAAATAGTCTCAGGTACACACAGAGCTTGTAAAGGTGGATAGTATTTTAACCCTAAAGAAAATAAAAAGTTTAAAGGTACCTGACTGAAATATTGAGAATTCTCAGGAAAACCACAGAAAAGAAAAAGAAAGAGAAATGCAAAAGCACTGCTTTTCCAAGAAATGAAAGGAAATGTTTCCTTCAGCAGTATGCAGTCAGACTGAAACTGAAATTCAGTACTGCAAGAGGTAGTTGAAGACTGCATTTGGATCTTACAAAAGGATTGTTCATTAGTTGTTTGCTCATTAATATTTTAGCTTTACAAGTCAAGCCTGGGATAAGAGTGTACAAACTTCCCACCTCAGGATATAGGCACTTGAGATTCAAACTCCCTGCCCACACAGTTTTTGAAAAGTATGGCATTGTTTTGGTTGGAAAAGACCTCTAAGGATCATGGAGCGCAACTGTTACCTAGCACCACCATGTTTACCAATAAACCATGTCCATAAAAACCACATCCACACATGTTGAACACCTCCAGAGATTCCACCACCTTCTCTGGCAGTGGCAGCCTGTTCCAATGCCTAACTACCCATTCAGCAAAAAAAAAATCTTTCCTGGTTTCTAACCTCACCTCTTCCGGCATAACTTGGGGCCGTTTCCTCTCATCTTGTCGCTTGTTACCTCAGAGAAGAGGCCAACCCTCACCTGGCTACAATGTCCTTTCAGGCAGCTGTAGAGAGTGATAAGCTTTCTCTCAGCCTCCTTTTCTCCCGGCTGCACTCCAGCTCCCTCAGCCATTCCTCACAGGACTTGTCATCCAGACCCTGGAGGTATCTCCATTACAGCAGTGTTCTCTAGGCTGCAACCACAATTTTAAGAGAGAGAGAAAATTGATATTCTCAATTTAAACAACAAAACATAGTATGCAGTAAAACATAGTCCTGACATGTTTTGGCTGACAGAAGTTCTGCCCCTTACTCAAAGCACAGCAGCTTTTATCTGTAGAAGCACCTATGCCAGTACTCAATACTTGAACTGGGTGGAAGCCAGCAGCAAAATCTCCAGACAGCATTGGTCGCCCAAAGGAATGAGAATCCTTTTGCAGGTTCTGCAGTCCTAGGTTAACGAGCCATCTGCACAAAAATACAATAAGAAGTCATTCATCCCAGTGAGAGAAGATCCAGAATGAATTGATGCCCATAAAAGTGATGGTAGAAGCAGAAGGAGAAGGATCTGTTTAGTGAGTCCTAGCTGAGTATTTGTTCCAGGTACTGACAGCAGGGCTAAGAGTTTGGACAAATGTACATTCTGCATTATCACATCTCAGGGAACTTTGCTACTGAGCCAAAACTGAGGTGTGCCATCTAAAAGACGGACAAAATTAGGATTTCGATTTCATAATTTGGCTGGCTTTGAACAGATCCACATAGTTCCTGAAAAAGCATTTTCTTGACTCCAATACTACTTTGCCACCAAATTTCTAAGCCTATTTGAAAACCACAGAGATATGTGAACTTTTCAAAGAAAATTAATGATATTTTAATGTAGTTGAAAGCATTAGGCATCCTAGAAATAAGGGGAACTCATACTGCCCCTGCATTTTAGTTCAACTGTTACAAAACAACATAGAGATCCTTAAACAGTATACTTCCTCTTTGTAGGCATTGTACATATATTTTTTTCAAAGCTGCTGAAATCCAGAAATAAGTGATCTATTATTACAGCCCTGTTCCGTGTTGAGAAAGACATATTCATGTATATCTGCATACAGCAGTGGAAACCACAGATTGAAGAGGTGGGTAAAAGGACAGATATATTGTTTAAAGCTCAGGGATGAAACTCATTTAAGCCAAGAACACTTTGCTCCCAGGTCATTAATAGCAAGCAAATCAGGCAATGCAGAGGGAATCTGCAGTGAAAAGGATCCCTTTCAGTCTATATTTCATGGTTCTCTTTAAGGAGGGGTCCCCTCTTTTCTTTTATTTTGAAATCAATGTCTTTCATAGCAGTCATTGTGCTCCCTGTCCCCCCCACTGAAATGACAGGATGGGTTTCAGTTTATCCCAGTGGGAGCCCAGCAGCCTGGAAGCCAAGTGGTGGGATATCTTTGTAACTACTTGGCAATTCTGATCAAGACAAAAGTTCTCCAGCAGGTTAGAAAGATGGATTCAACAAGTACAGGGCCAAACCTAACCAACAAACATTGGCCAAATTAATTTCTTAGTATAAGCTATTTATTGTGCAATAGCATGATAAACCCAAGAATTCATCTGATACCTGAGGTCTGGCAGCTCTGGCTCGAAAGAATTCTGACCTCATTTTCAGAGGCACCCACAGCTCCTTCAGACTATTGTGGGATAGCACGCTACACTACCCAGCACTCCCCAAGAACTAGCTAGTGATAAACTGTAAATTTTCCCACAGCATTAGGGGCCTTTTAAAATGCTTTCTAAGGCACTTTTTTGAATCCTTTAACATTTATCAAATCTGTAAAGAACTTATTCCGAAAAAAACCCAACAGAACATGCAAGCTTGATTGTCTAGCTTCTCTGTTAATTAAAAAAGTGACCAGAAACCCAAAATTGTATGCCATTACTAAAGTCTCTACCTCTGTACACATCTAAAACCCTTGAGAGGTGAGGAAGAAGGTCCCACACCCAAAACTTCATTTTTCCTCAAGCAGTGACCTGTTTTCTAATTTTTATGACCAGAGGAAAAAAAGCCAGCATGCCCTAAGCCAAATATGCACCTGTGTTCTGCTGCAGCTTTGTGTCATTCCCTCTTTGACACGGCCAGGTCTTTCATTGTGCTTATGTTTGTCAACAATTTCTGAATTCACTAGCTTAACATCTTTTAGGCTTCAAGATAGTTTTTTATGTTCTACTGAAGCTACTGCGGGAAAAGGACACCTGTTAATGACAAATGAGTCACAAAAGCTGTAGAAGTATATTGGTTTAAATATTTACTGAATCTAGTGCATAACAACTAAAACATTTATCACCTCTTAACATACTGAATATTGTACATTTACTAGTAACTGAATAATTTTTAAATTTCATTTCCCATCACTCATTACAAATGCTAACCTTTACTTGGGATATCAATTTAGTTCTATTCTTGAGCAAGAATGTAATTTCTTCCACCTCCCCAGTATTTCCTCTTTATTTCTTTGTGCACTAAAGTAGTTATTCAGTTAACAGAAACAAGTATGATTCCAGCAACTGTGCTCATTAGAAAGCTACTAGTCCAGAGCCAGAAGAGGGAGCCTAGAGAGCAAAACATTCTTCTCTGTTGGCCACTACCTTCTAGGCTGGGTTGTTGGGGCTTAAGCATGTTTTTTTTGTTTTGTTTTGTTTTTTTCTTGTATTGGTTTGGTTGATTTTTTTAAAATAATTGTTCCACAATAGAGCTGCACATAGGAATGGGGATAATAACTTCCTTGTCAAGTTTCACTGTTAAACAAATTACCATCAAAGAGTAGAATGCATTGACCTTTGATCATCGTATTTGGAAAGGACCTAAAGATGCCATAGTGCAAAACTCAGACTTTTACTGTGGATCTCAACCACTCCACTTATCATAGTTCCACCTTCTTTTGTGTATGTTGGCAGGGAATAAAAAGTGTTTCTATTAATAATATTGATTTTTGCCAGTCTCAAATCTGAATCTCTATTATAGCGCGTGTTTTTTCTCTTTATTGTCCTTTTCCTTATTTTGGTCACTTACAGAAATGAGGAAGGGTCCTCCCTGGTACCATGTTTGCTCAGCTGTCCCTGTCCTGTTATATATGAGCTCCAGGGATCACTCTTGTAACAAGCACAGTCCTCCTGCAGTCCTCAACCACAGAGCGGAATTCCCTTGGCTCCTCTGGATTCCATCAGAAAAACACAAAGCCCTGAAGCTGTATTTGTGTATTTGTGTCCAGAGTTACAGACTAGGTATTATTTTGTGTGGTGGGAGACAATGTTCCCTCTTCAGAAACAAGCATCTACAAACTAGATGTGAAGTTCACTAAAATCAGTTTTCCCTGTATCTTGAGACCATTAGATCATCAATATCAACTAAACATGGAAAAGAAGAGGTAAAGAAGCAGCTGATGATTCACAGAAGTGAGATGTACTTTTGGAATACCTGTCAGGAAATAAAGTCTTTATTTTCATCCATTTCTTTACATGAACAAATGCTGCAGGTTGCCTAGAGAGATCATGGAGTTTCCACCCTTGGAGATATTCAGAAGCCATCTGGACACATCCAGGGCAAGTCACCCCACTTGATCAAGGGGGCTGGAGCAGATGACTTCCAAAGATACCTTCCAGCTTGGACCATTCTGTGAATCTGTGAATAACAGGCATAATTTAAATTTAATTGAAACCAAAAGGTAATTATTGTTTTTCCTCAGTTTATGCTGGTTTATGGTTTTTTACTGTATTGAAAATACATTCAACTTTCTCATGCTTATTTGTTGCATTTTTGCTTCCCTACTTCTTAGTTTTCTTAGATATCAGATCTCAGAATGCCACAAGAATGATTCTGTGACGACATTCTTGACCCAACTAAAATTGGGTAAAGAACATCTAGAAATCCTTATTTTTTTTCTATACTGCTGCAGCATTTCAGGACAAAAGGGCTGAAATGGAGTCTTGCCCAATTATACAGCAAAACTCCCCTGGAAAATAGCTCCTTTCCCAAGCTGATCACAGGATGTGTTAACAGCTTCAACAGTAATTCAGATGCTCAAGGAAACTGACCTCAAGGTTAAATAAAAGAGCTTTGCATTTCCTAAGTTGTGTGTTTTAAATTACTACAATACTTCGCTATATCAACAAATTTTGCAAGACTCCCTCTCATCACCAACTGTTACCCTGTAAGTTTCATTGAAAAATCCTGATTGAAGGACTTTGTTTTGTGGAAGTGCAACACTGAAAAAAGCCTTGAATTATGGGCCCTCTGGTTTAAAGACTTTATTTAGATAAAGCCTGTTGCAATGAAAAATACCTACAAAAAAAGCAAATAATTCACTCAATCATTGTAATTCAGACTTTTTACAGAAATGGGTACAAATCAGAAGAGGTTCCCTTCTTACATTAAATGGAGCCAACTTATGAGTTGTACTCATTCCAACTCTTATTGCAGTCAGTGGTTCTACCCAAAATATAGTCACTACAGGTTTTTCCCACAGAGTGATGATATTCAGCTATCTTTTATGGCACACTTTGAGGCATGGTATTTTTGCTTGTTTTCTAACATTAATCTCCAACTCATCAATAAAATGAACAAACACAAAAAGACTGGAGAATCCTGGCAGCCATTTCTAAAGGTAGTTAGTGCAACTGGGAGCTAAAAGCAAACCTTTGATAAGAAACAAAACATACTGATTTAAAAGAATGTTTAATGCAATAGTATAGTTCCTGTAATCCCTACTTCCTTGAGTCTAATGTATTTCTTTACCTTTTATAATTGTCATTCTCCCTTCTGAAAGAAGATACCTTGTATCATTATTTCCTTTTAATTAAAATCAGAAGCAGCCCAGAATCGAGAGATTTCTGCAAGAGTAAGAAAACAGAACACTATGAAAAGCTTTGGACATGGGATCCAGAGGCTATCTCAAATAACCTAATTGTAGACCTTCAAAAAAGTTTGTATTTTAGGGTTATAATCATGCATGCATCATTTTTTCAAGCTGAGTATTGCCAGCACTGAAGCCATTAGTAACATCTTGCTTGTACCAAGATAATAGTAAGTCTCCTTATTTGTCTTTTAAATTTTTCAGTGGTTTCAATTCCCTTAAATCTCCTAATCGCAGTCTTAGTTCTGATGGCTCTGGTATTAGTGACATAGGGTTCACAACCTGAGGATGTGGTTCCAAAACTAAGCTGCTTAGGTTGATTTCCTGGGTTAAATCCTACAGTTTATCCACCCCCAAAAAGGTGAACTTGTTGCTTTTAACTACCACCACCCACTCCAACTGGGAGGGCACAGAGCATTTTGTGATGTCTTTGGGTTAGGCACAATTCCCTTAAGGAAAGGCACATTCCCCTACACCAAAGAGGGCATGCATCTCACCTCCCTTTAGCAATCATAAAGATAGGTGCTGGGTTTAGAACAACATGGATACTTATAGAATGAGTAATCTGGCCTTAAAACTAGAGGATTAAAAGCAGTAGTGTGACTAATTCTCAGGAAGTGCCTAGCCTTGAGTAACTATGGAGGGAAAACAGCCTGTTCTTTTGGAGTAGCTGTCTAAACTTCAGACAGCTTGAATTTGGGAAAATGGACCTCTCCACAGGGTCTTTGTACTGTGGGTGTCTTTCAGCACAGCGACATAAGCAGACAGCTCCTATCAGACAATAATCTGCAACTACAGGAAACATTTTGGAGGTGCCTCTGCCTGATGAAAATGGTGTTTGTTAGCATCACAGGGTCTGACCAGCTCCTGTGTACAGCAAGCACATTTGCAGAAACATGGCAATTTCCTTGTTAGCTTGTGTATCTGCTGTGCTGGAACACATCTTAGAGATATATTCTTGCTCCTTTATGCATCAAAATGATTATTTAACTCATAAATATATTTATATTTTCAAAACACAAATGGAGAAACTGAGGTTTAGGGAAGACAAGTTCACATTTTTCTGCATTTCAGTTATTTTTATGCCTTTCCAAAGCCTATTTTAATTAATTAGGACTATCATGTATTTCCAAGGCAACAAGAAAGGTCCAGCCTCTGACTCAGTGGACTTCAACAGAGCTAGTGGGAACCTGGCTGTCCAGATCCATTTTTTCCCATGTTTACCCATGTTTTTCCCATATGTTTTCCCTTTTTTTTCCCATATGTATTCAGCTTTTGCAGTTAGAGGCTTTCAGATACTATCATACAGATCTCCAGTGATATTGTTTCCTATTGGCAGTATTTGCTCAATTTCTATGTTCTGAATGTCTGAGCTGGTACAGATATACTGCAGGAGTCCTTATTAGGTTTCTTTTGCTGTCAAGTAAAATGCTTGAATTCAGAGTAACCTTGCTGATGTAGTTTAAAACTATTATTTTACAGATTTATTGCAATGGATAAGTTCAGCAAAAACTCACATAAATTTAATATTTTTTGAGAACAATGTGTATTTTCCTTTCCACTGAAAGACTGAACAACTAAATAAAAATCAATTTCCAAATACCCACCTTGTAGTTTCATTTTAAGTTAGTACATTGGCTATTACCCAGCAGCCAAAAGGCAGTTGTGTGCTTAATCTGATGTGTGCACCACCAACAGCCTACTTTGCTGAGTCAAATTTCTTGTTGTGTAGCTGATAAGCAATAACCACAGTTACTGGTTTCATTCCTATGCTTTTTCTGTGATGAAAAATTAAGGGTTGATTAAACACTGAACAGTGAGTCTGTTGCAACACTCTTAAATTCCCATCTTTTTAATTTGTTCTTTTGGATGATGAGCACCAGAAATTTCATTGACAGATAATAAGTGAAATTAGTCAGTAATCTTTACCCTCAGATCTCTTTCTTTTGGTGCATGAATAAGTTCCCAACCTATTATGGAGATATAAAACATGACTTTGGAAGCAGGAGCCTCAAGATAGACATCTAAATAATAGACCTGATTTTTAAAATCTTTAGAGTCCTTGAAAACCTCTGAGTTCCCAGCAGCTCCCCTGGAAGCTTGTGCAAGCCGCTGGATGGACTTTTGAAAACCAGGCATCCCATTTGCACGCTATTCTCCCTCAAACCTTAAATCGTTTTTTTAGAGAAGCTGTCACATCGCATACAAAAAAGCTGTCACTTTTAATGCATCCCGGTGTCTGTAGATTTCCAGTCAAGTCTGTGCCTTACTCCATTAATATGGTGCTTTCTACTTGAGGAAAAAAAATTTAAACATCATAACTACAAATGCAAACAGCCCTATTAATTAATTGTGGGATAAGTCCAAAAATGTACTGAGCCTCTTTTGGTGGTGTGAAAGCCTTCAACTCTCTTTGCCTTCAGTGAATGGTAGCTCAGCTCCTCCTGGCAGCCTGCTCCCCTGAGCGCAGTTTTATGGCAGGCTGAACCCAAGCTCTTCAAGAATGATCCCTTTTACTCCAGTGCATCATTGCTGGGCCCTGTATAAAGTGAAAGAGCCTGTGCCATACACAAGCACCCTTTCCTTTCCCCTACATTACTTGTCTTTATACTGCTGCTTCTGAAACGTATGGACAGCGTGTGTTTGGGGGATGGCAATGTACTCCATTCCCAGGAAATCATGCACATAAGCCAGAGGAAGCCACAGGCAGCAGCAAGGGAACACCATTACTGCCATAGCGGAGGGAATGGCTCTATCAATATTACTTTTATTCCACAAGCCTAATATACTACAAAATGGCAAAATGGGGGAATGGGAGTGCATGCCAAGGGCAGGAATGGTGCAGCACCGTGTCTGTGGCCTCGCTGCCTGCTTTGCCTTCACAGAAGACGGAGATGCAATGGCTCTGCTGGTGCCCATGCTGGGAAGGCTGGCCCCAAGCCCCACAGGCCTCCAGTGCCTCTGTTTGTCCCTCCCCTTCCCTCCTTCCCTCCTGCAGTGGCAACTGTATCGACCTGAACTTGGCAGAGTCCTGTCCTAGCTTGTCCCTTAGCCCTGCCACTCCCTTTTCTGTGGCATGAGCAGCCCATTTATAGACCAAGATGGCAAAATTCAGTTTTTCCTCCATTGTCTGCACTAGTCTTTTTGGCTTCATTTTCCTATCTTTAAATTTCATGTAATGTCTTTCCTGAGTTTATCAGTTCTGCATGGCTTCACAAGGTCTTTATAGAGTACATTGAAATTAGGTATGAATGACCTTTACCTGGCACTCAAAACTCACTGCCTCTCTACCTAAAGCTTCAAATGAGCTTTAAGCTGTTACCAAGTTCTTCAAGGGTCACAGTCAATTTTTTAATTAACAACATTGAAGGAAAACATTGATCTTCTAACTGCTTTCACAACTGTAACATGGCAAGGAGGTCAGGGAATGCATTCTTTGCTGATGCAAAGCATGGTAAGAAAATCATCTGTCATGTGATCCCAAACTTTTACACCATTTTTAGGACAGCAAACAAAATGATTCCTCATTTTCTAAGGAGGCTGAAGATGAAGGAACCTTGACTGAAGCGATATTTTCTGTGGTGCCACATGACTCATTTTTTTTTTCTTTTAGGCATGGTTTCAAGAGAAAACCCAGTCCTATGCAAAAATGTTTGTATTTCAGCTACTGCGTGCTTCTGCAATGCAATAAAAGAGGCAAAAAATGCAATAAGATTCTTATCTTGCAACAGAATCCTTTGAATAATTAGTCTCTGATAAACAGTAGTTTAAAGTACTGGGAAAGTACTCTATACAATAAATACAAGAACACCTTTAGCTTTTAACTGCAACTATCTGGTTTTCTCTGGATGGCAGGTGTTATGGCAAAGCTGTTACTCATAACCGTTAAGAGCTTTCAAGGACTGTGGAAACAATATGTAAACGTATACTTGGAAAGAAACCGGTCTAACTTCTGACAGACTTATGACAAGCCTATTGTTCTTTGAAGAGTTTTTAAATTACTGTCCTAATAACTTTTGTGGCTACATTGCTACTGGATGTTTCTGGAAACAGCCGTGTTCCCAAATGCAGAAATCTGAATTACTGAATTTGGTGTGCTTCAGTTTAAGCAAAAGGAGAGTGGGAGTTTTTGAAACTACGATTATAAATCTGTGATTTGGACACTCAAATTCCTTACAAGTTTTATTTTGAGGCATTAGTCTTTCCTGGAATGGAGCCAAATATAAGAATAAACTGAAACATTCAGTCAGAGAGTTAGTATGGAGAGGTTCACTACTGAACTATGTCAAAGGGTAGAGCTGGTTGACGTTTTCAGCTGTGACATGGAAACAGATCAGTGAAGCAGAGAGATTTAAAAAGATTTCAATAGGAGTTGCTCTTACACCAATAAAGGACAGGCTGGATGAAGCAGGCTGTGAACACCTATCTCCTTTATTTGCTTCTGGTCTTGCCTCTGGTTTGTTTTTTCTCTAAGTACTTAGAAAATATGTGCAGTAGATTATGACATGGCTAAGCTTTTACAAAATAAAGAAATACTACATGAAGTATGTTAGTTGAGTGTTAGAAATCTCAGAAGCACATCTGAGCTGATCAGTAGCGGAAATCATGCACATAAGAGAAGTAAGTTACTTGCACATAACTAAGTTACATGCACATAAGTAAGTTACTGGGTTCTGGTGGAAAGTTTCCACAGTCCTGTCCATCCCAGAAATCTGAGTTTACCTTTTGCAGAAAAGTGAGGCATAGAGAATAGGAAAAGGGAGAGGGAGAGGGAGCTGTACACACCCTGGTCTTGCCCTGACATGGGAGTACTGCAGCTTTCCCAGGTGTTTCAGCACAGAAGAAGTCCAAGTATTCAGTACAATTTTGTTCATAACTTTGTCATTTATTAATTCTGATTTCAATATATATACATTATCACAAAATATGCAATTATGGAGGTTAATCATCAGGTAATTATTTTGCCTTTTAATGCTATCTCTTTTGAATACCTGGTGAGGTTTTGTCAGCAATGTTCAATCTTGTTCAGGGAAAAATATTTGAGCTGTGTGTATACATGTATGTGCACCTATATACACCCATGCTTGAAAGGTGATGCAATTTTCCATTTAAGTTTGGAATATTCTTAGCTAGGGAGAGGTAAATAATGATTTTACTTACCTGTCATAAATAATGACAGTGACTAATGACAGGGCTCTCTTGTGAAGGACTTTCAAAGTATTCACACTATGAATCAGGGATAGGGTGTTCATGTTAGCAATGGCTGGGTTGGTGCATGCACTGTTTCTTATTTGCTCAGCTTTATGTGCTAAAAGCAGAGGCAAGGCCAGGAAGTTTAACCCCTAGTTCTAGGTATCAGACAATTTGTTTTATCTTGAAAGTATTAACAGTAGAGTAGGAAACTTAGAGTACTGTGCTTATACTACTCTCCAAAGCATACATTATTAACCACTGTCAGGGATTGCCCTACAGAGATTTTGTTCTGACCCATTTTTTTTTTTTTTATTAGCGGTTGCCATTATCTGGTACCTGATTTCCAAGTTTGTTGAGAAATTAGAAATGCATCCTGGCATCAGTGTTGGCTTTCTACAACCACAGCACATTTGTATCAGTCATGAAAACAAAGAATAAATTTTCTAAAGCAACTTGATGAAGGCCAGAATACACACTCAGAACTGACCATTCTATTATAGTGGTCATACAAGTAGGGAATATTGGCAGCCATCCATTGTACATAACCTACTGCATAATTATATTTGATAGAAGCTTTCTGGTATGTGTGGATAATAAGCTCATGTATCTATGAATCTGGAATGTCCCTAAAATGAGTTAGTGCATGCTCAACATTAGTTTCCCAAGTTTTTTCATACTGTAGTATTACATTTACTAGATTAAGAATATTCATATATGAATATATTAAATGTAATATATATATATAACATTTAAAAGATTAAACTCGATTGCTGCCTTAAGGGATACAGTTTTCCAGTGGAAAAGCAAGAGGATTTATGGTAGGAACACTGATTGATTTTAATAGAAGTTATGTGTGTAAATCTATGTGCAATGAGATCACATCATACTCTAGAGAATACCAGTAGAAGTGTTCTTATCCTGAAAACACAGCTGCCCATATTTGCAAAGCCTAATTTTCCTTTAAAACAGTAGACAGCAACATTTAATACCCACTATGGTTATCTACATGACTCCAGCATGCATTGCATTTTGTGCCTGCTCTAGAAATACTGAGGTTTAACCAAATTTTCAGTATAATAAAACCAATAACAGTTACAATTTAATTCAATGGCATTGTATTTCTAAGTCTCTGTTATGGACAACATTAAGGAATTGTTTACCAAAAGCTATCAGTTCCTACCCTGTGGCACCATGGTGATATGAATAATTCTCAACAGACTCTATTCTACTCAAAAAGAGAATTATTTTTCAAGATTGTGTAGGTTGAAGAGCTGAGAAGGGATTCATAGCAATAAGAATAATACAGCCATATTTTTAGGCAGTGAAACAAATGTAATGTAGAAAAATATACCTTTAATAGAGTTTCTAATGTGAAGTGCATGGCTATTTTAGATTATGTGGTAGGTAATTATATTGGCATCATTTACCAATATTCACAACATTGTGTTTGTGTTTTATGGCAGTTTACACAAGAGTGTTATCACCAGATGCCCAATATGGGCAAATCATGCTGGCTGGTATAATTTTTTGTCATTACTACTAATTTTGATTGTTCTTAAAGTTTTGCCTTCTTTTTTATCCCACTTTTTAATCCATAAAATTGTGTAAGGCAGACTGCGTTTTCCCGTTGGAAATCATTGCTAAGTATTTACAGGTAACTGGAAAAAACAGAAGTGGGTGCACTGATGTGACATCACAGACAGAATGAACAGCATTGAACACTTGCTATTCAATGCCAGAGAGCAGTTAGCTGCTCTCTGGGTCCTCATATTCCCAGTGCTTTTCCAGAATACATAAATTAAAAAACTTATTCTGTTATAGCTGTTGATGATTATATGCTCTTATTGTGTTTGTACTCAGGATTGGTACATTATCAGAAACACAGATAGATGGGAGATGATCTCAGAATGACCTAGTCCATCCCAATTCTTTGGAGCAGAGTTAGATCGTTCCCAAAAGATGTTTAGCTCCTGTGGTTGCCCGATCCAATGTTAGAATACTTGTACTTAATATATACTTGTCTTTAAAAGGTGTTTCTCAATGCCTAACATAGGTCTGTGCTGTAGATTAAGCCAATTGTTTCTGCTACAGATCAATAACCAGCACAGATCTGATAGTCACGTTGGATGGTGGGGCCTTGAACAGCCTGGTCTAGTGGGCGGTGTCCCTGCCCATGGCAGGGGAGGTTGGGACTGGATGATCTTTAAGGTCCATTCCAACCCCTAAACATTCTATGATTCTGTGAGTCTGTGGTAGACCAGCATAAATCAATCAGTGATACAATGTAACTCCCAGTTATTTCTACCAAAGAAAACACTGCTTCCTGTTGCAGCTGCTGAGGGGCAGCCATTCCTTATCCCCTTCATCACCTGACAGATGGGACACGATGCTGCTTTAGAGGTTTAGACATCAGTGTCTTACCAGCTCCTGGCAGTTTCACACTATTCATATCTTCTGCAGTCAAATGCTACATAGTTGCAACTTAATTTTAATTACATTTATATTTATGGACTGACACCAGAGATCATATGTGGTCATATTTCTGTTTGATTTTTTTGCTAAATATTAATTAATTTACAGTGGCACCATACTTTGGGTAGGCTCCTTTCTCATACACCAGGTTTGTTTTTTTTTTTTTTTAATAATGTTACTACATTTTTCATTAAGCAGAAGGAAATAAGTAATTTCTCTCCATAATGGGACAATACAGATGGCATGCTGGGGTTCTGGGTGAACTGGCAATTTCCAGATCAAATTTACCTAATTCCCAAGTGCAACACAAAAAAGGCTTATTGGCTATCCACCCCATGGATAGCCATGTGGGCTCTGGGGTAAGATAGGTTCTTTCTGCATGACAGAAGGAAGCCCACACTGGGAACATGCTTAAGAACCTGGTCTATGAATTATCTGCATTCAAAGTCTACTCCCTTTCTATGAAACGCTGACAGGAGGAAAATATATAAAATCTTGTTTTAGTCACTGTTACCAACAGATAAGACTAAGCTTATCTGGCACCAGATCAGCTGAGTAAAGTCCTGTTTTCTGTGACTAACTTTCCTGATCATATTTACGTTCTAAACTAAGTCATATTCTGAGTCATTTTTTAATATGTGAATGGCACAAAAGGTTTAGGATTATGGCATACAAATCAAACGGGGTGTTCTTTGAAAGATTCCACAGACAACATCACTTTTCACAGCAAAAACTCTGTCTCTTCTTCTTTTCTACACTGAATGGAGAACAGAGATTAAGAGCAAGAATTCTGCAAATGGCATGAAGAGAGAAAGATGCATCTATACCATGAGTTTATAGACACAGTTGTAAATATACTTACCTGAGCAGATGTAAAAGTCACTAAAACAAATAGAGCAGAAAGGAAGAGGGAAGAACCTCACCCTTGCCAAAGATTGCTATAAAGAAGTGTAGAATATAACACCAATAAGCAATGACTGCAAATTAGAGGAAACACTTGGAAGTAAATCAAAGACAGGTCCCTTCTCCACCATGTCCCTCAATAGTTGGCTATTGCCAGCTTCAGGGTGGCTGATATTTCTGCCCCAATGAGCCCCCTTTCAAAAAAAAATCTAACTCTTGAGGCCAAGACAGATACACTTTCCACTCTGGGCTGAAAGAAAGAGAGCTAGCAAGAGACCGCAGATGGGAGATGGCATCAGCTCCTTGGGATTTCCACCTTATGTTTCATGCTGCAGGGTTCCAGGATGAACTGGCAGAGCCCATCTCAACAGACTCTGCTGGCTCGCTTCCCCACTGTCACTCCTGTTAGGGATTTGGATTACCTAGCAGCTTCCACGGTGGTACAGCCTGGCTGCCAGCCCTGTGGCACAGCACATGTCATCAGGACCTCACTGCCTCTGACACTGTCTGCAGCGTACATACTGCATCCACCCCTGTGCAAGATCACAGGATCAGGGCTGCAGATGAAGACCCATCTTCTTGCTGTACTCTTTCACTACTGTCCTGTAGTGTGGTTTTCATTGAATGTGTTCCCTACCTCTCCTTCCATTTCCCTGGCTCTGACTGCGAGCTGTTTGGTGCAGACTGCCTTTCAGCATGAAGCTGCACAGTGTGGAGCCCAAGACAGCTCTGAGCTAAACCTTCAGGGAACAAGGCAAATACAGAGAGCAAGCTGTTTTCTTCACAGTAGGTATACATTTTGCCCTTGATCATCCATTGCACAATAATCCCCAAAAGTCAACTAGAAAGTTGAAGGCAGTCAATGAAATTCACTGGCTATTGCCTTAAGAGCTGGATGGCAAAGTACATCTGCTGGATTCTCTCAGGTGCATTCCTAGGAATATACAGAGACTATTGGAGCAAAGAGGCTTGTGTTAGTTGTAGGCATGCTCTTCTCATGGCAACTTTCTTGGCCACTTCTGCCACCGGTAATTACTAAAACATATACAAACAAATATGGGGAAATATGTGCATGCTTAAACCCTGACATTATGTTATGGTTCTTTGTACTAACAAACAATAGCCTCACAGTATAGTTTATTACTGTAAAAACAGAAAGATACAATTTGTAAAACATAAAATTATCTGCTATAAACAAAGGCTCTGATTGAAAGAAATATAAACTAAACAATAATACTGTAATTGGCTTAGATGCCTTAATCAGTGCCAATTATGCCGTGGCTGCTATGGTTTACGGGGATTAGATAGTACTTTCTGTCACTTAAATGAATTAAAACATTGTATGAATGTTAATGATTTATTTGTCTGTAAATATGTTAGTAAATATGTCAGAATTTTTATGTGTTCAGCTAAGAAGTTACATATGAAAAATATTTTCATATTTTACATTGGAATTAATTCTTAGTGTTCAGTTGTATCATCTTTCTCATTATGCCTATGCTTCACTAAAAGTAGCTTTAAAATATGTAGTATATATTTGTAATCCATTTTCACACAGCTATAACAAGGCTAATGATAGGTGAGAATAATTATTTCCCAAGTTTGGTATTAGATGTGATGTCTGAAATATCTTCTCGGGAATAATTTTCTATGCAGTATAATTAAAACTTTTTGTTTAGAGAACCTATTTTGGTTTGCTAAAGGGAACTTCTAAAAAGTCATAATTTATGCTAACATTTTTAAACAAATTCTAAATATTCAAATTCACAATAATTGACTGATGTATCTCTACTTCAAGAACAGTTGGTCTTTCATCACTTCTGGTGTTTTCTTGGAGGATAAATGCCTAGAAAAATGGGTTAAAACAATTTTAGCTGAGAATGAAGTAGCAAGTTAATAAAAAAACCCCGACAATAACACCCCAATAAAAGCAAACTATTTTCCAAACCCTTTATGAAAATCTGTTCTTTGAAAAGGAAGTTTCATGTTGTTCTGCAGAACACTGCTTATAAGATCAAACTGTGAATCCCCAGCAGAACCTCAGCTGTTCCAGAAATACAGATAAAATGCACAAAGCAAAACAATACTTTGTGTCTCATCCCTTCTGAAAGTCTTGGTCTATTCATCACAATTCTCGGTATTGCCCACCACTACCAGCTTCTTTTAATCAACTGCTTTTATACTCATTCTGGTAATTGCTTGTTATCCATTTCCACACCACTGGCTTATTCATTATTTCCAGCAAAACAGTACAGACCTCATTTTATGGAAGTGATTTGAGTACAGCACATAACATAATTTCTTTTTAATTTTAATGGAGTTTGATTGAAATTTAATTCAAATTCAAATAATTCATTAAATTTTTTTCTTTCTAAATTCATTTCAGTATAAGTGGATTCTATCTTTCATGATTTCTTTGAAATTCTAGTGATTTAAACATAAATTTAAATTAAAAATACTGAAATTGAAAAGCATTGAAAAACACAATTTCACAAAGAAAATTTTGATGTAAAATCAGAAAACAGTGATGCAGAAAGAAATTTCTTCCTCTGTCAATACACATTTCCAAATTTTTGTATTTCTAGAACAAAAAATACTTTAGAATTGCATAAGTGTAGAAATAGCTACAAATGGTAGTCAGAATTAATTTCATAACAATATTTAATAAGCTTCTTAAAACAATAACTTCCAAGAATAGCTGTAAATTTCTAAAAATTAAAATATTGTCAATTTTAAAAGAAATAAGGGATTTCTTAATTTCTGTATGGAAAAACTCCCATTGTTGATTAAAAATGAATGCACATTTACCTCTTCTAAATCAGTAATGTTATAAGAAGCATGTTTTTTTCACAAACAAAAAAGATTAAACATTTTTAAAGCTTGTTATGAAAATATCTATTATGCACAGTGTACTTTTTCTAACTATTCTGAAATGTATGTTGTTTGAAGCATCTCCTTGATTTTGAACTTTAAAACAAATGTAGTAGAATTTATATTTTCAAAGAACTCTGACAATTCAGGTAATAATTTCAGCCTCTACAACAAGTTGATTTTAATATCATATATTTTTGCTGGTATTTTTATTTAACCATGCTTGGAAATCTCTTCCTGAAATCACTTAACTTGTGAAAATTGAGAAAATAGGTTTAGATAATTTTTGAGATTTGTATAGCTTCTTTATACTTTGGGAGACAGAGTAGTTTGACCACTTCAGACAGGGAGGAAAAAAAATAGTCACACCATTTTTTTTTAAAGTCCCTCGAAAAACTCTTGAGGAGCATATAAAGCCACATTAACTATGTGGCACTTTTCCGTTATAAATTCATTCCGTTTGGCAGCATGAGCATATAATCTCCCACGGCAATCTCTCCTGACATCACCACACAGAAAGGCAGCTAGAACACTTTTAAAAGACATACATATGCTCCCCAAAAATATTGGGACAATTTGTGATGAAAAGGTGATCTTGCATTGAATACTGTTCAGTAGAAGAATGATAAACCAGCACCTTTGAGCACGGAGGAAAATGTCAGGGTACTGCAGAAATCTCTTTTCTACCTCATCCTGAATGTGAGGCTGCACATTTATCTGGCCAAAGGACCCAGTGCTCCTCAGCCCCTCCTTGGGAACATCACAGTTAACAGAACCTGACGGGAATTTAAAGATCCAGAGATCTTCAGGAGGAGACAGCAACCAAGGATTCACTTCTCCCTCCCAAAAGTGAAACCTATTGCATGTAAAGTGAGACAATTAATGCCTTTGGAACCTAGGGAGGGTTTTGTGCCAACCTTGTTACAGCTGCCTAAATATTAGGGGAAGGGGAAGGGGAAGGGGAAAGAAAGGAAAGGAAAGGAAAGGGAAGGAAAGGAAAGGAGAGGAAAGGAAAGGAAAGGAAAGGAAAGTCATGAATGTTACAAAACAAAAAAAATGGAGATCGTGTACGTACAAAACTTGTAATGTGATTTTTCACATCTTTTAAGAACAAATATTTGATCTGTGTATTTGAATTTGTATTTGACAATTTCACATTTAAATATTATGGGATTTGCTATTAACTTCAGCATATTTTTCTGAAAAATCAGGGACTTCAGAAGTTGATGAGAAATTTCTGTGATTTAAACTAAAATATATTGTGAGTACAAATTAAGTTCTTGAGAAGTATGCAGAGTCTCCTGCAAAAACTCACATGCCACTGGCCTTTTCCTTGAAGGTGAGTGGTACCAGCTTTGTCTTTTCTCTGGAGGAAATCTGGAGGAAATCCCTTCTGCCCTCAACCAGTTTCCCCTCACTGGCCCTCCAGGTGCTGCTTCTAAACTTCTTAGAAGGAAGGGCATGAGGAATTGCTGGGGTCAGTTTTGAAGTCAGTTTTTATTTAACCTATAGGATTTCACGTATGCTGGTTAGCACTGTGAGCCCAGCTAGAGTAATTATATGTGTCTTTCTGATATGGATTGTTTTAATTTGTGCAGTATTTTATATATATATATATATATATATATTTAGTTATTCTAAACCAGTTTAGAGTGCCAAGTTCTAGACATACACTTTTTGTAGTTATAAAACCACTTAGTTAAATTACACTTCTCACTGTAAAAGGGGATTTGGGTCCACTCTTTCCCAGTTAAACCAGTGTATGAGGTGGTTCAGGAGCTGGATCATAATCATCCTTGAGGTCCAGAAGAGCATGTGCTAGAGGGTAGGGTACCAGCTGGGAGAACTGGGAACTAGGCCATATGCTTTTTCCCCATGGAGACAGAGTTGATTGGTATTTGTTTTGTGATTTTTGTTTTAATTTTTTCCCTGCGGTGAATTTCAATATTTGCAGGAATTGGCTCCATACAGAATATTCTATGCATCAGAAAACAAGCTGCCGGTGCAACCTACTCCTCTGCACACCCTGCTCTCCTTGGCCCCCTGCCCCGTGCATCTGCAGCAGCAATTCTGTCGGGGCAAAGACTTTGCGGTGATTTGGGGTTCTTCAGCAACGAAGTTTCTTGATGCTTCCCGAAAGCATTCACGGGTGCTTACTTCCTGCCGGAGCTCTGTGCTGACTGTGAATGGAAAGCAGCAAATAATTTTAAAAAATTAAAAAAAAAAAAAAATTAAAAAAAAAAAAAAAAAAAAAAAAAAAAAAAAAAAAAAAAAAAAAGGAAAAAATTAAAAAGCACAGAAGAATTCGCGTTTTTCCGGAGGGGATTAAAAAAAAAAAGTTATTTCCCATGATGAGGGCGGGGGGGAGGAGGGGGGAACCGAAACCCCAAAAGGTATTTCCCAGCGCCTCGCACGCGGAGCTCTAGGAATGAGTCAGGGCTCTCAGTGCTGCCGCAGCCGGCGGAGCCCGCGCCCGTGCAGCGCCGAGCGCGGCGGGGCCGGGCCGGGGCCGGGGCCGGGCCGGGCCCTGCCGGGACCCCCTGGGGCACTCGCCCCGGGCCATGCCTGGCCGCGGCGCTCGCGGCGACCCTTGCGGTATGCGGCTGCCTTTGGCAGGGGCACATGAAGGATTTCATTGAGTGTGAAGACAGAGAGCAGAGACAGAAAGCAGAAGGAGGCGGCTGCAGCCTTTGTAGTCGGGGAGGAATGCGGAAATGTTGAAGCACTATGTCAAACTTTTTTGAAACGGGGTCAAGTCACATTCAGCCAGCGTGGGAAAGCAAGGGGAAAAAAAAGTTGAGGAGTGGGAAAAAAAAAAAAAAGGCAGCAAGCTGCTGCTGCTCCCAGGCAGAACAGAGGCCGGGGGAGCGAGCGAGGAGCGGCAGCGCAGCGCCGGGGCAGCGGCGGAGCGGCGGCGGCGCCGAGGGCCGGTGCCCGAGCCCCGCACCGCAGGCTGCGGCCGGCGGGGCTGCGATCGTGGCGCTGCAGCTCCCCGGGGGCCGCCGGCCGCGATTTTTATTTCGCGTTTTCCTTTTCCCCGGGCAGGGTGGGGGCGGGAGGAGCGGGCTGGGGGGCGAGTGCGAGCTCCTTCTGCGCCAAGGTGCAGCCCGGCGGCGGCGGCGGCAGGAGGATGCGAGCCGAGGGCGGCCGAGCCGCGGATCAGCTACCTGTGTGGCCCGGGCGGCCGCTGCCGGGACCTGCCGGAGACATCGCCATGTGAAGGGGCAGACCCCGGGCCGGCTCTCCACCCCGCCTCGCTCAATGGGAGGTTTGTGTTAGAGAGGACTCACCCCCTCCCTCCCCCCCCTCCACCCCCCGGGGCTGAGGATTATTTGGGGAACTGGTGGCGGTGCAGGCGGCCGTGGCGCACACCAGGTAACGCGGGGCGCCCATGTGCTCCGCGCAGCCGGCCCCGCGGCGTGGCCCACACGCCGTCCCCTCCCCGCCCGGCCCGGGAGCCCACACCGCTCACCCCCCCTCCCCGCGGGCGGCACCGCGGACGCGTCCCTTCGGCGGCCGGGCCGGGGCAGCGCGCCCCGCCGTGCCGCCGCAACCGCCTCGGGGTCGGTGCGGGGGCGCGGAGGGGCCCGCGGGGGAAGGGGTGCCCTCAGGGGGAGCCGCCGGGGGGGTCCCCTCTGCGTCCTGCCGAGCAGCGGAGCCGGGCCCCCCTCCCCGCCCCGTCCGCTGAGAGGAAGCGCGGGGACGCGGCTCCCCGCGTGTCCCCCGCCGCCACCCCCCGCCGCCTGCGGGGCGCCCGCGGAGGGGAGCTCGGCGGCGCGGCGGGGGCAGCGGCGACCGGGAGCGGCCGCGGTGCCCCGCCGTGCCCGGGGAGGGCGAGCACGGGTAAGTTTCC